>NW_004524577.1:1934120-1942220 GCF_000260255.1 Octodon degus
GGGCGGGCGGGCGGGCGCGCGCGCGGTCCGCCCAGCTGGGCCGCTCACGTGACTCGCCTCGCGGCACCGCCCGCCCTGCGCTGACGCCAACATGGCCGCCATGTTGACTGTGGGAATGGAACGGCCTTCCCAGCGGCCCTCAATTACCGGAGACTCCGACGCAGTCCTGCGGGTGAAGCCAGAGGGAGGCCATGTCTACTGTGGGCACGGCTCCGGCCCCCGGAACTTTAGCGCGAAGCTCCCAGGCCGGGCGCGGACCCCGGGCGTGGGTCTCTGCCATGCTGATCAGACGGCAGTGATGTATGAAAAGCGCAGAAATCAAGCTACTCTGAATTAACAGACGGTGAGAAAGCTGAGGGACACGGCCGTGTCCCACTGTGGTGAAGCCGGCTCCGCCTGGCTCCTAGGGACACTGCACATCTAGGGCCTGCGGTCCACCCCAAGACTGCTACAGAGCCTGCCACGTGCCGGTGGGCTTTCGGTTAGCTGTACCTTGCGGTCCAGTGGGACGATGCTATTGCAATTGCCTTCTTTTTGAAATCAGGCTAAACAATGCCTATGAGCTGGGCCCGTGTTCATTCTTTGATTCATTCATTCATTCATTCAGCAATTACTGGGCACCTGCTGTGTGCCAGGCACTGTGTTGGACGCTAGGACTACTACAAAGAATGAAACAGACAATTTCTGCCTGTTGTCTTTACACTCTTCGTGGCTGCTTGTAACTTATGGGTTCCGTACTTTCTGACAAGTGTAGAATAGCATCTTTAATCTTCAATTCAGCGCCTTCAACAAAGCGACGCTTGATTCAAATCCCTAAAGTTAGCCTCTAAACCAAGGGACGCAGACCTACAACTGTCACATCTCCTGTCCTCTGGTGACCAGATAGATCATAGCAATCAGTGCAGAATCCGGGTGCATCGTCTGTTGACCTATTAATATTTCAAGTGACTTGGCTCTCAGTGTAGGGAAAAGATCGAGAGTGATGGCAAGCTTCAAATTAGCGCCCTTCTGAAGGTGACTGCCACTCAGCTGTGGTCACTTGCTCCCACGTGCCAATGAGGGCTGCCAGATCATCTGAGGTTTTGAAAGGTGCAAATCCTATTTTTAAATACCACTTCACTTTAAAAAGAAAAATAGTGCAGGGTGGGAGAGGCATTTTGTATTAGGACTGCCTTCAGCCCCAAAAGTGCTCCAGTAGTTTGTGACTTCTTCTTTGTAACCTCTTGTTTGTACGTTCTTTTTTACTGAAGGGAGAAATCAAGAAAGAGAAAATCGTCCCATTAAAAAAAAAAAAAAAAAAAAAAAGCACAAGAGCCAGCTTATCCATTTCAAGTAAACAGCTTTTGTCTCTGGTTTTCCAGCCCATAATAACCAGGGTACTATGGTGATATCCCCCGGGTGCTTTGCACTGGTTGGAACCACATCCACTCCCACGGCCTCGCCAAAATACCCGCTCCTCGCTGCTCCTTGAGCTTCTCTGGGCATCAAGGAGAAAGAGGTCTGATCTTTACCCTGAGAGATGCATGCCCTGGCCCTCAACCTTTGCGCACGTTCGCTGCTCCAGGTCTTTGCCCACTCCAGTCAGCCTGCTGTGAACCTCTTCCCTTGAACTTCACTTAGCTAACCTTTTCTCATCCTGAAAGTCTCACCTGAAGCATCATGCCCCTCCAGAAGGTGTCCCTTTCACAGGTTCCCTTAGTACCTTTCAGTAATAACAGACCTGGCCACATTGGAATTCAGCTTAAAATCCACCTTAAAGTTTGGCCTCAACCTAAAAGAAGCCCGTCTCATTACTAAGTAATAAATCTAGAAAAACATCTGAACTCCTTGGTAGGATTCCAAAAACTCCATTCCTAGTCTGGCCCCTCCTATGATTCTAGGCTTAATGGCTTCCAAGGCGGCCCAGAATCATTTGGCTTGGCCAAAATACTCTTAAAAGAATCCTTAGTTGGAGACCTTAGAAGAGTGTCATTCTTTTAAGACTTAACTCCAAACAAGGTTCTCTAGTAAATATTCGGACTAGGGACATAGCTCAGAGACAGGTCGCTTCCCTGGCATATACAAGGACTTGAGTTTGGTCGCCAGCACTGCAAACAAACAACAAAACATGCTAATTCCTGCACTGGTTCTCTGTTACACTTAGAGAAGGGAAAGTACAGGAAGAAAATGAACGCAGCTACAGTGAGTGGCAGCACAGCCCATGTTTTCTTTATCCCTGCAGCTGTATTCTTAGGCTGAAACCTAAGTCGATTCAATGGCTTCAGCCTAGGGATACTTGACATTTAATACTGGACACTGTGCATTTATTTCATACCTGACCCCTTTGTTAGGCTGACGTCCAGAAAGGTTTTAATTCAGCCCACAGCAAATGGGAAGCACGCATTTTGTGTCCTGGGACAGAGACTGGCTGTGATGGCGTGCACCTATAATCCCAGCGCTTGGGGGACTGAAAACAGGAGGATCACTATGAGTCCAATCTACGTAGTGAGACCCTGTAGACCCTGTACTAAATACCAAAAAAAACCCCACCCAGGGGGACCAGGCTTGTCGGTGAGGCGGCAGTGGCGGCGGCGGCGGCTCGGCAGGAGGGTTCAGGCTTCGGGGGCCAGCCGCCGCCATGATCCTGTTGGAGGTGAACAACCGCATCATCGAGGAGACGCTCGCGCTCAAGTTCGAGAACGCGGCTGCTGGAAACAAACCGGAAGCAGTAGAAGTGACATTTGCAGATTTTGATGGGGTCCTCTATCATATTTCAAATCCTAATGGAGACAAAACAAAAGTGATGGTCAGTATTTCTCTGAAATTCTACAAGGAACTTCAGGCACATGGTGCTGATGAGCTGTTAAAGAGGGTGTACGGAAGTTTCTTGGTGAATCCAGAATCAGGATACAATGTCTCTTTGCTATATGACCTTGAAAATCTGCCTGCATCCAAGGATTCCATCGTGCATCAGGCTGGCATGTTGAAGCAAAATTGTTCTGCATCTGTCTTTGAGAAGTACTTCCAATTCCAAGAAGAGGGCAAGAAAGGAGAGAACAGGGCAGTTATCCACTACAGGGATGATGAAACCATGTATGTTGAATCTAAAAAGGACAGAGTCACGGTTGTCTTCAGCACGGTGTTTAAAGATGATGATGACGTGGTCATTGGGAAGGTGTTCATGCAGGAGTTCAAAGAAGGGCACAGAGCCAGCCACACAGCCCCCCAGGTTCTCTTCAGCCACAGGGAACCTCCTCTTGAGCTAAAAGACACAGATGCCGCTGTGGGTGACAACATTGGCTACATCACCTTTGTACTGTTCCCCCGCCACACCAATGCCAGTGCCCGAGACAACACCATCAACCTGATCCACACGTTCCGGGACTACCTGCACTACCACATCAAGTGCTCCAAGGCCTATATCCACACACGTATGCGGGCAAAAACATCTGACTTCCTCAAGGTGCTGAACCGTGCACGCCCAGATGCCGAGAAAAAAGAAATGAAAACAATCACGGGGAAGACGTTTTCATCCCGCTAACTCTTGGGAATGGGGGAAGAAGTGCTGGCGACTGAAGGCTGGACCGCTTGCTGCCAGATAATCGTGGCCCTTCATGTTGCACCTCTCCAGGTTCTAAGGGATTCTCCATTTGGGTTCCATTTTGTACGCATTTGGAAAATAATCTGCAGAAACCAGCTGTGCTTGCAAGGACTTCATAGTTCCCAAGAATTAAAAAAAAGGAATTCCACTTGATCAACTTAATTCCTTTTCTTTTACAGTCCCTCCCTCACACCCCTTCCCTCACACCCTCTTTTCCAAGCTATTTCGCTTTGCAATATGTTACTGGTAATGAGTTGCAGGATAATGCAGTCTTAACTTGTTTTCTCCTAAGTATTTGAGTTCAGAACTCCTGTATCTAAAGAAATACGGTTGGGGTCATTAATAAAGAAAATCTTTCTATCAAAAAAAAAAAAAAAAAACCCCACCCAGATGTCGTCACCATGCTTGGGCACTCATAAAGCCTGCATATGAATAAGTTAACATTATTTAAAAGATTTAGAGAGCGTTGCCTATTTCCTTGAGAATTGGACTTTCATCTATGAAAAGGAATAATGCCTATTCACACTTTTGGTGGGTATTAGCAATGCATTAAACTCTCATTCCTTGCTATTAAGTATCAAATAGGCAGCAATATATTTTATTAAACATGAAGGGAGATTTGGTAAGCTTGCATGGCCTATTAACGTGCTGTTGTGTGAACAGAGCTGAACAGCACGTGCTTGTCTTTCGGCTGACCAACTTCCTATCTGAAAAGGATACAGAATTAGGGCGGACAACTGCAGCTCCACTTACGGAAGGTGGCAGGGTTGGGGAGAAGATGTTGCCCTTCCCACCTCCATTAGCTAGAACCCAGGAAGGTGAAACTAAGAAAGGGCAAGTGCTTTACATGCACACACACACCCCAACACGCCCTGTCTTGACTGACCTGGGGAGCTAAGCAGGACTGAACCTGATTAGTACTCGGATGGGAGAGGAACCAACCAGAAGCTCCTGGCTGGGTTTCGGCTCTGGAAGCGTTGACACGAGCTTAGCTGGAGCTAACGCAGGCCGGGAGTGAGTCTAGGACTCCGTGTGCAGCGGCGAGGCCCAGGACAGCATGCAGCGCCGCGAAGGGGGCTGCTGCAGGGCCGGACCCCGTGTCTGCCGCCCTGGGTTTCTGCCCAAGCCTGTTTCTCCAGCTCTGTTTTTTCTACGAGTGAACCAGATAGGCTTCCTGTAAATTCCTTCAGTGCTGAACCTAACCAGGGTAGGTTTCTGTTATTTGCCATCAAGAACAGGAGTGGCAGTACATTTTGTATTATTAGCAATTTGAATTATTTTACTAGTGTGAGTTACCTGCACACATGCCTATTTTTCTTTTTGATGTATTCCTATTATAAATATTGACTAATAACTAGTACTTTGTGTATGAATTATATTATTCTTTGTTCTATACCAATTCATTTGACTATTTGCCTTTCTGTCATGTTCATGATGTTTTCAAATCACCCAGATAATTTTAATTATTTTCTATAGTCAGAGGATGGATCTTCTTCATAGGCATTTCTGATTCTTGGACAGTCTCAGACACACAGCCTTCCCCTGTTCCCAGGTCACGATGGTACCTGCTAACCGAGGCCACTGTTTAGTTCTACTCTGGGGCTTTCCGCTCCTAACTATCTGTGTCTTCACTCTGAGGACTTCACTTGTGTGTGACCAACAAAATGAGATCCACTATGGTTTGAGTATCACTCATGCCTTCGAAACTCATGATGAAGTTTGGGTCTGTGTGGCAGTGTTGGGGGTGGGACTTGGGGGAGGTGGGACCCAGGGGGCGGGGCCCTGGGAAGGGGGGCGGGCAGGCGGGGCCTGGGGGAGGGGGCCCGGGGAGGGGGGGCCCGGGGAGGGGGGGCCCCAGGGAGGTGGGATCCAGGGGAGGTGCCTGGGACAGGGGAGCAGAGCCTCATGAAGGGGTCAGCCTTTGTCTGGGGTGAATTTCTTCTTGCTCTCACAAGACTACTTTCTTTTCTGCAAGAGCAGGCTTTCAAAGCAACCCTAATTTCCTCACTTTCTTGTGCTTCTATTCCCTGCAGCCCAATTGCCTTTCTGCCATGAATCGAAACATCAGCAGGTTCTCCCCACATGCTGCCACCAGATCTTGCACTTACCAGCCACCACAGCATAAACCATAATAAACCCCTTTTCTTTATAAATGATCCTGTTTCAGGTGTTCTGTTACAGCAGCATAAAAAATAGCCCATGACAGCATCTTGCCTTCTCCTTAACTATGTGGCTATCCAATTGTCTCAGTATCATTTTTAAAAGTAATCTAATCTTTCCCCTTTAAAATAACAGTCTAGGGCCTGTGAGATAGCTCAGCAGACTAAACTCTTGCTTAGGTAAGCGCAGGGGCCAGGGTTCAATCCCTGGCACTGCAGGCCATGCTGGCCCCGCCCCCAGGCGCATTGAGCCGCGATGAAGCCCGGGTGTGGTGGCGCCTGCCTGCAATCCCAGCACTAGGGAGGCTGAAATGAAAGGATCACTACGAGTCTGAGCTGTGTAGTGAGACCCTGCACACACACACACACACACACACACACACAAATAATAAATAAATAAATGAATAAATAAAATGAAATGACACTTTCACCACCTCTTAAACTTTACATATGGTTATGGGTTTTTACAAAACATTATTCTGGGGGGCTGGGGAGATGGCTCAGTAGAATAAGTGCTTGCGTAGCAAGCGCAAGGGCCTGAGTTCAATCCCCAGTTCGCAAAAAAAAAAAAAAAAAACATTATTCTGTGCCATCTCTATAGACCAAGTAATGCCGATTTGGAATATATTGAAATGTTTGGTGAGGAATCTTCCTAGCATTGTGTTAGCTATTTGTTTGGTTATTCCCTCAAACACACTTAATCCTTGGGAGCTTAAGATATAGAGATTAATTATGGAAAGTTGACCTCCTGTTCATCTTATCTGACAGTAAAGTACGTGCTTTAAAATTATACTAAGATTTTTAATGTTCCTCAGAGCACTAGTTTCCTCCTGTAGGCACGAATTAAGTTTATTCCAGCCGGGACATCAGCTCACACTGGTGACCCTAGCTACTCAGGCTAAGGCAGGGGACTTATGAGGGTGGAGGACCAAAATCTCAAGGCCAGCGAGGCTTAAAGGAAAATTTTAACAATTCTTAGGATGTTCTCGCCTAGAACACTTGCCTATCATGTTCAAGGCTTGTAGTTCAAGCCCCATTTCCACACACACACACACACACACACACTTATTCCTCTTAATTGCTACTACAAGTGGGATGTTTTTATACTTTTCTTTCCCCTACTCTTTGTCAATGGGCAAAATTATTTTTGTAACCAGCTACCTTGATGAACTTTGGTTCTTTCTCGTAATAGTCAATTAATGCTCTTGGGTTTTTCAGGAATGTGTGTGGAGGCAGGAGAAAACGATCTTGCCTCTTCTTTCCTTATATTCAGCCTAATCATTCCCCCCTCGTCTAACTGCCCTCCCACAGTTCCCTTAGCAATGGGAACAAGAGGAGGAAGTTTGCATTGTTCTTGACAGTAATAGCCACACTCCAGAGCTTCACCATTAAGCAGGAGGCTTGCTTTTGGTTTGAGATATATATTATTTATTACATTAAAGTGGTATCCATTTATTCCTACTTCAAAAAGCATTGTTATCAGAAATGGATCTTGACTTTTGTGAAGTGCCTTCTGGGCATCGACAAGGCAAGCAGCTTCTCTTTATCGCTTTTCATCTCTATCCCCTTCAGAGGTTCTTGGTTGCAAACAACACAAACCACCTTTTACTCACTTGACCTAGAAAAGCAGTTCTAGCAGCTCACAGAATTGCCAAAGGGGTGTCAGAACCAGTCTTGGGAGGCCAAGGAAGACAGTGCACAGCCAAAATCCTGCTCCAAAAATATTGCTAAGCATGTCATTTCTGGGGCCAGGGAGCAGCTCAGCAGTCTAAGCACCTGCCTGGCAAGTGCAAGGACCCAAGTTCAGTCCCCATTACCTCACTCTGTGCCAGCCCCGGAACCCTGAGACTCCGTGCGGACCGTGGAAACTGGGCACGGTAATGCATGCCTGTGATCCCAGCACTGGGGAGGCTGAGACAGGAGGATCACTACAGGTCTGAGCTGCATAGCGAGACCCTGTACCAAATAAATAATTCTTAATTTTTTTAAAAAAAAGATGTTATTGCTGGCCCTTTCACTGGAGAGGGTCCCAGGAGAGTTCAAAATAGAGCTAGAGAGCCTGAACCCACACTACCTTGGAACTAAGCTACTGACTCACTGACTGCCGTCACAGGAAAAGGATTTTCTGAAGTGGTCAGTAAGAGGCATGCAAAGGATTCAGTAAGCAGAAATTTAAGTTCACCCTCTCAAGAATGGAGTGCACAGACCCAGTCCTAGCCCAGGTCCAGTGAGTGTGTGGAGAGCTTCCTGCTACCCTGCGCCGGCAGGACCAGTCCCAGCCCAGGCGCAGCGTGGGCTGGACCCTCTCCCGCCCCCTCGGGCCAACCCCCACCCCTCCCGCCCAGTAGGAATTTCTGCCGA
>NW_004524577.1:1949427-1965419 GCF_000260255.1 Octodon degus
TAAAAAAAAATAAAAAAATTTAAAAAAATTAAAAAAAAAAAAAAAGAATGGAGTGCAGTCATTCAGAGAACTAGGAAGCTCTATGATCCCAAGCTGGGCATGTATATGGATTTAGGGAATGTGTTCAAGGTGGGTGACCTGGGATGTGGTTCCTACTGTCTGTTGGAATGGCCATCCAGTGGGCTCCGTCAGAATGCAAACTACATGTGTCTGAAGTTCAGATTTGCTGCCTACTGATGTCTCTGGGGAGGTCTGCGGGAGGACATGCAGTTTACAGGTTTAAGGCCCAAGTCTGTAGCCCAATTTTCAGGCTTATTTTGAGTTTCCTGGAAGGAAAGGGGCCTGAGGAGCTTTTGGGTCTTGAAGCTGCCATTTTTCCTAAAAGTGCAGTTTTGAAGTACCATTGTTCTTGTCTCCTTTCTATCTACCTTTATTTCTTCTACTCTGCTTAGCACCACCAGCAAAGCTGGACACTTGCTGTCGTCACCAAGCCTGGCACCATTATCCAAGAGGTCAAGCACACTGGCATACTCTTAGTTGACTACGTCCACTATGAGGACTGTTGGGTCCTTTTCGATCTTTCTGAACTTTTTCTATCACACTTTTGATTGTGTAAGCTCAAAGTAGAACCACCCGCTGGGGAACGATAGTGGGGATGCACCCTCTCCTTCCAGCGTCCATCGTGCGAGATGGAGTCACCTCCTGTCTTCCTTGAGATCCCCCAAAGGGACTGTGCGATGCTTCTCATGTGTAGAGTCATACTGATGGCAGTAAATACATTGCTTCATGTATTT
Source organism: Octodon degus (assembly GCF_000260255.1). Taxonomy (NCBI): domain Eukaryota; kingdom Metazoa; phylum Chordata; class Mammalia; order Rodentia; family Octodontidae; genus Octodon; species Octodon degus. The sequence continues at coordinate 1,950,222 of NW_004524577.1, forward strand.
GTTCAAATTTCTTATAAAGTTGTATATCTCTATTTGTAATAAGGCCGGCTTCCAGTGTGGATGTGCATGCGTTTATGGGTGTGTGTGTGTATAGACAGATAGATAGATGTACATATTATCTTTGTCTGATTTTTATGGTACCAGCTTTTTAAAGAGCAATTATGATTCCTGGTACCAATAAATAAATAAATAAATAGCAATTATGAAGTATCCCTATTTTATTTAGCCTCTAATTTTAATGATGTTGTCAAATGTTGAAAGAATTCACCCTTTGGACCTAATATGTAATGGGAGGCAGGTTTTTTAAGAAACAGTTTTTAAGGGCTGGCCAGATAGCTCAGCAGACTAAAGCACCAGCTTAGGCAGGTGCAGGGACCAGGGTTCAATCCCTGGCATGCAGTGCCAGCCCAGCCCCTGGGGTGCGCTGAGATGGTGACTGAGACTGGGTGTGATGGCACGCACCTGTAATCCCAGCACTTGGGAGGAGGAAAACAGGAGGATCATTACAAGTTCAGTGTGTTCAACCTGTGCAGTGAGACCCTGTAGACCCTGTGCTAAATACATTTTTAAAAGTTTTTAAATTTTCATCCCTGTATATTGGTCTCTAGATATTCTTTCTCATTAATTTTTGTCCATTTTCCTAGAAAATCGCCCCTATTTTCCCATTTGTTAGTAAAATATTACATGAACTCTGTGAAGGTTATGTTGCCTCCTGGTCGAGCCACAGGAGGGTGTTAGACATACTCCTCAAGTGGTGCTTGTGGTGCGTAACGTTGGCCTCCCTGTTCTGTTCATTTGCTCTTTCCAAAGACATTCACTGAGTGTCTTAGTTTCTTTTCTCGTTGCTGAGACAAAATTCTCGACAGTCCAAGTTAAAAGTTTATTTGGCTCGTAGTTTGTAGAGGTATCCATTCATACTTGGCTGGCTCCAAGGCAGGGTGGCCTGGCAGAGGGGCCTTGCGGGGGAAGAAGCAGCCCATAGGAAAGCAGGGTGGGTGGAAGGCACCAGGCAGCACGCGAGCGACAAGCCATGAGGCGAGCCTCCTTTCTGCCCTTTGTGTCTACCCTCAGGGCCGCTGGCACTCATACCCTTAGCCCTAGAATCACACCATGAATCAACGCCAGGGCCGCATCCTTGATCCCAGCATCACACGCCTTAGATCCAGCTGCCTCCCAAAAGCTCCACGTATGACTGCGTGAGGCTCGGGGGCCATCTAGACAGAAGCCTAACGTGGAGCAGGACCGTACTCAATGCTCTTGGCGTTCCACCAAGACTCTGTGGGATCCTTCTGTGTTTGTGTGTGTAGCCCTCAGCTCCTGTGTGCTTTGTCTGAATGACAGTGCCTGAGACTGTCTTACGAAGGCTGCTTGAGGGCTGCTGGAGAGCCACAAGAGCCTGGGCGTTTGTCTCCCGGTGTGGTCGTTACTCAGTAAGGTTGCAGGAGTATAGAAGCTACCATCCTTGCCTCTAGTCATGACGAATTCTGACCTCAGAATTAGTTACATTGCAGAGGCCCTGAAGAGCTGAGCCACAGCTGCTCTTCCCTGGGTCTTGCTCCAGACTCTCCTTGCCTGACTTCCTTTTCCTCGACCTGCTTCCTCTCCCCCTACCATAGCCTGGATCTGAAATGTTCCCCAAAACCCACCATTGGAAAGTGGTGGAGACCTTTAAGAAGTGAGGAATAATGGGAAGTTCTAGGTTATGGGGGACATGACCTTGAAGGAGAGGACTGTGGGATCTCTGTCCCCCATCCCCAGCCCAGGCCCCAGCCACTGGCGGGTGACTGCTGTGGCTCACAGGTACTGCCCATTGTAATGTGACGCTTCACCACAGACCCAAAACAGCAGGGCCAACAAATTGTGGACTGACTCCTCCAAAGCAGCAACTGCAAAATAACTCTTCTTTTGAAGTCGATTGCTTGGGCATTTTGTCACACTAATGGCAATTCATCCAACACATAACCCTTCATTTCTTTTGAGAGAGAATTCTCCGAGCTTGCTTCTGGGAAGTGGGCATAAGACAAAGATGATATAAATCCATCTTTTAACACTGGCATAGCACCTACTAGCTGCTTCATGACATCAAGACGTTGTGCTCAATACAAATGAAATCTTTCTGAGTACTGAGCGTGAGAATGGTAAGTCATTCGGGAAGTGCGGTAGTCTGAATGTATTTTGGGGAGTTTTGTTTTGAGACAGAGTCTCACTGCGTAGTTCAGGCCAGCCCTGAAGTCACTACGATGGCATGGAGCTCAGCCATCCTCCTGCCTCAGGCTCCCAAGAGCTGGGATTGGAGGCGTGCGCCACCACACCCGGTATGGTCTGAATGTTGGTGTTTCTCCCAAATACATGCGTTGCAGTCCTAGGGTGACGACAGCAGGAGGTGGGCCTTCTGGTGAGTAGGCCACGCGGGCAGTGCCCTTGTAGGAGAGCCCAGGAAAGACCCTCTCCCCCCACGGGAGAGCACAGCAAGGAGCTGTGGATCAGAATGCCAGCCTCCACCAGATACGGAAGCCTGCACGCGCCTGATCTTGGCCTTGTCGGCTCCCGAATGCTGAGAAGCAAATTTGTGTTGTTTATACCTATTTATTTTACTATAGCAACCCGAATTAACTAAAACAAGAGGTAGCAAACAATTCATTTAGAAAGGGTTAGTCAGTCTAGGTTTTGAAGGACGAATAGGAGATGGCCAGAAGGGAAATGTCATATGCAAGAAACCAAATAGGATAAAACTTATAGTTGAAAGTAAAGTGTAGCTCCTTTGCCTTAGGATTTCAAAATGCATTGAGAAGCCAAATAGGATCAAAGAAATTATAACTCAAGGATTAAAAGCACCAGAATAAATAAGGCGATATTCTTGACAGTGACGTTCAGAGAGTGAAGCTGAGGGCTGGCTAAATAGCTCAGCGGATTAAAGCACGTGCTTAGGCAGATCCAGGGGCCAGGAGTTTGATCCTCTGGCCTGCCATGCTGGCCCTGCCCCTGGGGTGTGCTGACACAGCGATTGAGACTGGGCGTGGTGGTGCACATCTATAATCCCAGCGCTTGGGAAGCTGTGAAAAGGAGGATCACTATGAGTCCGATCTACGCAGTGAGACCCTGTATACCCTGTCCTAAAAATACAGAGAGGGAAGCTGAATAGAGAAGAGTTACAATGAGCTTCTGGGGATTAAAGGGATGACAGGACCCCCAGAAGAGAAAAATCACGTGGATAATGACACAGGAAGATGAGTAGGCTCGCTGTGTGACTCTGAGGTTGTCCTGGAGAGTCAAAACTGTATGAAAAGTACGTGCTTTTCATGCATTTCCTTTTAAGAGAACATTCCTCTTGCCGTGCTCAGAGATTTCATAAACCTCTCCAACAATTGCTGACATCTGTCTTTCTCTCCCTTTTAAACACAAACAGAGAAGACCTCAAGTTCAAAGCATTTGTCAGGCAGAACTACCACAGTCGTTTGTATTTGCCATCACACAGAGACTTTAAGAAGCTCCCCGCTTCCCAGTCAGGAAAGGACATGATGTTGTCGTCTTTTTAAAGCCTGTTAAGATTTTATGACTGCAGCATAAGAGATCCTGCGAGACTTGCTTGGGTATAAACAGAGTATGAGATGTCTTCCATTGACTCTCCCTGCCTGAGGGCCAGAGCCGGAAGCTCACGCAACACTGAGCGGCTCACACAGAGAGAAACGAGCCCTACAGCCTGGCTGAGCTCTGGTTCACAGCAAGCTCCAGCTTGTCTGCAGTAAGTGAGAAATCCTGAGGTGATACCTTCAGGCCCCCGTCAGCTGACTGCAGTCCTGCTTCCCTCAGAGTCCTGCCCTGGCTAGAGACTCGGGAAAACCAGCTTATTGTGCCATGTTTAACCTGTTGAGTTCTGGGATAATTTGCCACTTGAGATTAACCAAAACAAGAGTCTATGTACACTTTAACTGCATTGTTTTGTTTTTCTTTATTTGGTTTTACTTTTGCCTTTTATTTACAGCAATGTTGATTTTCTATTTGCTGCAACCATAAAGGTTCTCCCCCCCCCCAATTCTTTTCAGTCTTTATTCATTTCCACAGGCATGACATACAGTTATCACCCAAGGGACAGAATACCAAATGCAAACCACTACATGTTCTCCTGAGTGTACTGCCAGTTCCTTTCTAATATTTAGCTTCCATATTATTGTGCTGAGTTTGTGCAAACGCATGGCCTGCTGCTTCTCAGAGTGGCCAGGGGCGAGCAGTAGGACTACGTAGCTTTGGATTCTGATGTGGTGGGGCTAGTAAGTGCGCCCCTCCTACCAGCACCCATCCCTGTCATGGTGAAGCTGCCCGTGCAGGTACATTTACTTCTTGAATGTTTGATATTCACACAGATAGTGAGGTTAAGCCAAATTGCCTATGTTACAGGGTAATAATATCATTAAGCTTCTCTTCTGGAGGGTTAACAACTTAAGTTGGCAGACCAAAATTAGAGAAAAAGAAGGGCTGCAAGGACAGCCAACATTTTGGCCCTAGCCTTCCAAGGTCAGCAAGGACTCAGGACATAAGAGAACCTGTACTGTAACATCATGTAACTCAGTTGTGTCCCAAATTTTCTGATCAAGGAGATTATGGGCCAAAGAGGAAAGTGATCGATATGTAGAGTGTGCCTAAGGAGAGTCACATGGAGAGAAAACATTCTCTCAGGCTTTCACAGAGAGCAAATTGGTCAATCAATGGCCGTGACTCATCCACATGGCTGACACTGACAAAGGTTCTACAATCTGAGATATAGGATCTCAGGATAAATCCTGAGGGGATTTCACTGACCTTGTCAGATACGAAAGTTACATTTTTTGTTATATAGGTCTCGCTTTATCTTGATCTTAACCATCCAGCAGAAAAGTATAAAAATGAGGTATAAAAAGTAAACCGATATTAATATGCTGAGCTGTAAAAGGCTCAAGTCAACAACTCCTGACACTGCCAGTCTTGCGGATAGCCCATTACTATTATAGACTACTGGACTATATTGGATTACTCTGCTGAATTCATGCACCTACAATATATGAATGGCAATGGAATATACATCTCTGACAAAAGTAAACAAAAAGGGGCATATAAATGGACCATTTTGTAGTGGAAAAAATATATATCTGTATATACAAAATAGCATAGATATACAGCTACTTTCTCTTAGTTCAATGAGAAGAAGGTTTTGAACCAATAGTGTTTAGACAAGATATCACATCTGCATCTTGTACTAGGAATAACTACTACAAAGACAACAATATGCAATGTATTAATTAGTGTAACTAATTACTAACCTGTTTTGAAACTATCTCATTGCTATTTCTTTCTCAATAGAATTATTAAAATTTTTTAAAAAATTTACTTCTTGAAGATGAGCTAGACTTAGTGACCCACGTCTCCAGAACAATGTGTGGGAAAGGAAAGATGCTGTCTTCACAGCAGAAAGCTCCGTCAGACACTACCTAAGCCAAGCGACCAAGGTGAACATTAGTGGATGTGAGTCGCACTGCTATCGAGCAACCCCTCAGAAGATGGGGTGCAGATGGCACCCCGCTTCAAGCCTGTAGACTCAGTCTAACCACGAGGAAAGACATCAGGCAGCCTCAAAGTCGGGAGTGTTCTACTAAATGTCAGAAGTTTTTTAAAACCTGAGAAACTGTCAAACACAAGAAAAGACTAGGAAGACATGAGGACTATATGCAAGCTGTTAGCTGGGCCTGGATTCTAAAACGGAACCATGACACTGTATTAGTAAGACCCTGATGAACTACAATTAATCCTGGGATTAGGCTCTTCGTCTTGGGGTACTTTGTGTCCCCCAGTGGTTCAAATTCAGAGGCCTTGATGTGGCAGTGTTGAGATGAACCTTTAAGAAGTGGGGACTAGTGAGAAGTGATTAATGATTGGGGAAAAGTGATTGGGGGTCACGGTGGCTCCACCTGTGTGAATGGATTAATGGTGCTCTGGAGGGAATAGATTAGGTCTTGTGTGGCTGAATTAGTTCTAACAAGAGCGGATTGTCACAAAGTGAGGCAACACCAGGCACACAGCCCCTTCTGTGTGTGTCCATTGCCCCTTCCGCTTCTCCACTGAGCTGTGATGGAGCCAGGAACTTCTTGTCCAACATAAAGCTTCGGGCTATTTGGACTGTGCAGCCACCAGAGCTGTGAGTTAAGTACATTTCTATTTTTTACACATTACCCAGCATCACATATTTTGTTATAGACACATGAAGTAGGCCATACCAATGTTAATTTCATAATTTAACAAAAGCATGGCAAAAAAAAAAAAAAACCCACAAAGCAAAAAGAACCCAAATGCCTGGTAGTGTGAAATGTGAGCACTAGCGAAAACGGGAAGAAGAAGAAGAAGAAGAAGAAGAAGAAGAAGAAGAAGAAGAAGAAGAAGAAGAAGAAGAAGAAGAAGAAGAAGAAGAAGAGACAAGAGCACTGTATTATTTTGTCAATTCTTTTGTAAATCTAAAATGATTTTAACACAAAACATTTATAAAATACATTTAACCTTTTTTATAAGGTAAGGCTGACTTTCAAAGTGACATTGAGTTATCATAAGATAAATTTTATAAAAATTACAGAAGAATCACTGAGGAAACACGATGCCTTTGAGTAAGACATGACATCTGACCACACTGGGAGGCAACTGGTTCTCTTCCTTGGTACGAAGGGACCCAGTGGGCACTTGTGCAGTTGCTTGCCCTAAGGAGCCTGACTCACGTGACAAAGGGTAGAGGGCAGATAGCTCCAGGGAAGCCTGAGGCCACCTCAGAAGCACTTTGGAGCCATCACCGAAAAGCTTTCTCCTTCCAAAGCATTCTGAAGACCTAGGGAATTCCAGATGCCTGAGAGACATCTGGAACTCCATGAGAAGAAAAAGTAGCTCCTCCAGATTGTGAGAACTGGGAGGTTTGCTTTGCTGTAAACATCCAAAACGGTTGGAGTCCTCACTGAGGATAGGCGACTGTTCATGATTCTGCAGTTGTGGTCACAGAGACGCAGGTTTTCCATTCTTCTAGGAGGCAACCAAAACTGACCAGATAAACATATAATGCAATTTCAGAGAAAAGTTGCTCTGTGGAAAGATAAAACCTTATAAATGAGGAGATAGATAATGATGGAGAAGAGACCCTGTTCACAGAACTGAAGACACTCCGAGGAAGGAGGTCTGAACAGAGAACTGAAAAGCCAGAGATAGAGAAGCTGTGGAAATCTTGGGGGAGAGGGGAGCAGGGCAGAGGCAAGAGGAGACACAAAAGCCCTGAGGTGACAGACTGTCTGGTGTCTTCCAGGAGGAGCCAGAAGGCCAGGTGGCTGGGGTGAACCTGCCAAAGCAGGCGACCAGAGAAGATGAGGTGGCGATGGAGATATCAGATGATGGGGGCCCTCGCGCCACAAGGACTGCATCCGTCATGGGCACTTGCCCTGTACCTAGTGCAGCTGGATTCTTTTCTTCCTATTCCCCTTCCCTCCCTCGAGTCTTTCTTCCCTACCCACTTACAAAAGACTTATCTCCACTTTTCTTCTACCCTTTTCTCTCCTCCCTCTAGTCCCTTCCCCTGCCCCTTGCTCCCCTTCTCCTTTGAGCACGTTCTTCCCGCTTCCCGGTACCTGTCGTCCACTGTGCTTGTTGTGGAGCACTTCAGTTTCTCACACAAGTCAGACAGTGTGATATCTAAGTTTATAGGTCTGATTTATTTCACTTTAGATAATGATTTTAAGGTGCATCCATTTACCTAAAAATGTCTTGTTTATCCGTCTTTATGGCAGAGTAGTACTCACTCTACTGTACCACTTTTTTATGAATGTATCTACCGATAGGCATCTGGGCCACTTCCAGGATACAGCTATTAGGAGCTCCACTGCTGTCAGCATGGATGAGCACGGTCACTGCGCCACCACGCTTTTAACTCTTTAAGAAGATACCTTAAAAAGGAGTTGCTAGGCCAAAGAGAACTTCTAGTTTTAGTTTTTTGGGGAATTGCCACACTAATTACACAGTAGTTGCACCAGTCTATGCTCCCAGCAGCAAGGGCAAAGGCCTTCTTCCCCCTCAGAGCTCTGCCAGCATTTGTTATTGCTTGATTTCTTGATCACTGCCGAGACACTTCTTTCTGGAGTAGGGTGGAATCTCAGTGTCATTTTAATCTTCCTTTACCAAATCACCAGTGATGTTGAGCAATCTTTCAAATATGTCTTTGCTGTTCATACTTCATAAGATATGCTATTGACATGTTTATTGAGATTCCACTAGAACAGCTCTAGAAGAATGGCCATCTTCAGTCTATTGATTCTGCCTATCCAAGAACAGGAGATATCTTTCCATTTTCTGATATCCTCTTTGAGCTCTTTTTTCTTTTTTGAATGTATTTGGTACTGAGAAATATCTGTTCATTTCAGATGCCAATTGTTTGATTGGGCCTGTAATTTTTTTGTTTTGCTTTTTGTGTATTCTAAATGTTAGTCCTTTAAGGTGTAACTAGTGAAATTTTTTTTCTTATTGTGTGGGTTGTCTTTTCACCCTGTTGGCAGTTTCTTTTGCTATACAAAGGCTTTTTAGTTTGTTACGATGCAATTGTTCGTTCTTGGTGATATTTCTTGTGGGATCAGGGGTTTGCTCATAAAGAGAACTTACACCCTGCACATACATCTTCAAGGGTTTTACCTATTCAATCTTCCAGCAGATTTAATTTTTCTGTTTTAATATTTAGATCTCTGACCCATTTCAGCTTTGGTTCAGTGCATGGCAAGCAATGTGGACACAGGTTCAAGACCAACCTGGGCTGCAAAGTGAGCTGAAGGCCAGCCTGAACTTCATGGTAAAACCCTATTTCAAAAGAAAAAGAAAACACTATCAATGTAAATGGCCTCAATTCACCAATCAAAAGAAGCAGACTGGCAGAATGGATCAAGAATCAAAATCCAATGATATGATACATACAAGAAACACATTTAGCATAAAAGAAATTAATAGACTGAATCTCAAAGGATGGAAAACAATACTCCATGTGACAGGAACAAAAACTTCAAGAGGAAGAGATAACAATCATATATATATATATATTTCCATGTATATATTCACCCAATGTGGGAGCACCCAACTATATAAGACAAATGTTAACAGACATGAAAAATCTAATGAGCACTAACATAATTGTATTGTGAAACTTTAACACCCCAGTACAATTGGATACAAAGAAACAGGTCAACCATGCAAAAAATGAGCAAAGAAATAATATAACTGAACTGAACTTGTGAAGAAATGGACTTCGTGGACCTTTATAGAGTGTTCCATCCAACAATGTGAGAATACATATTTTTCTTAGCTGCTCATGGGACCTTTTCTAAAACAGATCATGTGCTAACACACACAACATGCTTAGGTAAATGCAAAAGAATCAAAATTATCCCATGCATATTATCTGACCATAGTGCAATGAAATTGGAAATTATTGATAAAAGAAATAGCAAAAGCTCTATAAATACATGAAAACTAAATGATACCCTCCTGAACAATCAGTGGGTCATGGATGAAATTAAAGAAGAAATTAAACAATTTTTAATGTATTTTAGTACAGGGTCTACAGGGTTTCACTACACAGATCAGACCCATAATAATCCTCCTGTTTTTTCAGCCTTGCAAGCACTGAGATTACAAGCCCACCCCACCACACTCAGTCTCAATCACCATCTCAATGTGCTCTGGGGGCAGGGCCAGCACAGCATGCTGGAGATCAAACCCTGGTCCCTGTGCCTGCCTAAGCAGGTGCTTTAGTCCGCTGAGCTATCTGGCTAGCCCTTTAAACTATATATACAATTAAATAAAAATGCAGATACCATTTACTGGAACCTGAGGAATGAAATGAAAGCTGTCTTAAGAGGGAAATTAATAGAGATAAATTCTCACATAAGGAAAACAAAACAAGGCCAAATAAACAATATCATGCTGTACCTCAAATTCCTAGAAAAGGAAGGCAAGTTAAGTACAAGGCCAAAGAAGACAGAAAATTATAAAGATCAGAGCAGAAATAAATGCAACGGAGATGAAAAAATATAAAGAATTAATGAGTCAAAGAGTTGGTTCTTTGAAAGAATAAATAAAATTGATAAACTCCTAACCAACCTCATTAAAAAAGGAAAGAAAAAATTCAAATTCATGCACTAAGGAATTAAAAGGGTGAAATCACTACAGACCCTATAGAAATTCAGAAAATTATCAGTACTTATTTCCAAAATCTTTACTCTCATAGAATGGAAAATACAGATGACATGGACAGATTCCTAGGCATATATGAAATACCAAAGCTGAATCAAGAACACATAAAAATTCTGAATAACCCAATGTTATTCAATGAAATTTAAAATGTAATAAAAAACCTACCGACAGAAAAAAGCCCAGATCCTGATGGGAGTCATATCTGAATTTTACAAGAAATTTAAGGAGGAACTAATGCCAACTCTTCTCAAACTCTTCAATGAAAATGAAAGGGAAGCAATTCTCCTAAACTCACTTAGGGAGGCAAGTATTACCCTCATACCAAAACCAGATAGAAGGACCCAACCAAAAAAGAGAACTACACACTAATCTCCCTAATAAACATTGATGCAAAAATCCTCAATAAAATACTAGCAAACAGAATGCAGCAAATCATCAAGAAGAGTATATACATCATGACCAAGTGGGATCAATCCGCATGGTTTAATATATGCAAAACCATAAAAGTAATACATCACATCAACTGAGCCAAAGGCAAAAATTGCACGATCATCTCAATAGATGCAGAAAAAGCCTTTGACAAAGTCCAACACTCATTCATGAAAAAACCCTACAGAAAATCAGAACAGATGGTCTTTACCTCAACAAGATAAAAGCCATCTATGACAAACCCACAGCCAATGTCATACTAAATGGAAAAAAAATTGAAAACCTTCACTTTAAAATCAGGAACAAGACAAGGATGCCCACTATCACCACTCCTGTTCAATATAGTTCTGGAAATATCAGTGAGAGAAATTAGACAGGAGAAAGAAATAAAAGGAATAATGATTGTAAAGGAGGAAGCAAAATTATCATTATCTGCAGATGACATGACACTGTACATAAAAGACCCCAAAAACTCCATTAAGAGACTTGTAGATTTAATAACCAAATTCAGTAGCATAGCAGGATATAAAGTCAGCACTCAAAAATCGATAGCATTTCTATACACAAGCAATGAACATACCAAGAGAGAAATTATGGAAACCACACCTTTCACAATAACACCCCCCAAAAATGAAATACGTAGGAATCAATCTCACAACAGAAGTAAAAGATTTATACAGTGAAAATTATGGTACTCTAAAAAAAGAGATCAAAGAGGATTTCAGAAAAATGAAAGATACTCCTTGCTCCTAGATAGGAAGACCCAATATTGTGAAAATGGCCATACTTCCAAAATTGTAATACAGATTCAATGCAATTCCGATTAAAGTACCATTAGTATTCATCACAGAGCTAGGAAAAAGCATTCCTAAAATTCATCTGGAATCAGAAGAGACCTTGAATAGCAAAAGCAATCCTGGGTAACAAAGGAAAGGCAGGAGACATCACAAGTCCTGACTTGGTTTTTCTACGAGCAAGGAATATCTTTCCATTTTCTGAAATTCTCTTCGATCTTTTCTCCAGAGTACTCTAGTTTTCAATGTATAAATCTTTTACTTACTTTGTTAGGTTGATTGCTAAGCATTTTATTTCATTTCTTTTTTCTTTTGGATGCTATTTTGAAGGGTGCAGTTTCCCAATTTTCTCTTTCCTCTTCTTCTTCCTCTTCTTCTTCCTCCTCTTCCTCTTCCACTTCTTCGTCCTCCTCTTCTTCTTCCTCCTCCTCTTTTTCCTCCTCCTCTTCTTCCTTCTCTTCCTCTTCTTTTTCTTCTTCCTCTTCTTCCTCCTCTTCCTCCTCCTCCTCTTCTTCCTCCTCTTCCTCTTCTTTTTCTTCTCCTCTTCTTCCTCTTCCTCTTCTTCCTCCTCCTCCTCTTCTTCCTCTTCTTCCTCCTCCTCCTCCTCCACCACCACCACCACCCCCATATCAGACTCAAAGAGATCTGCCTGTTTACAGCCTCCCAAAAGCTGGGATTACAGGAGTACACCACCATACCCAGTCTCAATTGCCATCTCAGCTTTCCCCAGGGGTGAGGTCAGCACAGAAGACCCAGGGATTGAACCCCCAGTCCCTGCGCCTGCTGGCAGGCATGATATTCATTTTTGAGTATTGACTTTGTCTCCAGTTATGCTACTGAATTTTTTTTGTTTTTGTTTTTTGTATTTTAGAGAAGGGTCTACAGGATGTTCAGAGTCTCACTACTAGATCAGAATCATAGTGATCCGCCTGTTTACAGTCTCCCAAGAGCTGGGATTATAGGTGTGTGCCACCATGCCCAGTCTAAATTGCCATCTCAGTGCACCCCAGGGGTGGGGCTGGCACGGCAGGCCCAGGGATTGAACCCTCGGCCCCTGCACCTGCTTGCAGGGGCTTTATTCCACTGAGCTATTTGGCTGACTCTTATGCTACTGAATTTGTTTATTCCATCTAGAAGTCTTTTGGTGGAGTTTTGGGAGTCTTCCCTGTAGCTGTGAATAATGATTATTTCACCTCTTCCTTTCCTATCCTTATCCCCTTTGTTTCTTTCTCTTGCCTAATTGCTCTTTTTTTCTTTCTCCTTATTTAGTACAGCATCTACGGGGTCTCACTACACAGATCATACACATAGTGATCCTCCTGTTTTCAGTCTCCCAAGCACTGGGATTGCAGGTGCACCCCACCACGTCCAGACTCAATCACTGTCTCAGTGCGCCCTGGGGTGGGGCTGGCAGGGTCCCTGGTCTGCCTAAGCGGGTGCTTTAATCCACGGAGCTATCTGGCCAGTCCTTAATTGCTCTGTTGTTTCCGGAACTATATTGAATAGGAGTGGTGATAGTGAACATTTTTATTTGTTCCTGATTTAGAGTGAGATCTTTCAGGTTTTGTCCACTTAGTATGATGTTGGCTGTTGGTTTGTCATAGATGGCTTTTATCAGGTTAAGGTAATGGCCATCTATCCTGATTTTCTGTAGCATTTTTATCATGAATGTGTGTTGGACTGTCAAATGCCTCTTCCACGTGTATTGAGATGATCTTGTGATTTTTATATTTAGCTCTGTTGATATTGTGTATTATGCTTATTGATTTGCATATGTTGAATAATCCCTCCATCCCTAGGATGAATCCCACTTGACCATGATGTATAATTTCTCTTTTTTTTTTTTTTTTTTTTTTTTTTTTGCGGGATTGGGGATTGAACTCAGGACCTTACACTTTCCAGGCAAGCACTTATTCTACTGAGCTATCTCCCTGGCCCATATAATCTTCTTGATGATTTGCTGCATTCTGTTTTCTAGTGTTTTGCTGAAGGTTTTTGCATCTATGTTCACTAGGCAGATTGGTCTGTAATTTTCTTTTTCACTGGGCCTTTCTCTTTTGGTTTTGGTATCAGGGTAATACTTGCCTGCAGGAATGAGTTAAGAAGAATTGCTTCCATTTCAATTTCATTAAAAATTTTGAAGATTATTGGTGTTAAATCTTCTCTAATTTTTTGTAGAAATCAACTATGGATTCATCAGAACCTGGGCTTTTCTTTGTTCGTAAGTTTTTAATCACATTTCCAATTTCATTGACTGATATTCAATTATCCATAACCTATATGTCTTCTTGATGCAGTATTGGTAATTCATACGTTTCTAGGAATCTGTCCACTTCTGTGTTTTTCATCCTATGAGAGTAGGTATTAATTTTTGAAGTAGGTATTGATCTTTTGAATTTCCATTGGATCTGTAGTAATTTTAGTCTTTTCATTCTTTATTGCATGAATTTTATTTTTTTCTTTCCTCTTTTTGATAAAGTTGGCTAGGAATTTATCAACTTTATTTATTCATTCAAAAACCAAATATTTGATTTATTAATTCATTGTATTCTTTTCTTTGTCTACATTGCACTCACTTCCGCTTTGATCTTTATAGTTTCCTCCCTCTCTGGGCTCTGGGCTTGAATTGCTCTTTTTCTAGAAGCTTAAGGTGTAGCACTAGGTTGTTTATTCGTGCTTGTTCTTTTTTCCTGATGTGAGATTTCACTGCTATAAATTTTTCTCTGAGAACTGCTTTCATTGTGTCCCCCAGGTTTCAGTAAATTGCATTTTATTGTTGTTTGATTGTACATATTATTTCATTTCTTCTTTTATTTTGTCTGTGACCTATTGGTTGTCCAGGAGGATGTTATTTAATTTTCATGTGTTTATGGAGTTTTCGTGGCTTCTTTCATCAATAATTTCCAATTTCATTGAACTACGTTTAGATAATATGCATGGAATAATTTCAATTCCTGTGCATTTACATATGTACCTTTTGTGGCCTCATACATGGTCTATTTTAAAGAAAGTCCTTGTGTGCTGCAAGGAATGTGCATTCTGATATTGTTAGATGCAGCACTCTGTAATGGTCTACAGAGTCCATTTGTTCAGAAGTTTGGTTGAGGGCTGGGGATACAGCTCAGTGGCATAAGCACCTGCCTGGCAAGTGCAAGGTCCTGAGTTTGATCCCCAGTACCACACACACAAAAAGAAGTTTGGTTTAGTTTCGTTATTTCCTTGTTGTCTTTCTCTGGTTAATCTATCTCTTTGTGACAACAATGGTATGTTATGTTCCTCCATTACAATTGTGCTATTGTTTATTTGATTTTTTGTATCTATTAATATTTACTTTTTTTTTCTGGTACCGGGGATTGAACTCAGGCCCTTGTGCTTGCCAGGCAGGTGCTTATTCTAATGAACTATCTCCCAGGCCCTTTTATTAATATTTGTCTTGTATAGTTGGGTACTTCCATATTTGGTTCATATATATTTATGATCATTATCTCTTCCTCTTGCAGTTTTCCCCTAACAAGTATGTAGTGCCCTTCTTTGTCTCTTTTAATGCTTCTTGGTTTGAAGTTCACACTGTCTACCAACAGAATAGGTACCCCTATTTTTTTCTGGGTTCCTGACACATGGAGTATTGTTTTCCATCCTTTGGCTTTCAGTCTATGTATTTCTTTTTGAGTTAAATGTGTTTCTCGAATGCAGCATATCGTTGGATTTTGTTTCTTGATCCATTCTCTGCTAGTCTGTTTCTTTT
>NW_004524577.1:1965519-1969849 GCF_000260255.1 Octodon degus
TATATATAGTCTTATCTTTGTCATGTTAATGTCCTGTTATTGGTTCCCAGCCCTCTGTGTAATTGTTTACCCTGGTTGGTGGTTTCTTTCTATTGTTGTTTTAGGAATTGTGGTCATTTTTGTCTCTTTCTAGAATATCTTTCAGTACTTTTTGTAGGGTTGGTTTGGTGGTCTTGAATTTCTTTAATTGTTCTTTGTCACAGAAGCAGCTTATCTTTCCATTAAATTTGATAGATCTCTGGCTCTTTCCCTTTGATTTGCTTGCCTTGCCTGGTGGATTCACTCCTTTAGGATTCATGGAACTGTGGTCTTCATTGTCATTTTCTAGAATATCCTTCAGAACTTTTTGGTTGGCTGGTTTGGTAGTCTTGAGTTTCTTCAGGAGTTCATTATCATGGAAGTATCTTATTTCTCCACCAATTTTGAAAGATCATTTTTGGGTACATTAATCTGGGCTGGGAATTGTTTTCTTTTAGGGCTTGAAATACTTCACTCTAAGGTCTCACTCACATAATGGTTTGAGTCCAGGAGTCTGCTGTGATTCTGATGTATCTTCCTTTATAGACATTTTTTTCTTTAACAGCTTTTATCTTCTGTTATTGTGTTGAATCTCTGGAATCTTGACTATTATATGCCTTGGTATATAGTTTTTTTTCTTATCATGATTATTTGGAGTTCTACATGCCTTACTTATCTGTATCTCAAATTCTTTTCTCCTGCTTGAAAAGTTTTCTGCTATCACTTCTGCAAGCAGGATTTTTATGTTCTTTGTGTTATCCTTTGATTTTTCATCAATCCCAATTAATCTTAGTCTTCTTTGCATTGTCTAGAACCTAGATTGTCCAACCAATGTTGGACCAATTTTTCATGATCCTTTGCTGTTTTTAAAAGGCTTTTCATTTAATGATTACCAATCACAACCCTGTCTGCTAGAACTGATATTCTGGTTTTTTTTTTTTGTTTGTTTTGCTTTGGTTTTATTTATTTTTATTTTTATTTTCTGGTTTTTGGTATTTGGTTTTTAGTTTTTTTGTTTGTTTGTTTTTGTTTTTGTTTTTGTTTTTTTCCAGTACCAGAGATCAAACTCTGGACCTTGCACTTGCCCGGCAGGTGCTTATGCCACTGAGTTATATCCCCAGCTCCCTGATATTCTGTTTTCACATTGGCTGATTCTGCTTCATATACTTTCAGTAGAATTTTTAATGCCATGAATTTCTATTTGTGTCTGTTTTATGGAATCTAGTTCTATTATATGTTGGGCATTTATGACTTTTATGCCTTTCCTAAGCTCCTTTATTTTTTCAAATCTGTATCTATTCTGGATTCACTAATTATTATCTATTTCTTAAATTACTTTTTCTGTATTTAGTACAGGGTATATAGGGTCTCACTACACAGATCAGACTCATAGTGATCCTCCTGTTTTCAGCCTCCCAAGCTGGGACTACAGGTGCGTACCACCATACCTAGTTTCAATAGACCTGTTTCAGCACACCCCAGGAGCAAGGCCAGCACACCAGGGATTGAATCCCAGACCCTGCAATTGCCTAAACATTCACTATAGTCCACTGAGCTATCTGGCTGACCCTCATTATCTCTTTAATTATCTCTGCTTTATTCCCATCAAGAAACTTATTGATCTGTGTTGTTACTTCTGCTGCTATAATTGTGTCTCCTTTAATTGGGTGGCTTTTGACTTCTTCCATTTCTTGATTTGCTTTGAGCCCCTTGAGGATCATGGACTGCATCATCTTATTTAGGCATTTTCTCATTTTCTATTTTTTTGGGGTTTTTTTTTCACTGTATTGAGGCTTATAAATTGCTTATGGCAGGTAGATTTATTACTAATATCAAGACCTCTTTATGAAATGACTTTTCAGACATGTCTTCTAGGCATAGCTGGCTTTTGGATTTTTGAGTGTGTCCCAAGATCCTGCCTCTCCAATTTATTAGGGATAAGAAGTTGCTGCCTGTTTGGCCTACCACCCAGTTCTTTGGTACTAGACTCTGATATTGTTTAGGACCCCAGACAATGTCAATATTGATATAGTAGGAAGAACAAATGATCACTATAACTATGTCACTTTGGCTAAAGTAGTACAGTCAGTAATAATAGCATTAAGCACAACCTAAAAAATGACAAACTGTGATAACTTAATTTTCTACCTTTTAGGATAAGTTCAAGATCTATAGTTATATAATAAAATCTAAGACAAACTTAAAATTATGCAGAATAAATATCCACTCAACAGAGAGATTTTACCCCAACAGGGGAAATTTAAAAGAGATAAGAGAAAAAAATAGAGAAATAAAAAAAAAGAGAGAGACTAGAAGGAAAGCTAAAGGATGAAGGAACATTATCTGAGCCTTGGGAAACTGATGAAAAAGATAGGAGGAAAGGAAAGAAGAAAGAAACAAAATCAAGAAGAAAACAAAAATTAAAAACAATGTTCACTCTCATGAAAAACAAAACAATGGAAAACACCCTTCTGACAAATAGCCTACAGGTAACAGAAAAATAAAAGAAATTTCTCTGTGATTTCAAACCTGTGGTTACCTCCTAGTCTACAGTTCTGCGGTCGTGTCCAATTCAGGGTGTGACTCTGCTTTCATGGACAGAGGAGGCAGTCGGAGCCCAGAACCATGGCAGACAATCCCAGCAAGCCTGCAGTAGGATTGGGGCAGGGTGCTGATTCCTCCGCAGAAGTTCAGATTGGTCCTGGCCTTTGGACAGGGGTGGGGCCTTCCATTTAGCTTATAGCACTCTGGGTGTCTCTTGCCAGCCTGACTGAGGCTCTCTGACCCTGAACATCTGTGGGAGTCCCTCTGGACCTCATAGTTTTTGTAAGATGAAATTGTAGAAGATGCTGTTAGTTATTGTTTGGCTATCACGTAGTGGGTCGCATGTAATTGTCTGCATGATTTGTGCCTGGGAAATAATTTTGGAGGATAGAAGGATTTCTGGAAAAGTAGGATAAGGTGAATCTATACAATTTTCTCTGCACTTAACCAGCATTTTTACTAGAATGAGGGTAAAAGCATTTGAATAAAGATATGAATCCTAAAAAGAAATATCAGAAAAGGAAAATCCAGTTAATGAGAGATTGTATAAGTCATGGTACTATCAGGAAAACTGAAATCAATTTGTTATTATAAATACAAAGAGTTTGAAGGAAGGAAATTTGAGGCTTACCATGGAAAGGCTGGGAAAATGAAGGGAGTCAAGACTACAGAAGCCCTGGGAGTTAAAATGTGAGTTTCAGGAGCACCGCTGGAGTGCAGCGTATTTTAAGGTCCAGGCTGGGTTTAAAGAAAAGCAAGAGAGGAAGAAGAAGAAGGAGGAGGAGGAGGAGGAGGAGAAAAAGAAAGAAAGAAATTTGAAAAGCTTTTTAAACGAATATATCCGAAGAGATAAGAAAAGATATGACATCATTAAAATATGATTAAAAATAAGAACATATGGGAGGGAGGTAAGGGGAAGAGGGAGCGGAAAGAGTTGAAGGGTGTCTTGTACAGGTGCTGACTCCCAGAACAATGTGCTCACTGTGTACAGCAAGCATGTGCTAATGACAGACTTCAATTTTTTTAAAAAGAAAAATAACAATATAAATGGCTGTGGGGATTAAATACAGGATAGAATTTAAAACTGAACAAAAGAATTGGGATATAAAGTTGCAGAAATTTAGAAAGCAGAATAAAACAGGAAAGAGACGCAGAAACAAAAAGAAATTAAAATTATAGAATGAATTATTTAAATTTCAATAATCAACAGATAGGAGTACTATAAAAGCAACAATAATTTCCACCAAGAAGTAATCAAAGAAAATATCCACAACTGAAGAACATTAGTGTCCAGTTAGAAGGTATGCAGGGCAGGGCATTCTACAGAGGGCTGTGTGAAGAAACGCAACTGGGAAACTTCGGAGACAAAGATATCCTTAAAGTCTCCATAGCGAGAGAAGAAAGGCCATAGGGCCACATTAAGAAGCGAATACTAGGGTATTATCAGGCATGCAAAGGCGAGAAGAGAGACGTAAGTGTCTTAGTTACTCTTCTCTCGTTGCTGGGACAAATACCCGACACTCCAAATGAGGGGAGGAAAGGTTTATTTAGCTCACAGTTACTGGAGGTTTCAAGACTGCCCCTGCTCTGCAGGGTCTGGAGGAGAGGCTGCGGCGCTGTTGTGCCCCCGACGACCCTTTCCACGTCTCTGAGAAAGCAGAGTCTGGCCAGATTAACGGTTTGCATCTCTCTGGCCCCGCCCCTCCGGCCCCGCCCCGGTCCTCTGGCCCCGCCCCTCAAGCCCCGCCTTGTTCCCTGGCCCCGCCCC
>NW_004524577.1:1969949-1976986 GCF_000260255.1 Octodon degus
AGCCCCTCCTTGTTCCCTGGCCCCGCCCCCTCTGGCCCCACCCCAGTTCCTCTGGCCCGCCACTCAAGCCATTTGTTGCTCTTCCGGCCGCATCTGCCCCATAACTTACATGAGGCTTTGGGGGGACAACTAGACACAAAACATAACAATAATGAAATGATACTTTCAAAACAAGGAGGAACTACTATTCTCAATCTAGAATTTGATTTCATGTGAGGACGGAATAAAGTCATTTTCATGCAATGTCTCAAAAACTAGCCTTGGCTGGGGAGATGGCTCAGTACAATAAACGCTTGCCTGACAAGCGCAGGGTCTGAGTTCAATCCCCAGTACCGAGAAAAAAAAAAAAAAAAAACCCTCAAAAACTAGCCTTGCTAGGATACCTTTGTCAAGAATCTATCAGAAAATACAGTCAACCAAAGGGAGAGATGAAGCCCTAAAGATGGACCCGAGATCAGGGACACAAAAATACCAACACAGAAGAAAATTAAAGTTCTAGAATGCTTAGCTCACAGCCAGCAAAGAGCAAGATTACAGAAGCGCCTAGATGTGCTCAAGGAAGCGAGAGGAAACCTGGCACGTCTGACTGCATGGAAACTACACTTTTAGCAGAATTTTGGAGGTCAGTTGGAAAGTTTACAAAGAATGAATGACAATGGGAGAAACATAGGTCAGCAAAAATAAGATGGGAAAAAAAAAAAAAGATGGCCCAAGTCCAAGGAAAACACAGATGGTGCTCTGGAAAAAAAGATGGCGGGGCCTCCAAGATCAGCGGTGTGACATTTACCCACGCGCAGTGACGTCAAACCCACTGCACATTAACCCGCCCTGTAAAAGGGCCAAGTCCTGTGTCTACGCTGTGGCTCTCGCTGCCGGCTTCTTGCCCAACATCTAACTCCCTCTACGTGTTGTGAACAGAACGCTGGTTTTGCTTGAGAGCACCCAGTACCAAAATCCCATTTTCATCTGCTGCGTTTCCCTGAGTATCTACATATGGTTTTAGTGACCCAATTCAAACAGAAGTATGGAGCAATTTCCAGGAGATTTTTTTTTTTTTTTTATGACTTTGGCGATTTCTACTTTGTCGCTTGCCTTTTCTCCCTCCCCAAAGAGCAGATTTCAGATCAGAGGATGCAGCAGCAATCTTGTGACCTCTGAGGACAGAAGCGGCCACGCATGGGCTGGGGAGAGAGCTTGGCAGCAAAAATGCCTGCTTGGCAAGCACAAGGACCTGAGTTCAATACCCGGGAATCCATGCCATGCTGGTCTGGAAACCAGGTGTGGTGGCGTGCACTGTAATCCCAGCACTGGTGAAGACTACAAATCTGAACTATCTAGTGAGACCCTTTATCAAATTAATTAATTAAGTTTTCAAAGGAAGCCATTACTGAGGTTGGTACACCATGGGAAGAGGACGCTGGCTCCTGAGGACATCCATGAGTGACTGTACTCACTTCTAGCTCCTCCTAACACACAGTAGAAGATAAAATTAAAAATAAAATCATTTATAGAAACCCCAAAGCCTATGATAAACCTAGGGATATAAGACAAGAAATACAAGAGGCCTCCAAATTGAAAACTGTAAAACATTGCTAAGAAAACCTAAACAAACAGGGGTAATACACCACGTTAATGGTCAAAGACAAAATATTGTAAAGCTATGATTTCTTACAAAATTGATCTACAAACTAAGTGAATTCTCCGTTGAATTCGTTTTGTGAAATTTGACAAGATAATTCTCAACTTTCTGAGGAAATGCAAAAGGCCTAAAACAACTAAAATAATCTTGAAAAATAAGGACTTACACCACTACAATAAAAATTTACAAAAATAACTTATCTTTATCACTTCATTGATGTCTGTCCTCCATAACTTCTTCCCTCCTAACTCATTGCTCTTGTTCAGGCTGGAAATAAAATCTTAGATCATTAATTTCATTTTTTGATGTATTTTGTACAGGGTCTCACTACACAGCTCTCACTCATAGTGATCCTCCTGTTTTCAGCCTCCCCTGCACTGGGATTACAGGCATGCACCACCATGGCCAATCTCAGTGGCCAGCTTAGCACGACCAGGGGCAGGGCCTGTGTGGCTTGTGGTGCGGGAATGAAACCCTGGTCCCTGTGCTTGCCTAAGCAGGCACCTGGTCTGCTGAGCTATCTCACCAGCCCGCATCATTAATTTCTACATACTTTTTTGTTTTGTTTTGTTTGTTTTGCAGAACAGAGGATTGAACTCAGGCCCTTGCACTTGCCAGGGAAGTACTTATTCCACTGAGCCATCTCCTCGGCTCCTAATACTGTTTTTTAACTTAACATTTTACCATGCAAAAAGTTGCAAAACTAATACATAAAGTCTTTGAACTATTCTTTCAGCTTCTACCTCTGGTTATGTCTTTATATAACTAACATAAAATATAAAAAAATGGAAAACTGATATTAGTGTAACATTGTTTGCTTTTCATCAGCTTTAACAGGTGCTCGTGTGTGTGTGTGTGTGTGTCTGTGTGTGTGTGTGTGCGCGCGTGCACACATGTGTGCTTCTGGGGGCATCTATGCATTCTGACCCCATGCATAGATTCACACCATCACACTACAGTCAAGATGTAAAAGTGGGTTTCACCAAGGGCTCTCCCTGCTCCTCTCTGCCTTCACACCCCCCCGCCGCCCCATCCCTGTAGCTAACTAGCGCCAATCTGTCCTTCACCCCCCCCCCATCCCTGTAGCTAACTAGCGCCAATCTGTCCTCCGGCGCTGCGCTTCGGAACGCCGCACAGATGGAGGTGGAGCTCAGTGCAGTCTGAGTTCATCGCGTTCTGCGCACCACCAGGGTGGGGCCAGTGGCGTTAGGGTTTAGAGTCTTGAAACACAGCACTCCAAGTCTTCTATTAAGTGCCTTGAATTCAACTCGAGGGGGCAGACTTAACCCTAATGCCTTGATAAAACCTGGACTCCTTACAAGCTGTTCTCTTTTAACATTTAAAAAGTTTTCCACTGCCATTATATCTTCAAAGAAAATTACTGGCTGGGATAAGGAAAAAGTTCATAGATCAATATTGTTACAAATACTATGCAGCCATTAAAGTGATTAAGATGTCTTTTAACTGATTTACATGGAAACATTACTATAATTTTTTTATATATTCAGAACAGGGTGCTCAGGGTCTCACTGCTCCTATCACACTCGTAGTGATCCTCCTGTTTTCAGCTGCCCAAGTGCTGGGATTACAGGAACACGCCACCACGCCCAGTCTCAATTGCCGCCTCAGCGCGCCCTGGGGGTGGGGCTGGCACAGCAGGCATGGGGATCGAACCCCAGCCCCTGTGTCTGCCTAAGTAGGTGCTTTAATCCACTGAGCTATTATAATTTGTAACTGAGTGGAAAAAAATAAGCCCATTAAAGTAATAACATGTTTTTCAGTTAAAAATTCAACAATATTTATGTAACAACCTTTAAATCTGAAAGAATATGCAAAGTTACTAATAACGAAGTTGGATTTTGAGTCTGGAATAAGCGGGGTTAGAGTGATTAATATTGTTAAACAAAATTCAAGTACATTTCCATGTTTAAGAAAAAAGACAGTTGAAAAAACATTAATAGCTATTGACTAGCAAAACTCCCTCTTGATAATATAAATTAATCACCTGCTGAAGAACATGTAACAATCAATTAGTTGTTCAGTAAAACTATTGATCAACCCATGGGGCAACAGATCAATTTCGTTAATAGACCAGCCTAGAAATGCATATATTATAAAATGTGTGTCACGTGCTATAAATACTTCATGCATTTCTATTGTAATACATCGCTAACTCTCGTACGTTTTCCTCAATACAAACAACTCAGGTCTTTTAAGACTTACATGTCTTTCCCTCCAGAACCTGAACTTTCTAGCCCACTCACTCTGACCTCTGACTCTTTCTCTCTTAGGGAAGCTCCAATCCCACTGCATTCTACTAATGTCTGCTGTAGCAATTCTCTACCTTTATTGATGTTCTTATTCCTGAGAAGTCTGCACACCTGAAACTGGCACCCGGTGAAAATGGAAAGGAAGCCTTCTAGGTAACTATCACTGGGGCAGCAAAACAGCCAACCAGACGTAAGCTCCTCGGGGTGCCGCCCACATGCAGCTTCGAGTTCCCACGCAATGGGCCAATGGTGACATCGCCGTTTCTTACCGGCCAGTTCAACCTTCCAGCCCGCCTTTCCTCCAAGATCTCCCCTTTTCCTCACACATACTCTTCCAAACCCAAGACAGCCAACCAAAACCCGAACTAAACTGCTCCCCTAGTATTGCTCATTCATTCATAAAATGCATCCTGAGCCCCGACAGCGTGTCAGACGCCCTTCTCTCCACTGGAAATGGAACAGTAAACAAAATTTTAAAAATGCTTCCTCTCAAGGAGCCCCAATTCTAATGAGCAGAGACAGGCAACAAACAAGTAATCTAGTCAGCGTGCTGGTTGTAAATGGAAGTTGTGGACAAACTAAGCAGGAAGGGGCAGCATAAAATTCATACGGACACAGAAATTTTCAATAGCTGGTGCTGTGACTGACACACTGTGTCGACTTGAGGACTCTAGCAGCTTACCTAAGTGACTCATCAGTTCGACATCCTGGGGTGCAAAGGACCTGCCTTCAGCTCCAGGATGGTGTCCACTGTATCAACTCGAGAAGTTTAAAAGTTCAGCTAAGTGATTCTGCAGGACCAGGGGCCTCCCTTGAAAAGCATCCTCAGCATGTGGGCTGATAGCTGATATACAGCACAGGGAAGGAAAAGAGGCTTGCTCCCCCTTTATGTATTTAGTACAGGGCCTTCAGGTCTCACCACACAGACTGAACTCGTAGCGATCCTCCTGTTTTCAGCCTCCCTAGCGCTGGGATGACAGGCGCGCACCACCACGCCCAGTCTCAGCGCACCCCAGGGGTGGGGCTAGCGCAGCATGTGGTGCCTGGGATTGAACCCCCTCCCTGTGCCTGCCTGAACAGGCACTTTAGTCCACTGTGCTATCTGGCCAGCACTTTCCCCCCTTTTGTGCTCTTGTCGTTTTTGCTGTCTTCAGCCACCTGCAAGTGTTGCTGGCCCCTCTGTCACGCCACCCTGCCTTGGAGCCAGATGATTAAGAACTGAAACCTCCACACACTGTGAGCTAAGGAAACCTTTCCCTGTTTTCCTTTGGGCATCAGGGATTTTGTCTCAGCAAAGAGAAAAGTAACCAACAGAAGATGAAAATGATACAACATATCAAAAATTAGGAGTGTGGTCAAAGTAGTTATTAGAAAGAAATACATAGCTGTGAAAGCTTACATTAGAGAATCAATCTCTCAAATCAATAACTTAATTGTTTACCCTAAAACAAAAGAAAAAGGAAGAGCAAGTAAAGTCATGTAGGGCTTTATGGGCCACTGTCGGGACTTCCACTCTGCGTACGCTTCATATACATATTTGTATTTGGAATCAAACTCAGGGCCTTGCACTTGCCAGGCATGTACCTTAAGTCTTTTGTATACTGAGATCTACAGGAAACTCTTAAGAGATGAGGAGTGAACTTGAGTTGCTTTAAAGAAAAATGAAATTAATATTTGAAAATTCACCTGCTCATTAAAATTTCCTAGTAATCCGAACATAAATAACTGAAGTGCTGGGCTGGCCAATTAGCTCAGTGGATTAAGGCACCTGTGAGCAGGCACAGGGGCTGGAGTTTCCATCCCCAGGCCTGCCATGGTGGCCCTGCCCTGGGGCACACTTGGGAACACAAAACCCACCTCAATTTTTTTTTTCTGTATTTTTTTAGGGAAGGGTCTATAGGGTGTTCAGGCTCTCACTACTAGATCAGACTCGTAGTAATCCACCTGTTTACAGCTTCCCAAGAGCAGGGATTACAGGTGCACGCCACCACACCCAGTCTCAATCACCATCTCAGTGTGCCCTGGGAGCAGGACCAGCGCGGCAGGCCCCGGGATGGAGCCCCCAGCCCCTGCACCTGAAGGTAGGCACTTTAATCCACTGAGCTATTTGGCCGGTCCTTGAAGTACTTTTATAAAAGCACAAAGCAGCACAATACCTGAGCTGTCAAACATTAATATTCCCAGTTGAGATCAAAGAAGGCCATACTCCATCATGTTCCCGATCTGATACAACTACCCCTCTTTGTAGCCTTGTTAGTGCCACAATTTCATTTTTGTTGCTTTTGTTTTTACAGTGACCTCCAAGAATAGTGTTGACACTGAGAAAATATATGTGTGTTAGACAAGCTTTATAAGCAACCCAAATTATAAAGCTGTTGAACATGAGTTCAGTATTAACAAATCAAATTTGTACTTAAAGTAGACACATAGATGTGCAGGCCAGTTAATGAAAATGTTGCAACCAGAGGCTCTTCTAAACCTAACGCTACATTCTCCCTAACAGCAATCATTCTATATTGGTGAGCTCGGTGTTCGTAGCAGCTTTATTTATTAATATCACGAATAGCAAGAATTGACTGCATATTTCTAGTTCTAACGGCAATCTAACCATACCGACTGAGTAAGCTGACTGGAGGATTTCACTCACAATCTTTTATCCTTCTCACTGCATCCCTCAGCCAATTGTGAATGGCCATCTGTGGAAGATAAAGATCTCACCCTCATCTCCCTCAGGAAAAACTCTGACCCTCAGCTAGGGTGACCCTCTGGCTGCTGTCCGCGGTGCTGATCCTCAAAATCCAGTTACCTGCTAGAAGCATAATCGTTGCAGAAAAAATTAATTATGAAGGTCACACAAACAAATCTAAGACCCTTGTCCCAGGGACCAAGGAGAGTAAGTTCCCAAGTGGGAGCTGAGTCCGTGAGTGTGTGTCAGCATAGAGAACCACAATCTTGTCCCGGTGGAGCAAGAATGACACCCAGAACTGAATGTGATTCATTCCAGAGCTTCGGGAATCCTCGGAAGAATCAAACCTGCCTAACCCCCACCAGGTTCCCACCCCACCAGGTTCCCACACTTGGGGCTAAATCTTTGCTTTGGTGTAACCAAGTCTTGTGAGGCTTCTTTA
>NW_004524577.1:1977086-1991809 GCF_000260255.1 Octodon degus
TTTTTTTAGAGAAGGGCCTACAGGGTGTTCAGGGTCTCACTACTAGGTCAGACTCATAGTGATCTGCCTGTTTACAGGAGCCGGGGATACAGGTGTGTATATCTCAATTGCCATCTCAACGTGCCCCAAGGGTGGGGATGGCACTGCAGGCCAAGGGATCGAACCCCCAGTCCCTGTGCCTGCTTGCAGGCAATTTAATCCACTGAGCTATTTGGCCGGCCCCTCTGTAGAAGATTTTAAATCTCTTTCTGTTTCTTATAACTAGTTTCCTGAATGCCAGACCACAGTACCAATCCTATACAACCTAGAATTCTATAGAAGCACTACAAAAATTCCAGGGAGCATAAGTACATGTGCAGAAAGTGATGTATCAGAGAAGCCAAGAGAAGTGAGTGCTTCAGGGGCGAGTATCGGTTGCAAGCACCAAAGAGGCAGAAGGAAGAACATTCTGAGGCAAGAGGTCTTTCCCATCCAGAAGATGACTTTGCTATAAGAACCATGCCTTCCTTGTTCTCAGATCATGTGTTTAAGTGAAGTTAACTCCACTCAGAACTGGCCGTGTAATCTAAATTCAAGCCTATTGTGATGGTTTGAATGTGTCCTAGAAGTGTGTGTGTTAGAAATGCAATCCCCGAGATAGCTGTTAAGAAATGAGACTTCAGTGGTGAATAGAACATAAGGGGTTTTCCTCTGTAAATGGATGAATGCTGATATAAAGGGATTTGATCTCGTGTTCTCTTTTGCCCTTTGCTTTTGTTGTTGATACAGGGTCTCACTACATAGTTCAGACTCATAGTGACCCTCCTGTCTCAGCCTCCCCAGGGCTGGGATTACAAGCATATGCCACCATGCCCAGTTTCAAGGCTGGTGGGGCTGGTGCAGCATGAAGTACTGGGCATCGACTTGTGTCCTTGTGCTTCTCAGGCAGGTGTTTAGACTACTGAGCTATCTTCCCAACCCTCTTTGACCCTTTCTTTGCCCTCTTACAATGAGATGATGAGCACTCTCTAGATTCCAACTCTTTGATATCAGGTTTCCAAGCCTCAAGAACTGTGAGAAATAAGTTGATTCTTATGTTAGTTACCCAAGCTTCACTATTTTCTTGTAACTGCAGAGTATGAAGCAACATATCAATCAATATCATTATTCTAGTCATGATGTTCAATTGGGTGTTGGAAAATACCCCAAGCAAAACAATCAAGCCCTATGACAACTGTTCAGAACTCATCTGACTATCTCAGCTTGAGCTATCAATGCTGCTAGACTCAGAGTTGCATACGGGAAAGTTGGGGCTAGTGCAGCCTCGCTGGCACCTACAATGAGTACGGAATGGTGTAAGTGCTGGGACAGTGGAACTGGGACTTAGTGGTAGGTAAAACGTGCTCTGATTTTTTGAATTCTAGTTTAAGCTGACCCTGAGGTCGAACTCCCCATATGAATGAGTTCATGTGTTTCACTGTTCAATCAAAGCTAGTTTAGAGTTCTTATTTCTGATACTTACAATATACCCAGTTCTACTGAATCAGCAATTCAGTCTATCCAGGCATGGTGGCCCACATCTGTATTCCCAGCACTTGGGAGACTAAGGCAGGAGAATCCTTGTGAGTTTGAGGCCAGCCTGGGCTACAAAGAGAGTTCAAGGCCAGCCTAAATTGCATAGTAAGACCCTGTCTCAAAAAGACCAAAGTATAGGGTTGGGGATGTAGCTCAGTGCAAAGCCCAGGACAAAAAAAAAAAAAAAAAGCAAAACAAAAGAACAAAAGAAAAATGAAATATGTTCTAGAATTGGGGTGCATCAGGTAAAATGTGGAAGTGGCAAAAGACTCAGAAGTCTTTTGATGACAGAGGTGGTTTATCAACTACACTACTCTATATCCAAGAATCAGAATTGTTTGTCTCTGTGGGAATTGAGTAGAAATGGCTAAGGAAATGTTCTGGATGTGCAACATGTTCTGTAGGTTAGCTACCTCTCTTGTCATGAGACAAAACATTCAATATCCAAAATTAAAGGAGACATTTATTGTAGCTCAGTTTGCAGAGGTTTTAGTTCATAGTTTGTTGTCTCCAAAGCAGGGTGGTATGGCAGAGGGACATTGCAGGGAGAAACACTTCATGGCAGGAAGGAGGTAACAAAGCAGGGAAGTAGTGAAGAAGCCACAAGCGAAGACAGCAGCCCTCTTTCTGTCTTACATTTTCTCCAGGCTACCCACCCTTAGAGTGGGTAGCACTCATGCCCAGAGTGAACCTTTCGTACACAGAATCACTTTGAGTCAGTCAGTGGATTAATTTAGTAATCTCACACCCAACTCCCAACACCACACAATTAATCCCAGCATCACTCTCTCTAGATCCAGCCACCTCTGAAAATCCCCACCTATGACCACATGAGGTTATGGGGGACATCTAGACACAAGCCAAATGATAGATTTATTATGAAGTGACCACATAAGTATACATTTAGCAAAACTTTGAATTGCACTCTTAAGACCTGTTCATCTCACTGTAAGTTTTAACTGATCTTTTAAATTTGATTTTTTAAAAAGACATAGTTTTTTTCTTTGTAAAATTAATTTTATTGAAAAACAAATAGTGATGAGACAGTTTCAAAACCGATTAATAGGACAGATTCAATAATTAATACACTGCATATTGTTGTCTTCATAATGGTTATTCATAGTACAAGATGCAGACATGATATCCTGTCCAAACACTATTAGTACAAATCTTTCTTCTCATTGAATTAAGAGAAAGTAACTGTATATCTATCCTGTTTTGTATATACAGATACAAAATGGTCCTTCATTTGTATCCCCTTTTTTTGTTTAGTTTTGTCAGAGGGGTATTCCATTGCCACTTAAATATTGTAGGTGCATGAATTCAGCAAAATAATCCAATATAGTCCAGCAGTCCATAATAGTAGTGGGTCATCCGCAGGACTGACAATGTCAGAAGTTGTTGACTTGAGCCCTTTACAGCTCAGCATATTAACATGGCTTTACTTTGCGTACCCCATTATACTTTTCTCCTGGATGGTTAAGACCAAGATAAAGTGATTTCAAATTTTATTCCTGACATCAACAAGCTTACCATCTTCCAAACACATCCTTATTTATTTATTTTTATGTATTTAGTACAGGCTCTACAGGATCTCACCACACAGATTAGACTCAGAGTGCTCTTCCTGCCTTCAGCCTCCCAAGCGCTGGATTACAGGCACGCCCAGTCTCTTTGACCACCATCTCAGCGCACCCTGGGGCGGGGCCGGCGGGGCCCTCAAGGCTTGAGCCCAGCCTCGACGTCTGCCTGAGCAGGTGCTTTACATTGCCGAGCTATCGGGCAGCTCACCCTTATCTTTACGGCATAGAACACACACCTAATTCAACAAGTGCAGAATCATAAAGTCACTTGTAGGTCAGTCTAGCCGAAGGTGCCTCGTTCACGGATGTGCTGTCATGAGTACTCTGATGGAACAAACGGGTTCACAACAGTCACCTTCCATGTTCGTTTTGACTTTGGGGAAGGGGCAGGAGTCGCGTGATAGCAGATCACATAAATAAGGTAAATAAGGTGAGTGATGATACACTATAATGCTTTTATTTCACAGAAATTTTCTTAAAATTAAACTGCAAACTGCCTCAGAAAGTGACAAGAACTGTGGGATATATGAGTTCAAAGTGAAGAGAAATACTTGAAGGGGCTGATGGCAATATGTCTTTTACTGAATAAATAAAAATTTTTAACATTCCATGTATTTTAATCACATCATATATAGCAAGAGCTTTAAAAAATTGGTTTGATGATGAAAATACAATTATTGTCATTAAGACCAATTTAAGACATGTAAGCATGGCTTGTGTTTCAAAATTCCACCATAAATATACAAAGACACAAATGTATGCAGTTTTTGTTTTGTGGTACTGAGGACTGAACCCCAGACCTTGTGCCTGCCATAGGCACCAGTGCCCCTGAGCTCTATCCCCGGCCCTGTATGCAGTTATTAACTAACATGCATGCATATAAATGCACCAAATAACAACTGTATTCTGCTGGGACAAAATACCTGAGAAGGAAAGGTTTCACTCAGTTTTTGTTTTTTTTTTTCAGTACCAGGGATCAAACTCAGGACCTTGCACTTGCCAGGCAGGCGCTTACACCACTGAGCTATATCCCCAGTCCCCATCACTCACAGTTTGTGGAGGTTTCAGTCCATACTTGGCTGGATCCAAGGAAGAGTGGCACAGGGCAAAGGGCAGCAGTTCATGGTGGCAGAAAACAGCAAAACAGCAAGAGCAAAAGGGGAGGAGCAGCCCCTTCCCCTCCCTCATACTGCACGCAGGCTGCCTGCCCCAGGCGGCTGTAGCACTCACACCCATAATCCCAGCATTGGACCATGAATTAATACAAACTCTAGAAGCCTGCCCGAGACTGCACAAGGCTCTGGGGGGACAGCCAGACACAACCCACAACAACAACCCTACCAGTAACTGCATTTATTTAGCGGGAGACACTGATTATAGTTGGATGCTTCACAATGAGTATGTATTGTAAGAAAAAATGGTGGCAGTTTTCTTTGAAGAAGTGCCTCTAACTTCCCTGTCCATCATGGGGGTCTGTTTCCACCCAACTGGGCAAGTAGCCTTGCTGCCTAGAGCGTTTGGGGGGGGGGGCGGCAGCAGAAGTGCCTCCTGGGAAGTGTTCTCCAAATCCAGCTCCCACTGAAAGACAGTGACCACACGAAAGTCTGAGAAGCTCGGGTGAGCAGAGATGACACCCCCCCCCCAGCGCCTTCCCTGCTCAGAAGGTGTGTGACCCGTATCTCTGTGATCTCTCCCAGTTGCAACTTTCTGAAGTTATTTCTTAGTCATCTGTCCGAATCCCTATTAAAAAAACAAAACAAAACAAAACAATACAAACCAGCCTAGAAGACCGAAGAATGAGTAGGCCAGGGAAACTCACCTGCTACCCACAGCCGGACACAGGAGGGCGCTGAAGCTGCCTCATGCAGCCCTTGGGAGAGGTGCAGGAGCGGGGAGGCTGCCTGCGCCAGGGCAGGAGGTGCCTGTCCTCTACACGGCGAGGGGCAGCCACAGGCAATGACCCCACTAGGAGGGGAATGGAGCAGAAAAGAAGCAACAAGATATGCCATGTATGGGTACAAATTCCGTATGATGAATGTGATCACTATGTTTATCTAAAACATACTAATGGGGAAAAAATAATAATACCTGAAGGGAGGCAGGGGGAAGGGCAAAGAACTTCTTGGAGAATGCCTCTGGGACCAGCAGGGTGCTGCGTGCAGGAAGCAGATGCAGAGCGCAGGGTGAAGGTGCAGCGTGGCCGCAGGTGCAGGTGCAGGTTGCAGGTGCAGGGAGCAGGTGCAGGGAGCAGGTGCAGGGCGCAGGTGCAGGGAGCAGGTGCAGGGCGCAGGAAGCAGGTGTATGCTGCATGGTGCCGCGCACAGGTGCAGGGTGGCCACAGGGAGGCAGCAAACGTGCGTGTGGGGCAGAAGGCACAACGTGGGCCCTGCCGAGGTGCAGAGAGGCCTCGGGGCGGCAGGGGGCACTGCGGAGCCCTCGCCCAGGCCGCGAGGCCATGGGTCTGGGCGCCCGGGAACACACCTGAGCAGGTAGGGGCGGGACCTGCGGCGGACGGAGGGGGCAGGTGCCTGGGGCGGAGCCCGGGCCAGGCCCTCAGGAGCCCTCGGTCCCGCCGCCGGGAGATGCTGTGAGGAGCAGAAGCGCACCCGGTGGCGTCCACACTAGCCCGGACCCCTAGTAGCTGAAAGGTGAGCGGGGTGTCAGGGTCGGCCTGATTCGGACTGCGCCCGGGACGCGCGGTCGGTGCGTGGCCCCGCGGTGCCCGCTCCCCGGCGGCCGGCGTGCGCGGACACTTTCAGGGGTCAGCTCAGCTCTCGGCAGTCGCTCGCGGAGGCCCCCCAGCCACTCCTCTCTGAGTCGCACCTGATCGCGACCTCCTGGCGTTGGTGCTGTGCCCGGGCTGACCGCGCTGCGCCCTCCGCTCTGGAGAGACCTGAGAGACGGCGGCTGCAGAAAAGCAAACACTGCAGCGCGCTGGTCCGCTCCAGGTGGCCTGGACTGGGCTGTCCCTGCCCGAGCCCGAGCCCCAGGGCCCGGACCCCCCAGTCCATACGTGGCTCACCCCGAGCCAACCTCTCCTCTCTCCGCAAGCCCCGCGTTCCTTCACTGAGGCTCGGGGACTCCACAAGGCTGGGGCAGGTAAGGAGCGAGCCTGGGGCTCTGGAGTCAGCAAGAATCCTTTCTCTTTTTGTGGGCTGGGACAATCTACCTAACCCCTCTGCCCCTGTTTGCTCCACTATGAAGTGGGGATAGAGTAACATTTGTGATGAGGATGAAGGTAGGTGATGTGCAGAAAGGACCGACGGAAGTCCTAGACAAAGATGTCTTGATCCATAGATAGAAGACACTGTCATTAATGCCACTGTGGCTCATGTCATCATTTGAAGAGCAGCACACTAGCTAGCCCATGCCAGTGCTCAGCAAAGCCACCTCCTACTGTGTCCCGCGACAAGCTACTTACCCTGTCAGAGTCTGTTTCATTCGTACAATGGGAGAGGTTATGCTGCCTACCTCGGAGGCACTGAGGCACTGCCGGCAGCGTGCTTACCCGAGGGAGCCCTGGGCGCTGGCTATTAACTCTGCCACGAAGGCGTGCTGCTGAATCAGGTGTCAGAGCGCACAGAGGCGACAACCGTGCTCCGCTTTGAGGTTGAAATGTGGCCTGTGGGCACGTGTTCGGGGCTCCTCCAGCCTGGCTAGCTGGCCTCCTGGGTGCGGGTCAGTCCTGGGAAGGAGACAGTGGCCCGAAGGACCTCGTCTTCAGCGAGCGGACAGGGTTGGACAAGGGCTCCAGGATCGTGCTTTTGGCAAACATTGCTAAAGTGGAAATCTGCCCTGAGCTGCAGGTTTATTTGACCTGAAATCAAAACTAGACCTAAATTGAAAATGCCTACTCTCGCCCTTAGGGGACAGTGGAGTAAATTGTTGTGAAGGAGATAGTGGAGATGAGCAGTATGAAAATGATGAAATACAATAAATTTCATTCCTCTTGCCAAGAGGCTAATTGCATAATTTTGAGGTCAGAGCTGATTTTCGTCATCCCAGCAAAACCGATCATAGCAGCTTGAAGAGTGTAGAACAGCCTGGCTGCCTCTGGATACCCCACGCCTTTCTCTCCCCAGTACTCCTCTTTATTTGCCGTAATCTCACTAGCATCATAAATTTAAAAGCCCTCCCATGCTATCCCACCTCCTGCTTTGGGACCATATCTCCTGGGCTCAGGGTGGGGCAAAGTCATTCCACGGCCCAGAATCCTGCTGGAGGGGCTGGGTGGGCTTCCCCGGCCAGTCCTCATCCCAGACACAAGCCCGCTAGGGCACAGCAGCCTCTCTGAACACCCACTCCCAGTCAGATGTCCCAGTTTTCCTTTGCCAACGTGAAGACATAAAGGACAGCGTCTGCACGCACCCTGTCTGCCAGGACTAGGGCGCTCGAGTCTTAAGAGGTAAATCACCTTCACTGTCCAGAGTCCAGAAATTAAATAGGGTAAGACCCTTCCTCTGTCCTCCTAAATTTAATCTGGGTTCTACTAATTAACTACTTGCTTTAATGAGGGAGAGGGTGGCCACACCAACCCAATTTTGGTCCCCTCAAGGATACATACCTTGGTGACCACAGCCGCAAGATTCCAGGGCAGCTCCCCCACTCCTTGGCTGCGTGATCTTGTGCTGGTCACTCTACCCCTCTGAGGACATTTTCCTTCTGTGTAACAAGCGAACAATTCTTCACCTGCATCAGGGAGTTTTGCAATGTGAAATGAGAAAGATGTAGCCTGGGCGTATGTTTATAGAGTTCTGATACTGATGTATATATTTGCAACCGATATTGTACTTTATTAGTTCATTTCTAAAATGAAGTTTGTTTGTTTTTTAACTCTGCAAAGCCTCTGTAGCTGAGGCGCACCTGGGCCTTGATGGACATAGTAACGTGTTTTCAACTGTTTTTCCCCAAAGCTGTCATTAAATCAAGGTGTGTTCTCCAAATTTATGGTATCTTAAAATCAAGGAAATAGGGCACAGCTTGGCAAATAGCGAGCAACCACACTCTCAGGATATTGTTACATCAGGTGCTTGAGGAGCACGCACAGCTGACTGTGAAGTGGAGAAGTGAAAGAGAAATGATTCCCCTTGGAAGAGAACAGCAGGGCAAAGGGCTAGGCAGATCACAGCCGGGACGCGGTCTCGGGCTGCTGCTGCGGGGAAATCCTCTTGGCAGATTTCGAGTCCGTGACACCTAGCAGAGCACTGGGTTAGGCAGCAGGGGCCATGATGAAATAGAAGCGGCGCCCTCCAGGGGGCAGCCGGTGGCACAGAGAAGGCAGGAGTGGCAGTGCCCCTGGCTGGTAAGGAGTGTTGATTGGGCCACTCAGGGCTGCTGCCCAGGAACCCAGGAAAGAAGCCTTTGCTGCCCAGTCAGTCAGGGCTAGGCCTGGGGAGGTCAGAGGAGTCGCCAGCCAGCCCTGTTGGCAGCTGTGGTGACCAAAAACAAATATCCCGGAGAAAGGGCCAATACCTCAGAATGCGCCCTGGCTGGCTCTGGGGCAAAGAGGAAGGAGGCTCACCTGCTTGGCCCTCCCTTCTTCCCCCAGTGCACTGCTGCCCTGCGGAGTTCCCCCTCGGCCATGGCTCCTGGGGAGAAGATCAAGGCCAAAATCAAGAAGAATCTGCCGGTGAGAGGCCCGCAGGCGCCCACGCTCAGGGACCTGATGCACTGGTACTGCATGAACACCAACACGCATGGGTGCCGCCGCATCGTGGTGTCCCGCGGCCGGCTCCGCCGCCTGCTGTGGATCTTGTTCACGCTCACCGCCGTGGCCCTCATCGTGTGGCAGTGTGCCCTCCTCGTGTCCTCCTTCTACACCGTCTCCGTCTCCATCAAGGTCCACTTCCAGAAGCTAGATTTTCCTGCCGTCACCATCTGCAACATCAACCCCTACAAGTAAGAGACCCAAGCGGGGAGCCAGGGGCTGGGAGGCCTTCCCTGGCTACCAAAGCCCCTCTGAGAGCCAAGCAGCCTGGCGGCCATGCCAGGCTGCAGAAGGGAGGGCAGCAGGAGGAAGATCATGCCACCAGCGAGGTGGTGCCAGCTTGTGTGTTGGAAATGTGAATTCACTGGCAATATTGGTGAGCAGCCCTCTCCCAGGTAGGCTTCATGTCTACACCGGGTTTCCAGTCCATCATCAGCTATTTCTGGGACTAGGCTGGTGCAGGGGAGGCTGCGGGGCCAGGAAGGCAGTATGCAACGTGGGCCGGAAGGCCCCGTACCCGAGCCCCTGCTCGCCCTCACTCAGCCCCGCCCAGCCGATGCGGCCACCTTTCCCTGCTCACACCCTCACACTCCCCAGAGCATGAGCTCCAGCTGACTCAGAAGTGACATGCAGGTGACTTCCCCACGCATCCCCCTGGCTCTGCATCCTCCCCTGAGTCAGCCCAGCCCCACTAATTGGGATCGCTGGGCTCTGAGCTGGACCAGCCCTCGGTGCTGCCCCACTGTTGGTCGTAGGACCTGTTCTAACTGGGTCAGCAGAGCCCTCAGAATTGTGGAAAACTGCTGGGTGAGACGTGAGAGGATTGGGCAGACTGCGCTGGAGCAGGTGGGGAGGGGAAGGAGCGTGAGGGGAGGTCGACAGGGCAACTGCTTTGTCCAGTACCATCAACAAGCAGGTGCCAAAGCTCAAAATCAAACCCCAGCCTCAGGCTCACCTGCTGACTTTTGAATCCTTTCTTCCCTTCCTCCTTTCTGCCTTTCCTCCTCCGTTCATCTATTATTTGTTGCACAATCTTTTCCCTCAGCATATACACATCATCAAGCACTGTGGTGGGTTCTGGAGCTAGAAGCGAACAGTCCAGAACCTTCTCTGCCCTGATAGGCCTAAAGTATAGTGCAGGAAAAAACTAACAAGACAGAACTACACTGCTGTAACTTACAATAGTGACCATTCGCTTACGTATCATGCACAGGGGTGTGGTTTTGAATACATAAGACAGGCTTTGAACTTTGCCAATCACCTGAGGAACCTGAGGCATGACAAGCAGAGTGACTTGTTCAAGGAGTTCACCCTTAGCAGGGTGGGGAGTGCACACGAGGCAGGAGGCTCTGACACTTCATCCCTGATCCCTTCTCTACATTGCCTGTCCAGGGAGGAAGGAGGAGCCTGGGACCATTTGATCTCATGGAATGTTTTTTGTTTTTGTTTTTTTGAGGGGTTTTTTTGTTTGTTTGTTTTTGTTTTTTTTGCAGTACCAGAGATTGAACTCAGGACCTTGCACTTGTCAGACAAGCGCTTACTTCACTGAGCTATCTCCCTAGCCCTGAAATGTTCTCTAAAAATGGTGTCATCATGGGCCAGCCAAATAGCTCATCAGATTAAAGCACCTGCAAGCAGGTGCAGAGGCCAGGGTTTCAATCCCTGGGGCTGCTGTGCTGGCCCTGCCCCAGGGCCGTGCTGAGATGGCAGTTGAGACTGGGAGTGGTGGTGCGTGCCTGTAATCCCAGCTGTTGGGAGGCTGTAAACAGGCAGATCACTATGAGTCACACCTAGTAGTGAGACCCTGAACACTCTGTAGACCCTTCCCTAAAAAAAATAAAATAAAAAATGGTGTTGTTATGTTTCCTACAGTCAACTCTGTACCATTCCATATGTTCATCATTGTAGTTGTGATTGTTGGGGTTTTTGAAACAGGGTCTTGTTGTGCAGTTCAGACTGACCTCGAACTCTCAGCAGTGACCCTGCTGCCTCAGTCTGCCAGGTGCTGGGATACAGAGGTGCACCACCATGTCTGGCCTCTTAGATGTTCTTGGAGGGTGCTGCTGTGTAGCCACCTCTTCAGCCATCCCAGCACTGATTGGTGAAGCCTACCAGGCAGAAGCTAAATATGGTGGGTGGAGTGGACCCTGCCCCTGGGGACACAGGTTTAGTGGTTACGCATCATCATTGCAGGGGCTGGTTTACAGGACGCATCTGACAGTCGCTACTCTAGAAATGCTGGCTGGGGCAAATGCGTGCACTCACCTGACACCAGCCAACCGTGAGAGCAGAGGGGAAGCCATAGGGGGTCACACAGGCTCACTGAGGAGCCTTCCCCTGCCACAGAAGCCAGCGTAGCTTTGCATGGGCAAGTCAAGCAAGGCCTGGCCCCATGGTCCAGGGGGCGGGCAGCAAGCATCAGACCAACACAGCCTGATGGAAACCGGTGTGGAGGAAGGACAGCATCTTGCCACCATGGTCTCACATCTCTGCGCCGCTCCCCTCCCTCCTTGACAGGTACAGCGTGGTGCGTGACCTTCTGGCCGACTTGGATCAGGAGACCAGAGGGGCTCTGAGGACCCTGTACGGCTTTTCAGAGGTGAAGTCTCGCAAACGCCGTGGGGCAGCGTCTGAAAACCCAGCCTGGGCCGGCATCCAGCCCAAATTTCTCAACACGATCCCACTGCTGGCCTTCAGCGAGAATGAGAAGGGCAAGGCCAGGGATTTCTTCACTGGCCGGAAGCGGAAAGTCGACGGGACCATCATTCACAGGGCCTCCAATGTCATGCAGGTCCATGAGTCGAAGAAAACGGTGGGATTCCAACTGGTAAGATCACTTCCTGGCCAGTTAGGCGCCTGGGTGGGCTGGAGGGCATGCCCTGGGCCCCTTCTCCTTGCTCACTTGCTCCCGTGGGCTGCTGGGAAGAAATGCCCCTGGTTAGGGTGATGTAGCTACAATCACTGGACACCTACTCAGCAGGCACTGAGCAGGAGCTCAGAGAGCCTTCTCAGAGGACACAAAGGAGGCTAGAAACCAGGTCATCTTTTCAAATCCTGCTGCTGGATGAAAGGATCTGTTTTCAGTCTTTCTGTTAAAGCGTAAGCTGGGCATGGGGACACATAAGTCATCCTAACACTTGAGAGGCTGAGGCAGGAGGATTGACAGGAGTTTCATCTCCATAGTGAGTTCAAGGCAAGCCTGAGCTACACAGCAAGACTCTGCCTCAAAAACCCCAAAAGATTCAAATTCCATCTTGGGAACATCTGGGTGGCCAAGCTCAGCTGCCTGATGGACCCCTGGCTCCTGAAAGGCAGGATCCCATCATGGGCAATTTCAGCAGACTGTATCCAAAAGGCAAAAGAAAATCCCCCCAAGCAAAGTAGGTGTTGTAGGCCCCAGCAGGGAGAGACAGGTGAACATCAGCAGACGCTCCCATGTTCTTCACAGTCTGCTTTCATGAGACGCTACAGCCTGACTTCTCCACTCTATTTTTGGTCCCATTTGAGGGGCTTTTAGGAAGCAGCCATTTATTTAAAATGAATTCTAAGGGCCAGCCAAAAAGTTCAGCAGATTAAAGAGCCTGCAAGCAGGTGCAGGGCCTGGGGTTCAATCCTCAGGCCTACCATGCTGGCCCTACCTCCAGGGCCCCTGAGACTGCAATTAAGACTGGGCATGGGCGCCTGTAATCCCAGCTCTTGGGAGGCTGTAAACAGGAGGCTCACTACAAGTCTGATCTAGTAGTGAGACCCTGAACACCATATAGACTCTTCCCTAAAATAAAAAAAAAAAAAAAAAATTCTAGCCAGGCGTGGTGTCATATGCCTATAACCCCAGTACTAGGGAGGCTGAGGCAGGAGGATCTTTGGGAGTTTGATGCCAGCCTGGGCTATGAAGTGAGCTCCAGGCCAGCCTGAGCTGTATGGTGAGATCCTCCTGTCTCAAAAAGACAAAATAATAATAATAAAAAGGAAGAGCAAACCCAACTCTGCTGCAGGTTTCCTTCCTGTGCCCCTGCATTCCTGGCCTGAGCTCCCAAACTTCATCGTTGTTTCAGTCCTCCTGTGGGCGGGGGCGGGACCGCGGGTCTCAGCCTGGCATCCCCTCTTGCTCGCAGTGCCCCTCCAACGACACCAGCAACTGTGCCACCTACACCTTCAGCTCGGGCGTCAATGCCATCCAGGAGTGGTACAAGCTGCACTACATGAACATCATGGCTCAGGTGCCTCTGGAGAAGAAAATCAACATGAGCTACTCGGCGGAGGAGCTGCTGGTCACCTGCTCCTTTGACGGGACATCCTGCGATGCCAGGTGACGTGGGGAGGCTGTGCGCTCAGCTCCTGAGGGCCGGCAGCTGGGGTGCCAGGGTCCTCGCGGGCACCTGCAGCTCGCCCAGGGGTCTTGCGAGCAGGAGGCAGTCTTGCACCTGTCTGTTTCCTGGAAATCGACTGCACGGAAGCTAGCTGTAGGGTCAGTGAGCAGAACCTAAAATTGCAGCATCTTCAAACTCGTTCAGTTACTCATCAGGAGTAAGTGGTGATGAGCACATCGCCTCCTTCTGTGGTCATGCCAGTGATGGAAAACTGCTAAGATGATACGGAGGGAGGGAAGAGGGGAAGGGGCTGGGGGAAGAAAGCCCCAGGTCCACATGTGTGAGGCTTCAGATTTTTCCACCAGCCCTCAGCCCTGGGGTGATGGGACAGTGGATGGGACATTTAAAGGGGACTCTCCTTTTCTGGAGAGCCTACTTTGCTCATGTCAAATACTAAGCCTTACTTCCCTTTCTGTGTGTCAGCAGATACATGTGTCCTTGCAAAAACAGCACGGCTGAAATGACGTCTCCCAGACAGCTGGGTTCTAAAGGCATACAAGGTCACAGAGGAAGGAATTCTTTCTCTGAGGACCATTTCTCAAGACTGGCGTTTTGAGTTTAAAAAAAAAAAAAAAGTGTCCAGTGCCGGCTGAGAAATTAAGAGTAGAAGAATTTGGGGCAGGTGTGGGGCAGCAGGAACTGCAAGTGGAGACAATGCCGAGGGGATTAAGAGCAAAAGCAGAGGCGAGCTCTACCTCAGTGCCTGTCCACCCGGCTGGCAGGTTTTATTTGCCATTCTATCAGAGGACAAATAGGGGAAGTGAGTCATGCCTATCCCTCATTGTCCCCAAAGAGCGCTGGGCCGGTGAACACTGCCCGTCTCCACTGGCTGGGAGAACAAGGGCATTCCCCGCCCCGCCCTTTCTGACCCAAGCCCTTCCCCAATAGGAACTTCACGCTTTTCCACCATCCCATGTATGGAAATTGCTACACATTCAACAACAGAGAGAATGAGACCACGCTCAGCACCTCCAGGGGGGGCAGCGAGTACGGTAAGGCAGCCGCGGCGAGGAGCAGGCTGTGTGGCAGGGAGCAGCGTGGCAGCAGAGCCACGGCGCACCAGGGCTTCAGAAGCGATCCCAGCTCTTCGGGAGGCTGAGGCAAAGAGACCACAAGGTGGAGTCCTGCCTGAGGAATTCAGCAAGATTCTGCCTCCAAGAGTTACGGGGAGGTGGTTCAGTGTGAAGGGCCTGGGCCGAACTCCACAGTGCCCGGGAGGGTGTGTGCGTGCCACCGGAGCTCGCCTTGTGGGCCCTTCCTCTTGGGCAGAGTCTCCTTGTCCCTTTTAGACATTTCTTCTTTATATTTGAGAGCCCCGCACATCTCTGGGCTCCCTCCTGTGAACAGCCTCCCTAGCGTAAACCTTAGCTGGGGTGAGCACTGCGGGGCAGGAGGCTTCTGAGCGTAGGGAAGCCCATGTGTGTGCGCTGAAGGGAGGCCAGGCAGGTGAGGTTGGGGGGTAGGTGAGGTTGGGGGCAGGTGAGGTTGGGGGGCAGGTGAGGTTGGGGG
>NW_004524577.1:1991909-2059286 GCF_000260255.1 Octodon degus
GAGGTTGGGGGCAGGTGAGGTTGGGGGGCAGGTGAGGTTGGGGGCAGGTGAGGTTGGGGGGCAGGTGAGGTTGGGGGCAGGTGAGGTTGGGGGCAGGTGAGGTTGGGGGCCGGCGCTCCCTCCCCGTCCTAGCAGGGGACGGACTCCAAGCCGACCGCTCCAGGCCTGGGCTGCAGGACCCTGGGCGATGACGGCTCCTCGTCTCTAAAACAAGTGGCACTGTCTCCCAAAAAGGCTTCTCGGAAGACACACTCAGCGCACGCACATAGAGCGGCAGCGGCAAGCTTCTGCCGCCATGTGTTACTTGTTTAACTTTTTTTTAAAGATAAAATACGTGTGTTAATACGCAAGCTGCTCTTGCTAAACCAAAACCTCCACATTTGGGTTTCACTGCAGTGTCGGCACTTATCAGCCGGCTCGGGGCCTCTGTCAGAGCGCTCAGGCCCTAAGAGGCTCCCTATCT
This sequence comes from Octodon degus, assembly GCF_000260255.1. Classification (NCBI taxonomy): domain Eukaryota; kingdom Metazoa; phylum Chordata; class Mammalia; order Rodentia; family Octodontidae; genus Octodon; species Octodon degus. The sequence continues at coordinate 1,992,373 of NW_004524577.1, forward strand.
GGGCCTTGGAGTAAGCCTGGTGCTCGCTGTGTCCACCGCGTCCTGGCGGCTGAGACAGCACGCCCTCATTTCTCACCATTCCGGAGCCTGCAAAGCTCAAGAGCGAGGTGCTCACAAATTGGGTTTCTGGTTGGACTTTTCTCCGTGGGTGGCCGAGTTCTGTGTGTGTCCTCCCATGCCTCTCCTCTGCAGCGAGTGGGAAGAGACATCTCTCTTCCAGCTAGAGCCTCGCCCTTAAGACCTCCTTTAACTTTAATTAAGACTCTCTCTCTCTCTCTCTCTCTCTCTCTCTCTCTCTCTCTCTCTCTCTCTCAATGCCATGCCGTAGTTAGGGCTTTCACATATGAACAAGGGACACAGCAGCCGCACACACGTGGGGTGCATGGAATACATGCTAGTCGTTGTCATCACTTTTTTTCCCCGGAACCGGGAATTAAACTCAGGCCCTTGCGCTTGCCAGGGAAGCGCCTATTCTACTGAGCCGTCTGCCCGGCCCATCGCTACTGTCTTTACCGTTATTAGCTCTGTTGCTCTCCCATTAGCATCGCTGCTGCTGCCGCCGCCACTGCCGCCCCATCACTGCTGTTCCAGTGTTGCCCGCTCTGCTACGCTAATCCTACTTTGGTAGGGAAGGCAGGCGCTTAACAGGTTGGCCCGGCCTCCTCACAAAGGGAATGTTGAAGGAGTTCACACAAGCCGCACATGATCTGATGTCTAGAGATGCTCCCACCAGGAAGAGCAGGGCGCTGTCATTGACGAGGTCACACTCGGAATTTAGGACTTGGTCCCTGCGCAGCCTGTCTTCCTCCCAAGGCTGCAGGAAACATAATTCCGAGTTGCACTTCAGTGGGAATGAAAAGCGGAATGATCCAGGGTTCTGGCTCTGCTCTGTGGACCTGTTCATCCTCCACCAAGTCACCATCCCCACCTGTGATTCAGTGCCCTAGTTCACAAGTTGAGGATGTCACGATAGCACCAAGGTTCTGATGGAAACCAGGGATGCCATACCACCAAGGGAGAGTGCTAGCCCTTTTGATCTTCTTTGGATGCAGGTTCTCATTAAGCTGCCCGGGCTGGGCTTGAACTGGTGACCCTCCTGCCTCAGCCTCTCCAGGAGCTGAGATTCCCACCACGCAGCACATCATACATGTATTGCGTCTCTGGCACGCTAGGGACAAAGCAGTGCACAAACCAGACGCCATCCTGCTTCAGAGAGCTTACATTTTAGTGGACAGGACACTGAAGCGGGCAAGTGCATGCTGTACCTAGACAGCGTCTAGTTAAAGTCCACGTGAACGGTGGGAACAGAGAAAGAAACAAAGAGGAAGGCAGAGTGGCCAGGGCCGGCCGGGGGTTGGGGCTGGGGTGAGAAATTCAGAAAGGCTTTGCTGAGGGGGCCGCTTCGGGGTGAGATAAGCAGAGCACACTTGGGCCTGTGGAGGCGAAGGAAGGCGCTGAGGGGAGAACAACTGCCAGGCCCGTGCGCTCGGAGTCACCGAGTCACGATGAGGATGGAGCGGATGGGGGACGGACGGGCGCACCGCCCTGGCCCGACCGCTGTGGCCGCCCTGGCTCCCTCTGGCTCCCTGTACCCAGCAGGGTGCCACAGACAGGTCCAGATCAGGAAGCCACCCGGCCTGATTTCCAGCCTTCAAAGGTCCCTCTGGCTGCTGCCAGACCAGACTGCAGAGAGCCAGAGCAGGGACGAGGGGAGAAGTGAGGCCAAGGGCCAGAGAGGTCACAAGGGGCTCATTTTTTTCTCTGAAACTGTAAGCACCAGCAGCACAGGAAGTCTTTTGGCGGCTCAGAGGAACTCCCTGTCTCCAAGGACCACCTAGATTTGTGTGTCTCAGGCACAGTACTACTTCCTTATGGCTGGGAGAACTCCAACTGTGATGCTATGTTTAGACCCCTATTTTTTTTAATTAAAAAAAATAGCAATAAAAAATTAGAAATGATACAGAATTTCATTAAACAAAATAATATGAATTTGACAGTATCTGTTGCACTGCATAGTGTCGTCTTCAATTTACTTGTTCAGATTACCAGATAGGTGCACGCAAAATTGGAAAAGAAAGAAAAAAGAAAAAAATAGTTATAAGAAATTAAGAAATAGGCCAGCCAGATAGCTCAGTGGATTAAAGCGTGTGCTTAGGCAGAGTGCATCGGCCAGGGTTCGATTCCCCACGTGCCTTGCCAGCTACACCGCTGAGGCACACTGAGATTGAGACTGGACGTGTTGATGCGCACCTGTAATCCCAGTGCTTGGGAGGCTGAAAACAGGAGGCTCACTATAAGTCCGATCTACATAGTGAGACCCTGTAGGCCCTGTATTAAATACATTAAAGAAAAAGAAAGAAATTAAGAGAGAAAGAGAGGGAAAAAGAAAAAAATTAAGCATTAACTGCTCCTTTCTGTGGATCATCAGAAATCCCCAGCACAACCGTCCAAGTCACCCTGCAAGCGTACATAGATACATCTCTTCCCCTGCTTCCTGTCCTTTCTCCTCACCTCAGTCTTTCTCTCCTTTTGAGCAGATTCATTCCCCTTTCCCAGAATCTATTTTTACATAGTGGAGTATTATTCAGCTATAGAAAGGGATAAATCAGGGGCCTTGATTGGCAAATGGATGCAACTAGAGACCATCCTCTTAGGTGAAATAGATCAGACCTGCATGTGCAAACATCAAACCGTCTCCCTAGTGTAAGGACCTGAAAGGATAAATAACACTGGAAGGTAGAGTGCACCCCCATTTGGACTAAGCCTTGGGGTTGAGCATGCAAAGCACTAGAAGGGGCGGGCGATCCCCAGGGAAGGCTTTTCTGGCCTTTGGCCACTTGGGCTGTCTTGTCCTCCAGGGCTGCAGGTCATCTTGTATGTAGACGAAGAGGAATACAACCCCTTCCTGGTGTCCTCCACTGGCGCAAAGGTGCTAATTCACCAGCAGAACGAATATCCCTTCATCGAAGACGTGGGCACAGAGATCGAGACCGCGATGTCCACCTCCATCGGAATGCACCTGGTAAGAGCGTGTTCTCATTCTGTAGGCGTGGACAGCACATTTTGTTTTTAAGAAAACCTAGTTAGGCACAGCTTAAGAAAAGGATGTCTCAAAAAAACAAAACAAAACAAACAAACAAAAAAAAACCATGGCTCTGTATTTTCCAGTGGTTCCCCAACAGTCATGCCAGTAAGTACATCAAAAGTATCTTGTGTCTTCTGTGTGAATGAGCAAAGATAAGGTACTCATGGGGGAAAAATTTAAAGCATCTTACTCAAAAAAAAAAAAAAAAAAAAAAAAAGAAGAAGAAGAAGAAAGACAACAGCATTTATAGCACCATGATGGGGAAAAAGCGTCAGTTATATGTTTGTCAGTAATAGAATAGAGAAAGTTAAGCTCTATCTTTCTGGGATGGCTGGAGGTCCCAGAAGCGAAGGCTAGTGGGAAGTCTCTGGTCTTCAAGGGCTGCGGAGCTAATACGGCGCCCATCCGTGCTGCCTCATTTATCAAAACCCCTCTCCCTCAGCCTTTCACCTTCTCTGACCTTGAAAACATTCCAACTTATTGATAGGAGTGCAGCTGGGCCTCAGACTCCCACCACCGTTATTGATGACTCCGCTTTGAATCTTTGCCAACCCTTCAAGAACAAATAGTGTCTATTATATTTTTGCTTCATATTTCTTCACAGTAGCTTTTAAAAAACCTGTTTGCAGGTGGAAAATCAAAGAATCTCTCTGTGGATTATCTATTCCTGCCTTTATTTGCACCCAAATTTATTCCATGTTGAACTTCGGACCCCTCATCCCCCACAAACTTGCCCTCCAGAAGAGTGGTTTCTGAACCTCTGTGGCCACAAGGTTCAGGTGGACTAGGCCAGAATCTCTGGGGGACGAGCCCCAGGAGTCCTAGTTTTTAACCTGTCTCCAGTGATTATTACAAGAGGCGACACACTGGGGAAATGTGTTCTTAGGAACTTGAGCAATTGTGAACTACAGGAGAAGAAAATCATATGAGCTGAGCAACTCAGAAGGCCCGCCTCACAGCTGCAAGCGGCTGTAATGGTTTCTACAGCGACAGGGCGGGCAGTAGGGGCTCAGACAGCCGTGCATCCCTGGGCCACTCCACAATGGTCTGCTCAGTGCTTCTTAGGCTTTAGACACTGGAGACCCAGCTTGTGCACAATACTGTCCCTGTCCTTGTGGAACCTAGGCCAGCAATGAGGATCAATAATTAGAAATTATGCCATGATTTATTATAAGCACCGAGTACCATGCAGGAGAAATGCAGGCTGCCTGAGTGTGTGTTAGCCTGTTTGCTGATGTTAGAAGAACATGGCTAAAATGGGAATTTCCAAGGAATAGAAGTTGACTTGTACTTTTTTTTTTTTTTTTGGTAACCAGGGATTGAACTCAGGACCTTGCGCTTGCCAGGCAAGCACAAGCACTTATTGCACTGAGCTATCTCCCCGGCCCTTAGAAGTTGATTTGCCTCGCAGGTGTGGAGGCTACTAAAGCTCAGAGCACAGTGCTCAGGTCTGGGAAGGGCCCCTGCGGCACCAGAACCTTGTCTGTGCTTCGCATGGGGAGACAGAGCCCCGGCGCTTGCTCAGGGCCGGCTCTGCATATAAAGCCACTAAGGCAATTGCAGTCCCACCCTCATGGCCACCTCAACCCTCAGTGCCTCCCAAAGACCCCACCCCCAAGAGTTAAGCTTGGATAATGGAGAAGATGAATTGGGATGGGAGCTCTAGAGCCCTCGGGCCATCTGCGGCTAGAGTGCCGCCTACTGCCTCATGAAGAGGACAGCTAGGGACAAGGGCAGCCGGCTGGCTGGCTGGCTGGCTGTGCAGACCCTTCCCAGGCTGTTTCAAGTGGGAGGGAAGTAGTGTGTGCAAGGCTGGGCGGTGCAAACGCCAAATGTGGAGTACAGTATTGAGCCCTCACCTGCTTGGGTACAGGCCTGCAGAGCCGAGGATGCCGCCTCTGGAGCCGGCCTCCGCCTTGTCTCCTATGGAGACCAGGGCACAGGCAGGGCCAGCAGGGCAGGCTGTGACCCAACAGCTCCTCCACGTTTCCACCACACTGAAGGCGGTGCAAGCTTGGCACCTCTTCCTGCTCTGTGCTGTCCCCTTCTCCCTGTCTCTGCCTCCCACGGCATCTGCAAGCTGGTCTGAGAGAACCTGGAATTTGCAGAAGCACAAAGAGGAACGGATTGTGCCCTCCGCATTTCTGCGTTGAGGCTGGCAGCCACCACCACGTTGTTAGGCAATGTCTTCTTTGTTAGCGGCGGGTAAACAGAGACCCGAGTGAGTTCTCTGCTACACCTAATTTAAGATGTAGAAAATGAACCACATAGAGCAAGGTCAATCAGCTGTAGGCCTGATTTATGAGCATTTAGAACAACAACACCAACAACAAAAAAACCCAGGAGGTGAGCAGGAGGTCACTGAGAACGGGCACTGTATGTACTCAGACTTCCTCCCTGGTTTGTTTATTTATTTACTCATTTAAGTTTGATAATTCAACTAGTGGGCTTAGCTAAGCAATTGTTGCACTGACTTCCCTTACTTCATTGAGAAAGGATGCACGTTCAAAGCACCAGACATTCAAAGATGAGCATATCAGAGCTACTTTCTTCAAATACTTTTCCTTGCTGAAGAAAAGACAAAATTAACATAGCCTGGCAATAGGCTTCCTACCGCGGCAGAAGCAAGTCTTTGTCCATCTTATAGCCAGTCTCGGTTCTTGGGACGCAGCTAACACCCAGTAGCTATTGGAGGGATGCTGGCTGGTTGACGGGTGGATTCATGGGGGATGGACAGACAGAGGTAGAAGCTTTGGGGAAAGACTTCCAAAATCATGAATTGTTTTGTTTGCTTTCTGAGACTGGGTTTCACTAAGCAGCCTGGGCTGACCTCAAACCAGCTATGCACCCAGGCTGGCCTCCAACTGCGAGCCTCTTGATCACAGGCAGGCACCACCACACCCAGGCCTCAGTGATGAATTCTTGAAGGACGAATGTCTTACAAACAATGTGAGGAAGGGTTTGTCCATGAGAACTGTACAGCAATTACAGAAGGGCCACAGAAACTACGTTAAGCCAGCCTCTGAAAAATCACTTTGGTCCAAGTGTAATCAGTACACTAGAGAGAGACAATGCAGGCCTTTGCTGAGGTACAGGAGGTAGGAGGAGAAGGAAACAGACTTTAGAGATGTCACCATGTAGAAGCAAAAGGCTTGACAACCCATGTTAGCAAGAAGAGCCGGGGGAACTTAGGTGGATGCTTAGGTCCTAGCGCAGGCAGTGGGGTACGCTGTGTCAGGCGCAGAATTAGGTGACACAAGCAGAGGGAGATGACCACTTCAGTTCTGGATGTGCCCATTCTGCTGTGCCTTGGGAAAAAGAAGGTGAGAATAAAGCATCCAGGATGTAGATGCTACAAACCTGGCGCTCAGGAGAAAATACGAGAGGAAACGCCAGGCCCGCAAGTGAGTGTCCTCAGCGAGGCAGGAGCAGAGCCCTGCACACTGCAGATGTTTAGGGGCCGAGCAGAAAGAAAGTGGACAAGGAGAGTCTGAGGGAAAGGACCAGGAGCCAGCAAGAGATAGCGACAGGGAGGCCAAGAAAGGCCTTTCAGGGGGTGAACGCAGGTGCCAAAGGCAGGTGGGCAGGCTACCGAGAGCCAGGGGAAGGGCGTTCCCGGAGCTCTTTGCCATACAGATTTCAGTGGTAAGCAGAACCAACCTACACAGGGCTGGACAGGGCCGGGGAGAGAGCTCAGGTGTAAGCGCCTGCCTGGCAAGCACAAGGTCCTGAGTTCGATCCTGGGTACCGAAGGGCTGGATGGTAACTGGGGGAAGTGGTGTGAACAAGGGTGGGCCACTCGCCCAGGGGCTGTGCGCAGGTCACAGGGAAGGGAGCTTCTGCCGTCACTGTGGGTCCCTCTGGACTTTTCATCGTAAGCCCATCCACAGCTGCCTTTCCCAAGCGCATGCGTTGCAGGGCTTAAGGCCAAGCCCAGCTTTGTAGCTGTGCTAAGCAATCTCCGAGCCTTAGTCACCTCATCTGTAAAGTGGGGGCGCTGATAACAGTGATGCTCTTTTGTGACTAAGAAAATTCTTGTAGAAAGCCCTCAGAAATGACTGGCTATCGCTCGTGCTTTTCTAGGAAAAAAGATGTGAAGGGAAGGAAAAATAAATTTGAAGCAGAAAAGATTGCTGAGCCATGGAGATAGCTCAGGGGTACAAGCGTCTGCCTGGCAAGCACCAGGTCCTGAGTTCAATTCCTGCACCTGAAAAAAGAAGGCTTGGGGAAGGCTGCTTTTATTTCCCCCCTTCTTTTCTTTTTTCCTCCTGCTGCTTTTCCCTTTTTCTCATCCTCTCCTCTTCCTCTTTTTCTGTGTGTGTGGAGCCTTTGTACCAAGCTAATTTACCAGCCCTTAAATAAAAGAATTTAGGGCCGGCCAAAGAGCTCAGCAGATTAAAGCACCTACAAGCAGGCACAGGGGCCGGGTTCGATCCCCAGGCCTGCGGTGCCAGCCCCGCCCCCAGGGCGCGCTGACACAGCGATTGAGACTGGGCGGGTGGCGCGCGCCTGTAATCCCAGCGCTTGGGAAGCTGTGAACAGGCGGATCACTAGGAGTCCAATCTTGCAGTGAGACCCTGAACACCCTGGAGACCCTTCCCTAAAGTACAGAAAAATACATAAAAAATTTGGAATAGGTTTGTGCTAACTCGCTGTGGTGCTTCCAGGGGCTAGAACTTGTTTTCTTCTTTAGTTACTGCATTTGCTGAGGGCGCCCCCTTTGGGAGATCAGATACTGAGCTGACTTCTGCTTGTATTATTCCAGTTCATACGGAGCCCCTTAGAGTTCTGCAGAATGTGAAGTGGAGATTTCATCCCTTAAATAGTCAACAAATTGTCCTAACTTTTACATATATGGTTTTTCCCAACATGCGTAGAAGTCCAAATTCATAAATACTATAAATGGCATTCACAATGTATTACAAAAGAAAAGGAAAAAGAGTCAAAGCACTCATAAAGCCATGGAAAGCAAAGTGTTTCCTCTCTTTTCTAATTTTTAAACTTACTTGTCTTTTGGGTCACAAAAGCGGAACACTGCTCTTCTGTAACCTGCTCTTACGTCCTCCTTAGAGTCTCTCGTTAGCCTCTTTCCTGGCGTTAATCTTCCACCGCCGCAGTAACGGCAGCAACAATGTTGCTGTAGAAATGTAGAGCTCGTCCTTGCATGCGAAAGTCCTCAAGTCCTGGCAGCATAGGACTGTGTCTCGGTACTAGAGGGAGGCCGGCTCTGGGCCGGCCCGACACCGGAAGGCGTGGGGTGGCAGCCCAGGCCTGCTTGCAGCGCGCTGGTGCTCGCGTACACGCTCCTCCTAGTTCCCAACGTCAAAACAGTCTTTAGACCTTGTTGTTTAGGGATAAATGATGGTGCAAAGCCTAGGCACACTCAGTACAGATACAATTTTCTTCCCAATTATTTCTCTATTCAGAATTGGGGGAATTTGTGACTGCTCACCAGGGTCCCTCCCATAAATGAGGTACTATTTGCATGTAGCTTACACCCATCCTTGCATCTACTTCAAACCATGTCTAGATTACTTATGATGCCCAACGCTAGAAAAATAGCGTTTATACTATATTGATTTGCGAGAGACACAATAAGGAAAACATCTGTCCGTGTGCGGTAAAATGCAATGTTTTAATATTCTTTTTTTCAATTTTAAAGAGAAAAAACAAAAACAATATGGAATTTCAAACATGGTGATAGGCAATTAATAATGGTTGTTAACATTGCGTATTGTTATCTTCGAAGTAGTTGCTCACATTGCCACGGATAGGTATGCAAGGTTGATCAAACAATGAGGCATTAACTGTTCCTTTCAATGAACCAATAGAAATTAGTGGCACAAAAAAAAGAAAGTACTAGCACAACTATCTTAGCATATGTAAACACACACACACACACACACACACACACACACACACACTCCCCTTCCTTCTCTCTTGATATTCTTGCTCTGTGACGCGCTGGCTCTGTGGATGCAGGGGCCCACTGGATGCTTTCGGGTACATGCTCACTGTTTTGCCTACAACATAGGGACTCCCTCTGTTGAATTAGGGCTTATCAGCTGGACTGAAGTCAAGCAAGTAAGAGGTAGAGCTTGAGAAGTAGACAGAGGCTAGCCAGGGGACATCCATAGGCAAGGCTTGTCACCAGCTGGGATGGGGTAGCTCTCTCATGAGAAATGGAAATCATGCCTGGACTAAAGCAAAATGAGAACAGAGGCTTATGACAGAAAAGAAGCACGGCTGAGCTGAGCGCTCCACAGGCAGCGGAGTCGAGTGTCTGGTGGACATCAAAGTCATTAGTGGCTTCTTCCGGAAGAGTGGGAGCCTCTAGGAAGAAAGGAAGGGCTCTAGTATGCTTGTGCCACTTGGCACACGGCTCAAAATGTGCTGAGAAATGTCGTGCATTCTCCCCTCTGGGCAGAGATCTCCCTGAGGAGAGGCAGGATGGCGAAGGTGCAACGCGCATCTGGGCCTGGCGACTCTAGCCCACCATTGCTCTGCCTGTTTCACCGGTTCACCTCTTATCTAAGGAATCCAGGGCTCTACGTGCTTTGGAAGCAGCCTGGCTTATGTACCCCCTTCCTGCGAAAGTCCTAGCTGCCTACCTCTGGCCTCTCGGGCTGCTGCTTCCCAATCCTGCCCGTCTGGGGCCGATGCATCTGGGCTTGAATCCCCAGGCAGTGACAGCAGTGACAGGACCAGTTTGTGACTCAGGGAGGGGGTGGAGATGCTGAGCAAGGGATAGTGCAGCCCGAGCGCCAGGGCAACTTTACTTTCCACGCCGAGTGGCCGGAGAGGTGCGAGTCAAGTCAGCTGTTTGTGAGCAGAAATCACACGAGCTGGGTGACTCAAGACATGTTTCTCAGGGACACTGGAATGACTATGTAGACGAGAAGCGCTAGCTCGGGGTCAGCTTTGTAGCCAACTAGACAGACTCTGCTTGGCTAGGGCAAGAAACCCAGGGGTGAAGCGGGTGCATTCGGTTTTAGGGACCGTGTTGAACCATGTAAACCTAAATGGCTCGGTCACTGACTCATGCACTGTCCACAGTGCAGCATGTGGGCCATGCTCCTCCGGCAGCGCCTTGTGCAGACTCAGAACCCACCTCCTGCTCCATTCCCAGGCCCCGTCCCTGCGGCTCTCCCTCCACCCCTGCAGAAGTAGCAGCTCATCTTGGGAAACAAGGGCAGGAGAGGGCCACCGTGGCGAGAAGGACAGGGCCTCCCCTGACCCAGAGCCAGGCTGGTTTCTCCAGCCCTGGCAGCTCAGGGTACCATCTCCACTTGCTTACTGAAGTTGGTGGGCATCTTGGTCATGCCCTACTGGCTGAGGGAGACAGGATTGTCCTTTTTGCTGTGGGCAGAGCCTTGCCCTCAACCGAAATCTTACCACAGTGGGATGTCCACCGTGGAACCAGGAAATGCCACACTATGCTGGGTAAGCCTGGGACGCCAGCCTGCTTACCGTAGCTCAGGCCCCTGAGGCTGACCCAAAGCCAGGATGCGAGGGGAACACAGTCTGAGCGCCTGGGACACTGTGAGGAGACTCAAAGAAGGTGACTTCGGTGGTTCCTGGTGAACACGGTTACAATGGAAATGCAGAAACAACAGTGAGACGGTTGCTCTCTGGGAGGGACAGCCTGGCTGGGCCGACCTGCTCTCACACAAGGGAGTGACCAGGCTGTAACCAGACTGGTAGATGGCCCTCGGTGTTGTAAGGAAGCAGGAGCTGGCCAGTCGAGAAGCCATGAAAGCTGGAGGCGGGCCGATATTTATCACCTGTCCTCCCACCCTGCCCTTTGGGCTATGCCACTACCTGGGCTTGCCCCTGGGCACATTCTCCACCTTTAAAGAGGAAAGGTAGGGATGCCATGCAACTGTCCCTTCCTGCCCCAAGACCCTCAGAAGGAAGCAGATAGCACCAAGATAAGCGGAGTCTTGGCCACCTTGGCCAGCTGCACCTGGCTTGCCTGAACATCCAGACCCTGGTGCCCGGGTGATGGGGTTTTGTGGAGCCCGTAGCAGAACCACACTCTGTGCAGAGCTGCGCAGGACTTCGGGCCCCAAGGACTCTGCTCAGAGCTCAGAGAACTTCAGGGAACTGCAGTATCCTGGGGGACCCTCTGCATCGCAGCTCCTAGCCCGGCCCTGGAACCTCCAAAAGAGTTTGCTACCTGCCTACTAAGTCCATTTATTTTGTACCAACCTGGAGAAAAGCACACTCTTCATCCTTAGTGAGAAGAGCAGGGTGCAGGGCCAGGTGGATGTTTGCCCATCTAAGACGAAGTTCCTTCTGCGTGAGAGGAGGTGCCCCGAGGGACAGCAGAGTCCAGCTGGCTGCCTGCCCCTTTTTCACACCTGTTGCTTAAACATTTCAAACTGAGAACTGTCTATTGCTCCTAATGGAGGAACTTGCCATTAACTGGGGGATTCCTGGGTCAGCCGCGAATGACAGCACAAGCAGAAAGGACGCGCCTGAGTTGTCTGCCTAGCAAGCCCCGCCGTTCTTTCTCTCCAGAATGTTGCTGCCCTTCTACAAACCTGCTATCTTCTTTACCCTAGATGCTTTGCTCCTAAAACTAAAAATAAATAAGTAAAGCTGGTTGGATGTGGTGGCGCATGCTTGTGATCCCGGTCCTCAGAGGTGGACAAGGCCAGCTCTTTCTCACTCTGGGGTTGACCATGTCCCTTTCCTAAGCTTTCCAGTTTCACTGATCACTACTCAGAATTATCTAATTTATCTAGTGACTTTTTGGCCATCTGCCTGTCTACCCTTCTAGAATGTAGGCTCCGTGTGGCAGTGAGGGTACAGTCTGTCTAGGTCACCGTGGCTTCCGCGGGGTCTCTAATGACACAGGCACCTAGTAAGTGTTCAGTATCTCTATGTTAAACGAATGACTAAATGACCACTCAGATTCTGGGGCTCCCTGGAGGATGGGACTGAGTGTGGGCTGCTCTGATTGCAGACAGAGTCCTTCAAGCTGAGCGAGCCCTACAGCCAGTGCACGGAGGATGGGCGTGACGTGCCAGTGACGAACATCTACAACGCTTCCTACTCCCTCCAGGTACGGCATGGCAGGGGTGCCCAGACTGGGGCTGTGGCACAGGGACAAAGTCTCATCTTGCCCGGGTGTGGCTGGGACCAGGAACTGGCATGAAGATCCCTGGGGCTGGTCCAGAGACCTCGAGGACAAGGGACGCCGGCCGGCTCCAGTCCTGTTCGGTCTGCTCAGTCCGTGTGTACACGAGAGCTCAGTCGCCGCGGGGCTGGTGTGGAATGGAACAGAACAGAACGTACAGCCACCGCCGGGCAGGCCTGCTGGCCAAGTGGGTGCCCAGTGGGCCTGGGCAGGTGTGGGCAAGCACCAGGCGGGAGGGCGCCTCGGGAGACACCAGACGGCGACCCGTGCTGAGCTCCTGGGTCACTTGCAGGTGACTTGGACAATTCCCAGGCAATAGCCAGCTCTGATCTGGGTGGCTGGTTGGCCCCTTCCAGGGCTATGCAGGCAGCAGGCCTGATTCTGCTAACGTGGGTGAGATCGAGAATCCGAGCATTTCATGAGCAAACACAGAGGTCCAGCTCTTCTGAAGAGCAAGGAGGGCCGGCAGCGCTAAGCCCATGCTCCTGGAGGGTAGAGGCGGGCAAAGCCACCCCATTAAAGACCACTGACCCGCTGGTCTCCATGGTTCTCATGCCACCCCAGCGTACTGTGATCCTCGCTGGCCTCTGTGGACACCGGGTTTTCGGCCCACATGTGGTGAGCCTGTGGGTTTTGTCTCTCTTCCTGGGAGTCTTTGTTCTTCAAGCAAAACAAAGTCGTGGGCACCTAGCACGGCATCCTCCGGCTTCCGTCAGCATGGTGCTAAGAGGCGGTGGATGCACTGCATAAACAGGGACTGCTAGGGATGGCCTGCTTATAGAATTAGAAACACAATCAAATGGACTTTAAGACCTCTCCTCCCTCCACCCCCCCCCCAAAAAAAAAGAGGTAAGCTCACTGCAAAGATGCCTGTGGGGAACACTGACCCATAAGCTGCCATGGACATGTCAACGTGTTGAGTCACCACGCTCAGAACAATTCCATGGAGCGGGGATTGTACTTCTTTCAAAGATGAGCACAGCAAAGTATCAGATGGGTTAAGTGACCTGCCTCAGGACGCACAGGTGGCAGGTGGTGCATGTGGGGCTTGAGTTCGAACTTCAGCCTGACTTCAGAGCTCGGGCCAGTGGCTTTCATGCCATGAGCTGCTGCACAACGTGACAGTTTGGGATCCTCCAAGATCCGGGAGGGGAGTCCGCAGCTGGAAATTGGGCCCCTGGGGCTGTGTGTGCGCTTCTTAGCAACTGCTTTCCCACTTGTTCTTTGCCAGCCTTCGCATGACAGACAATGACCACTGTCGTCCTGGTGCTATGGGGTTCATTTCAGTCCACGTTCTCAGTCCCCTTGGTATCAGGGCACCGCCCTGGCCCAGGGGACAGAAGGCACAGGAATGCCATTAGCCGCCAGGGCAGGATGGTAGGGAAAGGGGCGCTCTTGGGCACCCTGGCAAGGAGGCTCAGGGGTCTCTGGGCTTCCTCTTTCAGGTCTGCCTTTACTCATGCTTCCAGACAAAGATGGTGGAAAAATGCGGGTGTGCCCAGTACAGCCAGCCCTTACCGCCCAATGCCAGCTACTGCAACTACCAGCAAAACTCTAACTGGAGTGAGTGCCAGCTACAGCCCCTCAGCCTGCACCGGCCTGGCCCGGGCCCCTGTGTCTCTGTCCCACTTCCCTTTGCCTGAGGGAGGTGTTAGACGTTAGCTAGACTTTTCCTTCTGTGGTCAAGTCTGGCCTAAATGTTGTCTCCCAGTTAAGGCCCAGCCCTGCTGGGGTTACAGCTTGGCCACCTCTATCAACAGGCCCTGTTGACAGTGTCTTTGCAGGACGATAACCATAAAGAGTTAGGCAATTTGACCAAAGTTGCTCAGCCAGGGAGTCGTGGAGCTGTACCCCAGCAGGCCCCCAGCAAAGGCTGCTTTACCCCCAGCTCACGTTCCCCACCACTGCCAAGGCATAGTTGATGTCCCAACATCATGAGCCAGCATTTGTTTCCAGAGAATCAAGGTTTGGAGAAAAGATAATAAAGACTTGAGGACTCCATGGTGGCTGGGGGAAGGGCCCAGGGGACCCCGAAGCTCATGCCTCTTATCCATGTCTCTCAGTGTATTGTTACTATGAGCTGTACCAAGCCTTTGTTAAGGAAGAACTGGACTGCCAGACAGTATGCCGGGAGACATGCAGGTGGGTGGCACGAGAGCGGGATGGGTGGGGTGGGATGGGATGGACCTGCGTTGGGGCCAGGCTGCCCACACCCCATCTGTCCCCTCCCCCCCAAGATTTAAGGAATGGACCCTCACCGCCAGCCTGGCCCAGTGGCCATCTGAGGCTTCAGAGGTAGGTTCTCCGGCCCTGTCTGTCCCCTGAGTCCCCCCGCGGGGCCCTCACAGGTGTTCTTTCTCTCTTCTGGCCCTGGGGGTGGCCCAAGGGAGGGCAACATCTCACTGAGTCCCAGAGAAAAGGGGGTGCCCAAGGAAGCCAGAAGATGGATTCCGCCAGGCCCACCCTCTCTGTCTCCATCACAGAAGTGGTTGCTGCGAGTTCTCACCTGGGACCAAGGCCAGCAAATAAACAAACAGCTCAACAAGTAAGTCCACCTCCATCCAGTTCCCTCTGCCTCCGTCCACCAAGCGCTCAGCCTCTGCTGGCTTCCTTATTGCCAAACCCGCTCCTCTTCATGCAGTCCCTTAGTCAACAAATATTTATTGAGCTCCCATCGTGAACTAGGCCCTGCTCAAACTCTTGTTTGACCTTCACCAATGGCATGAAATTCTTGTCACACTGAAGGTTTGAGTGAAATAAGGCATGCAGTAGTAGTGCACTGTGGTGTGCAAGGCACTTAGGCAGATTCTCACATAATACACCGTGGAACAGGCAAACCCGTTGTTCACCTCCATCTTTCAGCATCCTCAGGGGATTAGTTCTGGATCCCCTCTTCAGATCCCAAGGAGCTAGGACATTGGAGTCCCTTATGTAAAACAGCACAGTATTTGCATAAAATCTACCACCTCCCCCACTACAGTTAAATCATCTCTAGATTACTGTGATACCTAGTACAAGGCAAATGTTTGCAAATGGTTGTAAGACTCTGGTCTAGGGAACAATAACGAGAAAAAAGCCTCCACTACACGTTCAATCCAAATGCAATTTTTTCTGAAAATAGTTCATCCCCAGTTGGTTGAATTTGCAAATTGAGAGCCCACCAATAGGGAGGGGAGCTGAGCTTGCATTCTGCTTGGTCACAGTACAGGGACTCATTAGTGCCGCTGCCTTCCCAGCTGGTAAATGCTTGGACCGTCCTTCCAAATGCATTCTGATACTCACTGTTCTATTTAGTCTTATAAAAGACACTGGCCATCATGGTCTAGTGCATTTGTTTCATGGCTTTCTAATGTATTCTGGCCCATTTGGCAAAATATTCCCTTGAGCCTTGAAACTTCTAATCCTACTTAGCTCTTGGACCAAGCAAGTCATTTCTGATGCAAGTTGGGGAGGACTCACATTTCTCCCATCCACTGCCATCTCCCAGGGCACCAGGGCTGTCTCTGTAGGGGCCAGTCTTGCTCTGGTGCTGGGGACCCAGGTGACCAAGCAGTCACAGTCTCTGCTCCAGGGCTCTACCGTGTAGTGGTAAAGCCAGGCTTACACCAAGCATTTGCAAAACATTCCACCAAGCCCTGCAAATCTAAGATCCCCTTCGCCAATTCTGGATCCACAAAAGTATCCTATTATTTCTACCTTTTCCCAAAAGATTAAAGCTTCTAGCAATCATGAACCTCCTCCGTTCTGGCATAGCAGCAAACAGCTAGGACAGAGCCGCTCCTTTGGGATCAGCTTCTGGTTCTATAAGGAAAGAACAGAGCCCAGTAATGACGAGCGTGGGCCGGAAGCTAGTGCTGTCTGGGTTCACGTGTTAGCTTCGCTAATCAGTAGTTGTGCAGATGTGGCATTGCCACTTAACACATCTAAGTCTCGTTCTCCACATCTGTAAAGTGGAGGAAAGATCGAAACATACCTCCTCACCTTGCTGAGAGATTGTGAGAATAAAGTTAATATAAAGTTCTTATAACAGTGCTGGACCAAACAGGAGGCTCCCATTAAATGCTGGCTGCCACTGTGGCTGTTGGCCGCCTTAGCAGCAGCCTACCGTGTTCTTTTACATTACCGGCTGTCTCTTCTATGTAGTTGAGATTGCAATCAGACAATTACCGACAACAAAGTTTAATGAAGAACAGCAGACTAAGGGAGTCTGGCTAGGCCACAGACTTAGCCTGGAGGTTCAGAACTCTTTGTGGAATGAATGTAGAGTCTGAGAACCGGACCAGAACCAGGAGATGAGGTCTAGAAGAAGCTGAGGTATGGAAGATGTAGGTATACAAGAACTCTGAGGTTCGGGTGAAGCACAGGGATTGCATTCTCATGCCCCTGAGGAGCTCAGCACCTAGGCCACCCTGAGCCTAGGTGGGAAGGATGCGAGGGGGCTGGCCAATGGGCAGAATGCCGAAGCTGCTAGCCCACCTGGGCCCCACCTGTTGGAATCTCTGTAGGACAGACCTGGCCAAACTCCTGATATTCTACAAAGACCTGAACCAGCGGTCCATCATGGAGAGCCCGGCCAACAGTGTGAGTGGCGCCCTTGGGGCCCTGTCCAGGGTCTGTGCATGTGCTCCTCTGCCCTCCCCTAGGGAGCAAGTCAGCCCATGGGGATCCAGCCTGACACAGCAGGGTTCCAGGGCAGCCAGGCCTGGGCGAGGCAAAGAGAGCGAGAGGGCAGGAGGCTTCCGGCAGGGCTGGTGCAGGACTCTCGGGGCGCTGGGGTTGGGGCAGGGGCCGGTGGGCAGAGGGTGCCTCCTGGCGCTATGACCCGGCCTCCCTGGCAGATCGAGGTGCTCCTGTCCAACTTTGGTGGCCAGCTGGGGCTGTGGATGAGCTGCTCCGTCGTCTGCGTCATTGAGATCATCGAGGTCTTCTTCATCGACTCCTTCTCCATCATTGCCCGCCGCCAGTGGCAGAAAGCCAAGGAGTGGTGGGCCCGGAAGCAGACTGCCCCCAGCCAGCAGGGCCAGGACAACCCAGCCCTCCAGATGGATGAAGACCTGCCCACTTTTACCTCTGCTCTGCACCTGCCTCCAGCCCCGGGGGCCCAGGTGCCAGGCACACCGCCCCCCAGATATAATACCTTACACTTGGAGAGAGCCTTCTCCCACCAGCTCCCAGATACTCAGGCGCCCAGCGAGCCCTGAGACAGGCTGGGAAGAGAGCTCTAGACAGGACTGCCCGCCGTGGCCTAAGGACTAATTAGGCCCCAGACGCACAGGGGACCTCCTGTCTCTGCTCTAGGCTTTTGAAACATGGCCTACATGCCTACTGTGGACAGGACAGAGGTGGGCATGGGCAGCAGAGCTGCTGGGTCCTGCCCAGCAGTGCCATTGGCCAGGATGAGCTAGACCCTGCGGCCTGAACCCAGCACATCCACACGAGGAAGACTGCAGGCCAACGTACCCGCGCCATCTGGGAGAGAGCCCAAAGCGATCTTTCGCTGGGTGTCGAGAGGGAGAAGGAGGCCTGCAGAGCCCCGAACTGGGGTTCTGCCCACACCCTGGCTGCACTGGGGCATGAGGATACAGCTCTGAGTAGGGAGTGTGGACAGTGGCTACCAAATGCCAACAAGAAGAGACAGCACCAGCCCTGGGGGCAGCTGTGGTGCCCAAGCCATCCTGGGTCACTGGAACTGGGGTGAAATGTCCTCTGCACCCCTAGGCATGGACCTGGCCCAGACCTGGGTGTGTGCATGGGAAGGCATGCAGTGGAGGAGGGTGCAGGGTGTGGTAGGCGCAGGGCTGGGGCCAGAGCAGGTACAGGTCATATTTGCCCACTCCTGGCCAGTGGTGTCCTCAGGACCCAACCTCAGCTGCTTCTTTACCCACCAGCTCAGCGAGCACCCCTGCCTGGCACGATGGCGCATACCTGTAGCCCTAGCACTCCAGGAGGCTGAGGCAGGAATGCCCTGAGTTGGAAAGCGCCCCCAGCTTACCTATTTGCAGAGGCCCTGCCTCAGAATGAAAAATAGAAAAGTAGCTGTTCAGTGAGGGTCTGGTTTCAGTCCCTACATCCAGAAAGAGATAGAAACCCTCCTTCCCCTGCTGGCAGCAAAGGCCAGCCCTGCACCAACAAGCCAGCTGCCCCGGGCCCACTATGCAGCACATAGCTTCTGACCCAGTGTCAGCCCAGGAGCGAGCCCTGTGCAGGGCCCTGTTAAGCACTTCCGAGAATTAGCCCGGGGACTGCAAACCATTGCCCAGGGGCTAAATCCTGTTTCATTTGTAAACTGAGAATATTTTTTCCCACTTTGAAATAGCTTAAAAAAATTATGTGTGTCTCTGTGTGTGTGTGTGTGTCTGTGTGTGAGTGTGACCCAAGACAATGATACAACTTGGAATTTTCAGTCTCCAGAAATAAAAGTTCATGGGCACACTGTCACACCCGCGTGTTTGACTCCTCGTGATAAAGTGGAGAGGTTAAAACAGAACCACGAAACCAGCTAACTTCTTTCCCGGACCTCTGAACCAGCCTCTGCCTCTTCTGTGTGTGGGAGGACAGAAAGTTTAGGTGACTCGCTTGGGTGACACAGACAGGAAGCGCACAGGATGGGAGTCCACAGGGCCTGCGGTCGCCACCTGTGGGAGGCCCGCGCCCAGTCTCTGTCCATCTTCAGGGCAAGATGATGCTGTTTGGGGTGGCCTAGCACCTGGCTTTGTCCTTCATCCCTGGTGGGGAGGGGTCTGCAGGGGTGGAGCTAGTGGCGCCCAGAGGCCTCATGAAAGTGAGAGGTGTGCCGAGGCCTGCCCCCGGCTATGCTGGAGTGCCCACCTCTGCCCCAGGCTTCCCTTCCTGGCCCTCGGGGGAGCTGCCCAAAGGCAAACCAAAAAGAGGTCGTCAGCCCAGCTGCCTGGTGCCCCCTGGGGAGTGTGCTGCAGCCAGGCTGGTACAGAGGCACGAGCCTGGCTTCCGACTGGCGGGCCTGGGTGGCTGCAGCCAGTACCAACAGGGAGCTCCTAGCAGATGCCCCGTTGGCTGCTGGCCAGGGAGGCGCTTCCTCCTCGCCACCCTGGCAGGAGCGGGGGCTGTGCCCTCAGATTCATGGGACTAGCATGATGTCACCACAGGCACATTTCCAGGAGGCTGCTGCTGGGTGTGGCCAAGGTGAGGTCGCCAGCGCCGGCTCCTCTGTCAAGGGTGAGCTCCTCTCCCCTCCAGCTCCCTCCATTCCTGCCTGGCTGAGGTGGTGCCCAGCGCCGCCCCTTCTCCTCCAGTGCCCCTGCCCGGCCAAGTGCTAATGGGCCCCTCTCAGGCCTTCTCAGCCCCTGGAAGCTGGAGCTTCTGCCATTACACGATGTTCCTTCGCTGGATACACTTTTTACCATTATTACGCAAGGTACGGGGCTCTCTAGCACTGAGCTGCATCCCCAGCACTTTTTACATTTTATTTTAGATAGGGTCTCCCTAAGTTGTCCAAGCCAGCCCTGAATTTGCAGTCTTTAACCCTCAGTCTCTCCAGAGCTGAGATTATGAGCATGCGCCACCAGGCCTCCATGAGGACAGGAGTGGTGTCAGCCGAAACAGGACTGAAGACCGGTTGACACTTAGGAAAAGCTTGTGGAGCTGATCAAATCACTACCAATAACAATGGCACATACGGAGCTCTTACTGCTTGCAATAGAATCTGCTACGTGCTTCGTACATAGCAGCTCAGCAGTTTTGACAGCTCAGGTCCTCTTGGAGATAAACGGAGATGTACAGAATTCACCTGAGAGCCACTCCACTAGGAACTGGTGGGTCCAGACCAGTGGCTAGGATCTGGGGACTCAGGAAACTGTTTTCACATAGCAGATTTTCCACAGATGTCAAGTTGGTCTGTTCCTCAGAAAGAAAGCCCTCTGTGGTTCTCTCTGGCTTCAGGTGCAGCCTGCTCAACCCTAAGACCTTCCTGTCCAAGGACCCGGGGTAAGGTGGGAAGGACAGCTGTTGTCCCTGACCACTTCCTAAGCAGCCACGACGGCCACGAGTCACTGACACCAAGGAACTATAGCCAGTTACATTCATAGGTCACGGGAATGCTTGCTCTTGACATGCCCCCATCTGCCAAACTACCCGACCTCCTGGTCTCTCTGCACCTCCAACTTCCCCTGCTGAGGCCTACGGTCCCAGAGGGCATTGCCCTGTGAGCCACAAGTACCGCAGCCCCACATAGTGCAAATCTGCCCTCTCAGAGGTGAATAAAGATTCCTGCCTGACCTGGGGCTGAAAACTCAGGAGAAGGTCTTGGCCAGAAGAGATATGCAGGCAGCAGGACGGCAGTGCGAGTCAGAGTGAGGATTAGGCCACCACTGAGGAAGCGAGGAGGTCGTAGGAGGAAAGGAAGGGCCAGCGAGGTAGCTCAGCGGACTAAGCACCTGGTTAGGTAAGCGAGGGACCAAGGGTTCAATTCCCTGTATGACAGGCAGCACAGGCCCCGGCCAAGGACAGAGTCCAGACGTGGTGGCGCACACCTGTAATCCCAGCGCTGGGGAGGCTGAAAACAGGAGGATCACTACCAGTCTGAGCTGCATTGTGAGACCCTGTACCAAATACATGAAAAGAAGGAAGGAAAGAAGGAAGGAAGGAAGGAAGGAAGGAAGGAAGGAAGGAAGGAAGGAAGGAAGAATGGAGACCCAGCCCTTCGCACTGAAGCCGCTGCGGAGGCAGGGAGAGTCTGCGCAGAAGACAAAACAATGCCAGGCGTGCTCCTTACCACTCTCCCTCTCTGCCACTCTCCTTCCTCCTATCCCAGAGGCTGGACCACCGCGCTTCCTGCTATGATTTCGCCCACTCGGTGGAGCTACTGGGAGCCGGAGGGACACTTAGGGGTGGGGCTAGTGGGACGAAACGCAGTCCTTGGGGCACGGCCTTGAAGGGGCTACTGGGCCTCCGGCTCCTCTTCCTCTCTAGTCACTTCCCAGCTGCCATGGAGAGAGGGGTTGCTTTTCACCCCACGCTCCTTGCTGTGCATCCTTCCTGTGTTGTCACAAACCAAAGCAATAGGGCCAAGCCCCAAAGGCCAAAGCCTCTGAACGCAGGGGCAAGCATAAACCTTTCCTCCTGGTAAATTGTTCATCTCAAGCGTTTTGTCACAGCAGCAGGAAGTTGACGAACACAGGGGCTCAACCAGCAGGGATCACTTCCAGGGGCACAGATGCGCTGGCTGCCGTGGCAGACGCTGCTCCCCTTCCTTCTGCACTTGTCCTCCCCTCATTCATTCATCTTTCCAGGCCCAAACGTCTCCAACTCTGCGATCTCTCCTCACCCGCGAGAGTTTGGAATACTACGCATGACCGACTGATAGAATAAGCAAATCATCCCACTTTCCAGGCCCAGTTTGGTGACCGGGTCAAATCTCTCTCGTATTAGCACCTTCTGTCTAAGGACGAGAACCCTGCTCGCCTGGCCTGTGGCTCTCCAGCCTCATCGAATTTAGTAACTCCATCGTCCACTCCATTTGCTTTCTCTGTGAGCTTTAGCTCGTGTGTGCTACGCAATACTGGTGCTTTCTGCAGCCGCGTTCAAAGTCTTACTTGGCCAACGCAAGTTTATCGAGCACGGTATGAGCGTCTGATGGCTGCACAAATTAACACAAATGTACTAGATGATATCAACATGGATTTTGGTCCTGACAGTTTTGGAGGCCGGCGCTCGGAGCGAGCCTCACAGGGCTTACGAAGCAGCAGAGCTGCGCTCCCTCCAGGGGCTCCAGAGGAGTGGTGTCAGCCGGTGGGCGCCCCTCACCTTTTCCAAATGCTAGAGCTCATTTCTTGGCTCCTGATTCCGTCTTTAAAGCTACCCGATTAGCATCTTGCTTTGGTCATCATGGAGACAACTGGTGCTACCAAATCTCCCTCCAATTCCTTTGTTAAAGGACATTTGGGCTGGGGAGATAGCTCAGCAGCCTAAGTACCTGCCTGGCAAGCGCAAGAACCTGAGTTCGATCCCGGCACTGCACGCTGCACCAGCCCCGCACCGAGCAGGCCACTGAAACTGGGTGTGGTAGTGCACAAGGGTAATCCCAGCACTGGGGAGGGGGAGGATGTAACAGGAGGCTCACTGTGAGTCCAAGCTGCACAGAAAGACCCTGTGCCTAATAATTAGCTAAAAAATAAAGGACATTTGTGCCCGCTGTGGTGACACATACCTGTAATCTCAGCAGTAAGGGGGCTGAGGCAGGACTGCTTGACTTCAAGGCCAGCCTGGGCTACACAGGCAAGTTCTAGGCCACCCTGTACTACACAATGAGATCCTTTCTCAAAAAAAAAAAAAAAAAAAATAAGATATTTGTGATGACATGTAAGACCACTTGATGTTCTTCCCAGGAGAAGAACTTTAATCACACCTGCAAAATCTCTTTCTGTGCCACGGACGGTAACACTCATAGACTCCAGGGGCTTATTTGAAGATATTCTGGGGACTTCGGGGTACGAGTGCTTACTGTGTGTGCCAAGCACTGCATCTCTAATTCAAGCTGATGACAATCCTTTGCCTGCATGGAACTCATGTGTTACTGAGACACGGAGAGACAGACACCATCATCATAGGAAACAGTCAAGTTCTGTAGTGCTGGGAAAAAAGACAAAGCCAGGAGGGGGTGGCCAGGAGGGAGGGCAAGCCAGCAGCTGTGGCAGTCACAAAGTCACAGTGCTACTTGGTCAGGGCTGAGCCGGGAAGAGTATTATCTGAACAACTGGAAGGAGTCTTTCACACAGATCTAACAGGGAGAAGCGTGCTGTGGTGAGGGGGGAATCCACCCCTCTCACCACAGTAAGGAATAAGTTTCTTACTCTTGGAATATTATTCAGCCACTGAAAGGAATGAAATATTGATACGCCTCA
Source organism: Octodon degus (assembly GCF_000260255.1). Classification (NCBI taxonomy): domain Eukaryota; kingdom Metazoa; phylum Chordata; class Mammalia; order Rodentia; family Octodontidae; genus Octodon; species Octodon degus. The sequence continues at coordinate 2,015,480 of NW_004524577.1, forward strand.
AAAATATTATGTTAAGTGAACGAACCCCAGCAGACACAAAAGGTCATGTGCGCATGGTTTCATTTATATGAAAGATGCAGAGGTAACTCGCAGAGGTGGAAAGCAGGTTTAGACTGGGGCAGGAGAAATGGGCACTGGTTGCTTAGCGGGCCAGGGACTTCCTTTGGAGTGTGAAAATGTTTTGGAACTAGATAAAGATGGTGGTTACATGGCGTTGTAGATGCAATGAGCAGGAAAAGCTGTTAGGGAAGCTGTTAGGAAAGTCTGGGCCTTTCCAGTGCAGATCTATGAAGCGGGCCTGCATGAGACACTGTCCTGGGCTGCAGGCCTCCAGCTGGACTTGCGGGAGGCGTTGTGTGGGCTCCAGGCCTCCAGCTGGACTTGCGGGAGGCGTTGTGTGAGCTCCAGGCCTCCAGCTGGACTCACGCAGGATATGAGGATCCAGGCCCCCAGCTGGAAGCTTCGGTCTGTGGTGTGCAGACTTCTTCCACTCTTTGCATATGATTCTTCGGGTGATTCATTATAAAATAATCTTATAAATATGTGTCCTATATTGTATTGTCCCCTTGCAAAACCCCAAAACACAATGGTTAATTTTATATGATTCGCCCCAGTGAAAATATTTGAAAAATGTATTTAAGTAAAAAGAATGGAGTTGACTTAAAGGAAAATAACTACACATAAAAAAAGCAAGACGAAGTCCAGATAGACAGTGGAAACTTGGAGAGGCGATCAGAAGCACCCTGCGCATGTGCAGAGTCGCTGGCAAGGGACTCCCATTTTAAGTGGCAAAAGCACAGGGCTGTGCTCTCCTATTTTTAAATCTCAGAGGAGAAGAGTGAGCAGGTGGTCAGATTCTGCATGCAAACCGGCAGACTCACAAGCTACAGGCATTGACAAAAAACGCCTCCGCCGCCGCCGCCGCCGGGAGTGGGTCTCTCTCTCGCTTGGCCCCGCCCTGCTCCTGCGAATTGGGGGCCAGGCTGCCTCGGTGGGCGCCCCGAAAACAGTCCCCGCCCAGTGCATCTCTGCGGGCGCAGCCGCAGCCGCCTCCACCTCCCAGCCAACCTGGGCCTCCGTCGGTCCCAGGCAGGGCCAGCCGGGGTGGAGGGCAGCCTGGATCAGCAGGATTCCTAAGCCTCGTGCTCTAATTGCAGGCCACGCGCGCGCGGGCTGAAGGAGCCTCATTGTGCCCAGCTGGACGTGGAGGGAGGCGGAGCACGCGAAACCGACCCGGCTGCTCCGAGGCTTCCTCGGAGGCATCTTCCCAGCCCGCCCGCCCGCCCGTCCGTCCGTCCGCCCGTCCGTCCGTCTCAGCTCCGAGCAGAACCGCAAGGTGCCGGGCCGAGCTCCGGTGGCAGCAGCGCTTTCGCTCGCCGCGTGTGCCTGCAGTCCTCCGCTCTTGTCCTCCGAGCCCTCATAACCCACTGAGCGCTTAGGCTCGGCCGTCAGGGGCCAGGCTGCTGAAGGGGCCTGCGTGCCCGGACCGCTAGCGGAGGCCTCTTCTTCGCCTGCTGACTTTCCCCGGCTGCCCGCGGCCTTCTCCAGGTCCTCCTGAGCTGGCCCTCACAGCGCTCCCCGCTGAAGTCCCGTCCGACACCCCCAGCTCCACCCGCCTCACAGCGCTGCCTTCCCGCGGGGCCCCTGGGACCCCAGACCACAGCCCGAGCGAGCGCGGGTCCCGTGTCCCTGCCCCTTCTACCTGCACGTCCTCAGGCATGGCAGACACCAGGCTTAGGCCACATTTGGTACAGGAGCAGAGGGGCACCGCCACTCTCTTAAAGTGCAGGTGTGGGAGCTCAGTTATGGGGACGGAGGACTCGAGTCTGCCATACCAGGTCACATTCCTGTCCGCCCTGTGGACAAGTGCCACCCAAGGCACGTGGATTTCCAAGGAACAAATAAGCACAGGCCCTCATCCTGAGCAAACTACACTTGACACGTGAACGGCCTTCTCCATCAGGGGACCCCTCGTTCCTGGCATTCCTCACCTTCAGAAACTTTCATTTTCATTCCTTAGCACTGTGCGCGTCCAAGACTGTCCTGGGATTCAGAGTACGTTGCGTGGCGTCTCCTTCCTGCCTCTGTCCTCCCGTGCCCTCCTCCTGGGCCCAGGCTGTCTCCAGACCCCCAGCCTTCCCTGCACTCCCAGCTCATCAGGACTCCTTGTCCTCGTTCTTTCCCAGCCCCCATGTCCACACACGTCAACCACCCTCTTAAGGCTTCTTCTCCTCTCCAACCTTGCAACTCTGGATCAGTCCACACGGGAGTTTTCTCTTCCTGTTCATGGGATAACCATTCTGGGGACAATAATATAAGGGCACCAATGGGCCGGTGCTACGACTTAATATACACCTTCTCAAACTTAATGCACTCACAAATCACGTAGGACTCAGACTAATTTTTTAGGCCTCAAGTGAGGTCTACAAGAAGACAACAATATGCAATGTATTAATTATTGTAACTCTCCCATTAACCTATTTTGAAGCTGTTTCGTTGCTATTGTATCTTCTCATTAAAATGAAAAAAAGAAAAAAAAAAGAGGTCTACAAATCCGACCAGTAGCTGGACCCTTCGAGGCTTGGCTGAGCTTTGCCTCAGTGTTCTGCAGGCGGTTCTCAAGGTAAGCCTGGGCCAGGGCAGCTGATAAACACGAAGATTATTAAGCTTCTACCAGGAAATTGCCGACTTGCGTGGTATATTTTGGAAGCCAAGGGGATCCATCGTTTTAATGAGTTCCAAGTGACTCTTATCTCTTGGGATGATTGAGAAATGTCCTCTGGTGTGTGACTCATTTCGGTTTCCAGGTTTTCTCTGTGCTGGAAGTTCCACCCTTTCCTCATTCTCCTAAAGCTCAGCAGGTGAGCTGGCCCCACCTTGCAGAGAAACCCAGGGAGGGTGGCCTAAGCAGACTGCGCCTGTAAAATTTTACCTCCTGTTGGCTGTATTCATTTTGCCCTCTGCCTTAGCACACCTGCTCCCTCCCTTGCTTGGCCTTTGGGACTGCGTCTTCAGCCCCTCCTGACCCCCTGCCTCCTCTGCCATTCAGACCCTCCTTGTCCTAACAATCCCTCTCATATGTGATCATTGTGCTCCTCCCCTCCCCGCAAAGCTTGTTGTCCCTGTCACGTCTCTGTCCTACAGTGCTACACCCGAAAAAGTGGTAACATCAGTAAACATTTTCATAACTTTTAAAATAGTTTTTGTGAAATGTCAGTCATTCGGTTGACCTGCTGGTGAAATGTCTGCAATTATAGCAAAATAGGAATAATAATAAAAAATAGAAAAAGGTGTCTTGTTCTGAACTCTCTTTAAATTTTTAAATGTTGCAAAAATCAGATAAAGACTTCCTAGAGTGACTTCATTTGCTGCCGCCTGTCTCCAACCAGTGGGAACATCTTCCTGCTCTTGTGTGCCTTGGGCCTGCAGTCTCTTAGAGACCAACACCATGCCTGCAATTAGGTTGCAGCGTTCTGATGGAGAGATATTTGAAGTTGATGTTGAAGTTGCCAAACAGTCTGTGGCAATCAAGACCATGTTGGACAATTCGGGAATGGGTGATGGAGAAGATGGTGACCCAGTTCCTCTACCAAGTTTAATGCAGCAATATTAAAAAAGGTCATTCAGTGGTGTACCCACCACAAGGATGACCTTCCTCCTCCTGAGGATGATGAGAACAAAGAAAAGCAAACAGACAACATCGCTGTTTGGACCAAGAATTCCTGAAAGTTGACCAAGGAACCCTTTTTGAATCTATTCTGGCAGCAAGCTACCTAGAGGTCAAAGGCTTGCTTGATGTTACATGCAAGACTGTTGCCAATATGATCAAGGGAGAACTCCTGAGGAGATCCGCAGGACTTTTAATATCAAGAATGACTTTGCTGAAGAGGAAGAAGCCCAGGCATGCAAGGAGAGCCAGGGGTGTGAAGGGAAGTGACATGTTGTGCCTGCCACTGATTGTTAATAGTAGACAAACAACAGACAAATGCAGCAGCAAGACGATTGTGTGAGCCTGCTATTGTCCTCATCGCGTGTGCAGTTTAGTTACAGATTACAAACCAATGGCGGAATTTCTTCTAGTCTGAGCAAAAGTTACTGGTTTTCTTTACTCTGAATAAAACTGAACTGTGGGTTCTCTGTAGAAAGTTGACATTTTGAGCTTTCCCTCTTTTTGTAAAGTGATTTCTGCATAGGTTATTGTCCAGTTAACATTAGTGAGCTTTTCAAAGTTGGCATTGTAAATAAAACAACTTACAAAGGTTTTCTGCGGGGCTGGTGAGATGGCTCAGTGGTCTAAAGCACTTACTTGAAACAAGCTTGGCAAAGCACAGGGACTGCGGTTCGATCCCCCAGCACCACATGCCAGCCAGCCCCGCCCCCGGTGGGGCTGAGCTGGCCACACACACACACAATAAATAAATAAATTTTTAAAAAAAAAAGTTTTCTGCGATAAAAAAAAGACTTCTTATTTCCCCTTACCCAGGTTCCTCTAAAGTTACTGTCTCACAAAAGCAGGGTCAATTGTCCAGGCTATGAAATTAGTGTGGTACAGCACGGAACACTGGACTGGGAAGGTAACTCAGTGGTTCAAACACCTGCCTGGCAAGTACAAGGTCCCAAATTCTATCCCCAGTACCACCAAAAAACCCCCCCAAAAACAAAAAACAAAACAAAACAAAAAAAAAAAACCCACAGAGCACCAACCTACAGACTTTATTCAATTTCATCAGTTTTCTCACTAGTACCTAAGAAGTGTGTCTTTAATTATACACTGCCCTCATTTATCATGCTTTGAAAAATTAGAAAGTACATATATAAAAAGATACCACAGTCACAAATAACCACTCTTAAGACACAACTGTAGCTGACACTTTATTATTTTACATGTATCCATGGATATGTGTGCAGAGAGTATGCATAGAATTATGTACATGGAAATCACATATATGTCCTTACTCTATCCTGTGGGCTCTTTTTCCTACTAAATACTACACTGGAATGTGTTCCATGTCATCATTATAGCTCCACACCGTACTTTTCATTTAACTAAAATTTTAAACTTTTGGACAATTAATATATTCACATCTTGCAATATTTAAAAGATCAAAAGGATATTTAGCAAAAATCTTCACCTTCCCTGCGTTCCATTCACCCAATCCTTTCCCCTCTCACGCGATCGTGAAGATCAAAAATTGTTAAAGGCCTGCTCTTTGGGGGCTGAGGTAGGAGGATCGCAAGTTTGAGCATATCTTGGAAACTTAACAAGGCCACACCTTGAAATAAAAATAAAAAGGAACGGGGGTGAAGCTAGTGCAAAGTCTCTGGGTTCAGCCCTCGATACCACACACACACACACACACACACACACACACACACACACAAGCTCTGAGATAAGCTAGTCATTGATTCAGCCAAACCCTGTTACCCAATACTTAGGTTTTGTGCTAGCGGCTCTTGTCACAGGCGGCACTGATTTTTTACCCTTATGCCTCTTCCTTTGCTTGGTTGTCCATTTATTTCCACCAAATAAATTCCTGGTAGTCAGGTCAAAGTGTTTGTCCCTTGGGGTATGGGGTCTCCTTACTTCAAAGCACTTTCTACAGGGCTCTATACCACCTCGCTGCACCTGGCCCTCCAGGTTATGAGACTGTGCCAACCGGATGGACCACAACACTGCCACTTCTCTAACCCGAGAGACCAGGTCGTGTGCATCCGTGTCTGTTGCAGGCAGGGTCCTGGGAGGGCAGCCGTCCAAGGTGGCTGCCTCCCTTCCGGGCCTGCCAGCGCTTCAACTGCGAACAGCGTGAGGTGCACTCCAGTTTCCTGAAGCTCAGGTCACCAACCCAGTGGACCCTTCCAACCTTGTCGGTCTGCTTAATTGTCCTGTCACTGAACATTATAGACCAAGCTGTCTCTGTCACTAAACACTGTAGACCAGGCAGTGTTTCTAGCGAGCTTATGATCGTTAGATGGAGTTGCTTTTGTTAAATCTACCCTGTTCACAGAATTTACCATCTTCTGTACTCTAAGGAGTTTCAGTGGACACGCACAGTCACATAACGACCATCACTGTGATGCTGCAGCCCATTCTACGATGGTACTTCCCCCGGATCTCCTGCTGTTCCTCCTTCCCAAGTCCTATCCCTTGGCAACCACTAATCTGATTTTTGCTACTGTAATTTTATCTTTTCTACATTTTTATAAATGTAGTAATACAGTATTTGGTTTTGAATTTCTCATTCTTGCACTTAGTGTGCCTTGAAAATTCATCCATTTAATTCATTCATTTTTGTCCCCTGGTAAGAATACAGCAGTGTGCTTATCCATTCCCAGGTTGATAGATTTTGAAATTGTTTCAAGCATGGGGTGTTGTCGTGGTGCGCTGGCTTTGCTTTATCAGTGCAAGGGGTCAAGCCCAGGCCCCGGCACTGGCAAGGTCGTTGTTCTATCTTTTAGTCTCACCAAGTCGCCCAGGTTCTTGCTGTTTTAAATTAAACTTTTAAGAATGTGAAGATATAAATCTTTCTTTGAATGCAAGTTTCCATCTGTCTTGGGTAAATTTTCAGAAGTGAGGTTGTTGGTCATTAAAGTGGGGATATGTGTCACTTTGTAAGAAACGACCATCTTGTTTTCCAAAGTGGTTTTATCATTTTACGGTCTCACCAGCAGTGTGAGAGATTTCCAGCTGTGACTGACTCCCAGCAACAGGCATGAGGTGGTGTTTCTGTGGTGGTGGTAGTGGTTGTGGTCATGGCCGTGGTGGTGGTGGCAGTGTGGGGGTGGCAGCGGTAATGGTGGTGGTGGTGGCAGTGGTGGTCCTGGTGGCAGCAGCGGTGTGGAGGTAGTGATGGTAGTGGTGGAGGTGGTCATGATGGTGGTTGTGGTGGCGGGGGTGGGGTGGTGGTAGAGGTCGTGGTAGTGGTCGTGGTGGTGGTAGTGGTGGTCAAGGTGCTGGTGGTCATGGTGGTCATGATGGTAGTGGTAGTTGTGGCAGAGGGCATTATGGTGGTCCTGGTGGCAGGGGTGGAGTTGTGGCGGTAGTGGTGGTGGTGGTGGTGGTCATGGTGCTGGTGGTCATGGTGGTGGTGATGGTGGTGGTGGTAGTTGTGGCGGTGGTGGTGATAGTAGTGGTGGTGGCAGTGGTGGTCATGGTGGCAGCGGCGGTGTGGGGGTGGTAGTAGTGGTGGTGGTGGTGGTGGTGATGGTGGTAGTAGGGGGGTGGCAATAGTGGTAGTGGTGGTGGTGGTGGTGGTGGTGGTAGTTGTGGCGGTGGTGGTGATAGTAGTGGTGGTGGCAGTGGTGGTCATGGTGGCAGCGGCGGTGTGGGGGTGGCAGTAGTAGTGGTGGTGGTGGTGGTGGTGGTAGTAGGGGGGTGGCAATAGTGGTGGTGGTGATGATAGGCTTCTTGCCTGCGTGCTTCTCTCCTAGTCATTCAACATCTTCAGTTAAGACTTTTATTTTTAAAAAGTTAAAGTAGCGCTGGGCATATGGGTAAGTGAAGAACACCTGCCTCACTTGTACAAGGCTCTACGTTCAATCTTCAGCACTGCAAACCACGACAAAAGTAGAACACAGAAGTGCAAAGAGGAAGTCAAGTTCTCTTCTTCCCCTGCTAGCCTTGTAAGAGTGACAGCTGAGCAAAGAGGGCAGTTGCTCTCCTCTGACTGTGTAGGCAGAAAGCTATGGGCCTGGGATTTCAAGAACGCAGTTGAGTTCCACAGCCACACCCTCAGCCATTTTTACACAAATAGCACGGCATGTTCTGTCTTGCTATTAAGCTTTTTCACTTCAGATGTGTTAGCTAATGTTCTACACCGCGATTCACCTCCTTATTTGTTTTGGCAACTCGCGTGTACTCCACTGAAATGATGTGCCTAATTTATTTTGCTAGCTCCGTATCGGTGGGCATTTAGGTTGCTTCTGGTCCTTTCTGCAGCAAGACCAAAGCAGTGGATACTCTCGTACAAACCTTTCTGCATGCCTGGCTAGGTCTGACTGTTCACAGATTCCTAGAAGTGGCATCTCTGGGCCAAGGGGTGTGTCTTTCCTATTCCAGCGTGCATACTTTCCCACAGCCTCTCTAATACAGACCTAAACTTTTCCATCCTTGCCAGTTTTGCAGGAGTAACAGAAAGGCAGCAAAGGAGTTGACACTTAATTCTACACAAAAACCTGTTCACAGATATTTACATTACCTATAGTTGCCAGAACTTAGATGCAACCTCCACATCCTTTGGCAGTTAAAGCAAAGAGTAAAGTGCAGCACATTCAGACAATGTAATACTATTCAGTGTCCAGAGGAAATGAGCTTCCCAGGCGAGGAAAGATATGCAGGAAACTTATGCGCATATTGCTAGATGAAAGGAGCTGGTGTGTAAAAGCTACACACGGCACTATTCCAGCGAGAGCACTTTCTGGAGCAGGCAAACTGTGCTGACAGTAAACGGATCCCGGATAAGGGCAAGAGCCGCACCTAGGCAAAGCACAGGAATTTCTATGGCAGCGAAGCTGCTCGGGGAGCCTGCCATCGCACGCGTCTATCCACCCCTACAAAAGAGACAGCGCCAAAAGTGACCCTGAGTGGCAACCATGGGCTTCGGGTGCCGGTGGTAGATCCATGCGGGTTCACCGATGGCAAGAAATGCAGCCTCCGGCGCGCGACTGAGGGAGGCCCGCTCGCGGGTCGGGGGCGCGACAGAGGGGCCACCTCCGAGGCTTTCCATCAGTTTCACTGGAACCTAAGGCTACCCCAAAAATGAGTCTTGTACTTTTTAGAAATGTATCTATTTTTAGAAACTTGCGTCTTTATTATCTCGCTGTGTATTTCTTTCATCCTGAATGAGGCGGAGTCTTTTCTCACGTGCTGAACACGCCCCCACATTTCTTCTTCCACTGAATTAAAATCGCCCCTGTGGTGCCGGTGCATCGCTCTCTGACCTTGCTCTACTGACTTCCCTCCCTCGCTGCCTCCCTGCCTGTCTTACCCCTCCCAGTGACAACTTCCCATGACTGTCTTCTTAGTCTTCCCTTCTCTGAACATCTGAGGGTGCTTGTTCTTGACCACAGTGGCGCTAATCCCCTCCTACCTCATAATTCTAATTGTGCACATCTATGAACCACTGCGGGGGCCCAGACCACAGTTTCCAGCAGCCTCCTAGACATCTGCACGTCCACAGCCTTCAAGACTTGCAGTCTCCTCCCTTTTAAATGGATCCTCACTGAAGGTCAGCGGGTGACATCTCCCTCTACCCACTTAGTCAGGCAGCAACCCTGGAAGGCTCGGCTCTCACCCTAGCCAATCAATCACCCCTGCAGCCTGGATGCCAACATCCCCAGTGTTAGGGGTTGGGCCCTGGCCTGAGAGTCCTCGGCTTACCTCGTGCTACCACTGACTTGCCCCCTGGGCCCGTGGCACTGTCCCACTCTCTAGTTCCCTGGACCATGGCAATGTCCCACCCAATGGTACCCCTGGGCTGTGGCAACGTTCCACCCGCTGGTGCCCCAACATGCTTTTCTCTGCATCAGTCACAATCTCGGGCCTTTTCTCTGAAGCTGGCCCAATGTTTTCCCAGCAGATAATCTGTGATACGCACTGTGCACAAGGTGAAAATTGCCTTCCAGAGACTTGGAGTTCCACACATATCTTTTTCTTTCTGTACCTATCTTTTGAATGAATGAGTGAGTAGGCAGGACCATACTCCACAGACTAGAGTCTACAGGGAAGACAGGTCAGTCAGGGAATTGTTTCTTTTTTTTTTTTTTTTTGTGGAACTGGGGATTGAACTCAGGCCATTGCACTTGCCAGGGACATGCTTATTCTACTGAGCCATCTCCCCGGCCTCCCAAGGCCCCCAAAGATTTTAAATTTACTAACTTAAGCAGGTCATGTCTCCTTTATAAGTCAGGTGCTCCAGGAGCCCAGAAGCCTGATGCCCTTCTGTTACGCCAGTGTCCCTGAAGAAGCAGATCTATTCCTTGGCCAGTTTTGATTCTGAATACAAACCTCATGTCAAGAATCAATTAAAAGTTATTTGGATCTGGGAAACCCTGGGATGGCTGCACATTTGTAAGAGCACAGCATGGGTTTCTACCTGGCTGGTCTTCCTGGATCCCTTCCTGGAGGAAGTAGGGTTACACGAAGGCCCGATAGCCAAAGGAACGAGGAGAAGGAGTAGGAAGAACAAAATTTGTGCAGAGAGGGAAAATGCCACAAACAGGAAATAAGAGAGGCTGCCACTTGCAATAGTCCAGCAACTAACAGGAGCCTCTAAGATTCATTGAGCTTATAATGAAGAAGTCAAAGAGATCAAAATGTCCCTCTGAATTCTGTCAGCTCCAAAGGAGCAGAGTGGAACACAAGGCCGTTTTACAGGAAAGCAAAGCTCAAATCTGCTACCTAAAATGTCCTTAAGCCATGTTACACAGGGACACCCCAATAACCCCCAGGAAGGGCGGCCAGGCCTATTAAAGAAGGTGGCACTGCTCCAGTTAAATCTGACTCCTAAAACAAATATAAAGATAACAAGAGGACATTGGCACAAAGGAGAAATCCCCGACCACATCTGCCTCGGGTTGAAGTTCCCTCCCTGCCCGCACAGGGTGCTGACTCTTTAATAGGGCAAAGGAAAGGTACAGCAAATATGCACCTTTCCCTCCTTTCTTTGTCTAGGCCGAAATATTTAAACAGACTGTTTAAATCTTCTTAACATCCAGGGCTCAACAAACATGGAGCACTTTCTGTAAAAATAGGCAAATAAAGAATGGCTGGATATATGCAAAAACCTAACAGGCCACAAGGATGTAGATAGGAAGAGCCAGAGCAAACGTCCCGGACAAGTCACTCTTCCTCTCAGGGCACAAAATATAGGGGGGAAGTTGCTAATCTGTAATCTGGCACAGTTTAAAGTATTGATTTTTTTTTTTTTTTTTTTTTTGGTGGTATCAGGGATTTAACTCAAGACCTTGTGCTTGCCAGGCAAGCACTTATTCCACTGGGCTATCTACCTGGCTATAAATCTTTTTTCTTAAAGCTATTGAATCTTTTAAGGAATTCTTAATAAGAAAATAATCCTAGAACATAAAAATATTGTGGCAGTGGGAAAAAAAATATACATATATATAAAGCAGTAGACGCGGTGGCAAAAGATTGCTATGTAAAATCAAGCCAGTTCATTCGAAGAATGGATTTAGCTCTTTTCCAGCTGGGACCATGGAGGGCGTAGAAGAGAAGGAAAAGAAGGGTCCTGCTGTGCCAGAAACCTTTAAGAAAAAGGGAAGACGTTTCGCAGAGCTGAAGATAAAGCGCCTGAGAAAGAAGTTTGCCCAGAAGACACTTCGCAAGGCGAGAAGGAAGCTCATCCATGAAAAAGCCAGGCACTGTCCTACGGAGTACAGACAGAACTGAGGTCCGAGTGGCTAGAAAAGCTGGCAACGTCTATGTCCCTGCAGAGCCCAAGCTGGCATTTGTCATTCTGATCAGGGCTATCAACGGTGCGAGCCCAAAGGTCTGCCAGTTGTTGCAGCTTCTTTGCCTTTGCCAAATCTTCAGTGGTACCTTTGTTAAGGCTTTAGTTAACATGCTGAGAACGGTGGAGCCATACATTGCATGGGGGCACCCAAAGCTGAAGTCGGTGAATGAGCTAATACACAAGCGGGGCTACGGCAAACTCGTAAGAAGCGAATTGCCTTGACAGATGATTCATTGATTGCTTGATCTTTTGGTAAATATGGAATCATCTGCAAGGAGGATCTGATTCATGAGGTCTGTACTGTTGGAAAATGCTTCTAAGAGGCAAATAACCTCCTGTGGCTGTTCAAGTTGTCACCTCCTCGAGGTAGAAGGAAGAAAAAGACCACCCATTCTGTGGAAGGTGGAGATGCAGGAAATAGGGAAGACCAGATCAACAGGCTTATTAGAAGGATGAACTAAGATTCTACCGTGGGGTTTGCATGATTTGGTCAGTAAATAAAGTACCTGCTTCCAGACTGAAATGAAGAAGAGGAGGAAGAGGAAGAGGAAGAAAGAGGAGGAGGAGGAGAAGCAGGAGGAGCAGGAGAAGGAGGAGGAGTAGGAGGAGGAGGAGCAGGAGGAGCAGGAGGAGGAGGAGCAGGAGGAGGAGGAGGAGGAGCAGGAGGAACAGGAGGAGGAGGAGAAAGAAGAGGAGGAGGAGGAGGAGGAGGAGGAGGAAGAGGAAGAAGAAGAAGAAGAAGAAGAAGGAGAAGGAGAAGGAGAAGGAGAAGGAGAAGGAGAAGGAGAAGAGAAAAAGAGGAGGAAGAATGGATTTAAAAGTTTCCAAGGGAGAAAGGATGGGAGAAGATAAGCAGATTAAAGAAGATATTTGGGAGATACATGTGTGTAAAGCTGACACCCCCAAAGAACAAAAGCAGAGTATATACATTTATTTTTTTAATTTTTTTATCCTTTCAGTAGACTTCTCTTTTTTTTTTCTTTCTTTTTTTTTTTCTTTTTCTCTTTTTTTTGGAACTGGGGATTGAACTCAGGCCCTTGCACTTGCCAGGGAAGCACTTATTCCACTGAGCCATCTCCCCGGCCACATTTATTGTAAAAAGAAATTAAGCAGGTCACATGATCATGGAGGCAGAGAGGCCCAGAGCCTGCTGCCTGCACACACCACACAGTTCAGGTTCAGTCTGAGTCCCAGAAGAACTGATGATGCAATTCCAATCCAAATCTGAGACCCCCCTGAGGGGACCACTGGCCTAGTGTTCTCGGTTTGAGGTTAAAAGAAATCAGTGTCTCCCAGAGTTGGATGCGAGTCCAAATCCTCCTTCCCTTCGCTTTTTTCTGCTCAGGTCCTCATTTAAGCAGCTGGTGCCCATCCATGTGAGGGGTGCGATGCTCTACCGAGTCCACCGGTCCTCACAGCTGCATGCAGAAATAACGTGCAGCTGGAGGTCTTGGTACCTTAGCACAGCCCCACCGAGCTGGTGTGAAAATTAACCACCACGCTATTCCCTCATTTCCACAGTATCCCACTGGTTCCACAGAGGGCTTTTTGATGATGGGAGAACAAAGCCGAAAGGCAAGTGCATAACCACTGGAAGGCAGGAGCCACTGAGGCTGACCTGGGAGGCGCATTCTCGCAGACCCATACTTACCTTAATCCTAACCCCAGTTCCACATGTGTCCCTCTAGACCTAAATTTAAATGGCAGAAAGGGTGAGTGTGTGTGTGCGTGCGTGTGTGTGTGTGTGTGTGTCAGTGCGTGCACGCACATACACGTGTTGAAGTGCAGAGGGACATGGTACTGGAAAGCAGGGTTGAGATTAAATATTGGGCAACTTAGAATGCCAGACCGAAGCATTAGGGGCTGATTCTCCAGACACTGGTGTCATGGAAGGTTCTGAGAGTGGGATCCACATGATTGTATTGGTTAAAAATCTCTCTACATTGTGGTAGATAAAGGAGGAGGCTGACGTCAGTATATTGGTTTAAAGCTCACTGCAATTGGCCAGCCAAGTAGCTCAGTGGATTAAAGCACCTGCAAGCAGGCGCAGGGGCCAGAGGTTCGATCCCCAGGCCTGCCATGCCAGCCCCACCTCCGGGGCGCACTGAGATGGCAATTGAGACTGGACGTGGTGGTGCGCACTTGTAATCCCAGCTCTTGGGAGGCTGTAAACAGGAGAATCACAATGAGTCCGATCTACTAGTAAGACCCTGAACACTCTGTAGACCTTTCCCTGAAGTATAGAAAAAAGAAAAATAAATAAAGCTCACTGCAATAATCCAAGCAAACATCTATGAGGCCTTGGGCTACCCATCAGAAGGCTCTAAAATACCTGACACCTACACCCAATCTTAACTCTGACCCAGTCCTGGGCACCAACACCTTTACTACTATGCGCATGAAGAATGCCACGGCAATAATCCCAATTCAAGCAGTTATAAGCGAAAAAGGAAACGCGTTGTTTTACATAACTGTGAAAAGACGAGGGAAAACACTTCAAGTACAGATATATTTTGATCCAGGGCTCAAATGATCAAAGGCTCTCTCAGTCTTCCAAAAGGCTTGCTTAATTCTGAAGGGCTAAATGACTTCCATTAACCCAAGACTCACAGTGTACGAGCTTAGCAAACCTAGAAGAAAGGGGATCCCAGATGTGGAGGCCATCCCCACGCAAGCATGGCAAGAGACTGACTGCCCTACTACTATGTGCTGTTCTTAACCCCATAAGCGGTACGGGGCTGCACATACATAGGTCTGAAGATTCAGCCCCAATGCTGTTATACTCTTCTCTTAGGGATTAGCTCTGAAACCTTGGTCCTCGATGTAGCAGTGTTCAGAGGTGAGCTCTCGGGGAGGTGACTGCGCAGTGAGGGTTTTGGCTTCACTCTTGTATTGTTTTTAAAGAGCAGAATATATTTATTGAAAGAAAGAAAACTTCTGGCTGAGACAGGGACAGAAGGGGACCTGAGTGAGATGCCAAGAAATCTGCCTTTTCTAGGGATTTTTAGAGTGCAAAACCATGAGGTAAGGAGGGTCTAAGGTGGAAAACATGGGAACTCCCATGTAATATGAGACAAAACTATGGTCCACTGTTAAGATCACAAGCTCAGTTGCTCAGGTAAAACTGATTAAATCGGGACCAAACAGGGAAGCGAGTCACGGAGCGAGCCAGTGTGAACGGGGCTCTGGGGCTCTTCCTGCAGGGGGCTGGGTCAGTGACTCCTCCAAGCTCCCTCGAGGTGGTGGACACTATTTAGAAGGTCAGTCCCTGATGCCCTTCCTAGGGAGGTCTGTGGCTGCAATTGTTTAAGCTTTTTGACGGCCTCACCTTTGTCCGAACCCACTGATGGATCCACAGCTTAATGAGCTGGGCGGGGGGTGCTATAAAGCGAGCTCTCCGGCTTCAGGCCCCCGAGCACCTTCGCCCTCCCACCTGCTCTGGGCTGCGCTGCTCCGCCTCAGCCCAGGCCCAGCAATGGCAGACCAAGCGCCCGCGCCCCGCAGCTGCGGGGGCTGCCAGCCAGGACGAGCCTCCCTCCTCTGAGTTGATTAGCTCCGCGTTTTGCTCCCCAGTGGAAACATAATCAGCCAGGCGGAGCCAGCTTCTCTGACCTCAAGTGTGGGACAAGTTTAGCGGCTGATTCCCACTCCGGGCGGTGGCTGAGGCGTGAGCGTCTGACTTCCACGACTGGCTCACAAGGAAACCGCCCCTCTCCCTCCACTCTCTGGGACCACTCAGCCCGGGCACGGTCAGCCAAAAGGCACCGGGACGCTCAGGCAGCCCCGCGGAGCCAGCGTCGCCGCAGCCTCAGCTCCGATTGCCAGGCACGGGAGGAGGCCCCCCAGAAATGAATCCTCACACCCCACCGAGTTTTCAGCCACTTCAGCCTCAGTTTACCTCTCCACGGTAGCCACACAAGTACCCTCGAGCCCGGGCCTCCCATCTCACCTATTCCCGGTTTCCTGACTCACAGAAGTGGTGACTACCCTGCTAGGAGTGGTGCACACAGGGAGTCTCCACCTTCCGGAGGTTGAGACAGGCAGATCACAAGTTTGAAGCCAGCCTGGGCTAGTAGGGAGTTCAGGGCCAGCCTAGACTCCACAGAGAAACCCTGCCTCAAACCAACCAACCAAACAAACCAAAAACTATGATGATGATACAGATTTGTTGTTGCTGAAGGCCACTAACTTGGGAAAACTTAGTTAATGGAAGCCTATGCTCTATCACTCAGTACTGCGATGCTTAGCTCTCATATTGATACATTTAGGTGAGATTATTTATGCTGACTGCTGTCGCCATAGTTTATTAATTTACCCTCTAATCCTAGACACCTAGGTTGGGTCCAGTTCTGGGTTTTTGTTTTGCCATTATGATCCATGCCACAGTGACCAAAAGTGTACACACCTCCATGGGCCATAGGCAAAAGCTTTTAAAGCAACATGAGTGCCAGTGTGCTCCCCCAAAGTAAATATTCCCCGAGATAGCCCACTAGCTGTACAGGACAGATCCCCCACCCACTCACCGGCGCCGTCAGGCTTTCTAAGGCCCTGCTGCTGCGAAGCCTGGGAACCCTCCCAGCGCTCCATCCGGCATTTCCCTGTCCATTAGTCATGGCTCGGCCTCTGGCTATCCAGAGCCTGCTGCAATCCCGGAAAAAAACTGATCCTAGCACACCGGGGGCTTTCGTTTCCCACGGACTTCCCCTGATCCCCCAGCCCCGGGCAAGGGTGGTTCTGCCTCACCAGCCAGCTGGGATAGCTAGAAATGCTTGTGTTGGCAGCGTTTCCAAGAAGGAGACGCGCTCCAGACTGCGGTCTGGGCTCAGGCGATTCCAGGACCAGGGCTGGCTCCGCACCAGTCCGTGAGCGACAGCCAACTGTCAGGAGCTCAGCCAGGGCACAGTCTTCCGTTAAAAGCACCCACTCTGGATGGCAGCTCAACGGGATGAAGGAAATGGGGAGAGGAAGATGTTCCCAGCCTGAGCTTCAGGCACTGGGCAAAGCTGTGCTCGTGCCCCAGGACCTGGCTGGGGAACAGAGGAAGAGGCCCTGGCATTGGGCTCCACCGCCAGTTTCAGGGACACAGCCACAGCGTCCGCAGTGCAGTGTCCTGTCTGGTAGCATTCTGTCATTTGCAAAACACCTCACAATGTCTGTGATATCCACATGTACAATTATTTGACATCTCAAAACATCTGCTGGCTTCATTGACTTCAATACATTATTTTGCAAAGGAATTTTTTCTTTTACCCATGCCCAATATCAGTTTCCAAAAAGCAGTAGATGATTATAGAGTAAAATAAAAATAAACAACGTTAATAAGCTCTATTGAATTCCAACACCTACTTCCTTTGTAGGGGGGTGTGGTTGGGGGGAAAGGTATAAGTGTCAAAGGCCTTTGTAGCACCAGATTGACACTTTCTCTGTGATTCAATACTCTCCGATCTCCGTAAGTTACTTTGTGAAGGGGATCAGTGGTTTTATTCTCACCTACGTGGTCACTGAGTAGTGACCATCCATGGTGGTGACCGCCCTCTCCAGCGCTTCTTGGTGGCTTGTGCAGCCTGGGGTGTTCTGAATAAACTGCGCGGTTGCCACTTCGGAGCTAGGGCAGGTGCTTCATCTGGGAGCTTTCCCCTTCCAACTCCCTGGTCTGAAAACAGCTTGGAAGCCACACGTAAGAGATATGGCTTGGGGAGCTAGCCCAGTGGCACAGCATCCGCCGGCAAGCACAAGGTCCTGAGCTTGATTCTCGACATAAAAAAGAAAAAGAAACAAACAGGTAGTGTCACTCACTGCCCTGAAGGACTTCAGGGATGGCATGGGACCCACATCCCTGAGTAGACATGGCCTATTAAATGAACAGGAAGTGCACTGGCTCTCTTTGTTACAGTTTCAGCTTACTGTAATATCCACCAAAGCCTGCAGCATTCAGTGTTGCTGAGGTTCAGGCCCTGCTCTCGGAAGGAACGCACAGCAGTGACTAGGACTCCAGGCGGAGCACATAGCAGTGACTAGGATTACAGGTGTAGCGATGTGTGTGAAGTCCTGGCCCTGCCACTGGCAGGTGTGTGAGCTTGGGACAGTTAGGTAACCTCACTAAGCCTGTTAAAATGGGCCTAACCTTCCCTTCACGTAATGTTTTTGTACAAATTCCATAAGAATGCGTACTATATTCAGTGTGTTTCTAAGGCAAACCCTTGTGTTGTTTATTTTAAATTTTAATGTTTTCAAAACCTGGGTGTGTCTTTAGTGGTGAAGGTCTCTTTTCCCTTTTTTGTTTTGTTCTGTTTTCTTCTTTTCCTGGAAGGTCCTCATTACGTAAGTGGTGCAGGGCTAGTCCTCAGCGAGGGAGCGAGCGCCAGTGAAGAGCAGCGATTGTGTGCAGAGTGTCCTCAGGACTCCTTCAGCCTCCAGCCCGCAGCTGGCAGGCAGAAGGCTGCAGGCAGGTTTGTGGCCAGACGTGGCCCGAAGGCTTGTTTTGATTGGCCTGCTCATTTGAATGGATTGCCACAACTCAAAAACAGCAACTTGAGGTTCGCTGTGTAGTCCAGGCTGGACTGGAGCTCATGAGCCCCTTACCTCAGCCTCCCGAATGATGGGGTTATGGGTGTGGCCACCACGCCTGGCCAGTCCGTAGAAGCCCTGACTTCGGGGCCCGCGATCCGGCTGGGCCATTCCTTGCTGGAACCACACACACCTACCCACGTTAGAAGCGGGCCTACCACTTTGCGCTGCTCCTGCCGCGGTGCTCTTACTGGCTCTTGAGGCCGCTGCCTGCGGGCTGCCTGTGGCAAAGGAGGATGCTCAGTGCCTGCCCTGGGCTGCTGCCCCCGCGTTGAGCCGGGCGTCAGTTTGGTGCACCGGGCAGTGGCAGGTGGTCCCGCCTTCCCCGTGCAGGGTGGGCCTGTAGAAGATAGGTGCAGGGGGCGACACCCTGGGCAGGCAGGCTGGAAGACAATGGAGGCCTTTTGCTTCAGTTTGCAGCCAGTGTGGCATTCACTTTTAACTCTGGAAAAAGCACAAGGACCCGGGTTTGATCCCCGGCACTGCATGTTGTGTGCCTCCCCCATCCTGTGTGCTTTGCAGGCCCCAAAACCAGGCGTGGTGGAGCACACCTATAATCCCAGTGCTGGGGAGGCCGAGACAGGAGGATCAAGCTGTGTAGCGGGCGCGGTACCAAATAAATAAATATTTTTTTAAAGAGATGTGTCACGTGTTCTGCCTCATGTATGGAATCGGGTGCAGAGAAATGACAGGAACATGGAGGAGACACGAGGGGAGAGAGAAGCTTAAAGAAAGGGGTAATGGGACCGGGTAGAGAAGATCAGTGTGCATAATGTACAACAAAACCCTTTTTTTGTATAATTAACATGCACTAAGGGTCCGGCCAGATAGCTCAGCGGACTAAAGCGCTTGCTTAGGCAGGGGCGGGACGAGGGTTCGATTCCCGGCACCTACAGCTGTGCCACCACCACCCCTGGGGCACGCTGAGACAGCGAGTGAGACTGGGCGTGGTGGTGTAGGCCTGTAATGCTCGCGCTTGGGAGGTTGAAAACAGGAGGATCACTAGGAGTCCGATCTACGTAGTGAGACCTTGTAGACCCTGTATTAAAAATACAAAGAAGAAAGAAAATAAAAATATGCAGTGAGAAAAAATTTGCTGAGTAAAAAAAAAAATCCCGATTTCTCAAAAACCCTGAATTTGTGTTTGTCCAAGTATAACACGCGAACAGGAAGGTGCGTACGATGAACGTGCAGCAGAATGAGTCGCGGGCTGGTCGCTCGCTTGTGGCCAACCGCTGGGCGGCCGCAGAAGAGCGTGGCCGCGAGGACTGAGGGCCGCCTGCCCCGCCCGCAGCAGAGATTAGCGCCTCGGATCTCCGATTTTCTGTAGTCCTGCAGCGCAGGCGCACGACTGCTTCTGCTCGGCCAGAGGGCTCCAGCGCTAGGTGTCCGTGCACATGTGGGCGGTGTTCAGCGCCGTCGCACGTGGCATCGCGTCTGTGAATACAGCACATGCATTTATTTACTTATTTGTTTGCTTATTTATTGTCCTACTGAGATAGAGAGATTGGATAACATCCAGATTAGATACTACAAATACAGCTGCCACGCATATTCCAGTACGCGCCTTTGCTGATCCCTGTTGGTTTACAGAGGGGAGCAGTTGATGCTTAAGGGTTTTCTTTTTCTTGTCTTTTTAAATTTTTCTTTCTTTCTTTCTTTCTTTCGTTTTTTTGTTTTTTTTTTTTTTTTTTGGTGGAACCGGGGATTGAACTCAGGGCCTTGCACTTGCCAGGGAAGCATTTATTCCACTGAGCCATCTCCCCGAACCCCCCACCTCTTTTTATAATTTCTTGTAGCTTTTTAAAACCAATTTTGCATGCTTGTACCTGGTAATCTGAGCAACTAATTTGAAGACAACATTACACAATATAGCAACCATTGTGGAATTCCTATTGTTTTGTTCAGTGAAGTTCTGTGTGGTTTCTAACATTGTTTGTTCTACTATTTTGTATTTTCTTCAGATACCAAAAATAAATAGGTACATAAATGAGCACGCCTGCTTTGTTGCCGTGTCTGGTTCTTCCTTCGCTGGGCCTTTCCACGGAGCTGCTCCGGCGCAGCGCACGCGGACGCCCAGCCTTTGCGCAGGTTCCAGGGTTCCAGCGTTGCCGCTGCATTTCTCTTTCGGTCAGCAGAGCGCAAGGGCCCCGCCTGCTCCCCGTCTCCATCAATGCTGGTGATGCCCGTATTTCATTCTAGCCCTGCCGATGGGTATATAATGGTAACTGACACAGTTTGGGGATTGCTTGCTTGCTCGATTATTTTGTGGTCGTCAGGATTGGATCCAGGGCCTTTGCACTGAGCTACAGCCTCAGTCCTTTCTCATTTTTTATTTTTGAGTCAGGGTCTTGCTAGTCATTGAGTTGCCCAGGCTGGGTTTGAACTTGTAACCCTCCTGCCTCGGCTTCTCAGAGCGCTGGGGTTACTACAAGCACTTGCTCGCACCTGGTCATGAGTAGGGCCTTTCTGGGTATTTCCTTGAGGAATAATGATGGAAAGCACGACTTCAAATGTTTAGAGAATGGTTAGATAATCTGTGAATTGACTCTGTGTGTGTGTGTGTGCGCGTGTGTGTGTGACACAGTTGCCAGTTTTTCCCTCAGGCCATCTTGTCCTTACTGATCTAAGGGTCTTCACAAGTTCTGGATGCAGTTCCTTCATCAGAATCTTATTTTAATCAACTTTTTTTTACTGTTGCTTTGCCTTTCAAGCTCCTTATGACGTCACAGTACTCGGAGCTCAGACAGAAGTCCCGATTCAGCCTGGGCTTTTGCTTTGTCCCGCTGGCATTGATCATAGCAGGGATTTTGCATTCAGGCAGACATCCTAATTGCCTGTAGACTTTCTGTTTTTTGCTTTTTGTGATGTTTCTCATCAGGGCTCTTCCCCCCCTGCACACAAGCTGGCCATGTGCACGTGTCACACTCTCACGGACGAAGTGCAGACAGATGTCTCCTGGCAGGAGACCTTACCTCCCCACGTGACGCGTGAGCCATGGCGACTCTTCCTCCGCCTCACTCTTCAAAGCAAGGAGGAATTGAGCAGATGCAGCAATCATTTTGCAAGCATGCAGACAGGGCAAAGAGCACCCCACGACGTGAGTTCCAGCGTCAGTCGGCAGCGAGGCCAGCCCGAGCCCCTGCTATTTCTTCACTTCTTGCTGTGTGGTGTGAATAAGTCCCTATGTACAGCCCCTGTGATATGTAGCCAGACTCATCCCCAGTGGATAGCGTGGCAGCGTCCCCGTCCCTCTTCTGACCCTCTCATCACCTTGGCCAGGCTGCTCTGCCTGAAGCCTGGCTCCCTGTTCATGCTCCCTCTGACCAGAGGCTTTCCAGAGCCTAAAACCTGGCCACTCTGTCCCAGCTCTCCTTTCATTTAGTCTTTAAGAGATGTAATTGATGCATAGTAATTGTGTATGTTTATGGGATAGGGCTTCATGTATGAATGAAATACAGTGTGTACCTCCATGTGCAGCCATGAATGTTTTTGTTTGGGAACAATTTGGGTTGCAAACAGAAATGTTTGGTGAAATGTTTTTGCTTGTGAACTCTGCGTCAGGTGACAGATGTTGTGCTGTACAACATCCTTCCCACACCAACATGAGGGCAGCCATCTCTCCAAAAGCATAAAATAAACTAGGTTCATGAACCAAGGCACCACTGCACAGCGTAATGACCAAGTCAGGAGAACGGGCTCGGCCACTGCCGTAGCCCACAGCCACGACTTGCCAACCTCATGGAATGAAGAGACACCCAGTAGGTAGTAAGGCACACTCCCGGGTGGGCCCGGGTCCGTGGAGGGCGCTGCAATGGGCCCCCACCCTTCCTCTCCAGCCCTGGCCCCGCCTTGCTTCCTGGCCCCCCTGACCCTGGCAGCTCTGCTCTGCTCTGTCCTCCCACCATGGTGCTCCTGCCCTGGAGCACACCAGCCAGGGACTGAGCCTCCTGGAGCCCTGAGCTAGATAAAACCTTCCCTCCTTCAAATGGCAATGTCAGCATCTCGTCTCGGTGACAGGACAGCTGCCCAACACACTCCCTTTAGGCATTTATGTCTTTCCTTTTTGTGAGAACATGCAAAAATCTTCTCCTCCACTTTGAATTCCATTCATTCTTGACTCACAAAATTCACTCTATTTTTTTTTTTTTTTTTTGGAACCTGGGATTGAACTCAGGCCCTTGTGCTTGCCAGGCAAGCACTTATTCTACTGAGCCATTTCCCCGGCTGCCTCACTCTCTCTATTCCTGATGTTCCCACTACTTTTTCTCCACTAGGAATCCAGAAGGCGTACCAATAGATTGCTGAATTCTACATCTAGCTATTCTCCCTCCTTTTCTCCACCAGAGACCCAAGAAGAGTATCGGCATGTCACTGAATTATATACTGCATTGGAATATTTTTCACATGTAAAGAGAATCGAAAGATATGCTCAAACATGAAAGGTCTCAAGTAACAGAGTTGTCTAGTCTGCCTGGAAAGGTCCAGTTGAGGACCTTTTGCAGCCACCTTGAACTCAAGTGAAGAACAAAGACACGGAGAGCACCCAGCGCTGTCGGGTTAGGAGTTAGGAGCCAGTGCTATACTCCACCAAACACAGAAATAAACCTAAAGAGAATGAAAAGAAGACAATGTGTGAATTATTGAAACTGTCCTACCAATTTGATTTGAAACTGTCTCATTGCTATTTGTTTATCAATAAAATTATGGGGAAAAAAAGAAGAACTTCGTAGCTATTGCTGCTGAAATATGGCTCAGTCGTGTTGTAAACACTGAGCTAATCGGCCTCATAATAGCTGCTGACGCACATGTCACTGGGAATACCCTGTGGGACAGGTCAAGCCAAACCCATAATACTGCTTAGATGCAGTCAGCTTTTTTTTTTTTTTTTTTTTTTTGCAGGGTCTACATGGTCTCACTACACAGATCAGACTGGTAGTGATCCTGCTGTTTCCAGCCTCCTAAACACTGGGATTACAGGGGCGCTCCACCACGCCCAGTCTCAGCGCGCCCTGGGTGTAAGGCCAGGGTCATCAAAGCCCTGATGAGTTGATTGCAAAAGATTGTATAGATGCCTAAAAAATGCTAAACTATAGATGCTCAATCCTACTACTTGGGGCCGGGGAGATGGCTCATTAGAGTAAGCGCTTACCTGGAAGTGCAAGGGCCTGAGTTCAATCCCTGGTTCAGAAAAAAAAAAAAAAAAATCCTACTACTTATTAAATATGGGTATAAGCAAGTGAAACATACAATCATATGTTCAACTGGTATACATTTAAATGTATGTGTATTTGTTCCTTATCATCAATTAAATTAGCAACAAATAAAATTTAGTAATGCCCAGTGTTTGAGAGGATGACGGGCTGATTGGCTGCTGGTAGTCCTGTAAATGGGTAGAACATTTCTAGAGAATGCCTTATTTCTGTATATATATATATTCTCCACTAGGAATCCAGAAGGCGTATCAATAGATTGCTGAAATATATATATATATATATATATATATATATATATATATATATGCTTTCTAAACATACGTGGGTTATACCTACTAAATAAAGTTGCACTTGTTTTTAAATGTACTTAGGACAGGGTCTACAGGGTCTCACTACACGGATGGGACTCCTAGTGATCCTCCTGTTTTCAGCCTCCCAAGCGCTGGGATTACAGGTGAGCGCCACCACGCCCAGTCTCAATCACTGTCTCAGTGCGCCCCAGCTGGCCAAAACACCGGGGATCGAACCCTGGTCCCTGTGTCTGTCCAAGCAGGCGCTTTAATCCACTGAGCTATCTGGCCAGCCCAAAAGTTGCAGTTCTTACATATTTGGAACATAAGGACCATGATCCCCAGCTTTCCCAGGTGGGGGAAGGTGCAGCCCTCCGCGCACCTCTCTGGCTTCCAAGACACCCTTGGTATCCTGTCGGCGTCACTCCCACATGCCGTCTTGCTTGCTGCGCTCTGAGTGCTGCTGTCCAGGACTTTGCAGGTTGTCTGAACTCACCTGTTCTGTGGTCCCCGTATCAGTGCACTCAGAGACCAGCTCAAAGCTAACCGTTAACCCCTTTCAAAGCACAGTGACGACACCAGATGGATCTTAGCTAAATACTCCAGGGAAAACAGACACAGCCCACAAGTTGGCTGACTGTGCTCCACCAAAGACGTGTTCCTAGGGACCCAGACCAAGTCCATCCTGGGGACTTTCTCCTTTCCAGAAGGTTCTGTGGGGTGGACAGACGCTTAATCCCTATTCAGGAAGATTTTCAGTCTTCTGCCTTGAACAGAAGATGTTTCTTTTCCCGTGGTGTACAGTTTGATGTTGACATTTTATGTTGATAATGTTTTGCTTTTTGATCAGAAAAGCATGTACACACATGAGTAAACTCTGCAAGAAAAAGAAAAATCTATTCTCAAATGTTAGGTGGATCCAACTAAGAAATGCAGTCAAGGTTCTGGTGGATGGAACAGGTAGTTCAGAGAAGGAACACCCTTCCTTCCTTCCTTCCTTCCCTGAGAGTACACCTTGTTCCCGTGTGGGTGTGCCGCCTATTACAGGTACTCTTAAATGTTTGTTGAATGAATAAATTAATGTTGATTCCCCCCTTCATTACTTTATGAGATCAAGTCCAGGCTCACTTGAGTGGATTCCAAATCTGCATGTCCTGGGCTTAGTATCTTCACTTCGCTCTCACCCCACTGCTGTGCCCACTAAGCCTTCATGCCCACCACCTGGCCCCAGCGAGGTGTCACTTTTGCCTGGAAGCCTCCCGGGCGCCCCCCCCCCCCGGCCCCCGTGCCCGGCGCGACACTGCCTCCTGGGAGTGTCCTTGTTGCTTGCTGTTCTCCGCACCTCACGTTCATACCTAGCTCTTTTGGACGTACAGAGCCTCACTCTTCAGGGAGGTACATCCCAGGAAGCCGCCCTCTCCAGGCCCGTTTCTTTTATGCAATAACTGATCAATAAATATTTATTAATTTCTGAGTTATTTCTGCTTTTCCTTCTGTTCACCGAATCACTAACTCCGTCTTAGTCTGAGTGTCCCAAAGATCTGGGGATTGGCCCAGAAGGGATTTGAGGAAATGCCCCCCAAAAAACCAGTAAGAGTTGGCAAGGAGGGTGGGGAAGGGAAAGAGGCGAACCAGGGCATGCTACCAAGGGTGCAAACTATAGAGGGTGACTGTGACTCACCTCTGAACAAGTGCGTTGGGGACAGTGTGGCTCGTACCCTAGAATGGGCCACTAGGGAAAAGGAGCTGGCCTTTTGTACCCCCATAAAATCATTCTTTGGGGAAGGACTGTCCTGGGGGATGGGGCATGGCTCTTTCAGATACTTCTTTGGGACATGCAGGAAAAGCAAGTCCTAGCAAAACAAGGACAGCTCTTCAACAAACTGGAAGACACTGACCACTGGGACAGGAGACACCCTGGGCCCTATGGGAAGCAAGAAAGACAAATAACCAAGAAAGCCCTGGAGACTTGATGACATCCACATGCTCCTTCTGATATCTGCTTACAGTACCCTGTGTGCTGAAGAGGGTGCAGTTTCCCATGATTAAGTCCTGTCCACCACGACGTGGGATAGCAGGCGAGGACCCCAGGGAAGAGACAGCCTGACTGCCCGAGAGTTTCTCCCAGATGAGCAAGGGGGAAGAGGGTATGCTTAGAAAAGGGAACAGCACGTCCCAAGCCTGAGCAACCGCGCACACCTACATTTGTTTGGAAATGGGGAGTAGCACAGGGTGTGGGAGGGAGGAAGGGAAGGGGAAGCTGCGGTTGTAAAGAGAGGCACAGGTGAGCAGGGGAAGAGACTTGGACACGTGCAGGGAGACAGGAACGCTTCGCCCGAGTCCTGCCCGGGGCACAGAACTGCTCTAGGAAGAGCGTAACCGCGTCCACTGAGCACTGGACATGAGGTGCTCTGGCAGCCTGAGCCCAGCAAGAATCTCTGTCTCCATAGCCCTGATGCTTAGCTCAGTGATAGGCAGAGAGCTGGTCAGACAGAGGCGGATCAGGCCTGCGCTCCCTGCAGAGCTGCTGGGCAGGAGTGCAAGAGCCACGCCGTAGGTGGGGTAAGGTCTGGTGGGCAGAGAAAGGAGCCAGCAGGCGGAGACCTAAGGGGGCCTTCTCAGGGCGCTGGTTCAACATCTAGTCCAGCTGGGTGCCTCAGATCAGCTTCTGTACGTGAATGTGCATGCCAAGTAATTCAATGAAAGTCCCTTTTTCTAGCTTCAACCAGTTTGAGTCAGATTTTTGTCATTTAAAATGATGAGTCCCCCACTTATACAGAACCTAGGCTTCAAAATCAAAATACAAGGGACAGCCAAATATCTCAGCAAAATGAAGTGCCTGCTTAGGACTGGGGTTCAATCCCTGGCATGCTGTGCTGGCCCTACCCCCAGGGCACAATGAGACAGGCCATTGAGGCTAGGCATGGTGACGAACACCTATAATCCCAGCGCTTGGGAGGCTGAACATAGGAGGATCACCAGAGTTCCATCTGTGTGGTGAGATCCTGTAGATCTTGTTCTAAATACACTAAAAAATCAAAATCAAAATACAAACAAGTGGGGCCGGGGAGATGGCTCAGTGGAATAAGCGCTTCCCTGGCAAGTGCAAGGGCCTGAGTTCGATCCCCGGTTCCATCAAAAAAAAAAAAAAAAGAAGCGATGACAAAATACAAACAAGTAACTCTTCCATATACTCAAACTAAAGCTTCATAATAAGGAAAAAAAAATCTACATTCATTTGAACTTGAAAAACGCCTCAACAGCATACCACAAAATTCTGAAAACTGAGACTAAGTTGAAAAAGCCAGTCCCCTACAGAGCATGTGCGCTCCTCCTGAGCCCCACGTAAGTGTAAGCGCTGTCCCAAGGCTCTGAACACTTTCCTGTACTTGCCAAGGTAGAGGCTGGATCCTGTCTGGGCTTTCAAAAGGAGAAGAAGCACACAGTTTGATGTCGCTTCCTCCGCTGAAGTCCACCATTGCGAGTGGATTGGAAACGACGTCCCAGAAAAGCGGTTACGTGATGCCGGCACCTCCGCCGCGCGTCATCTAGCAAGCTCAGGACTTGGGCTGTGCCTCAGCCGCAAGGACTGAGGCTGTCCCAGAAGTGGTGTGACTCAGACGGTCTTCTAGGCGCAGGAACTCTGCCTCCATGTGCCCATGAAGCCATCAACTGCTTTGGGGAACGCTGCCGCGGCGGCACTCCGAGGAAAATGCTTGCCTAGCCTTTCGTGCTTTTGCTATAAACCAGCGCTTCTGAATTAAGCAGCTTATGCATTCGATGCAGGTGCAAGAGGAAAAACAAAATAAATCCCAAGAGACCAGAAGGGGACCCTGCAAAGAATTAAACCTAGAAGGTAAAGAAGGGAAAGAAGAAAGGCAGAGCTGATAAACACGACCAGGAACTGCTTGTCTGAGAACTGTCAGTAGCACTGTGCGCGTGGTGTGTGCCGTGGAGACCACCAACCTCCAGGAGACTCACAAAACACTGCCTTGGTGTAGCTGCGGCGCAGCTCGCTCTTCTTCCCGCTAGAAGCATAAATAGAACGACTGATACAGGTATTGTAGCCCGCCTAATAATGCAAGCAGAACAGCAGAAGCGGGTAAAGGCGGGGGCTGAGGTGGAAGGCTGGCGGAGGTGGGGTGCACAGGAGCGTTCCAGGGAGTGCTGGCCCACGCAGAGTGCACGCGGTCGCGTGATTAGAATCCCTTCGTGCCACCTCAGTGCGTCTAAGGAGACAGGAAGGAAGGACAGTGCGGCATTTCCACAAGCCTTTAGACCACCACACTAGCTCCTGCAGCTGCCCAAGCCGAGCCAATGTCTCCTGCTCTTAGACAAAAGTTAAGGCAAATCTTTGTTTTCTGAGACAGGGTTTCACTATGTAATCCAGTGATCCTCGTGCCTGTGCCTCCCAAGTGTTGGGATTACAGGCGTGTGCCACCACAAGGGCTAGCTGAGTCAAATCGACAAGAATATGTGAACTCAGCTTTTTAAAAAGAGGGAGTAACAGTGGGAAGGGAAAGGTTTGCACGTGTTGCTAAAAATCTCCTAATTTATGTAATTAATTTGAAAATACAGGGCTGGGGAGATAACTCAGTAGCATAAGCACCTGCTTGCAAGAGCAAGGTCCTGAGCTCAATCCCGGTACCCAAACTATATATATATATGAAAAATATTAATATTAATCTCACAAAAATGACTCAAATACTTTGGAGAAAGTAGGTGTCTTTTAATATTAAGTCTTCTTGTCTAGAGCATATCTAGTGTGGCAGTCTTTCCTCATCATACTCGTAGTTTTCTGCAGAAGTATCTCACATGATTTTCCTTCCATTTCTTCCTGGGAAGTCCGAATTTTCTAGCTTGGGGAATTGGATGAATGAAGAAATTACTCAAAATGACAGCCAAAGATAATCAAAGACATTTTGACCTTTTGTTCAGAAAAATGAAAAGATTCTACCTTTAAACATTTTGGGGGGGCAGCCAAATAGCTCAGCAGGTTAAAGCACCTGCAAGCAGACGAAGAGGCCAGAGGTTCGATCCCCGGGCCTGCCATGCCGGCCCAGCCCCCAAGGCCTACTGAGACAGCGATTGAGACTGGGCGCGGTGGCTTATGCCTGTAATCCCAGCTCTCGGGAGGCTGTATACAGACGAATCACTATGAGTCTGAGTCCAATCTAGTAGTGAGACCCTGAACGTGCTGTAGACCCTTCCCTAAAGTACAAAAAAGAAAAGGTAGCTGTTATATACTACCTTTAAATTTTTATGTAGAAAAGAGCATAAGGAGAGCAAGGATGAGCGGAGGCAGTTCTGCGGCTGCCCTTTGACTGATTTTGCTCTGGAGATGAGCTCGTCTCCTAACGTAGTCCTGGCTGGTTTCACATCCCCGGGCTCAAGGCACCTGCCTGCTCCGGCCTCCCAAGCAGCTGAGACTCAGGCGGGCCCTGGTGCCCATCGAAGGGGATTGCTTTTCAGGGCTTTGCCAGGCCTCAGTGGGCACCCTTTAAGGGAAAAGCAACATAGATTTATTGATAGAAAAAAAAACCCAAACTTTAAGATGGCAAAAGATATCATAAATAAAATGATGAAAAGCTAAACTAGAAAGAGGAGGAAAGGATTTGCCCCCGGCCCGGAGGCCACTCACACCCTGAGGAACCTGCCTGGCCCTGGCCCATCGATGGTTGCCTCCTGCGGCATCAACTTCCCCTTCGAGTCTCTGTTGTTGCGTGTTAAGCTTTTAACTGAAGTATAAGAGAATTCATGATGATTAGGATGTTTTTAAAAAGCAGATGTGATTCTTACACACACCCGGCACCCGGCTGCCTGCTGATCACCTGAAGTTGGGCCTAAAAGGGTTCCAGGGTGTAGCCTGGGGCTTCCTCTCTCGATTCCGTATGCCTAGATTTCTCCACCTTTAAACTGGGTTCATTGTTCACAGGCTGGTGTGAGGATTCCTCAGTTCTTGTGGAATTGATGAAAGAATTCAGCCAAGACCCAGGAAAGCACTGGGAAGGTAAAGGCAGAACTTATTGCAAAGAAAAGCCAGTGCAAGGCAAAAGCACACCCTAAGGAGGTGGGTAGGGCCCGTGCCTGGGCACCCATTGCCCAGGTGGCAGATCAGATGTCCCTTTGCACTAGGACAGTAACCCCGGGGTTAGGGAACTATAATGATTACCATTTATCTGTTTCCATGGTGATCACACTTATTGCCATTTTGTTTTAGAGGTTATCTCAGAATATCCTGTCTTTTATTGTTGCAAAACATAGTATTTGGGGTCTGTGAGATAGCTCAGCTGTCTAAAGCACCTGCTGAGGCAAGCTTGGGGAAGGCCAGGGACCAAGGTTCGATCCCTGACACCACAAACTGTGCCAGCCCCACCCCCAGGTTGGGCTGAGCTGGCCACAAAATAACAACAACAAAAAACCCAAGGTATTTTTTCTCCCCAAGCAGCCATGTTTTCTTTGAAGTGTACTATTGTTCCAGGGGATTTAATCATAGAAGATTTTGTGTGTGTGTGTGCTAGGATTTGAACTCAGGACCTCTCGCTTGTCAGGCAGGCGCTGTGCCACTGAGCTACATCCCTGACCTGCATAACGTATTTGAAAAACAGATATAAGAAAGAACATCTAAGCCTAAGTTACTCCATCGTGGATGCTGGGGGAGACCTTGAATGCTACCCTTGCTCCTGCTTTTCTCGCCGCTGGGCCACTTGCTGTAGCAACCAGGGTCTCCGGTCTGGCTGCCTGGCTTGAGAGCGGACCACCTTCGGGCTGTGGCTGGGCGTGAGGTCCGTCTGACCCCAAGAGTTGTTTTATCATCCATTTTATTTTTTCTGTATTTGAAAATATAAAATGTCAAGGTTATTTTATGTCGACATTCATTTAGATTTACTCACAAATTTACATTTTAATCTGCTGTTCGTTCCCGGCTGCACCTCCGACCCTCTGACTGAAGTCACCTCTGGAAACCTGTCGGGCCTCTGTGGCGGGCTTTCAGTTGTGTTTGTTTTTAGTTTTGCTTTCGTCATTGGAGATTGTTGTCCCTAAGTACAGACTTGTATGAATGGTGCTTTATTTCGGCTCATCAAACACCCCATTGTCCTACTGTCTTCTGGCTTCTATTGTCGGCTAGCATACTGTCACTCCTCTGAAGACAACCTTTTCTAGTCATAAGATTTTTTCTTATGGCCAGCTCAGCCCACCTTGGGGACAGGGCTGGCGTGGCATGGGGTGTTGAGGATCGAACCGCGGTCCCTCCACTTGCCTAAGCTTGCCTGAGCAGGCGCTTTAGACCGCTGAGCTACCTCATCGGCGCTAGTTGTAAGATTTTTGTCATTGTTTTTGTATAATACCTGTAGATGTAGATGCATCTATTTCTTCTTTTCTTCCTCTTCCTTCTTTCTCTATAATATACTACAGCTTTTTTATTTTAAAGGGGAAAAACAAATAGCCAAAAACAAAGACAGAGCCAGAGTAACATATGTGGTACAAAATTTCAAAACAAAACTAAAAACTAAACAATGGCTGTTATATTGTTTACAATATTACAATATTTTTATCATTCAAACCTGAGCTCAGATTAACAGATATAGGTATGCAAGATTGGTCAAATAATTACACATTAATGCTTGCTTTCAGTAAACCTTAATTTTTTTCTTCTTTTTACTTTTTATTTTTTATTTTATTTTAAAGAGAATATAATAACACCTGATAAGACACTAGAAATAGTACACATTTAGAAGAACAAGAGGAGAGGTATTCAACCTGGTTTTTGTACTATACATTGCTGTCTTCAATGTAGTTGCTCAGATTACAGATATTCACATATAGAGTTAGTCAAGGTGATAATTTTAAACATTAACTGCTACTTTCAAAAACTGATGGGAATTAGTACCACAACCATCTCAGCCATCCTGTATATATACTTGCATGATTTTCCCCCTCCTTTTTTTCCCCTATCTTTTCTTCTTTTCTCGTCTTCATTGTTTATTCTTTACTTTTGGTTCCTTTCCATTTTACTGTATCTATTATACCTTTCAGATTTTATTTATTTTTTTAGGTTCTTACAGTAGGGAGACAATATTATTGCAGGCAGCTGAGTTAGATAAAAATATTACATGCAGTCAGACAGGGCCAGGCCCTCGAGGAGACAGCACAGAGGAGGAGATGCCTTACAGCTGTGGGAGGGGCGGGTGCTCCTGCTGGGAACCAGACCTAAAAGGCAAACAAAGGCTAAGGAGTAGCACCTGGGATTGATATTCTAAATAGGTATCCATCACCTGGAAAGACCCAAGTTAATCACTAGCCCAACCCCCAACAGAAACAGACCCCGTCCTGCCTTCCAACCCCAACAGGAAAAGACCCTGTCCTATATTCATGCCTGTTTGCTATGTGACTCGCTTTCCCATTTGATACTGGATTTAATCTGTTTTACCTGAGCATGGTGCTTGTAATCCCATTGGTTGACCATAGTTTTGTCCCACCTCCTGCCCACCTAAGCGAGTTCTCATTCTCTCTACCTTAGCCCCACAAGGTTTTACACTATAAAAGTCCCTGGAAGAGACAGCTTCCCGGAGAACTACCAGCTTGGGCCCCCCTCCTGTCCCTCTCTTGGACAGGAGCTTTCTTTCCCTCAATAAACATATTCTGCTCATACCCTCTGTTTGTTCCTAAAATTCATTCTTCGGTTTTAGAGAACACCAACTTGTGCAGGTCAGGTCAGGAGAACGTTTTTCCCTAGGTCATCTGAAGGTTCCCTGCATGGTTTGGAGGTCACCCACCCAAGATCAGTTTTTCTCCCTGTATCAATATGATATTTACACATGTGGGTCTGATTTATTTCACTTATGAGTATAGCCTCTAGTTGCATCCACTTACCTATGAAGGCTTCCAGTTTTTCTTTATAGCTGAGTAATACTCCATTGTATAAAAACACCACATCTTTTTTTATCTATCCCTTAGGTGGTGGGCATTTGGGTTGTTTCCAAGATTTGGCTGTGATCAGTTGTGCTGCTATAAACGTGAAGGCCCCTATACCACTGCGGTATGATGTTTTCAGTTCTTTTGGAAAAACAGCTAGAAGAGGACTAGCTGGGTTGAATGGGGTTTCCAATCCTAGCTTTTCTTGTAAGTCTCCACACTGACTTCTACGGGGGTTGCACCAACCTCACTCCCACCAGCAGTGGGGAAGGGCTCCTGTTCCTCCCACAGCCCCTCCAGCATTTGCTATTAGTTGATCTCTTTTGGACAGCCATTCTTTCTGGAGTGAGATGGTATCTCAGGGATGTTTTCATTTGCATTTCGTGAACGGCCAGTGCTGCGGAGCATTTTTCCTGCATTTATTTGCCCCTTGTAGGTCTTCCTCTGAGAAGTGTGGATTCATCTCAGATGCCCATTTTTGGATTGGATCTTTGAATCCTGGGGGCCTGAGTTTTTTTAGTTCTTTATGTATTCTAGGTAGAAGTCTTTTGTCTGAGTAATTGTTCATTAAGATTTTTTCCCCCAGTTTGTGGGTTGTCTTTTCACTCTGTCAGGGAATTCCTCTGACAGAAGAAACTACTCAGTAAGATGAGGTCCCAGCTGCTGATGCTTTGGAGTGCTTCCGGGTAGCTTGGGTTGTGTTCATGCGCTCTCTGCCTGCCCCCACATCTTTTAGGGGTTCCACCTAGTTTCTCTGGGCCACAGGCCTCTGCTCCCCAGCTCTGCCGAACTTCACCCACCAGGCCACAGGCCTTGCTCCTCCACGCCACCTTGACCCTAAGATTTTATTATGCCCTATAGAGACATTTTTATCCTGGGAAATAATAAGTGATTATAAAGATATTCTACACTGAGGTCTTGATTTTTTCATTTAACTATAATCAGTTGGTCAGACGTGGTGGTGCACACCTGTGATCCCAGCACTCAGAAGGCTGAGACAGGAGGGTCATTGCAAGTTCAAGACCAGCATGGGCTACAAGTGAGCTCAAGGCCAGTCTGAGCTGCACAGTGAGGTCCTGTTTCAAAAAGGAAAAAAAAACCACCCTATAATTGGCAGAGCATATCGTTTTGATGGTCTTTGTCCCTTAGACCCCTTGGTGTCTAATGACCTGCCTGACAGCGAACCTTGCCTGATAGGGTGCATAGCTCGGTGTACAGCACGTGACAAAACTGGAAGAACTGTTAGCTACACATTACCGTGGGCAATCGGCTTATGGATGGCAGTGAGCTAGGTGGAGTTCATTTTTCTCTGTGTAGAGTTCTGCATTCCCCAAACACAGCACGTTGCTATTATAACAAGAAAGGGTTATTTCAGCTGGGTGTTGTGGTGGTGCTGGCCTGTTCTTAGCTTCTAGAAAGGCAGTCAGGAGGCTCACAATTTCAAGGCCAGAGCCTGGTGTGGTGACCCATACCTGTAATCCCAGCACTCAGGAGGCTGAGGCAGGAGGATGGCCAGGAGGCCAAGGCCAGCATGAACTATGTAATAAGATCTTGTCTCAAAAAAAAATTCTTTTTTCATGGCAAGAACCATCCCCCTACTGCTGTTGTAGCCTTGCCCTCCCCACAGGGGAGAGCAGGCGAGAGGCCCCCCCGCCCCACGCACCCTGCCCCTGCCACTGGGAGCAGACACCGCTGTGCAGGGAGGGAGGTGAGCAGCCAAAACCCAGGCCCTATCTGGTTCTGCACGTCAGCTCTCCTCAGCATAGGATGGCAGCAGTGACAGCTGAAAGAGGGACCCAATTGAGAACAAGCGTAACACCCAGCAAGCTGGTAAGAGACAGCTTTTGGAGTCAGGCTCGGAGAGAGAGCCAGACGGCAGTCTTCTGGGGCCCCCTGCGAAGCTCAAGCACAGGCCAGGAGAGCTACAGGCCCATACTGTGGTGAGAGATGAGGCTCGGAGCGAGTGACCGCAGCAGGGTGGGTCTGCAGAAGAGGTGCTTAGCCAGGGTCAGCTGGAGCTCTGGAGGCACTGCCACATCTGGCAGAGACTAGCAGTCTGGCTTACTACATGCCAATATCCGGGTTGCCTAAGTGTAGCAAAAATCACAGACCCCTCTGTTTTGCCTAAGTGTGGTTCTTGAGTCGTTCTGAGGGTTTGTTCGTATCCAGTCTATATCTGATGCTGTTGTCGTCCTTGCTCCCCTCACTCCTACAGCCAAGGTGACCTAGTTCTGGTTGTCAATTAGTGTTCAGTGTATGCCAATATCTATGTGTCCTATAAATGCTGTGGCTCAAGCCCAAAGGACCAGGCAGTGGGCCAAAGAAGATAAAAACCCCAGCACAGAAAACAAAGAACAAAAAAAGAAAAAAGAAAGAAAGAAAGAAACTAAGATTACAAGTGAACAAAAATGCCTCCCCAAACTCCCAACTCCCCCAAAGCCAGCCCAGGGGAGGAAATGATAAGCCACTGCAGAAATGCCGGAGCGTAGCAATGACAGTTAAAAAAAAGATCAATTAAGGTGCTTAGAGAATTCAAAGAAGATATAACTAAGCAGATAATGATCCTAATGAAGCAAATGACCAATAGGCCTAGAGAAGGCACTAGCAGAAATATAGTAGAGCTAAAGAGAGAGGTGCAAAGCATGAATGCCCAGCATAGCAAAGGAGAAGAGTCCACAGAAAGCTCTGAACAAAAATCCAGGAGATTAAAAATTCAACTGAAAGCTCGGGCGGCAGAAACGTCCCTGTGAGAACTACCACCAGATCTAGAAGACCAGGCTGTGGTTAATGACCACTTAATGAGGGGTACCTTCAAAACAAATTAGAGGACATGAAAAATGCACCCAACAGCTGCCAGACAACTCAAAGAAGAGAGAAATTAGAATTAGTGAAAGAACCAGAAGACCCCTTAAAGGGCATTAAACAAAAAAAGTTTACTAACATAATAGCAGAAAACTTTCCAGACATGGAAGAAGAAATTAACATACAGATGACTGAGGCATATAGAACTCTGAATCACCACAATCGGGAAAAGGTTACTGCGCAACACAGTATAATTAAAATACTAGAAATCTAACCCAAGAACTGAATCTTAAAAGCTGTTGGAGGAAAACAGTGAATCACTTCCCAAGGAAAATCCCTTAGAATGCAGTAGACCTCTCAGCACAAACCCTAAAGGCACGAAGAGCTTGGGACGAAGTGTTTCACGCCTTAAAAGAAAACAGTTTCCAACGAGGACTGATGTATCCTCAAAGTTATCTTTCAAAGTTGATGAGAAATAAGACATTTCCATGGTTAAAAAGCACCTAACACGGAGAAAGAAAAAAAAGAGATAAAGCACAAAAGTCTGTGTTACAGTTAGCTGAAAGGCGTATGATGAACACAATACTGTTCTGTCTACCTCAACACATGTTTTAAGTTTGTCTATAATAAAGTGATTTGTCCCAATAAAAAAACAAAAACAGGGGCCAGGGAGATGGCTCAGTAGAATAAAAGCTTGCCTGGCAAGCGCAAGGGCCTGAGTTCAATCCCCAGTTCCACCAAAAAAAAATAAAAAATAAAAACAAAGAGCACCTGAAGAAATTGAAGGCAGCACTACAAAACCAACACTGTAACAAATTCTCAGAGATGCCCTAGAAAGAGGAAATAAAGCTAACAAGGTGAAAAAGGCCCCACAGAATGAACACATCAGGGAGCAAACGCACCTACGTAGGCTGGCAGCCTAAGCGGAAGGGGAAGCAAGCGGAAGCGCGACAGGCAGGCAGTACAATGACGGGACAAAGTCAGCCTATCAGCCACCGTGGCCGACACATCTGCCTCCATTCACCAATCAAAACACGCAGATTAGCTGAGTGGAGCTGTGTAAAAGAAACAAATTTAGCAAAATGAGAAATCTGTGGGCTAAAAATCAAAAGATGGAAAGCAATATCTCCTGCACTTGGACTCCAAAAACAAGCCCGAGCAGCTCCTCTGTTCTCAGGCAAAGTGGACATGCAGCCAAAGCTGATCAAGACAGACAAAGAAGCGCGTGGCACGTCGGTCCACACAACTATTCAGCAGGAAGCCGTAACAACCACAAGCATACGCGCACCAAAACACAGCGCACCCGACTTTATAAAATGAACACTAATAGACATGAAAGATGTAGACATCAAAGACACACAAAAAATAAAAATAAAAATTTCATCCGACCCAGCTATCCCCCTCATACATATCTTCCCCAAAGAGTGAAAGCATCATTTTACGGAGTAACACACCCAACCATTTTATAGCAGCACCTGGCAGGTGCAAGGCCCTGAGTTCAAGCCCCAGCACTGCAAAAACAAACGAACGGTTTACAGCAGCACAACTTCTAACAGTTAGATCTTGGAAACAGAATACATGTCCGTGAACAGGCGAATGGGCAAAGAAAACGTATTGATACATAATGGGATTCCACTCTGCCGTAAAGACAGACAAAACAGAGGCATTCGTAGGCAAATGGATGCAACTTAGAACACACTGTGAAGCAGAGTCAGTCCGACGCACAAACTTAAATATTGAATGGTTTCTCCTATAGGAGAGGCCAGATAGTTCCCCAAATTGTCTGTTCTATTATTTCACAAGTATTTTAATATACACGCTAATTTGTTGCATGGGTGCCACTCGTTGCTTAGTCCACTGAGGAGCAAGTTTTGTGCTTTTATCTGCTTCTTCTGTGTATTTTTTCTTTTTCCACTCGGATTTTATTGGCGCCTCTTGGATACTCATGATGATGGCATTTGTCATAGGGAGTGTGTGCCTCTGCGTGGCATGAATTGATTCTTTTTCCCATCAACCCGTCCTCCCTTCCCTATTTACAAAACCATTGTTTTCACTTTTCTGTGTGCTTTTTCCATCTTTCCTTTCTCCCTCCTCCCTGTCTTGTTCCCCTTAAGCATTTTCTTCCTATTTCACAATTCCTATTATATATTTTGGTCCCTATTTACACTCTTAGTTTCTCACACCAGAGGAATAACGCAGTATTCACACATGTCTGTCCGATTAAATGAATTTACGAGTATAGTCTCTCAGGGCGCATCCATTTACCTAGAAATGCTAGAGTTTATCCTATGACAGAGCAGTACTTCATGGTATATATATAAAAAGAAAACAAAACTACCTCTTCTTTATTCATTCACTGGTTGATGGGCATTTGGGTTGTTTCCAGGATTTGTTTATTATGAACTGTGCTTTGGAAAGATACCAAGAAGGGTTTGGCTAGGTCAGCTGGGACCTCTAGTCCTAGATTTTTGAGGATTCTCCACCTTGATTTTTCACAGTGCTTGCACCAGTCTATACTTCCAACAATGGTAGAAAAGGTTCCATTTTCCCCATAGTCCTGCCAGCATTTTTTACTAGTTAGTTTTTTTGTAACAGTCATTTTTTCTGGGTGAGATTGAATCTCAGCATTGTTTTAATTTGCATCTCTTGGCTGATCAGTGATGTTGAATATTTTCATCCATTTATTTGACACTTGTATTTCTTCATCTGAGAAGTATGCATTCATCTCAGACGCCCAACTTTGGATTGGGTCTTTAAATTAGGAGGACTAATATTTTTGCTGTTGTTCTTTATATATTCTAGATGGCAATCCTTTGTTTGAGGAACAACTGCCAAACATTTTTTTCTCACACTGTGGGTTGGCTCTTCGCTCTTAGTAGTTTCTTTTTCTGTGCAATTTTTTTTTTTTTTTTTTTTTAACGAAATGAGATCCCAGTTGGGGATTCTTCATGATAGTTCCTGCATAATCAGAGTTTGGTCAGAAAATCTTTGCCTACACTGATGTCTTAAGTAGTTTTACTTGTTCTGTTTCTTAGTAGACTCAATGTTCCTGTTTTAATATTTAGATCTTTGATCCATTTAGATTTTTAGATTAGTGCATGGTGAAAGATATGAATCTAGTTTTAATCTTTGGCATGTAGAAAGCCAGTTTTCCTAGCACTATTTATTAAGAAGATTATCTTTCTTCTAGTGAATGGGGTTGGCTCCTTTGTCAAAAACAAGGTAGTTAAGTACGTCTGGAGTTGCGCCTGCATCTTCTAATCTGTTCCAGTGATTCTCAGATCTGTTTTGTTTTTGTTTTCCTCAGTTCCACGCTATCTCTATGCCATATATCTTGTATTATGTAGCTTTGTAGCATAATTTCAAGACTGGGACTGTGATGTCCTTCGTTGCCTTTCTTGCCCAGAATTGCCTTTGCTGTAGTAGGTCTCTTCTAGTTCCAA
Organism: Octodon degus; assembly: GCF_000260255.1. Taxonomy (NCBI): domain Eukaryota; kingdom Metazoa; phylum Chordata; class Mammalia; order Rodentia; family Octodontidae; genus Octodon; species Octodon degus. The sequence continues at coordinate 2,054,182 of NW_004524577.1, forward strand.
GTGAGTTGTAGGACTGTTTTCTCTAATTCTGCATAACATGCTATTGGAATTGTGATTGGAATTGCACTGAACTTGTAAATCAATGTTTAGAATATGACCATTTTTACTCTATTTCTTCTTCCTGCCCATGAGCAAGGATTAACTTTTCGTTTTCTGATATCCCCGTCAATCTTATTTTTCAGAGTACTACAGTTTTCAATGTAGAGTCTTTGAATTCCTTTGTTAGATTGATTCTGACGTGTTCCATTTCATGAAAGTGTTGTTTTCCCAATTTTTCTCTCAGTGGGTTTGTTATTCATCTGCGGGAACGCTATTCTTTTTTGGATGCTGACTTTGTATCCAGCTGCACTACTGAAATCGGTTGTGCAACCCAGAAGCGTTTTGTGGGGCTTTTAGCGCCCCCTACGCGGAGCATCACGTCACCCTCTCTGTTGCTTCCTTGAAAGCGTCGTTTTGTCCACGACTTGTGCACTGCGTCACGTTCTGGCCGTTCTTCCAACATTACGATACATTTGCATTAAGTATTATTAGTCCCTGATTATCTTTTTATGCAATTTTGTTTCAATTTTATAGAAGTAAGAAGAATGATTTTTTATGTTTCCTTGATTATTATCTACTTGATTTACATTGAAATAAAAAAGTCCAAGGCCACTCCGGATAAGACAAGATCTGTCTCAAAAAGAAACAAAAGGGTGGGGAGAGAAGGTGGTGGAGGGAGAGAAAAAAGAAAGAAGGAAGGAAGAAAAGAAAGAAGGAAGGAAAGAAGGAAGGAAGGAAGGAAAGAAAGAAGGAAGGAAGAAAGGAAAGAAAGAAGGAAGGAAGAAAGGAAAGAAAGAAGGAAGGAAGCAAAGAAGGACGGAAGGAAGAAAAGAAGGAAGGAAGAAAGGAAAGGAAGGAAGAAAGGAAAGAAGGAAGGAAGATGACTGAGATTTAATTAAATCTCTGAACAGGAGATTAAAAGAAGACAATACTAGGATGACCTTGGGGCTAGACTTTAATCTTTGAAAACAGCATTTTCTCCCCAGTTCTTAGCGCAGGTTGCCGCAGCGTGACTAGGCCCGAGGCTTGCCGTGGGTGGCTCGGTATCTCTTTCATGCGCTACCAGATGGCCTGGCTTACCTTCCATAAGCAAGAGGCTTAGAGCAGCCGGTAGGTGATGTCAGGACAAAGGTGAGCACAGAGAATCAGCACAGGTGACCGTCCCTAGAGCCCTGGAGAAAAATCTTCCAGTGGGGATATCGAGGTGCGTCCTGGAAGACACGGAGGACTTCTCTAGGTTCGGGGGAGGGCACAAGAAGTCCCGGATGAAGGCGTCGCACACGCAGAGGCTCACGGGCTCAGAGGGCGGGGTAACGCTGCGGTGAGGCACGATGTCCAGGTGGACGCTTGCGTGAGTACAGGAGCAGATGGGGCTGCTGGAAAATGGTCTGAAGACGCAGCATTTTACACAATGGAGTATTATTCAGCCATGAAAAAGAAATCCAAGGCTTTTATAGATAAATGTATGCGGCCAGAGACTATATTGGTAAGTGAAATAAATCAGATTGACATGTACAGACATTGTATTATCTTGCTAGTTTGAGAACCTGAAAGAGAAATTAAAATCTAAAAGGTACAGCAGACAGTGTGAAAGGGCAAGAAATTGTTCAATGGGAAGGAAAAACTGGGATGAGGAAAAGGACAAATGAAAGGGAGAAAGACATATTCAGGTGTATATTTAAGTATATATATGCAGAATAGTTTGGATAATTGTATCGTCGATTTTTGGTGGTCTTTTGTTTTGTTTTTGTATTTTAGAGAAGAGTCTGCAGGGTGTTCAGGGTCTCACTACTAGATCTGACTCATAGTGATCCACCCGTTTACAGCCTCCCAATCTGGTGGTCTCTTGAAAGGAGCAGTTAATGCTTAATTTTTTTTTTTCTCTTTTTACTCTGACTTTTTTCTTCTTTTGAATTTCTTATAACTTCTTTGTCATTCTTTTTCCTTTAAAAGAATCTTACTCATTTATATCTGGCAATCTGAACAACTAATTTGAAGACAACATTGTAAAAAACAGCAACCACTTTTGAATTCCTGTGGACTGATTTGGTAAAGTTCTGTATCATTTCTCATGGTTTTTGTTTTTGTTTTTACAATTTTGTATTCCCTTTAACAAAATAAATAAATAAATAAAGTTTCTCACCAAAGGAAACAGCGAAAGCTCTGTATCCTGGGAGAGGACCCGATCGGAGCCTTGCGTGAGAAGGGTGACGCTAGAATCACACGGGATGGACAAGAGCCCGGGGAGCTTCCCCTCCTCAGCTCCACAAGCATCCATTCATTGTCGCATCTGTACTAGTTTCTTTTTGCTGTTGTAAACAACTGCCACCAATTTAGTGGCTTAAAGCAACACAGAATTATTACCTTAAAGTTCTGGTGTCAGAAATCCGCGCAAGCCCTCAGGGGAAACCTATTTTCTCACATGTTTCAGATTTTAGTAGCTTCCTGTAGTCTTTGAATCATGGCACCCTTTGTTTTGTTTTTAGTTTTTAATTTTTTTTGATCCAGGGTCTCATTATGCAGTTTGCACTCAGTGATCCTCCTGTCTCAGCCTCCCCAGCAGTAGAATTACAGGCATGGGACACCACGCCCAGTTCTGGGGTCAGCACAATACTGCTGGGGTTCTGGAGCCCACAAGGCATACAGTACCAGGGATCGAACTCAGGACCTTGTGCTTGCCAGGCAGGCGTTTAGACCACTGCGCTAACTCCCCAGCCCATGGCACTCTTTAAAGTCAGGAAGTGAGTGGATCTGATGAGCCGTCCTTCAGGACCTAGTCAGATAACCCAGGATGATCTCTCCCACCTCAAAGTCAAATGATTAATTCCACCTCAAACCTTAATTCTTCCTTTCTCAGGTAACACAAAGTATTCAAAAGTCTTAGGGATTGGGACAGGGACATGGAGAATAGAACCGGGACACGGGAATAGGACAGGGACATCTTTGGAAGTGATTACTCTGCCCACCACACAGAGCACTCCCGGTACAATGTAGTTGGCAGCTCCCATGCCCATCAACACCAAAGACATGGGTCGCTGGGGCCCAGCCCACCTTGAGCCCTTTGGGTAGAGATGACCATGCCACCAGGTGCGAGAGCTGAGGGACGTCGGAACCTGGACAGAGGACCGGGGGGTTAGAGCTCAGCTTGGCTGTTGAGGCCTCTGCATGGTCTCATCGTAATGATCTGTTCCCTTCGCTGTTCCACACCTGCACCTGGCCACTCTCGCAGCTCTTGGGGCAGGAGTGGGGAGACACCACACCCACGAAGCTCCACCACAGCCAGCCTTCTCACTAGGACGCCAAGTGTAGGTGGGAAACGCTTCATGATACTGAAGTGAAATCAAAGGCAACAACACGGTTTATAGGTAAAAGCTCTGCTGAGAAGAGGAAATGGGGAAAGAACTTCAGATGGGGCATGAGAGCGGGAGGGCAGCATAGCAGGGGGAGCTGGCCACTGGTACCAGAAAGACGCTGGTACATGTGTTCATGGGGTCACTGGGTGAGAGAAAATCTGGCAATTTTCGAGTCATAAGTATGCATTTTTTAAAAAGACTCTTCTTGTACCTTCCTTAAAATGTGCTACCTTTTTCACCCTTGGAAGCATCGTGGTTGACACCGCCGCCACCACCCACCTGCTGTGAAAACCCACCTGCTTCCTGGGGTAAGAGCAGAAGGATGAGGGGAAGTGCTCTTTACACCTCGTCGGCGAGGGAGACGAGAGAAAGACAAATCTTCACCTTCAGTGGGAAGCAGGTCACCAGTGGAGACGAAAAACCCCTCTGTCTCCTGTCCCCACCAAGTTTTCTGTTATACTCAAATTGCAGCTGGCTTCTTAAAGCCAGGGACACCTGAGGAAATGCTACCTTGACATCGTCCTTCCGACCCTCTGTCACCCCTTTCCCTCAGGGAGCAAATTCTTCCTTTGTTCCACACAGTGGACAAAACAAGACATAACACAAAAAAGCAGGTGGGAGTTTAAGGGAAGGCCGGTGTTTGGGACAACTGACTCCTGCGGGCTTACGGCACCTGTTTCGGGGTGACAGGATCCGGGCGTCTGATTTCTCACCCTGGGCGCGTTCCGAAAGTGGCCCTGTGCCCAGAGACAAGGGGCTGTTTTCCTTGGTGACCTTCCATGGACATTGTGCTTCCCAGCTGTATTTTCCCTGAGAGGTTTCTGGTTATGCAATAAGCATCTTCAGATGTGGAAACACCACACAGCAGCAAGGTCGCACGGGGCTATTTTCATAGTCAAACCTGTTTCAGGCGACTTTCCGGGCTGCGTAGCCCACACCGGGGTACCAACGCTCCAAAGAAGATGCTCATAAAGTAAGTCCACGGGTCTAGGATGGGGATGGCTTTGGCCTTAAACCACCACCGACAACCCAGGTCAGTAACGAAGGTCGGGGCCTTGCATTCTGTGTATGTCCCTGAGTGTCTCCTCCTTGCCATTCCCAAAACCACCGCCACCTGTCACCTGCATCCTCTCGGTGTTCTCCTACACATCATCCCCGCATCCTGTTCCCCCGTTTCCTGTACCTTCTTTTCATCTCACCTAAGTGCTCTTAAAAACGCAAAGCGGATTGCTTCAGCTTCCCCTCAATCTCCCCACCCGATATGAAGTTGGCCTTCTGGATCCTCAGGTTCTGCACAGGTCCAACCAACGCTGGGTGGAGAATGCCTGGGAAAACAAAATTGCATCTCTATCGAGCATGCACATACCTTCCTTCTTGCTTGTTACTATCCCCCCAAACAATACAGTAAATCAGTTATTTCCATAGCATTTACATCGTAGTGGGTATTATAAGTAACTGGAGAGTATTGAAAGTATGAGGAAGGATGTGCAGAGATTGTATGCAAACATAGGCCGTTCTCGAAGGACTCAGGAGTCCTCAGGACCTCGGTATCTGTGGCGGGGTCCTGGAACCCACGCCGGGGAGACCAAGCGGGGACTGCAATGCCCTTTCATCCTGCTCGCTACACGGCTGCGCTGTGCGCACGGCCCTCCCCGCGCCCTGCGCGCGAGGCCTCCTGCAGTCCGCTCTACCAATGCGTTCATTCTGACCCCC
>NW_004524577.1:2060064-2078292 GCF_000260255.1 Octodon degus
TTTGGTCTAAGAGCTCCCTTCCACTGCTCTCGAAGGCTTCTCACCCAGCCTGCTTCCCTTTCCCGGGGATCTTGGAGCGACGGCTAGTGAGGACAGAGTGCAGACCCCCGAGTCCCTCGCTCTGCCCGGCGGATGGGCCGATGCGCGCTCCAGCTCACCTCTCAAAGCTCCTAGCAGGATTAAAGCCCAGCTGCCCGCAGTGGCCGCTGGCTCGGCAGTCCCGATACTTAGTTCCATGTGTCCACTTGGCTGACACTCGACACCCAGTTAGTCAATCCAGCAGGAATCTAGGTGCGGCCGGCCGGGAGGGCATTTGGAAGTCGCGGGCCTCGTCTGTGTGATGTTGTGTCGACTGCGCTGGCAGCTTCTCTCGGTAACGTAGACGAGTGTCAGTCAGTTGAAGGCCCAAACTGAAGTCTCCCTGAGAAGTTCTGCCTCAAGGTCTTGCGAGCTCCTTCCTCCGTTTTAAACCTGCGGGCCTGCGCTACAGATTGTGGACCTGTAGTGTCACCATCGCAAAGCTAATTCCCTAATAGAAATAGATGTTTGTGCAGCGGCCCCTCACGTACCTCGGAGGTCGCGTTCCAGGCGCCCCGCGGGAGGTGAAAATCCGGGAAGTAGCGACGCGATCTTTATTTTAGTGTTTACATACATTTTAAGGCTTTCTAAACCCTCCCACACTCTTATAAACATTTCCCACATTGTAAAAACACTTCTAATGTTCTTAACCATTTTCTAAACTCATAAAGCTACATGTTTTAACAACATACATATACCATACACTATAGTATGTATGCATCCGTTAAAAAATACATACTATAAACAGTGTATTTTATTTTGGCTCAGTGTTCTTTTAATATGTTAGAATTAACATTTATATTTTATATAATATATATGTGTGTGTGTGTGTGTGTGTGTGTAACTGGGGATTGAACTCAGGCCCTTGCACTTGACAGGCAAGCACTTATTCTACTGAGCCATCTCCTCGGCCCCTTTAATATATTTTTATATATTTTAATTTTTTAGACCAAAACATTAAGCCCATAAATACTACCCCTATAAATACATGTACACACTACTGTATATTACTGCAAAATCCCACTGCTTAAACAGAACAGTCAGTTGCTGCAGTTTGATCCCCAGATCCTCAAGCCATACTAGAAATGCCCTGAAAGCATCCTGAGCCATCAGAAAAACACAACAAAAAACCCCAAACAAACAAAAAAACCCTTCTGCAAAATCCCACAATATAGCAAAAAAATCTGTGATAATTTAGATTAATATTTTTTGAAAACCCACGAGACAGTGAGTCTGTGAAAGTCAAACTGCAAAATAGAGAGGGACTGCTGTATTTCTCTATCACCTATTTGACCTTTTATATATAGACAGGTGACAGATTCTCTTACATACACAAAGACATTTAGGTGATATACCAAAAGATAAGGAGATGATAGATGTGTCACTTCACAACAAGGAAATGTTTTCAGAAAGGCATCTTTAGGTGACCTTGTCCACGTGTGACTGTCACAGAGTGCTTGTACAAATTCAGGCAGCTACGACACCAGCAGGCACTGTCGCCTCAGCAGGCTGCTGGTACACATGTAGTCTCCTGTTGAAGGAAACACTGTGTCCAAAGCACAACTACAAATAGCATATGCTATTGGCCCCATATGAGAGCTCTGTCCAGGCTACTTCCCTACTCCTTCACTTCCAAAATAAGCTACTTGCATGTGAACCCCCTTCTCAGGGTTTACTTCGGAGAGAACACAACATACTTTGCATTCCTGAAGGTACCATAGAAGGGCACCAAATTATCATTTAGGATTGGCTAGTTTGAATAACTTCAGTGGAGTCTAAACTATAGGCGGTGGGGGGCGGGGGTGGGGGGTTACCATGTGCCTGGCCCTGAGAGGATTAAGGCTGAGGAATTTTGCATCCTCTGGTTGTCTGACCAGAGAGAAGAGGGGTGCTCTGGATTGGTTAATTTGCAAGTCAAAGATGGCTTCCAGCTGTGCTCTCTGCCATCTCTAGGAATTAGCTAGCAAGGAGGACAGACAGGAAGTCCCTCCTGAGCCAAAAAGGCTCCTAAGAGGACAAGCATCATTATACACAGAAAATAAAAGGTATAAACAACATAGTGCCGCACAGAGTTTATACTCCACTAATTATTGATCCAACAAAAGAAATGCAGTAAATGTGTTGAATTAATGAATTCAGGCAACAGTACGGGGCTGTTCTATGTACTTGTCTTCCAATGGCTGTTCTGCAGGGGGAGTTTATAATTTAGGTGGAGACAAACAGACAGAAATAAAATCATAGGAAAGACTTCAGGAGGCAGAAGAGAGATTTCCCAGATACCACTAAAGAAGCACCAATTTTTCTAACATTTGTTGTTACCAAAGGAGAGAATTGAAATGGCCTATAACATAAAAACTGGTTCAATACCAGCTGCACTTAACCATATTATGGTCATGTACGTGGCAGTCCAGCTTGCCAACTTCGTGGCATCACTACTGCTCACAGCTGACTGTGCTGTGGCTCTGAGGAGGCCAGGCCCAGAGGAGAGGCGGGTTAATGGCCGTGGCCACGCAGGCACAGCTGTGGTGGGAAATCCTCCCTGGGCTCTTCCTCCCAGCTATGGTGGGAAATCCTCCCTGGGCTCTTCCTCCCAGCTGTGGTGGGAAATCCTCCCTGGGCTCTTCCTCCCAGCTGTGGTGGGAAATCCTCCCTGGGCTCTTCCTCCCAGCTGCCATGGAGGGGCAGCTGTGCTCTCTTACATCCTCCCATCATGGTGTCCCTGCCCTGGGGCCAGGTTACCACAGACTGGGCACTCTGAAACCGTGATCCAGATTAAACTTTTATCCTTTAAATCATGGGTGCTGGGCTGGCCAAACAGCTCAGTGGATTAAAACACCTGCAAGCAGATACAAGGGCCAGGTGTTCGATCCCCAGGCTTGCCATGCTGGGGATCGAACCATTGGGTGTGGTGGTGCATGCCTGTAATCCCAGCTCTTGGGAGGCTTTAAACAGGAGAATCACTACAAGTCTAGTAGTAAGACCTGAACACCCCGTAAACCCTTCCCTAAAATATAGGGAAAAAATCTTGTGTGTCAGGCATTTAGTCGAGCAACAGGAAAGCTGACTCATGTAGTGTGTGTACAATTAGCATCACATATGGAAGTTCGCAAAGGATGTATGGAGTCTCTCTACACTACGGGTGAAACTTTTTGTGAGTCTTCAACTATTCCAAAACAAAATATGGTAATAATTTTTTTTGTATTTTTTAGTAAGGGTCTACACAGGGTCTACAGGGTCTCACTCCTAGATTGGACTCATAGTGATCTGCCTGTGTTCAGCCTCCCAAAGAGCTGGGATTACAGGCACGCGCCACCATACCCAGTCTCAATTGCCATCTCAGCATGCCCCAGGGACAGGGATTCTTAACTCGGGCTACATATGAGAATCACTGATAAGCCTTAAAAATGTTGGTGACTTTGCATTCCACAAAGATGATATAGAAGTCCTCCCGCTGGATACAATTAAAACTTGACACATTAATTATATATAACATCAAGATTAGAAGACTTCCCGGTGAAGAGAAGAAATCAACCAGGCTAGGAATATCAGGATGTAGGAAATGATGATGCTGTGTTCTCCAGGTTTTCTTTTGCTCACACGGTCCAGAGTTGGCACCGAAGGACCTGGAACCTAAGAATGTAAAGAGGCACAGACAAAAGAGCCCTCACTAGAAGCTCCATCTCATTCGCTAGAAGAAGAAGACAACAGCAACTAAAGAAGTCTGCAGCCATTTAGACAGTAGCTGGATTATTCCAGCCAAATGCCATCAGAAAGCTTTGGATTATTCCACCTCCAGCCCTCCAAAAGAAACCAAGCAAAGATCAAGGACTTTCACTTTCACCTGGCAGTAACAAAGTATCTTCTACCTTCCAAATGCAGAGAGGTCAGAAGAGGTCCTGGAAGGCTGGAGTGCTCACCCACTACTTGGTGGTACAAAGACCATCTCCCTAGGGTGGCAGCAGGGATCACGGAGACAATAAATCCTGCATTTCCACACCCCTCCCAGCATCCATCAGTAAATAGGATGTCCCTTTCCTTGAGTACCATGGGAGCTGAGTACCAACAGGATCTTCTGCCCGGACCTCTGCCTTCACCTGGCAACCACAAAGCAATGCCTGCTCTTTCCCTGTTGGACCACTGTCAGAAAAATCAGCTCAAACAGAATGTATAAACTGAGCTTTGTGATACATAGCTATAATCCCAGCACTCAGGAGGCTGAGGCAGGAGGATCACCGTGAGTTTGAAGCCAGCCTGGGCCACACAGTGAGGCCCTGTCTCAAAAAAAAATCAACAACAAAAACACCAGAAGGTTTAAATATGATCGCGAGTTTTGTAACATAATGTGTGGAAAAGGCCAAGTTACTATTTAAAGATCACCCTTCATACCAAAAACCAGGATGATCTCAAAAAGACAACCATGAATTGATTAATCGATTGATAAAATGTCAGCAATGGTAAAATTCTCTGAGAAAGATTTTTAAGCAGCCAAGTTAAAAAATCTTTATACAAGAAATTACTTCAAACAAAAATAAAAAGCCTCAGTAAAGAGTTAGAAGATGTAAAGAACTAACACTGCATTATAGAACTGAAAAGTACAATAACTGAAATAGAAAGCACCATAGATGAGCTCAGCAGCTGAACGAAGAGAACAATAGAGAGAACCACTGAATTGGAAGACTGAACAATAAAATTACACAGCCTAAATGTACAGAGAAAATAGAGGTCTGGGGAGATAGCTCAGTGGTCTAAGTGGCTGCCTGGTCTGTGCAAGGACCTGTGTTCGATCCCCAATACTGCATGCTGTGCCAGCCCCATGTCAAGCCGGCCACCAAAACTGAGTGTGGCGGCTCACATCTGTAATCCCAGCACTGGGGAAGCTGAGACATGAGGCTCACTATGAGTTTGAGCTGCATAGTGAGACCCTGTACCAAATAAATAATTTTAAAAAGAAAATGGGCATAAATTCTAAATATAATAAATACAAAAATCATACTAAAACACATTATAATTAAACTTATGATACCTAAACATTTCAAAAGCAGCCAGAAAGAAAGACTATTTATAGCAAAAAGAAATTGGAATGATAGTGTAGTTCTTATCAAAAAGTAGGAAGGCCAGAAGAAAATGTAACAACATATTTAAATCATATTTATCCTAGAGAAATTTCTATGTTCACACAGAAATTTTTATATGAATGTTATATGGTATTATTTGTAATAGCCTCCAACTGGGGACAACTCAGATTCCTTCAGTGAGTGATATTGAGGAAACTGGTAAGCCACATCAACGAACACTGCTGAATCAGTTGCTCTTGTACACAGAAGTCTGGGTGGGTCACCAGAGAATTACACTGAATGAACAACAACAACAACAACCACGAAGAATAACAACAAAACAATTGTCAAAGGTTGCGCAGTGTGATTCTACTTACATGACGTTCTTTGGTGGTAACAGTATAGAAATAGAGAACAGGCTGGTGGTCACCAGCGGCTGAGAAATGGCGCCAAGTGGAAACACTAGTGATGTGTGTCATGATAGACATGTGACCCATCTTGACCAAATCAGTGTCAAGGTCCTGGCTGAGGTATTGCACCGAAGTTTCTTGTTTGCTATTTTGTTTTGCCTTCTTTCTGGAGATTTAACCCGCAACCTACTTTTTCTTTTTAATGTATTTAGTACAGGGCCTACGGGGTCTCACTACAAAGACTGGACTCGTAGTGATTCTCCTGTTTTCAGCCTCCCGCGTGCTGGGATTACAGGTGTGTGCCGCCACTCCCAGTCTCAGTGGCCTTCTCAATGTGCCCCAGCAGCGGGGCCCGCACTGCATGCTGGGATCGAGCCCTGCCTCTGCCTAAGCAGGCACTTTCAATCTGCTGAGCTATCTGGCCGGCCCTAACTCAGAACCTTTTGAACCCAAAACATCCTCAGTCCTTTCTTAAATTTTGAGACAGGTTTTTGCCAAGTTGCCACATTGACTGAGCTGTGTTCAACCTTGTGATCCTCCTGCCTCAGCCTCCTTGGGTGCTGGAGGTATGTGCTCTGGTTTTAGATGTGGTCATTGGGAGAGACTGGGATTTCTCTGTATTACTGTTTACAGATGCATATTAATCTATAATTATCCCAACATTAAAATTTTGATTTAATTTAAAATACAAACATCTCATTCCCTACTCAGTGAAATAAAATTAGAATCTCTTATTATAAATCCTAGGCTTCAACCTTTCTAAAGAACTCCCCAGGAGCTGGGGAGATGGCTCAGTGGAATAAGCGCTTCCCTGGCAAGCGCAAGGGCCTGAGTTCAATCCCCGGTTTGCAAAAAAAAAAAAAAAAAAAAAAAGAACTCCCCAGAAGAGTTTAATGTACAACTATGATTGAAAAGCCAGTGATCGGTACTTTTCCAGGTTAAGCGCTTCTGCAACACGATGCTTAGTGGTGGTATTGCGTTTCAGTATATACATTCACCAGAACCCATTTAAACAATACCCTACTATTTGACAAGCTATTTTCAATGTTCTGCTACTATAAATAAATATCCTTCAAGGTTAATGTTTGGACATATGTATCATTATAACCCTTTATTAGAGCATGAATATGTTTGAGGTTTTCGAGCTCACTTGCCAAACTGGCACCCACGAAGGTTGAGCAATCCTACAAGCTACGGTGTGTTTGCTTCCCAAATACACAACAATGGAAGTGAATCTCCTTCCTTAAAATCTACACTAATTTTTTTTTTTTTAGGCAGGGGCTCACTAGGTAGTCCAGGCTGGCCTTGAACTTGCAGTTTTCCTCCTGCCTCATGCTCCCGAGTGCTGAGATTACAGGTATGCACCACCACACCCAGACAGCCTCTGCTAACTTGACAGATGAAAATCATTCTTTTATTTACCCATTTTGGGGTAGGGTTTTTCCCCCCAGTGTGGGTACTTGCATTTATTCTTCTTCGCATCACCTGCTCACACAGTTTCCTTTAATTTCTGCCAGATTGTTATTCTTTTATCTATTTATAAGAACTCTTACAAGGAATCAAAGCTATTGCCAGGGGGTACACCCTGTAGTTTGACACTCTGGGAAGGTAAAGAAGAGAATCACAGGTTCAAACTCAGCCTGGACAACCTAGTGATTTGCTAAAATCCTCTCTCAAAACAAACTATGAAAAAACAGCTGGGAGGTGTAGCTCAGCGGGAAGGCCCTGGCTTGGATCTCCAGGACCACAAAAAAAGGCAAAAAATTTAACTCTTTGATCATATATGTCACAAATATTTTACCCAGATTTTCAACAGTTATTCAGATTTGATAATGATGCTTTTTTACCAGAGAAAGTTTATAATTTAAATAGATATAAATATAATAGTGCTTTCTACAAACCTCCATGCCAAATTTTTATGGCTTACTAGGAAAAAAATATATAAGGAATTCTCATTTTTCAAAAAACTAAAATATTACCAACAGTAATTAAGTAATTCTTGATTTAAAAAACTCATTTTCCTAAAGAGGAATACAAGAATTGTTAAAGGAGCAATAGTATAAAAACATAATGATATTCTAAGCAAACTCCAAAGGAATTCCTATTTGTGGAACAGTAAAGATGATTTGACCAAAAGTTTGAAGCATCGGATCCTTGTGGGGGCCACGTGAGGCCGTGGGTTTGGAAGGGACAGTCTGGGGCCCAGAGGGATCTACAACCACGCGTGACCATGCAGTTAGCCACCAGTGGAGCAACTCGCCCAAGCGTCTAATTTTCTTTCTTTCTTTTTTTAATTTGTATTTATTTATTTATTTGGTACCAGGTCTCACTACACAGCTTGGATTCCTAGTGATCCTCCTGTCTCAGCTTCCTCAGCGCTGGGATTACAGGTGTGAACCACCATGTCAGGTTTTACTGGCTGGCTCAGTACACCCCAGGGTTCCAAGGCCGGCACAGCATGCTGTACCGGGGACTGAACCCTGGCCTTTGCCCTTGCTGGGCAGGCGCTTAGACTGCTGAGCTGTCTGCTCCAGCCCCAATGTCTGCTTTTCTTTTCTTTCTTTCTTTTCTTTTCTTTTTTTTTTTTGTGGAACCAGGGATTGAACTCAGGCCCTTGGGCTTGCCAGGGAAGCACTTATTCCACTGAGCCATCTCCCAGCCCATGTCTGCTTTTCATACAGAAGAGATGGTGTGGAGGCGGGCGGGTCCCTTGTCGTTAGTGTGGGATCTGGGCCACTGAGAACCACAGAACCAATAGAGATTAATGCAGAAGTCTATTTTCAAGGACTAAACCAAGGCAAGCTGGGGCTGAAAGAAATCCAGTCGAATGCAGGCAATGGAGCGACTGGGCTCACGTCCAGCGGTCCTATGAGGCCCATGAACAGATTTCTGTTCCAAACCCTGATGTTAATTTAACACAGAAACGCAGGCAGGACCCATGAGCAGCTAGCTCTGAGAGCAGTACTGCCTAGCAGTCTGGGTTCAGAGTCTGGTTTTTATTCATCCTTTAAACCCTCTTCCCTGAAGTAATGCTTGCGGCCTTGGTTACCTTGTCTGTAAAGTGGGGAGTGAGGACAGTATCGAATTCCCTGGGTCACTGTAGAAAGTAACTGGGAAATGTTGTGAAAAGTCAATAGAAAATGCCTGGTGAATGATAAGTTCTCAGTAAAGCCTAGCTCAAAACATTCATTAAAAGTTTAAAGTTGAACATTAATGGAATTAAAATAAGATGTAGAACTTCCAAGTCATTAGTGAAGAAAAAGATAGAAAAAAAGATATGTAAAATAAGTGGCAAACTTTCATTGATTTCATGAAATTTACCAGGGGTTATATATAAATGGGTTAAATTCACTCCCCAAATGTCAGACTCTCAGATCTTTAACTTTGTTTCTAAAAACAAAATCAGATACATACAACTGACAGGATATGCACTCTGGGCGCTGGGGGTGAGGTGGAGGTGCTGAAGACTGAACCCAGGGCCTTCATGCTGCGCTGCACCCCCAGTCCCTTGTTGTATCCTTTGGTTTTTGTCTTGTTTTTTATCTTAAGACAGGGCCTTCCTAAGTCTCTGAAGTCGCCCACTGAAGGCTCAGCCTTGTCATCACCTGCCCTGGCCGCCAGAATTGCTGGGATTACAGCCAGGAGCCACCACACCCAACAATATATACTTTTTTAAAATAAAGACTATTTTGAAAGCAAAATTGGGACAATTTCAGGCAAATGCTAAGAAAACAAAAGCAGATGAGGTTGAGATCTGGACTGGAACAAGAAAGCCAGAAGATGAGACAGGGGTCAGCAGTGACATCTTCATGGCCTCATACTGTGGCTCAGATAGCCCGTAATGTCACCCTACGTTGGCCTCCCTGGGGCAGGTGACCACTGTCAACACAAGCGACCACATCTGGAGCAGAGTGAAGGCTGCCCTGACGGCTGGGATTTCCCAGCTTGAGAGACCGGTCGGTTGGGCGGAGAACCAACAGGACGGGCACGGCGCTCCCTGAGGATTAAGGATCCCCTCCCAGCCGCTCAGCCCCGCGCCTGCCCTGCCCTGCCCTGCACTGGGGTGCAGCGAGCAGGTGAGGAGACCCTGGGCTTTTCCTGCCCGTGACCTCATGGGCCACCTGTTGGGTCGTAGCGCAGACAGGGTGAGCGGGACAGCCGGTGTCTGTCCTGGGTGAAACCCTCCCCGCGCTGCTGCGCAGGTGTCCAGCTGGCCCTGGGACGCTGGCAGCCCCTATCGGTGCAGGACCGAGAGCCTCCCAGGCGGGCGGGCGGGCGCGGGGCCCAGCTCCTTCCAGGCGTGACCTCGCCGCATCCGCGCTCCCCGCGGCAACCCTGGAGGAAGGCCTTCCTGCCATCCACAGCTTACAGAAGAGGAAGCCGGGGCTCTGGGGGATTAAGGCGCTTGTACCGAGCCCCACAGCAGGAACCTGATCACCATCCAACTCAGTCGTCTGGAACCTGAGATTTTAAATAGTTGTGGTCGTTTATGTTTTTCCTTATCCTTCACCCAAGGTAAATATTTTACGAATGTTGTGGTCTTGTTTTTTGGTAAGCTCCACGGCAGCCGACCTTGCTCCCTGATATGTACGCACACACGCATAACTATACGTAATTCCCAAATGTAATCGTAAGGATGACTTTTAGAGCAGACCTTTCTTGTTTTCTTGGCCTCTCTTCTCCTCTCACTGCTCTCATTCCCACCAACCCCTCCCAGGTAACATAAAAATCAAGTAGGTGATCATCTCGATTTTTCTTCGTCCTTCTACGGGCCTGTTCTTTGCCTACTCCTACCCCAGCCCCCCTCCCTCTTTCTGTATCACTTTTACTTAGCTCTTTTTGATCCCTCTCACATCCTCTTACAAATCTCATGATTATACTGAGCCTATCTGGATGAGCCAAGATAATCTTCCCATTCCACGTCCTTTAATCACATCTGCAAAATGCCCTTTGCTATACAAAGTAACAGGCTCTCAGGTTCCAGGAGTTAAATACAGACATGGGAGAGGGGCTTCACCCATAATCTATACAATGTAAATGAATAAAAGATAAATTCCCAGCCCCAATTCCCAGGCCCCCAGCCCCCACCCACTGATTATTTCCAGTCTCTGATGTGTTTCTCTAAAGATGCTTTATGCAAGCGCCAGAGCCGCGTGTCCGTGTTATTTTTCTACGTGGTACCACCCTGTGCACCCGGCTTCCTGCGCTGACTGCCTTCCTCTTAACGACATATCTTGGCGTTTGTCTCAAACCTGAGCCTGGGCTCTGAACCAGTAGTCAGGACACTTGAGAGGAAATCCGGTCCAGCACGGAAAAGCGGAGCCTCCAGATGGTAGGCACAGGCCCTGGAGAGTGGGCGGCACCAGGGCTCCTGACCGGTGGGTGGAGGCCCAGACTCGGAGCCCTGACCATATCTGGAATTCCAGGAGGTGGGTCAGCTGCGGGAGCTGTCACCAGGCGTCTCCAGGGGCTGAACTGGTTCAAACACAGGGCCTGGGTAGCAGGAGAAGGTTGGTGAGAGGTAGGAGGGGTTCAGTCCTGGGCAACTTACCAAAACAGGCACTCAGAAACCGAGAACTCAACAACCACAAAAACAAGCCCACAAATATTTACTTAGTGGCTGCTACCGGCCAGGTGCTGAGCTGACTGCTGCCTCCTGCCTAGGAAAGACAGGCATGATCCGCTTCCTCCCCAGCCTCCCAGTCAGGGCAGCTTCGCTGTCCTGTATGCCTTGGGAGATTAGAAGCGGGGAGGGAAAAATGGTTGCTCCAGATGTATCTGTCAGGGTGGGCCAAGTGCTACAACAATGCCCGAGTCTCGGTGACCTAACACATAAACTTCAGGTTTTGCTATGTTAAAAGCAAAAGCTGGCTGGAGAGATAGCAGGCACAGCTTTGCTCCACAGAGATATCCAGGGACTCGGGGTCCTCCATCTTTCTAGTGGCTCCACTGTCCCCCTACAAGGATGTGGAATCCTCTCCATCCTCTTGGCAAGAAGACATAATGTGGAAGATGCCCAGAGAGTATTTCATGGGTCAGGCTTTGTGTAATGGTCATCATTTGGCCCACTTCCTACTGGCCAGAACTCAGTCACATGGCATCCACCAGGGAGGCTGGGAAATGTAGTCCAACTAGGCGCCCAAGAAGAAGAGTCAGGGGCTGGGGAAATGGCTCAGTAGAATAAGCACTTCCCTGGCAAGTGCAAGGGTCTGAGTTCAATCTCCGGTTCCGCAAAAAAAAAAGAGTCACATTTTGGTGTGTTCATCACAGTGGGTGCTGCAGCGCCCTTGGGGAGCAGGGAGGCCCCATGGAAGAGTGACTCCAGAACTACCAGCTAGGGGCCACCGCTGTGCTCTGCATTGTGAATGTCTGCCAAAGACTCATGTGATGAAGACTTGTCTTCGATGTAGCATTCTGGGGAAGGAAATTGGGCTAGTAGAGCTCTAATTTTATCAATGAATGGATCTATTCATGGATTCATAATCTGATGGCATTGGTAGATGATGAAAACTCAGTAGGAGAAGAGCCCTGGCTGAAGGAACAAACCTTTCCTCCTTTCAGTTGCTTTTCTCAGATATCATACCATGGCAGCAGAGAACTGACTAGCAGATGTATAGAGTTGTCAGGATGAAAAAGAGGGAAGGAGAGTGGGTTGGGACAAGCAGACCAGCGTGAGCAGAGCCACGAGCACTCAAGGCATGACGTGTTGAGAAGGAAGTCTGCTTACCCTTAAGGCAAAGCGCCAGGCAAGGTGGTGAAGCAAGCGCTGAGGTCGCACTAGACAGGGCATTGCCAGGGAGCAAGGAAGTGATCGGAGGAGTGATTGAGGCTGCACCAGACCTAGAAATGCAGGATCAAATGTGCATTGTGGAAACATGGCTGGAGGAGAACCAAGGAAGATGGAAGAGACGGTCTGTCGACATGAGAAAGGGTGACAGTGTGAAGTCCAGCAGCGGTTCCGGAGGGCAGCAGACAGCTCCAGACACCAAGAGATGGACCTAGAAGGTTCGGGTGGAGTGGGCGCACGGGGCATTCTCCATTTCCCATTACTAGGACAAAATACTTGATGCTGCAATTTGAAGAAAGATACGTGCTGACTCAGAGTTTTGGGAGAGTTGCTCCATGGTGAGCTGGTTCCAAGCCAGGAACAACATGGCAGACAGCAGGGGGGTGCAGCTGGGGAGCAGAGAGAGTGGGAGGGGCTGGGGACAGGCCTATGGGTGTGGCAGCGCGTTCCTGGAATTCAAGCACTCAGGAGGCTGAGGCAGGAGAATTGCCACAAGTTCTAGGCCACCCTGGGCTACACAGAAGTTCTAGGCCAGTATGAACCATAAAGAGAGACCACATCTCAATACATATACCCTTCCAATCGTACCCTCCGCGACCCATCTTTTCTGACCAGACTGCGTCTTGAAACAGCAGTCAGCTATGAACTCATCAGTGGACTAATGCACCAATTAGTAAAGCAGCTTGCGTGTTCCAGTCACCTTCCCAAAGTCCTGTCTCTCTGCTGGAGACCTCTGGGGGCTAAGCCACCACACCCGCAGCGACGGAGATGGATCGTGGATTAGGTTTTCCATGGTCTCCATGCTGGGCACCTGGATGGCAAGGATTCTGTTTCTCAAGAAGAAAAGTTACCCTGACTGTGTGGAGCTGGGGGAGTTTTACTTCAGACTTCATGAGTGTGTGATACCTCTGAGACATTTAGAGACGCCCTGTAGCCAATTATCTGGGAGTCTAGAGATCAAGAGAGACGTTTAGACCTCAGATGTGTGGGTGAGAGGCCACGAGCTCACTCCAGGAAGGAGCACAGAGATGGGGGCCTGGGACAGAGCCCTGCTAATGCCAGCACGTAAGGGGCTGGCACAAGGAAGGAAGCTCAGGCAAACGCCTGCCACACACCGTCCTAGGGTACGAGGCCAACAGCTATGAGGGCATGCCATCAGGAAACCAAGGAGAGACGATTTCACATAGGAATGTGTCTTAATCCATTTTCCTGTTGATATCACAAAATGCCTGACACTGGGTAATTTATAATTTCCAGAGGCTGAGAAGTCCGGAGGCATGAAAGTCAGTGGCATTGGTAAGAGGGGAATCCCAAGGAGGCAGACAGGATGAGAAAGAGAGAGAGGGAGGCACAGTGGCAGACAGCTCCAGGGAGAACTTGGGCTGCAAAGGAACAGAAGAGGTGGGCGGTGCTGCAGGGATTTTGTGTGTCTGGTGTTAGCGTTCCTCTTTTTGTGGTAGAAGATGCCTGTCCTCCTTGCCTTGGCGTTTTGTCTGTCCTTCGGGTCTCATACACTGTCCTAGAGAAGGGTAGACAACCCCAGATTTGCTTGGTATGCACTTAACAAACACTTGTTAAAATGCCTGCTGTGGGTTAGGCCAAAGGGTATACACAAGTGCCCCAGATGTCCCCCACGCCCGCCCTGTTGAACCTGCCTTGACACAGAGGAAACTATTGATCAACATACAGTGAGCACGCTAAGTGGTGCCAACCATGTCTGGGAGAAAAACCAGTGGGCTGGGGAAGGGCTTGAAGGGTCACGGGAAGAATCCAGGCGAGAGCAGCTGGGCAGGCCGGCGCCCACGGGGGAGAGCGGGGAAGACGGTCGCCTGGAAGCACCTTGAAAGTAGAGCCGGCTGCACAGCTGGCTCCAGGGACGAGCCACCCACATCCCGCCCCGCAGCAGAGTGGGAGCCGGAGACGCTGCCGAGCGGACGGCAGACACACAGGGCCGCAGACTGTAGAGCTGCGATTTATTGTAGCATTGTTATTATGAACCTCAGTTTTCCAGGGATTCAACAAGCAGCACCTGTGTTGGTGGGCACGGTGGGAGGAGGAGAGGGCGTGGTCGCCTCAGCATGTGGGGTCTTTTAGGGGAAACGAAGACGCTTTGGAACGAGAGGTGACCCTTGTGATGCTGAGGCCACTGAACTGTTCCCTCTAAAACGGTTAATTTTATATTTTGTGAATTTCACTTCAATTTTTAAAAATTAAAAGAAAAGACCACAATATGTTTGATCTGAAAACTTGACGAACAGTTACTGTTTCCTGAGATGGATGAGACTAAAGAAACAGCAGGTTTGCGAAGAAAACTGGAGCCCCTGCTTTGACCCTTAGCTGGGAGATGCTCGTGCCAGTGACCTGGGCCGCCGGTGGTCACTGAGAGGTGAGGGGACTTCTGGCAAAACCCCGAAGACGTCTGGGACCCTCTGGCCTGCAGTTCATCTTTGGACTTTACTTGGCTGACAAAGTTTCTACTTCCCAGACGAAGAGAACAGAAATAGAGATGACATGGTTATCGAAAACTAAACAACTTTGTGTGCTGCACAGCCATGTTTGTGGACTGAACTTCACACCTTCTACATGAGAAAGGGCTGTAGCTCTTTAAACCCAGCCAGGCATGACAGATCTGGAGCCAGGCAGGGCTGGGCTCGCTGGGAGAAGAAGGAGGAGAGGAAGGGGGAGGATGAGGGGGAGAGGAGGGGAGGGGACAGCAGGAGCTTTCTCCCGGGGCTTCTTTGCAACCCCTGGAAAACCACAGCCAACTCTGTGTCTTTAACAACATTTTTTCTGCCGTGCCTCTTGGTATTTTTTCATATGCCAAGACATGTCAGCAGAAAAGCCAGAAGGAATCCACATCTGATTTGTTGGCACCAGAAAAACTTTGCCAAGCTAAGGAATGCAGCATTTAGAACAGCAACCTTCTTTTATAGGAGGTGGTCACAGGCGGTTAGCAAGCACCACCAGCGAATGACATCAGTCAGTGATTAGGGACCCTCCTGTGTGCTCAGCACTCTGCTAAGCGCTTCGCGTTCCGCATCTCCTTCTGCCTTCGCGTCAGTCCTCTAACGTAAGCATTATTATTATGAACCTCAGTTTTCCAGGGATTCAACAAGCACAGAGAGGCTAAGAGATTTGCCCAGGGTCACACAGTCAGAAAATGAAAATGCGAGGGGCAAATTCAGATATGTAAGTTCTATTCTGAAGCCCTGTACTTTGGAGAAAAAAACCAGAAACTGCCTGAAGCTTCCCTTCCCAGCCTCATGTAGTCCACAGTCGGAGAAGCTGCAGTGGAATGCTTCCAGGGAGCTGGGCATCTTCACTGGCCCTTAGCACAGCGATTAGAACAGCGCTAGGCCTGGAGTTACCAAATGAATGAAGCAGTGAGTGAATGAATGAATGAATGAATGAATGAATGAATGAATGAATGAGTGAATAAATGAATAGACACAAAATGATTAGCGTGCACCATATTGCATTATGCATAGTGATTAACCAGACCTTCTCTCCAGGTAAGCAATGAAGCCTCTGAGGGGAGATGCTGTTTGAAACTTCCGCTCCGCACCAGCAGGCAAGCTAGGCAGCTGTCGTTCATCATTGCACTCGATCCTGACATCCCTGCTGTCAATACTGTGATCATCCTATTTTCCTGATGGGAAGAATAAGGCTAAAAGAACTTAAGTAATTTATCAAGAGTCTCAACGCAGGTAAAGGCAGTTAAAGGAAGGAACCAGTATATGGTCCCTGGGATTGGAGACCACATCTGGTGTATTTGCTCTTTTTTTTTATGTATTTGGTACAGGGTCTCACTACACAGCTCAGACTCCTAGAGATCCTCCTGTTTCAGCCTCCTCAGTGCTGGGATTACAGAAATAAAACATTCTACATATGTCAAGCAAATGGAATTTGATACAAGACATTGACTACACAGGTGGTACAAAAGGCAAGGACAGCTTTTCCTCCCCAGCTGTCTGAGGATCCGTTGACATCATGAATGACACAGTAACTATCTGAATCCGGAAGTTCATACCAACCAACTTTTTCAAAAGAAACAAATGGTCATTGATGTCCTTCACCCTGGAAAGCAACAGCACCTAAGACAGAAATTCGGGAAAAATTCACCAAAATGTATAAGACCACATCAGACGTCATTTTTGTGTTTGGATTCAGAACCTATTTTGGTGGTGGCAGGACGACTGGCTTGGCATGATTTATGATTCCCTGGATTATGCGAAGAAAAATGAGCCCAAACACAGACTTGCAAGACACGGCCTGTATGAGAAGAAAAGGACCTCAAGAAAGCAGCGGAAGGAACGCAAGAACAGAATGAAGAAAACTGGGGGCACCGCGAAGGCTAGTGTTGGTGCTGGTACAACGTGAGCTGGAGATCGGAGAACAGCCGAAGGACCAGAGTCCGCAGCGCCTATCTGCAGTGACTGCGAGTATTTTCATGAGAGGATTCAATAAACTGCAAAACCTTAAAAAAAAAAAAGGAGCAGACAAAAGAACTCTGGCCCCAGCAACAAGAAGAAGCTGCTCTAGTTGCTAGGGCTGGAGAGATAGAGGGAAGAGGTGACGTCATCAATACCCAAAGCCGGGGCCCCCAGGAAAAGCTAGGATCTTGCAGGGCTGCGCAGCACAGAGCTAGACCACAGAGAGACGCAGCCTCTGATGGAGAGGGACTCATGGCACGGGGGTCTGGGACTGCGGGCTCCCTGCTTTGTTCTCCATGTAATCTCCTGTCGGTGCATCTTTGAGGCTCAACTTAGGGGAGCTCCCGAAAGAGCCAGAGCAGTGTAGTTTGCAGAGAAGGTTGGATAGACTCCAAATCCTCAGGTTGTTCCAGAGAGTCTGCACTCACTAGGACAGGAGAGGAAAGGGCGGGCAGACACAAGGTCTGCATCCTTCCCTGGAGAGAGAAACTCAAGCCTGCAGCCAACTGGTTATAGCAGAGGGAGAGACTGTGTCAAGGAATCACTGTGTCCTGCTAATGGAGAAACAAAATCCTGCTATTCAACTTACATCTATCACTTTATAAATATTGGGAAAGTGGTAAATTGAACTTGAAAAATCTGGAAACCAAGTTCAGGTGAAGGGAAAAGATTTAAGATGAATTCTGCACCTGTCCTGACTACCCACAGGGTATGCAACGCTAGAAGAAAATGAAAGGAAAGCTAAGGGGGACAGGAGTACGGATCGGGCCAGCACTGGCCTGGGTGGGTTCTGGGCTGCATCTCCAGCCTGAATAACATGAGCAATGTTGTGGAACATAAAACAGACACCACTGGCGGAACCAATAAAGCCTGAAGACTGGAATTTAGCTAACGGTAATACACAGCGCCAGTTCCTCTGTTTCCCGAAAGGTACATTAATTCTTACATTAATGTAAGAAATTAACATCAAGGTTACTAGATAAAGACTTACAAGAGCTGCGTATTATTTTCATCATTGCAATGATTCCAAAATAAAAAGTTATTCTAAAAATAATAATACAACACCTTACATTTATTTACTTATCTGTGTTTTTGAGGCAGGGTTTCACTATATAGTTCAGACTGGCCTTAACCTCACTATGTAACCCAAGTTGGCCTCTAACTCACAGCAGTCCTCCTGCCTCAGCCTCCCGGATGCTGGGATGACAGGTGTGCACCTAACCCAGCATTAAATTTATTTTTAAAGACCAATGCATTCTTTTTTTGGTAGAACCAGGGATTGAACTCAGGCCCTTGCACTTGCCAAGGAAGTGCTTATTCTACTGAGCCATCTCCCCAGCCTTAGACCAATGCATACTTAATGATACTAGAGAACGACAAGAAGAAGAAGAAGAAGAAAGAAGAAGAAGAAGAAGAAGAAGAAGAAGAAGAAGAAGAAGAAGAAGAAGAAGAAGAAGAAGAAGAAG
>NW_004524577.1:2078525-2118935 GCF_000260255.1 Octodon degus
AGGAGGAAGAGGAGGAGGAGGAGGAGGAAGAGGAAGAGGAGGAGGAGGAGGAGAACAACAACAACTAATTCATCACCACCAGAGGGAATTATTGTTCAAAATCCTTCTCTAAACATAGTAGTAATTAAAGGGAAAGACTTTATTCCACTATAGACAACGAAAGAAAGCACCTCCGTACAGAGGAGTGCTGGGGCTCTCCGATGATGGACGAAGCAGAGCACCAGAGCTTTGCAACACGAAGCGAACTGATTGACTCAGGCAAGGCTCGTGGATGGATGCTGAAACCATGGGGTGAAAGGTCCGGGAGAGACTGCACGTTCAGAGCAGCCGACTCACCAGTCCGGAGAAAGCCTCCCGGCCCTAAGAGAAGCAGCGGCTTCAGGAGGCCGGGATCAGGTGGGCACCACCCAAGCCCACCAGCCAGTCTGAGCACCCTGCGAGCCGGCCCCTCCCCCCGCGCCCGTGGGCGTGCTGCTGTCAGGCGCTTGCACCGTCACCTCTGCCTGGGAAGGACCACGCCGACGGTGTTGGGCCAGAGCTCATCCAGCCGTGGAATGCGCTTCTCCCTTACAGGAAATGCAGGTGACAGAGGAACGAGTTAGAACCACCACAAGGAAGCAACCAAGAAGCCAGGGAAGCTGGTATCGGCCGCCACAGCAACGCCTCTCCTTGCTCCAATGAGTCAGTGACCCGAAAAATAAAGGGAGGGGAGTGTTTTAGGGTTAGATTTGAGATACGACCAGAAGCAGTCTGAGGGTGTCCTCTTCACCCCGGTGTTGCTGACTTGTGCTTGGGAGATCTCAGCGTGGGAACTGCTGAGGTCAAGCTGTCCCCTGCCCCAACTTTCAAGACACAGCCGTTATGCCAGTGGCGAGTCCTATGCTATCACCGTCTGACCACACAGGAAAACATGTCGTGCTCTTCTTTCATCCCCTTGACTTCACCTTTGTGTGGCCCATGGAGGCAACTGCTTTCGGCGACAGGGCAGAAAAATTTAAGACACCTAACTGCCAGGTGATCGGCACTTCTGTGGATTCTCACTTTTGTCATCTGGCACAGATCGACACACCCAAGGGACAAGGAGAACTGGGGCCTAGGAACGTTCCCTTGGCGTCCGATCCCAAGCGCACCATTGCTCGGGGTTGTGGGGTCTTCAAGGCTGATGAAGGCATCTCATTCAGGGGCCTCTTTATCGCTGATGAGGGCGACCTTCCTGTTGGCCGCTCCGCAGAGGAAGCTCTGAGACTCGTGCAGGCCTTCCACTTCACTGCCCAACGTGGAGAAGCGTGCCCAGCTGGGCAGAACCTGGCAGTGTGCCATCAAGCCTGATATCCAGAAAAGCAGAGTATTTCTCTAAGCAGAAGTGAGCAGTGGGCCAAGAGAACAAAAGCTCTTTTGTACATTTTTTTCATGCTTTAAACATAAGATGTGGGGGCAGCACATGTCTTTCCTACAGGGCTTGGGGAAACCATCTTTTCTTCCACCGGTAGTATGGCCCAAGCTGTGTTTAGGAGTGGACATCTGATTATGCAGATGTCCAGTAGCGGGGCCAAGCCCACACAGTGACTTTTCATAGTGTCTATTAAACTGAAGGGGGAAAAAAAGCAATATGGGATTTTGATTGGATCCTGGTTTGAATTAACTATAAAAGCCATTCGGAGGACTACTGGTAAGGTGAACCTGAGGAGAGAGGGCTCACCTCCTCAGGAGTTATAGTGCGCTACCGTGACTGGGTCAAGAAAGGCTCACTTAGATAAGGGTGCATGTTGATATATTGGGGATCAAATATTGTGTTAATGATGAATTCTTTAAAATGCTTGAGCTAAAAATGCAAAAATGTGTCAAGACAATGTGGCAAAATGTTCGTAATTATTACAGCTAAGAGATGCGTGTATGTGTACTCATGATTTGTTCCGCTTTTTTTTTTTTTTTTTTTGCGGAACCAGGGATTGAACTCAGACCCTTGCACTTGCCAGAGAAGCGCTTATTCTACTGAGTCATCTCCCCAGCCCCTGTTCTGCTTTTCTGTATGCTTGAAATTATTCAAAATAAAGAATAAAGACAGGGACTGGTAAGATAGCTCAGCAGACTAAAGCACCTGCTTAGGCCAGGTTAGGCAAGTGCAAAAGCCAAGGTTCAATCCCCAGCACCGCATGCCACACCAGCTCCAACCCCAGAGCAGGCTGAACCAGTCACAGAGTCCAGGCCTGGAGGTGCACACCTATAATCTCAGCACTGGGGAGGCTGAAAGCAGGAGGATCACTATGAGTCTAAGCTGCATAGTGAGACCCTGCAACAAACAAATACATTTTTAAAAAAATAATAATAAAGACAGCCATAGATTAAACAAAAATTTAGGGGCCGGGGAGATGGCTTAGTAGAATAAGCACTTGTCTGGCAAGCGCAAGGGCCTGAGTTCAATCCCTGGTTCTGAAAAACAAAACAAAAAACAAAAGAAAAAAAAACAAGAATTTATTCACTGCACCAACTATATGTCAGGCACTGATCCTAGTGTCAGGCATATAGCAATTGAATTTTTAAAAATTTTGGACATAATGGTATACATCTGTAATTTCAGTACTTGGGAGGCTGAGGCAGGAGAATCCTGGGCTCAACTGCAGCGTGGGCTACAAAACAAATAAATATGAATACTTTGTCCTCCAAGACCCTCATCCAGCTAGAAAAGGAAAATGATCAACACATCAGGACGTTAGAGCAAATGGGATGACAAGTTCTATAGACAAATGTAAGGGCAAGAAACAAAACCAAGAATTATCTGTCTGGGACAGGTCTTGCTATTTTATTTGAAGTAATCAAGTAAAATTTCTGGGGGTTGTTCATTTAAGCAGAGACGTAAAAGGCGTGAGCCATGGAGTATCTGGCAGAGGAGCACGCAAGAGGTCAAGGTAGAGGAGACAACAAGAGCAATGATCCTGAGACAGGAGCAAGAGTGTCGAGTTTGCGAAGCAACCCCAAGTCTCCGGGAGTTGGGGAATAACCGGGGGAATGGCAGGAGACGAGCTCAGAGAGGTGGAGAGTGGGAATGGGGGGTTGCAACGGGGACTCGGCAAGCTGTTATGCTTCTTACTCTGGGTGAGATGGGAAACATCAATGGAGGAGTGACATCACTCGGGGGTTTTGGTTTCATTTCTGTGGTGCTGGGGATTAAAGTCAGGGCCTTGCATGTGCTTAGCAAGTGCCCTCCACTGCATTACATCCTCACCCACAACTCAGTTGGTTTCTTTTTAATTGTTACTATGGAAGTTTTTAGACATAAAAACATAGAAGGGTAATGAATCCTCTAGTACCACTGCAAACTTCAACCTTAGGGATTCATAGCCAATCTTGCTTTATCTGTATCACTCATATCATCCTAGTAGATTACTGTGAAACAAATTTCAAGCATCCTACCATTTTGCTTCTTTTTTTTTTATTATTCCTTTTTAAGTACTGTAGCTTCAACACAGGGCTTTCTGTAGGGTCTCACTAACTTGGGTAAATTGTAAATATTTTTAATACATCTTCAAAGCATAGGGGCTCTCTTTTAGAAAATCACAATGAAGCCATTGCCATGCCTTAAGAAGTAGTAAATCCTTACTATCATTTAATACCTATTTAGCATTCAAATACCTCTAGCTCATCAATAACTTTCATAGAGATTTTATGAATCAGTACCCAAATAAGAGTATTCAACTGCAATGCCGGTCATGGTGGTACACACCTATAATCTCAGCATTTGGGAGGCTGAGAAAGGAGTATTGATGTGAGTTTGAGATCAGCCCGGGCTACAAATGCAAGGCTAGTCTACACTGCATAGTGAGACCTCACTCAAAAAGATTAAAAAAAAAATTCATCAACTGCAGTTGTCCAACCATGTCTTAAATCTCTTTTCACTTCTAGCACTGTCCTCAATCTCCCTTTGTTTATTTCTTTCAGTTATTCTTTTGAAGAAACTGAATCATTTTGGTTTTGCTAGTTACATTCTCATAGTGTCATTTAACATGTTCTTCTATCCCTAGATTCTCTGTAATTTTGCAGTTATATCCAGAGATATGGTCAGATTCAAGTTTATGTTTCTGTTGCTGTTTGTTACAGTTTTCTTTTTTGGCCATACTAGTTTATAGATAATGTTATAAAGGGTTGGGAATATAGCTCAGCAGCATAAGCACCTGACTACAAGTGCAAGGTCCTGAGTTCAGTCCCCAGTACCATAAAAAAAGAGTATAGATAACATTATATGTTTCCACCAGGAAATGAATAATGTTTTCTTGTCTTTTATCTCATATTAGCAGCCAGTAATGGTCAGTGCTTGCCTGATATGCATGAGGCCATAGGTTCAATCCCCAGCACACACACACACAAACACACACACACACACACACACACACACACACAGTTGCAAAGTGCTGAGTGTTGAAATGTTAGTTTTTCTTTATTTTATTAGGTAGGATATAGCTATAAAAGAAAACCTCCCCCAGTCAGCTATACAGTTTCCCTCAGGTTGTATTTGTGGAGGGCTTCCTTGAACTTTCCATTTATTCATAAGCTGTTAAAATAGCAAATTGGCTATTTAGTGAATTTAGTCCACTATGGCTACAAAACAAATTACTGCACCTGGTGACTGAAAATAATGCACTTTATTGTGTCACAGATTCTGTGGTCAGGACTCCCAATAAGCCTTAGCTTTGTGGTTGCTAATGAGCCTGCAGAGTGTCACCGAGGATTTGGACCTTATTTACAAGCTGGGACAGGGAATGGGGCTATTGGTGCATTTCAGTACTTCGAGACTGTTGTACTGAGAGTCTCAGTTCCTTGGCAGGTGCTGCCTGGAAGCCACCCCTCTCTCTGCCATGGGGGCCTCTCAGTGTGGCTACTGGTGTCAGCAGGGCCAGCAAGGGAGGGGGTGCCAGCAGATGGCAATCACAATCTTCTATTTACTTCAATTTTTTCTTTTTGTATCAGGAGTTGAACTCAGGACCTTGCACTTGCCAGGGAGGTACTCATGCTGCTGAGCTATATCTTCCCCCCCCCCCCGACTCACCATTTTATAGAATCCAATCCCAGAAATGATGAGCCATCCTCTTGCTGTCTTTGACGTTAGAGACCAGGCACTCGGTCGGGCTTCCTGAGGAGAGGGGAGCACCCCAGAGGGTCACAGCAGGGGTTGGAGTCACTAGAGACTGTGCACACCTAGCAAAGATCGTTGGTGGAATTCACTTAAAAAGAAACAATGACTGGAATCAACGAGGTGCTGCCCTCTGCCATCCGCCAGAGAGGCAAGGGTGAAAGAAGGACCAGACCACCTACTGCTGCGAGGGGCCTCGGAGCCCGTTGCCACTTTCAGCGTCAAGCTTTTCAACATGGCCCAGATCTCACCAATGAAGCAAAGAGAGAAAGACGGGACCTGGAGGCGTACAAGAGACAGCCCATTGGCCTCTAGAACACGCAGTCAGCACAACGCTGTCTCCACATCCCCCAGTAAGCGATGCTTGCTGTGCCCAGCAGGAGACTTAAAAGAGTTATCTGCACAGAATGTTCAAAACGATAGCAGGCACAGCAAATGCTATGTGGAATCAGGGGCTGTCACTGTCACTGGAATTCATTGCAGTGGCCCTTTTGTGGCTAAATCCTAGCTGTTCAGGGCCCCCTGGCTGCGCCCTTCTCCCTGGCGACCTGGCCCGTCATCAGCCATGGTCCTCACTCACTGGAAGCACATGGATCGCAGCAGGCCAGGCCACATGGAGCCCTCTGCTCTCCTCCCAGCCCGGTCCCGTGGCTTTGGGCCACCTGCAGAGCAACCGGATGCCTCCAGGAGCAGATCTGGCTCCTTAAACACCCCCTGTCTAGGAAGATGCAGTCCTGCACTACACGCAGCCCTGCTGTCCATGACAGTCCTGCTTGGTTTTGAGATACTCAGAATCCGGGCAACAGCCTCTGCTCCAGCCCCATCCCATTTTCTTTTTCCTTTTTTTTTTTTTTTTTTTTTTCTCAGACAGAGATTCACTGAGACCAGGCTGGGCTGGGCTTCCAACTTGTGATCCTCCCGGCCAAGCATCAAATTCACCCTGACCTCACACCCCCTGTCTGTTCCCTTCCTGCCTTTCCCAGACGTGACCACTGCTAATATTTTGGTGTGCATCCTGCTCACTCCACATCCAATCTGAATTAGTCTGCTGTCCATTACTATAACAAAATATATGAGGCTGAATGACATTATGAAGACGAGAAGGTTGTTTAGCTCTGCGTCCTGGAAGCTCAAGGCCGTGGCCCTGACATCAGCTTGGCTCTGGTGGTGGATGACAAACAAGAGAAGGAGCGCTCACAGGAAAAAGCAGTCACATACAGGAAAAAGCAGTCACATGGTGAGGCGAGACAAACTAGCCAGACGTGACCCACAGGATGGCTTCCATGGAGACAGCACATCACTACATAGTCCAGGCAGGCCTTGAATTTGCAATCCTCCTGCCTCAGCCTCTTGAGCGCTGAGATTACAGGCATGCACCCCCACGCCTGGCCCATTCTGCACAATTCTTATTCAGTGAATCTTCTAAATTTTGGGTCAGTCATACACAAAAGAATTGAAAGCAAGGACAGAAATGCTGCACACCCACGCTCCCAGGCACAGGATCCACAAGTGCTGAAAAGCAGCCACAACCGCAGGCCCACGGACAGATGAACAGAGAAATGGAAACCTGTGCATGCGCGCAGTAAACTGCCACTCTTTTTTTTTTTTTTTGAAAAGGAAATGACGACACCTGCTTCAAGTGTCAGGAGCCCTGAGATGCCACACCAAGCACAAGAAGCCAGACGAAAAAGGGCAGATTCTGTCTGACTCACTTCCGTGATGCATTCGGAGTCCTCGGGCTCAGAGACAGGAGCAGCAGGGCGCGGCCCGTGGGCTGAGGATGAGGCAGAAGGTGCTGGGGTTAGGGTGCCTTGGAAGATAAAAACCACCCTGAAGTGGACAGTGGTTTTGGTCACCACGTGAATGTGCTTGGTGCCACTAAGCGGCACCCTCACGGTGGTTCAAATGGCAATCGCCATGCTGAGTGTGTTTACTACCACGAAACATGAAGATATGTCGCTTAGCTACACCACCCGAAGTGTCCTAAAGGCCCCCATCCGACTCTGACTCAAGACCAGAGTCCCTACCCCAACCCCAGGCCTGCCCATGCTCGTCCCCACCCCCACCGCCCTCAGACCTCCGGGTCCATCTCCTCTTCTTGCCTGACTGCGGTGCGGACACACCAGTCCCTGCCCATCCCTTCACAAGCCGGGCACATGCCCCACCTGGGGCCCCCTGCTGTCCCTCTGCCTGGCACTTTCTTCTCCCAGAGGCCTGTGGGGCTGGCTTCCCTCTCTCTTCTCAGGTCCTACTCAGGGGTTGCCTCTGATCACATTGTTCAAAATTCAGTCTCCAGCCCCCTCCCAAGACCTCATGTGGTCGTCAGTGGGCTTTGGGAAGGTGGAGCATGTGATGCTAATTTCAAGGATTGTAATGATTACTACATCAGTCCGTTGGTTGGCTTGACACAGCTCTGGGAGGATTAAGGCTGCCCCATCCCCCATCCCTCCATCCCCCATCCCCCCATCCCCCATCCTTCCATCCCCCATCCCTCCACCCTCATCCCCCATCTCCCATACCCCACCCCCCCTTGAGTGCAGCCTGCTCTATCTAATGGTAGGTGGCCTGCTTAAGACATAAGGAACTGAAGGAGGGTCCTGCTGGTCGCCTGTCCTCGCGCCTCGCTGCCTTCTGCCTGGCTGTGCGGGGATGCCCAGCTCCTACGCAGTCTGCACCCCCCCCCCCGGGACTGAAGCCTCCACACACTGTGAGCTCCTGTCGCTTTTGGCGCCAGCTATTTCATCTCAATAATGAGAAAAGCAACTAAAACCTGCACTCGTTTATGCCACAGTCACTCTCACCAGCTAGACAGTGCTTGATCTTACTTATTTTTACGCTGTCTAGCAGCAGAATGCAGACTTCACGGGACAGGCATTTCTTGTCTCACCAGCGTAAAATAAATAAACAGTGCTCAATAACATTTGTGGAATGAATGAATCAAATTCTCCTAGTGCTTTCACACCAAGCCATGTGGGCCTTGCCTTATTCTTTCTTGCTGCAGCAGAGTATTGGGCAATTTGAGTACAACCTACTGCACATTGTCATTCCTTTTACCTCTGCGTGTTTAGAATATTCTCAGCTAGTACAGTAGTAGAGCATTTTTAAGGTCTCTGGGTTCCCAGATGCAACTGAAAACCTCTGTAGAGAAGTCGCTAGGTTGGTTCTCAGAGCGTCCTCTTTCCCAGGTCAAGGCCCTGGCAGCCAGGCCAGGGAGAAGGAGAGCTGGAGAGGTGTGTGTCTGGCGTGGCCAGGTGAGCCCTGAGAGACGCCGGCCTGGCTGTGCCCCGTGGGAGCCGAGGCTTGCGGCTGGATTTCGGGAAGACGGGGAAAAGGGCCAGGCTTGGCAGGGGCTGGAAGCTCTGGTGGCCAACTGATCCCGCGGGGGTGGCAGAGGCCCCACGCTCAAATACCCTGCGGCAGAGCCCACGGGTTCAGGCTGGGTTCAAGAGCACTGCTCCCGGCAGCATGGGGCTCACAGGGACCTGAGAGCCCATTCAGTTGCCACCAACTTCAGGCCACCCAGGCCAAGCTGGAGCAGGAGCCCCCGGACACTTGTATGGCCGGGCTGCTTATTTTCCGTAGAATCAGGAAATCAACTTTTGTGTTAAGTTTCCAGATATTGCCTGGGTTTTTTTGACATTGGTTCAAAAGTTTTAAAAACATCGGACTCAGAATCAGTTAATCAATGAATTAATCAATAAGATGAGCTGGCAAAATGTTTGCAACTGGGGCCCCTCCCTTCCCCCACACTGGCCACTCCAGGGGCTCTGAGTCTTCCAGCCCTCGGTGTTAGGGGCTGTGTCACAAAACCGTATTTCCTAACTCAGTCAGGTCTGACATCTGCGGAATTGTTTCCTTATCCGCAAAATGGGAGCAATAACAGAACTAACACGGTAAGGTTCTGTGGAACAGTAATATTCACTTGCGAAGGAGTGCTGCTCACTCATACTGCTGAGCACAGGGGGCCAAGGACTGGGGGAACTCTGGGAAGAGAAAGAGGGGACACTACAAGGGCGTGCATGGCCTCACTGGTGTGTGGTGACCACAGGGAGCAGGCCCCTACGCCTGCCATGGCTGGGAAGTGGGGCAGGGGCCTGCCTTTGATCCGGGGAGTGAGATAAGGGCTCCCCATTCAAGCCCGAGACCCAGAGCTCAGGGCCTCCAGGCCAGCAGGCGGCCCTGCAGCTAACTCTGTCTCAGGGGGCGGCAGCCCCAGCCCCAGCTTCCATCCCATGCCCCCACGCTGGCCAGCCGCGGCCCAAAGCCAGGACTCCACAACTGCACTTATGATTTGTCGTCTTAGCTTGGGATGAAGACATTCCTGTCTGTCAAGATTCCATGCGTGGATGTATCCTCTGTCCCTCCCAACTTCCTCCTTGTGCCCTTGGAATAAAGTTTCACTAGCGTCAGATACGAGTCTCTTCATCGCAGGCGGCAGGAGCCCCAGCTGGCCCGGCCAAGAAGAAGCGCGCAGCTCTCCGCACCTGAAGTGTCCGAGGGGCAGGCCAGCCCCAGGTTAGCAGCAGGACCTAGGTCATCTGTGCTAGCTCTGCAGGTAGGGCCCTCCCTCGTGCCTCCTCTTCTGGGCTATAGCTCCGCAACCGAGTGACTCCAGTCAACACCACTCCCTGCAAGTTGGAAGAAAAAGCCTTATGTGGAGTTGCATTACTGATGGGCAACCTGACTGGGGCCATGAGGCTCTCCTACGCGAGCCATTTTACCAAGAAGAATACAGTGTGCTGAGTGCGGGGCTTGCCCCACATCCACCCTGAATACAGTGGTAATAATCAACACCTCCCAAGACTGAAGGATAGATCAGAGGTGAAAACAGCGTAGGACCCCTAAGCTAAATCAGGTGCTATTACTGAAGTTGATGCCCCCCCAAAAGAATTTTCACCTTGTCACCTATGCAAAGCTTTGTTCAAATTTACTAGGGCCAGCAAGATAGCACAGAGGACTAAGCGCCTGCTTAGGCAAGAGCAGGTTCAATCCCCTGCACCCCCTGCCGTGCCAGCCCTGCCCCTGGGCCTGCTGAGCCAGCAGTCAAGCCCGGGCGTGGTGGCACACACCTGTTATCCCAGAGCTGGAGAGGCTGAAAACAGGAGGACCACTATGAGTCTAAGCTTCTTAGTGAGACCTTGCACAAAATACAAAAAAAATTATATATATATATATAGTTACTAAAAGTACAGTATGGCTTCGATGTCTAATACCCCCTTGATCAGCAGGGCTGACCTTGGATTCTCTTTCAAATTTTCACCATCTCTGAGAATTGCACGAGCTGATGAAGAGGAGCAGGACCATTCCTCCACAACAGCAGCAAGTACTCTTTTGGCACTTAATAGATTGCCCCCAAAGTCATTTATGCACCAGACATGAGTTCATGTAATGCTGCCGTCATTCGGCCAACTCTCTGCTTCTGGGAAAAAAAAAAAAAAAAAAAGTGTATTTAGGAAAGCAACTTGGCCAAATGATGCACCGTTCTACCCTGAGCTAAAGTCCACATGGACCCCTCAGTCCAGAGTTTCTACCAAAGCAGGGCGGTGGGGGTGGGGCGGTTTGCCCTTCAGCCAAGCCACACAATGCTTTTTGTCTAGAGTTGTTTGCACAGTCATAACATCAGCCAGCTTCTCTAGACTTCCCAGCCACCCTAAAACTCCAAACCCCACCCAGTCCTGTAAATCATACCACTGAAGCAGAGTACCAGCTGTGCAAAGCGACCCACATCAACACGGTCCCCAGGGGACTCACTCTGCTATTTCCAGCCAGGACGGGCTGGGTCAGAAAACAGTGTTGACCCAAAAGGAAAATCCTCACAAATACAAGTATTGGGTGGAACCGTATGAAGCGGTCATTTTATAGACAAGTAATAGTCCAGCATCAACTGCTACTCCCGTGGCCACGGTGGCAGTTCTCAAGGTGTGACCCAGACCCCTGGGGGATTCCCAACATCCTTTCTAGAGGAACCAATTTGTTTCCATAATGACACCAAGAAGTTCTAGCTGCCTTTTCTTGGAGCTGACATTTGCACCGGAAGTGCAAAAGCAGCAGTGGGTGCATCTGCCTGTTTTCCGCTCTGAACAACACAGTGTCACAGGCTGGGCGACCCTCAGGGAGGTGTTGGTTTCTGCTTCCAATTCTGGAACAGGGCAAGGGCCTGCACCTGGTAACGGCCTTCTGATATCGGAGTCCTGAGGTCATGCAGCACGCAACAACATGGGGAGCACACGTGTGAATGTAAATTCTGAGGTCTCACTTCCTGTGAGCCCACCAGTCAGTCTTGGGGACGCCACCCTGATGACCTTATTTCACCCTAATGGCCCCCAACATCCTCACCTCTGAACCCCATTGTACTGCTGATTGTTGCTGCTCTAGGGAAAGGAGCAGCAAAGGCTTAGCTTTTTTTCTCTTCTTTTTAATTTCTTGTCACATTTTCTTCCAGTTTTGCATGCGTATATATCTGCTACTCCAAAGAACTAATTTGAAGACACCACTATGCAGTACAACAAACATTGCTGAATTCGTGTTATTTTCTTTAGTGAAATTCTGTATCATTTCTAATATTTTTGTTATTATTTTGTATCATTCTTTTTAAAAATAAAAAAGAGACTGAAGAGATGAGTAAGAAAATAAGTAAAGACCATAACATGGGCCAGAACTTTCTCAGTATCTCCCGAGTCAGATTAAACTCCAGTGTAAGTTTCACATTCAAACCGCAGCAATGCATCCAATTATACGAAG
This sequence comes from Octodon degus, assembly GCF_000260255.1. Lineage (NCBI taxonomy): Eukaryota > Metazoa > Chordata > Mammalia > Rodentia > Octodontidae > Octodon > Octodon degus. The sequence goes on from NW_004524577.1 coordinate 2,090,392, forward strand.
CTGCAATTCTGTCACTGGCTTCAGTTAAACAACATACTGCCCCAGGCTCGATACAGAAGCTCCTGGCAATTCTGTCATCTTTTATTAAACTCAGTAAAATTCTGAAAATTATAAAGAGAGTCCTCACTTTTATATTACTGTTCTGGAAAACATATTTCAGAAAAGCATTTTACTTACATCAGCATGAAATGAGTTTATTATTGATACAGTGGGATAAGTTTAGAAATATTTTTATCAGCATTAACTTCTTGTATAGAAACTTATCAATGGATATAACCCACATAAACAAAAACTCTCAGGGGATTAAAGCACCTGTTTAGGCAGACACAGGGACTGGGATTTGATCCCTGGCACGCATGCCAGCCCTGCCCCCCACCTCAGGTGCGGTGAGACAGCGATTGAGATTGGGCACAGTGGAGCATGCCTGTAATCCCAGCGCTTGGGAGGCTGAAAACAGGAGAATCACTGAGTCCAATCTATGTAGTGAGACCCTATCTTAATAAAATTTTTTTAATAAAAAAACCTCTCCCGGGTCCTCCATTAGGTTTTTCTTATTTTTAATTTTTAAAGTTATTTATTTATTTATTTGGTACAGAGTCTCACTCCGCAGCTTGTACTCTTAGTGATCCTCCCGTCTTTTCTGGGCCCAGACCGCGCACTGGGGTTCCCAGCACTGCACCGAGCGAGTACCAGGATTGAACCCAGGTCCTCGTGCTTGCCAGGCAGGCGCTTCGACCAGCAAGGTGTATCTCCCCAGCCCTCATTAGTTTTAAAAGTGCAAACTATTCCAGAGAACAAACACGTAAAGAATTGCTGTGTTTGAACAATGGACAGCGAAATAAACCCGAAAGGAAGCGTTGATGCTGCTGGAAAGAACCTTGCTGAAACGACGCGCCCGGCGGAGCCTTGACCTCCTGAGAAGAGAAGGCGGGCTGCAGAGAAGAAAGTGACCATCCAATGAAACAGGGCGGCTCGGCCTGGTGCTAGGAACACCGTGCCGCAGACTAGGTGAGTTATAAAACGAAGAAGTTTATTTTGGCTTCCAGTGGTGGCCCAAGGTGGAAGGCCCACACGTGGCGGCCTGCTCGCTAGCCCAGCCCCAAGGTAGCGCCAGGCTTTCCAAGAGACAGGCGCTCAAGCAGGTTTTCACGGCACACCCACTCTGCCCGTTCACCCACTAACTGCATGAGTGGGGGACCCCTTCATGAAGGCGGGGGCCAAAGCACTGCTCACGGGTTCCTTTTTACCCCACTCTTAATCTCAGAATGAGGATTAAAGCCCACACGAGTCTCACAAGCGCTAAATCGTTCCTGCCGGACTCGGGAGGCCCTGGCAGCTGCCCGAGGCCGGACTGCAGGTGCTGTGGGGTCCGGGGGGTCAGCCAGAGCCCACACCTCGCGGGGGCTGCGGAATTCCTACCGCAGAGGCCGAGCCACAGGGCCGGACCTCCAACTGGGGCGGAGCTGGGAGTGGCTGGCAGGAAAGGAAATCACCGCAGTGACAACTAAGCAACCCCAGAGGTCCCGTGGGTGCAGGACACGCTCCCGGAAAGGAAAGGTCGCCAGCAGCCAAGCGCCGCAGCCCCCCTCTGGCAATCGCCGAGGCGGGGAGATCCAGGGTTCAAGGACACCCTGAACTACAGCGGGAGACAGTCTCAGCCGAGGCGAAAGTCAAACCAAAGCCTCCCCTGGGGATCCTCTGTACCTGCGGGCCCAAAGAGGACGAGAGGGGGGTGCACGGGAGTCCAGGCGCGAGCGCGGTGCGGGGGGAGGTTGCGGAAGGGCCCGCACCGGGCAGCGCCGGCTCAAGGCCTGTGCGCTACGCGTGGGGCGGGGAGGCGGGGTCGCCGGCGGGCAGAGCGGGGCGAGCGCGGGTGTCCTCCGCCCGGCGCCGGGCGCAGGTGCGCAGTGCGAGACTAGCAGGAGGGCGGTGCCCCGGCAGCGACTGGACTCGCAGGTGGCCGGCTGCAAGCTCCGCCCGCGGGCGCCCCGGCGCCTCCGCCTCCGTGTGCTCCGCGCGGCTCCGTGTGGCTCCGTGTGGCTCCGTGTGGCCTCCTGTGGCCTCGTGTGGCTCGCTTCTCTCCCGCACTCGCCCGCCGCCGCCTCCGCGATCTTGGCAGTCAGCACATCAGCACATCCGAGCCGCCGCCGAGCAGGTACGACGGAGCCTGGGCCGCTCCGAACCCGCGCCCCCGCCAGCCTGGCGTCCACCCGGCCGGAGCCTCAGTTTCCCGCGGGAGGGCGCTGGATGCCTGCGTGCGATTCCGCGCTCGGGCCGCCGCGCGGATGCGGTAGAGGGCGGAGGGGCGGAAGGCACGGAGGGGACAGAAGCCTCCCTCAGAGGTTGGGGGCCGGGAGGGTCGCGCGAGCCCCACGAGTCACCCCGCGAGTCACCCCCGCGCGTGGGCCTCGTGATGTTCCCTCTAGGGCCGGGGGGGGGGTGGAGCCTCTGCCGCGGTCCCACAGACGGGTAGCTGAGAGCAGATTTGAACCCTGACAGTCGGACCCCAGATCGCTTGGCCTCTGGGGGGCGTTGATCTCTCTCTGAGTCCGCTTTGGGGCGGAGCTTGCGGTCCCTAAACTGAAGATTCCTGGCGCTGGGTTCAGATCGTGTAGCTTGGTCGCTCGGGACGCTTTGCAGGGGGCGGGGGGTGGGCGGGTAGTGGGTACCCGAAAGTGAGGGGAAACTGAGGCGCATGGTTTCAAAGGGTTAGAACGTGGGGCCGGGGAAATAGCTCAGTAGCTCGCCTGGCAAGAGCAAGGACCCGAGTTCAGTCCCCGGTTCTGAAAAAAAACCACACCAAAGGGTTAGAACTCTTTCACCCGCAGCACACCACAGCTCTCCAACAGCATGGGGGTGGGGTGGAGCTGCAGGAGCCCTGGCAGGACCTGTCGTGACAACCGACAACCGCGTGACAACCCGAGTGACCTGACCTTCCCACCTGTCCAACGAGACCTTCTTTGGTCATATGCTGCCTCTAGAACCTTCCAACTCGGCTCTCCTTGGTCCCTGAAGGGAATCGTGGCCTCCGGGGGTGGGTAAATCTCCGCAGAGCTTTCCCAATACTCGTAAGTCAGGTGTCAGGGCCAGGGAAGGCAGACCACTCAGAGCTCCGGAGTGTGCGTTTGCAGGGGCGTCACCGCCCACATCTGCAAGATCCTCGCGGTCACTTCCTCCAGAAGCAGCTGCGTACTACGTTGCTGCATGTAAGGCTGGTCCATTTATTTAAACTGTAGGTGTACCAAATTTGGTACTCGTTTTCTAATATATATATATATATATATATATATAGAGAGAGAGAGAGAGAGAGAGAGAGAGAGAGAGAGACTCACTAAATCACTAAGTTGCCCAAGCTAGACTTGAACTTGTGATCCTCCTGCCTCAGCCTCCCAGAGTGCTGGGATTACAAGCACAGGCCAGGGTGCCTGGCAAATCTCCTATAAAATGGCTCTCTGTGTCAAGTTCACCTTCCCGTTCTTTGTTCTGAACTAACTTCATAGGGTCGGAGTCTGGGAAACAGGTCCCTGTGTATGACCGCATGCACACCTGCCTGTGTGCACAGGCGCGCATGGGTGTGTGTACATGCACCTGACGCATACATGCATACGGGAGCTACACATATGCAGGCGTGCGTGCGCACCATGGGCTGCCTGAGTGGGGGTTCAGGGCCTGTCTGCAAGCCCCTAAGCTTCCAGGTACACACAGACACCTAAGAAGGCTGAGTCTACTCTGCAATGTGTGACAGCACCATCAGGAATTGGCTGGGATGCCTGATAGCTAGCAGGTGAACTGGGGAAAAGCTGGTGTTAGAGATGTCTACATTACAGCCCCAGCTCTACCACTCCCTAACCCGTTCCTTCCCCTACCCTGGGCCTCAGTTATCACATCTGTAAAATAGACTTGTTGTTATGGCAACCTCCCCAGACCATTAAGTGGTGTAATGAGATAGTGAAAATAAGATGCTTCTGCTCAAGCAGGAAGTTGTGTCCTGGGGGCCCCAGAGGGCTGTGTGTGTGGCAGGTGACGCTCAGAGCCACCACTGGCTTCCTCTTCCACACCCCAAGTGCAGCCAGGACAGCAAGCACTGGGAGGGCGCCAAGGACGATGCTTGGCTTGGCGACAGGTGGAGTCTGAACATGTCATGGTTCTAATAAGGGCTCTACCACAGCCTGGGCCTGCGAGGAGACAGAAATGAAGTGAGCCGAGGCGCCTGCCTCAGGGTACAGGAGATGGCAGAAGCCACCAAAAAGGCCCAGGGGCAGCTTCTGGGAGGCACACGCTCCTTTGACGATTATAGATTATCCCCCAGGTTTAAAAAACTGAGAGTGAGGGCTGGCCAAATAGCTCAGCGGATTAAAGCACCTGCTTAGGCAGATGCAGGGGCAGGAGTTCGATCCCCAGGCCTGCCGTGCCGGCCTCGCCCCTGGGGCGCACTGAGATGGCGACTGAGACTGGGCGTGGTGGCACGCACCTGTAATCCCAGCTCTTGGGAGGCTGTAAACAGGTGACTCACTCTGAGTCCGATCTAGTAGTGAGACCTTGTACACCCTGTACACTCTGTCCTAAATGTAATAAATAAATAAAATTAAAAAAACTGAGAGATATCACATAAAACTATTCTGGGACCTCTTGAGAGATCAGAAGAGCTGGCAGCTCTGAGGAGGGGCAGGCACGCCCAGCCCTCAGGTGGAGGGAGAGATTGTATGAGTTACCCATAAGGATTCCACAGCAGGCACTGTCCTACAGATTAATTGAGCAGTCTCAGGCAATTTAGTTAGCATTTATAAATAATTTTTTTAGTTATTTATTTGTTAATACAGGGTCTTGCTAAGCAGCTCGCACTTGTAGTGATCCTCCTGTCTCAGCCTCCCCAGAACTGGGATTACAGGCGTGCACCAACACGCCCAGTCTCAGTGGCCAGCACAACGTGCCTGGGGTTCTGGGGCTGGCACATCATTCCGTACCGGGCATCGAACCTGGGTCCTTGTGCTGGCCAGGCAGGCGCTTAGACCACTGAGCTATCTCCCAGCCCTAGTTAGCATTTTTGTGTCTGTATTTCTTCACATGTTAAACAGGGACAATAATCGGCACTTGCGTGGAAAGTTTATTTGAGGTATTTGGACATGAAGTGAGCGAGCACACATGACCTTTCTAGAGTCAGGCCGGCACTCTCTGAACACTGCTGGGGCTGCCTGCCTGCCCCTGTGACAGGGATGTGTCCTCCCAACTCCCTCCGTGCAGTGGGTACGGTGCTGGGACACTGTGTACTTCTGCCCAAGGATAGCAAGGGACATTTCAGGGAAAGACACAAAGAGGAAGGCCTTTGTGACAGACAGCTGGGAGTCCTGGAGCAGGTGACTGAGCAGGGCGTGCTGCCCGGGAAACAGCCTGCACCTCAGCCGGAGGGCGGGCGAGGCCCAGGGAAGGGTGTTTAACAAGTGATGAACAGTCAGTGTCACTTTGCAATGAGCAGGAGGGGAGTTGGGGACACTGGGGAGACGGCCTGGCCCTCACCATGGGGTCTGAGGCAAGGGTGAGGGTTTCTCACACACCTCGTGTGCGCAGGTGCCGCTGTAATGTCACCCTGTAGTCCTCATAATGCCCCTGGGAAGCAGGCTTTACAGCTGGCTGGCATTGCGGGAGTCACAGGGAAGCTCTGGGAGGGTGAGCCACTCGCCCAGGAACCTGCAGCGGGGCTGTGAGCGGGCCGACACATCTGTCTGGTTGAAGGCCTGGTATCCTCTCTGAACCCCAGTTTTCTCCTTGCAAAGTGGAGGTGTTTCTAGCAAAGCCTGCTGCACAGACCTGCAGGAGACCTGGATGAGGGAGCGGACACGCAGCCCAAGGATAGGCCAGACTCCCGGCCTCCGCGGCGGGCGGCCTGACCCTCAGAGGGGAGAACCCGCAGATGACGCGCGAGGCCAGCGGGTCTCCACGTGAGGTCCCTAAGCCAGCAGCAGGGGCAGCCTCGGACTGTCCAACTACCCCAGCCACCTCCCAGATCAGCCGCTCGCAGGTGAGGCCCTGCAGCTGGATTTTCCCAAGTCCCCCTGAGTGCTGCTGACGCACATTCGGGAACGCAGAGCTGGAGAGAACCTCAGACGCGATGTCCCCACCCCACAGCCTACCAGAGACGCTAGATGGGGAGACCTGGCCCCCACAGAGACCCCACGGGAGACACAAGGCAGGAAGCATTGCTTTAGAGTCAGGCTTGGCGGCGATCCCGGCTGGGGAGCACCTCGCAACCTGCCGTTGCTCCCCCACGATGTCCTCCCTCGGTGTCCTGGCACGGGGCAAGGGTGGAAGCAAGGCCGTTCGGCGCAGGGCGCACGGGCAGATGCTCAGGGGCCTTCTGGGCATCCATCAGAAGGGAGCTGAGTGCTGTGCTCAGATGACGGAGCGGAGCGCAGGACAGGGCGTGGGCACGGGGAAGAGCGCAGCGGGCTGGGAGAGCGTCCCAAGGGAAGCTGCAAGTGCAAGTACAGGAGGAGATCCTGTGTGCGTGTGTGTGTGTGTGTGTGTGTGTGTGTGTGTGTGTGTGTGTGTGTGTGTGGAAAAGGGCCTGGACATGCATGCATGCATATATGTATTATTGATACATACATATATATATGTATATGTGCTAAGAAGACTTGGAACATACCCTGGAAGCTAACAACAGCGGTTGCCTTTGAAGATGTGAAGCTGAGGAACTCAGAGACAATTTTTCATTATGTGTAGTTTGGTCTTCTTTAGATTTTTTCTCAAATTTTATCATATTTATAAATTGTAACCAGTTACATCTTCTTACTTAAAACAAATATAATATTAGAGAGGCAAATTCCCTTAACACTACCCAAATTATAAATCAGGTTTCAAATAAAATTGAATTCATCTTTTGTAGGAGCTTTGACCACAAAAGAGCAAATACACATCTGTAAGCCCAGCACTCGAGAGGCTGAGGCAGGAGGATTGGCATGAGTTTGAGGCCAGCCTGGGCTATGGAAGTGAGTTTGAGGCCAGCCTGGGCTACACAGCGAGACCATAGTAGAATCCTGATTCTGCTCATCTGAGATCCTAGAATCAGCCAGAGTCACAGGGGCCAGCAGGTGGGAACCTACTGTTGACCAAAGGGGACCAAATCCCATTGTGTTTGGGACAACTTTGAAGTTCTGGGAATGGATAGTGGTGATCCCTGTAGAGCAAGTGTTAATGCCCTTGAATGGTGAACTTAAGATGGTAAATTTCATGATACATACTTTGCGATGATAAAAAATTAAAAATAACTGAAAAGGCAATAAATGTGAGGGCTTTAACGTCAGATTTCTGGTGGCCATCAAGGGACCCTGTGAGAATTAAAGTGTTGCATGAACACAACCTGTCCTCCTTGAGTGCCTGGGACTGCTCTAAGGCCCAGGCAAGGACAGCAGGCTATGGGACTCAGCGCCTGGACCAGATCCTGAGACCAGAGGTGCAGACCAGGTGGTGCTTAGGGAGTCCATAAACGTATGAAGGACGGCTGGCCAGATAGCTCAGCAGACTAAAGCGCCTGCTTAGACAGGTGCGGGGGTCAGGGTTCGATCCCCAGCATGCTGTACTGGCCCTGCACCTAGGGCAGGCTGGGAAGGTGAATGAGCTTGGGCGTAGTGGTGTATGCCTGTAATCCCAGCGCTTGGGAGGCTGAAAGAGGAGGATTGTTGAGAGTTTGAGACCAGCCTGGACAGTCTCAAGGCCAGTCTGAGCTGCACAGCGAGACCCTATCTCCAAAAAAAAAAAAAAATCATCATGTCTGTCTTTTTAATAGCACAATATTTGCGAAATATTTAAATATTTAAATATATATTTAAAATATTTAAGTATATATGTTTTCCATGATATGAATTATAACATATTGAGTCAGACAAAATCTTGGCTAGTGAGAAGTTATAAAACATGGCAATTCCTAAGCCAGGCCTTCAACCTGCAGAGGCCGAAGCTTGGTTTTACCCCTTAGCTGTGCAGCTCAGCAAGTTACTTAACCTCTCTGTGCTTCAGTTTTCTCTTTTATAGAAAAGAAATGAAAACAATTCTCATTTCATAAAAGATGTCATAGAGATTAAATGTGTCCGATACTTAGGACAATGTCAAGCCCCACAGGAAGTCCTAAATAAATGTATTTTTAAAAATAAACTCAAGGGCTGGGGAGATGGCTGAGTGGCCCAAGCGCCTGCCTGGCAAGCGCAAGGTCCTGAGTTAGATCATTGGTACCAAAAAGATAAATAAAATCGAAAAAGCCTGAAAGCCTTAGAAATTTTTATTTTAAAAGGGGAAGTTAGGGCCAGTGAGATAGCTCAGTGGATTAAGAGCCTGCTTAGGCAAGCACAGGGACTGGGAGTCGATCCCTGGCACCATATGCCGCACCAGCCCTGACCCTGGGCACGCTGAGCCAGCCACCAAGTCCAGGCATGGTGGCACATGGCTATAAGCCCAGCACTGGGGAGGCTGAAAACAGGAGGATCACTATGAGTCCAGGCTGCACCCACACCCACACCCACACCCACCCACACCCACACACACACACACACACACACACACACACACACACGGAATTTACTGTATTACAGTAAGGAAATGGATCCCAGACAAATTGCAATCACGGGCTGAGCTGAACCTGCAGAGCCCTCAGAGGTGGTGGATTTGCCCAGGTGGCTCAGGGGGGCAGGAAGGAGGGCAGGTGCCCGTTGCAGGGGGCAGGGCCTTCAGACCCTGAAGCCACGCACGGCCCCGCAGCCACATCAGAGTCCGGCCCATCCTTCTCCTCCTCAGTGGCCCTCTCTGAGGGTCCGGGCCTGGGGATTCGGGCCCCCTTGACAAACATGGGCCCTTCCTGCGGACCACTGGGACCAATCCATGCAGCCTTGTTTCCCCCAGTGTGGGGCAGTTCATTCCCAAGCCAGGGGCTGGAAGGAAGGCCACGTTCTGTGAAGCCTGCTGTGCCCTCAGGAAGCCTCCTGGTTTGGCTCCATCTCAGGCTGAGCAGAGGCTGGATCGTGAATCACCTCCCAAGCTGGTCCTGAAACCCTCATGAGGACCCGTGCTGTCTCTGTGGGCTCCGTTGCCTTTCTGATCTAGCTTAGAACTTTGAATTGTGCCGGAAAAACATCCCTCCTCTTCCCCTCCCGACTCCCCACTTCTCCTCCCCCTCCTCCTCCCCGTCTCTTCCCTCCCTCCCCCTCCCTCCTGCTCCCCCTCCCTTCCCCTCTTTCTCCCTCCCCATCCTCCTCCCCTCTCCCTTTATCCTCCCTTCTCCCTTTATCCTCCCTTCTCCTTTTATCCTCCCCTCCTCCCTCCCCTCCACTCCCCTCCTTCCTCTCCTCCCTCCCTGTCTGCACCTCCTCTTACCTCTCCCCTTCCCCTCTCCTCCTTCCACCCCTTCACCTCACCTCCTCCCCACTCTTCCCCTTGATCCCTGGACCCACCTTGTTCACACTGTGTCTTCAGGGCCCAACCCCTCGCAGCCCAGGGCGTGCAAAACAGTGGTGAGCTCATTCCTGCCGCCCTGGGGCTGTGGGACCGGTGCCCGGCTGAGCTGGTCAGGCCCTGGCTCCAGTCGTAAAAGCAAAGCAAACACAAGAAAATAGTCTGGCAAGGACTGCTTGGGGCGTCCAGTGAGGAGTTCCCAGCAGCCCCGGATTTGAAGAAGCAGGTGTTTTCCGGGTGGCCGAGAGGACGAAGCCAGAGTGGGACAGGTTTTCTGCAGAGCCTGCTGAGGGAGCTGTGCTCCTCTCAGGAGCCAGGGTGTGGCAGGGAACAAGAGGGCTTCAGCCAGCGCAGGTTCAGGAGCGCTGGAGACCAGGTCTTCCCGGACTGGAGGGCGGAGGCCCCGTCCCCCTCCTGTCCCGAGCACCAGCACAGACCCCCGCCTCGCACTCCTTCCTCTTTGGTGATTTGTTTCTGAACAGCAATTAAGGTGGGCCCCCGAGCTCGATCCTGTGCTGGGCAGCCCTGGGTGTCTACTTCCAGCCTCTTGGGCTGTGTCTGTCACACTACTTGGGTACATCAGCTCGACTGGGAGGTTGGATGGCGTCTAGATGCCAACCAAGATCCACACGGTTGGCTAGGCGTGGTGGCACAGGCCTGTAATCCCAGCACTCAGGAGGCTGAGGCAGGGGGATCCCCGTGAGGTCAAGGCCGCCCTGGGGTGCACAATGGGTTCAAGGCCAGCTTGAATTGCATAGCTAGACCCTGTCTTAAAACAAAAATATTGAAAGAGCCCAGATTTGCTTGCTGCTGTCCCTGAGAAGGCCGTTTCTGAGCATTGTGGTAGTGATGGCAGAGCTTGGTTTTTATTTGTCTATAACAGCTCACAGGGAGACAACAGAGAAGCCTAGTTGGGGGCCAGGGAGACAGCTCAGTAGAATAAGTGCTTTTCTGGCAAGTGCAAGGATCTGAGTTCAATCCCCAGTTCTTCCAAAAAAGAGAAAGAAACATAGTTATAGGGCACACGTGAATTTAATTCTGCCCTGCCACTCTCACTGTGTGACTTCAGGCAAATCTCTTGGCCTCTCTGTGCCTCACATTTGTACAAACCCCATGGTGATAACACCACCTCTTCCTCTTTTTTTTTTTTTTTTGTAATTATTTATTTATTTGTTTGTTGGTTTGTTTGTTTGTTACAGGGTCTCCCTACACAGCTTGGACTGGTAGTGACTCTCCTGTCTCAGCCTCCCTAGTGCTGGGATCACAGGCATAAACCACCACACCTGGTGGCCCACATGGCACTCCCAGGGTTCCTGGGCAGCATGGCATAGTGGGGTTTGAACCAGGGTCCTGACGCTTGCCGGGCAGGCACATAGACCTCCGCGCTATCTCTCCAGCCCCTCCCATCTCCTTTTGTGAAGCCTTCGAGCTAGGGATGCTTCTGACACAGTTGAAAAACACCCAAGTGAAGCAAGGTATAATCCCAGCACACTAGGAGGCTAAGACAGGAAGATCACAAGTTCAAGTCCATCCTGGGCAATTAGCCACTTAGCACCTGTGTCAAATTTAAAAATAAATGCTTCTAAAAGAGCTGGGGATTAGCAAAGTCCTTGAGTTCAATTTCCAGTACTGCACCCAAAAATAAATAAATCACGATGTGTGCAAACTCTATGCACCAAAATTCAGCATTCCCAAGGATTGCCGATGGCTCTCGTGGTCCCCACAGCTGCTCCTGCGCTGAGTGCCCAGCACAAGGCCCTCGAGCAGAATGTGCACCGAGCCTTCCAGTATGAACTCCAGGCCTCAGTAAACTGGCAGCCCGTCCCAGCCACCCGGGAGCTTTATCAAAGCTCTGTGCTCGTACCACACCCACGACCAAGCGTGTCCCCGTGTGCGAGGCCGGGAGCCAGGCAGCAGGTTTTCAGAGCTCTGCAGATGGCTCCATAGGGCAGTGGCGAGCAGGAACAGCTCCTGGTGTCCCTTCTGTGTGTGCCCTGGCGGAGCTGAGCTGCCTGCTCCTTCCCGCAGTCAGAAAGCTCGGAGTTTAAGGCATTGGTCCCGCCCCAAGCCTGCAGGCAGGGTCACAAGCTTGTACCCTTCAGGCCTAATTTTGCATGTTCTGTGTAGTAATTTTTGTTAAGAGCAAGTGTCCCAGGGATAGAACCCCAGTCCTCAAACATGTAATTATGGGCTTTACCACTGAGCTATACACGGGCCCTGGTAACTTTTGTTTTGCTTAGTTTTGTTTCTGCAGTACCGGGGATTGAACTTAGGGTCTTGCACCTGCGAGCCAAGTGCTTTACCACTGAGCTATGTCCCTAGCCCCATTTGTTTTAAAGTTTATTTTGAAACAGGGGCTCATTAAGTTACACAGGCTAGCCTTGAACTTGTGACCTTCCTGCATCATCATCCCAAATAGCACTGTAGGCTTCCGCTGCTACCATGCCCAGCTCCCAGTAATATTCACAGGACTGAATTTCGTTTTGACCCCGGGGTTTCAGATTCTCCCAAAGCATTGCGAGTTCTAGCTCTCCTGAGCCATGGTTCTACTTGGTAATGACTGGGAGGGTCTGGCATGGCTGTGGGAGACTGCCTGCCTGGCCCCCCAAAACATCTGAGTTAGATGCCTCGGTCCGAATCGGAAGGAACTCTAGACCAACGCACCTCAAACTGTAATATGCAGAGGCACCTGGAGCCTGGCTAGGAAGCAGATGCTCACCAGCCTGTAACTCTGTGTTACAGGGCTCACCTAGCACGCATGAGGCCCCGGATTCTGCCCCCAACACCAAAAACAAGTGCAAAGTGAAGGCACAGGTTTGACCCCGCAGGCTGAGTGGGGCCTAAACTTTTCATCTTTGACAGACTGCTGCTGCCAGTCTCAGTAGGGACTTTGAGCTGAATGGCCACAGGTCAGGGGTTCTTGGATTTTGTTCAGTATGGCCTCAAGTCTCTGAAAAGTGGTTATGACGCAGAATGCTTGTGGTAATCCAGAGTTTAGGGTTTGGGGAGCAGATCTGGGGTTTTTCTGGCAAGCTCTGAGGCTGCTGCAGGGCAGTGGGGCCTCGAGGAAGGCAGACTCCTTCACAGCCGGTTCTCAATGGGGGAATCGCCTTGAGTGGCTTCCTTAGCCAAACTCTCTCTGACCAGACTGGAGCGGTTTCCTCAAGTTCAAACGGACAGTCTAAAGGCCTAGCTGGAGCCGGGAGAAGGCAGTACTCGGTGTCTATTTGTGGGAAACCTTCTTCCCCATACCAGGGCTGGGGCCAGCTGCTAGCAAGAGCCCTCAGGAGGTCTGGCCCCGGGTCCTGAAGCCTGCCCGGCGAGTGGATGGAACCCCAGGTGTGGGAGGTTTGGGTGGGCCTGGACCCCTAGCCTGAAGCCTGGAGCTGCAAGTCGGGAGGAGGTCGGCCACTCCCCACAGAGGGCTACGACTGCCCCAGTTTCAGGGACACCCTGGGCTCAGAGCCGTCGACCACAACTGCCCTGAACAACAGTGACTACCCAGGCCAGGACCGGTTCCTCGGAGCCCTGGAACTCGAGAGGGCTTGGCAGATCTGGGACAGTGGTCAGAGATTAGGAACCGTTCCACTCTCTTCCTGAACACTCAGGAGCAGGGTCTGCCTCCTCCCGGGGCTCCTTGTCTCTGGAACTAGCAGCCTCTCGCTCCCAGCAAGGTGACCTTGGGCGGCCGTGGGTGCTCAGGGTTCCTGGCAGTATTGACCCAGGGATTAAGTGGGACACTTGCAGCTGTGACAGCTGCTGGCACATGCTAGAGGCTCAGTGAATGACAGCTACTACTCTCAGCCTAGTCACAGATACGAGGTCCAAGTCACGTAAACCGCCTGACACAGCCTCCTGCCCTGCTGTCTCGGCCTCCACCCCCATGTGCTGGTGCTCAGAAAGTCCCGCTTGGCAGCACCTGCACTCACCGGAGGGTCAATATTTAAGCACTACTGTGTGCTGGCTGTCCTCCTCGGGTCAGTGTTGTCCCTCATAAATATAACATAAGTCACAAATCACTGTAAGCCACATACACAATTTAAAATGTTTTCAAAGCCTCATTTTAAAAAAAAAAAAGCAAGAAAAAGCAGAATGCATCTTATTTTATTGAAACTATATATATATATATATATATATATATATATATATATATATATATATATATATATACTATATACTATATCCGAAATATGACCACTTCAATGTGTACTCCATCATAAAAATTATTTTTTTTGGTGGAACCGGGCCATCGTTAAAACTATTAATGATATTTTTATATTCAACTTTTTTGAGACGAGGTCTCACTGCGTGGTGCAGCTGGCCTGCCCCGCTCATGTAGCTTGTGGACCGTCTGGCGGCAGCCACCCGAGGGCTGGCTTACAGGCGTGTGCCACCACGCCCAGCTAGAATTTATTTTAAGCTTTAAGTGTGGTGAAATGCATGTAACATACAACTGACTAACCTTTTTTTAAAAATTTTATTTTCCTTTTTTAAAAATTGAGGCTTGAGGCCAGGTCTTCGCACTAAGCTAAATCCTCAGCCTTTTATTATTATTAATTATTATTATTAATGTCGAGGCAGAATCTCACATTAAAAAGTTGCCTGGCCTGGACTCAAGCTTCCATCCTCCTGCCGCAGCCTCCCGAGTGCCGGGATGGAGGTGTCAGCCGAGCTGGCCTGCCCTGAGCCCCTCGCTGGCTCCTGGCTTGTCTCCCGCGGCCTCCGAGGTCCTGGCTCTGTGCGTGCGCACCCCTGTGTCCCTCTGCACGCTGAGCGTAGTGGTCTGAAAAGACATCAGTCAGCCCTGACGAGGACCCAGACTTGTTTTTAGCGTAACCGCCCCAGGCCGTGCCTGGCTTCAGTACAGACCATCCTGAGCCTCGGGGTTAGGGCTTCGGCTCGCAGAATGTTTCCTTTTTATCAGTATATGTTTGCGATGCATCATAAATACGGTCACCGTGGAGAATTGCTCCATCACATTTCACGTCTCAACCCTTCTCCCTCCCCCTCCTCCCCTCCCATTTCAGGGTCCCCAGACACCCCTCATCTCCGCTGACGCTACCTCGCTGTTTCCTATGACCTTTCACTTGCTGTTTAAATGACACTCCGGGCTTCGCATGCAGGGAAACACTATTTAAACTTCCGTGACTGATTTATCCCCCTCAGCACGGTGGGCCCAGGTGGGCCCAGGGATGTCGTTCTCCTGCCAGCAGCTTTCTTTATGGCAGAGTGGTCCTGCTGTGGATAAACACGGCCCTTTCTTCATCCACTCGTGTGTTGATGGCCAGATGGGCTGCTTCCAAGATTTAGCCATCGTGAGTCGTGCTGCTGTAAGTGTGGTGTGCATGGATCGCCGCGCTGCGATGTGCTTAACGCTTTGGGAAGACACCTAGCAGGGACAGCTGGGTCGAGGGAAACGTGTAGTTTTACCTTTTTTTTTTCTTCTCCTGTACTTAGGACAGGGTCTACAGGGTCTCACTGCGTACACTGGACTCGTAATGATTCTCCTGTTTTCAGCCTCCCAAGGGCTGGGATTATAGGCGCATGCCACCACGCCCAGGCTCATTTGTCGTCTCGGCTTGCCCCGCAGGCGGGGCCAGCATGGCACTCCAGGGATCAACGGCGGCCGCTGCGCTCTGCCTAAGCAGGCGCTTTAGTCCACTGAGCTATCAGGCTGGCCCTAGTTTTATCTTTTAAGGAATCAGCACGAGTTTCGAGATATCACACTCGGACCCATCGCACGGCAGCAGGAGGCAGGTAGACGGCCGGAGAGCCAGGGCTTCTCTCCAGCCCACCTCACCCCTGCACACACAGCTTCGGTGACACGCAGGGGAAGGCGCCTTTCTGATAGAAGGGCGTCTAGCCGAAAACGACCCTGGTGAGCACGACGGCGCATAACGCCTGAATGTCAGCGCTGCCCCCGGCCCTGAGCCCAGACCTATTTATTGAGCACCTACTGTATGCCAGGGGGCAAGCGCCTGCCTCGAGGACTCTGTTCCCCGGACCTCTCCCCGAGTAGGGTTGGTAAGGGAGGGAAATACGTAGCCAGGACGCTAGGCAGACGGGCAGTAGGAGCGGATGGTCCACGGAAGGCCGTGCGGGACCCTGGACGGTGGAACGTGGCTGTACACTGGGGACTTCTCGCAGGAGGCGGCCTTGCACTGGGCCTGGACACACATGGAGGATTCGTGGGAGACGGACAGGAATGCGAGGTAGCCAGCCTAAGCACGGCGAGGGTGTTCTGGGGTTCCTGTGGGATTTGTCTGGGGTCCAGCGGACGCACGAAGCCCACAGCACTGCCCCGCCCCTGCCCCCGCCGACCTGCGAGCGGCTCCATACGCATGTTTAACTCTTCAAGCCGAACCACGAAGTAGGCACTATTTCGCTCGTTCTGTAGGCTGGAGAACCAGGGCAGCCGGAGGGCCGGCAGCCTCAGAACGCAGCCACTGGCCCAGGCCAAGGGAAGGGAGGGAGGGAACAACGGTTAGAATCAGACCGAAGGGTGTCTTGAAAGCCAGCTGAGGCCCTGGCTTATTGTGCAGACTGGAACACTGAAAGTTTTTGGGAAGCAAGTGTCACAGTGACAGCACAGCTTCGGGGAAATGAATCCAAAACCGAATCTCTCATCTGCGGAGCTGGGAAAAACCCCTCCCAGCACCCGGCCTTTCTAAGGCAGGCTTGCAGATACGGATGTGAGTTTAGCGGCCACCTACACATTTTCCTCTCTCCAATAATCACAAAAGCCAACATGGTTCACCGCAGTGCCAAGGGCTGCGCATGCATTACCTCACTGGGGGCGGGGCCTGGGGGCGGGGCTATCCTGGCCCCGCCCACAGATGAGGCAACTGAGAGTAGGAGGGATGATGTGATTTTGCCATGATCACCCTGCCAGGGAGTCAGCGCGCAGCCTCCACTGGAGTCTATCTGGCTGCAGAGCAGAGCACTTTCAACGATCGCATCATTCCACCAGGCCTAGTGGTGCATGGGTGCAATCCCAGCACTCTGGGAAGCTGGGATGACAGGTTAGAGATTTAGCAAAGCCTTGCCTCAAAACTTAAAAAAGGCTGGGGAAACCGCGCCAGGCAAGGCCCTGAGTTCAGTCCCCACCAATGCAAACCACAACAACACAGTCATAACACCATTCGTGTTTCCAGCGGGACGCAGAGACCGAGGGCTTCATCTTGCTTTTCTGACTCTCTTCTGGGACCTGCATTTTGTTCCCAAAGGAATAGCCACCTCTGTCTGTCTGACTGTGTGTGTCTCTGTCTCCATCTCTACACCCACACACACACACCCTCCCAAGGTGCAGCTGATCAGGTGTCCCCCCCTCCCCCACTGGCTCCAGCCTGGGGAAGGGAGGAAGGCAAGGAGCCTGTGGAACCTACTGCGTCCTTCCTGCTGGCTGGTAACACCTCCCTCCCCTGGCAGGGACCACCGCACGGCTGGGAAAGGCAGGGCCGCGGCTTGGCGCTCACCTCTGGCACCCCCAGCCATCTCGCCTACGGGAAGTGACGTCACAGCGCCTGGCATGTGGCCTGTTGGGCGAGGCGGCTCCCGACGGGCCTGGGCTTGTGCAGCTAAAGCCTGGGGTAGCGCGAGCTCAGGCAACGAGGGGACACAGAGGGCTGTGTCTTTGTCAGCGAGGTAGAGAAGAGCCCTCTGGGCCACACGTGCCTGTGCCTTCCAGAATCCATCTTTTAAAGCTTTTTGCCTGTTGTTTTTGTTTTGTTTTGTTTGTCTTTTTGACACAGGGTCTCCCTGTGCAGCTCAGGCTGGCTTTGAGCTCACTTGGCAATCCATGCTGGTCTTGAATTATCCACAATCCTCCTGCCTCAGTCTCTGGAGTGCTGGGATCACAGGTGTGCGGCACCATGCTCCACTATGGGGTTATTTTGTGTCTGGGCCAGTGCCCAGCTACCTGGCCGAGGCAACCCGGTGGCCTCAAATCTTCCATCTGCTTTCCTTGGCCTCTCCAGTGCCCGGATCGTCAGCACAGGCCCCCACGCACGGCTGACATCCATCTCTGCTCAACCCGTCCCCAAGAGGTGAGGAAAATCCCTTCTCCAGCAGTTACAGAAAGAAGTACCAGTTTGCTAGAGATTCTAGGCAGGTTCGTAAGTTGGTGAACCACCTATTCTTTCTGAATTAAAAAAAAGACTTGTATTGGTCAGGGTTTTACTTAGAGGAACAGATATAATATAAGGAACAGATATTAACACAAGATATACAATGTATAAGGAGTTACAAGGTTGGCTTACAACAGTCAGCCGCAGAGTCAGATGGAGGATTGTGCAGAGGGCATCTGCACACCCCAGACTGAGGAGTTCAGTCCCAAGGTCTGAAGCTCACTAGTCTCTATTCGTCAGCTGATGGGTCTGCGAAGGAAGACGGAAGAGTCTGCGACGGAAGGTGGAGTATCCAAGCCGGAGGTGGAAGAGTCTGCGCTGCAAGCCAGGCGACGATGTCCAAGCCGAATGCGAAGACTGAAGCTCCTCCGACGAAGTGGAAGGTCGACTACTTCCTCAGCCCCTTTCTATGGTCTCTTTGTGCTGAGTCACTCTGGGGGCAGAACCAATTGTGCCCCAGGGCGGGACCCCCACCAGCCGGAAGTGCACGGGGGAGTCATCCCACCAAGTTGACACAATGTATCAACCACTACAAGCCTATAAAAATAATAGAAAATTTTGAAAACTAGACACAAATATTGGAACATAATCTGCAGCTTACATGGAACCTTAACCTATTTTGAAAGCCTCTGTTCTGTCGAGTAATGGAACCTTCTGTGAGGGCAGTGGATGGATTCAAACTCAGGGCCTATGCACCTGCTGGACAAGTGTACAACCCTGAGTGACTACCAGCCCCAAATAGAAACTTAATCTCAAGTACTCCAGCCTCTCCTGAATCCTCTCCCTCAGTTCTATCTTAATTCTAGGAAGCTTGACATAAAAAAAAAAAAAAAAATAGGTCAGATGTGATGGCACATGCCTATAACCCCATCTCCTCAGCAGGCTGAAGCAGGAGAACCCCAAGTTCAAAGCCAGCGTGGTTACCTTAGTGAGACCTTGTGTCAAAATAATGTAAAAAATTGAAAGGGCTTCAGATGTTGCTCAGTGTTCCCTGGGGTCAAGCCTTAATACCACCAAAAAAAAAAAAAAAAAAAGATTTTAGATTAAAAAAAATCTCCATTTCCTGGCACCTACGAGGCGTTTCCCTAACAACCCGTTTTGCCCCACACAGCGGCCCTTCCATCTCCTCTCCTTGGGGGATGTGGTTTGCAGAGTCGCCCCGCGTCTCCCCTTACACGTTGTGCCATCTCTAGCCTACAGGACATGGTACAACAGAGACACTATGCAGGTGGTGGTGCGGTGGTGTTCTGGGGCATTATCTGGGGAGCCCCAACAAGAAAACTTTTGTCCATCTTCAGGACAGATGCAGTGTTTTTAAATAAATGTTTTCGTTGACCCACAGATGTGAGCCATGCAGATCCGAGGGACCACGCTCCTGGAATCTCAGGGTTTCTCAGTAGTAATCCACCAAAAGCTTTTCTCTATGCCACTATAAAAATGAGGTGGAAAGGGCTGGCGGGATACTTCAGCGGACTAAGCGCTGCTTAGGCAAGCACAGGGACAGGGGTTTGATCCCCAGCACCACATGGCATGCCGGCCTGCGCCGGCCCTGCCCCTGGGCACGCTAAGCGGGCCACATGCGCGGTGGCGCACGCCTGTAACCCAGCACTGGGGAGGCTGAAAACAGGAGGATCACTACGAGTCCAACCCGCATAGTGGGACCCTGTACCGAATACATTAAAAAATGAGGCTGAATTGTTATTTTTTTGTGACACAAGCAATGTATCTTCATTGTAGGAAAGTTTCAAAACACAGGTACAAATATTTTGGCAGCGCGGGCATTGGACCCGGGGCCTCGCGCTCACCAGGCAAGTGTCCTGCCATTGACCTAGGTCCCATTTTTAAACGTTTATGCTAATGGGCCAGGGATATAGCACGGCTGCCAGCAGCGGCCTGGCGAGGGCCAGGTCATGAGTTCTATGCCCAGAATCAAAAGAAAGGAAGTGAGATTTTATTTTAAGACAGGCTGGTCCAGGGCGAGCACTCAGCGATCTAAGCACCTGCCTGGCAAGTGCAAGGACTGGGGTTCGATCCCCGCTTCCACATGCCGTGCAAGCCCTGCCCCAGGGCACGCTGAGCAGGCGACCCAGTCCAGGCATGGCAGCACATGCCTGTAATCCCAGCACTTGAGAGGCAAAAAACAGGAGGATCCCTAGGAGTCTGGGCTGCCTAGTGAGACCCTGCACACGCGTGCACACGCGTACACACACACACACACACACACACAGAGGCTGACATCAAAATGGAGACCTCCCTGCCTCAGCCTCCTGGGTAACTGGAACTGCAGCTGTATGCCACCACACCCAGTGTTAGAAATCTAAGCTCCGGTTTCACACAGACCATCACTATAAGCATTCTGGGTAATGCCATCAGTGTTTGTTCCTGTACACCTAGATAAATATAAATTCACAAACGGCTGGTGAGATGGCTCAGTGGTCTAAAGCACCTACTTAGAACAAGCTTAGCAAACCACAGGGACCGCGGTTCAATCCCCAGCACCACATGCCAGCCAGCCCCGCCCCCTGTGGGCTGAGCTGGCCACACACACACACACACATAAATAAAATTTTAAAAATATATTTAAAAAATTTTTTAAAAGGCAAAAGCCTTACTTTAAAAAAAAATTAACCCTCCCTTTGGACGACTCCCCAGTACTCCACTGCGAATCGGGCATTGATGGTTGAACTTTCCCCTCGTTGCGCCTTCGACGCCTGGGGCCATGAGCTCGGGGTGAAGAGCCAGGGGGACAGGACATCACGCCAAGAGTGTGCCAGCCCTCACACCCCGCGGTCACACCTAGCCAAGCATCGCTTTCTCCTGGAAAGGCCGTGGGAGCGCGCGTGATTACGCAGTTCCAGAGCGCTAGCTGAGCCCGCGGAGGCCCTGTGCTCCCTTCCCACTGCCGCAAAACAAAACGTGCAGGACGTTCCCGGCAACTGCTTCCACCCCCGCCGCCTTCGCGCGGGGACTTCCGGCTCCATACGGGCTGGTGTCACGCTGCTCCTGGGCCGGAGGCCTGTGCGCTGCTCCCAGGCGGCGCAGGAGTGTCCCACAGAACCTGTTCTGGGACAGCCAGGCCGGGCGGCTGGGGCCGGGGGCTCCGCATGCCGAGTGGCCTGAGTCACAAGTGACAGGTGTTTTATCTCTGCTGGCGAGTTTTCAAGAGGAAGGCGGGTCTCTGCTGAGCGTGGCTCCCCTGCAGAGCCGCGGCAGATGGCTTCGAGATAGCGCGCACACAGCCTTTCATCGCGTTAGTAATTATGCATGCATTATGTGTATTAGAAAACACATATAATTCGCAGCGTCCAACCTGTAATTTTGCAGATGTTCTTGCTTAGGACGTGGCTAGTGTGGGCATTTAGGTAAAAGCAGGAGTGAGTCAATTTGAAGGAAGATACTGGGTGAATGATAGCGTGACTGGTGTCCTGAGGGCAGCGCCCAGGGGCAGCTTGCCTGGTGAAGTAGCTGGTCTTAGGGACAGAAGGCCAGCCGCCCAGCACCAGCTGCAGCCCCTGACCTGTGTGTCTCCAGGGACGAGTCTCACACCTTCCAGCCCCATCCACGAGAGCTGGGCTCCAGAACCCGGAGGGCTGCAGAACCTGGAGGGCTCCAGCACCCGGAGGGCTGCAGAACCTGGAGGGCTGCGCTGTCCGAGTTCCTGAAATCCTACGCTGTGTCACTAGCCGTGACTTGAATGTTTATTGGGGGCATGAAATGTTAAGGCAGCTCTGTGTATTTCCAATCTTCTTTAGAGCTGGACGATCCTGTGGGTCTATGGAGGGCCAGAGTGGCCCCACAATTGTGACTGACCCTATACACTGTACTCGTGGCTCTTATTTCTTTTAAAAACTGCTTCAGAGTTTTTCCAAGTGACCGCCCACCATGGTGGCTCAGAGTTGTCACCCCATCACTGCAGGAGCGCAGGCCAGCAAGGTGGGAAACTACAATCCAACCCAGGAATTCAGTGATGTAGAGATGCTGCTGCCTCAAAATAAAAATAACAATAAACTAAAAGGGGTGAAGACCCTGGGTTTATTCTCCAGTACCACCAAAAAAAAAAAATAAATAAATAAATACTGGTCTCCACCAGAATGGGGTCTCTGGGCCCGTGGCACCCCCAGGGTCCCCAAAGTTTGAGGAAAACACAGATTATGATTCCTTGTCTTGTGCTCATTCTCTTTCTGTTCTTTATTAACTTTCACTGCTAAACAAAATGCGTTCCCGTGACAACTAACGTGACGCGCTGTAACGGGGGCACGAATTCTGAAGAAAATTCCCTTCAGGGGAAGAGCTACCAACAGAAGGGCATAGGGCACAGGGCGCACTTTGGAAAGGAGGGAGGTAGGCAGAAACAGAGGGAGGCAAAGAGGACCAAGACAGACAGGACGAAGGCAGCAGGCAAGCCTGCTGAGTCTGGGAAGGGAACAGACGCAGGCTGGCTTCTGCGTGGACCGGGACAGCTTTTACTATACAAGGCTAAAATCCAACTAGACATGGTGGTCCCGGCCTACAAGCCTAGCACCGTGGAAGGCTGAGGCAGAAGGATCACAGGTCTGAGCCCAGCTATGCAATGTAGTGACTTAGCCGAGATGTTATCTGAGAACTCGGCGGGGGCGGGGGGGGGGGGGGGGAGGGGGGGGGGGGGGGGGGGGGGGGGATGTAGCTGGGTGCGCAGGCCCTGGGCTCGGTTCCCCCACACAAAAACAAAAAAATCTCAAAACTTAGCGTCAAAGGCTCCAGGTCCATCTGGTGCTGGGCTGGAAAGTTTACAAGACTGTATCTGCTTTTCAATCCGGAGAAAAGGTACAATTCTATTGCGTAGTTCAGCAGCCTCCACGCGCAGTAGGGCGACCTAGGGGGCCACGTCATGCCATCGGCTGGGCCATGACACTGGTACCTGGAGGCTTGCGTCACGTGGATCAAACATGAAGATTCACCCTCGCCTCACCTTCGGTATAATTCACATATCAACAGCAGAGGACAGAGCTGCCTGCGTGCCTGGCGCAAGGCCACTGTCACCCGCCCACTGTTCTTCCTGTACACCTGCGGTCTCCTTTCTGTATTTGAGAGGCAGTGAGGTTCGCTGGCCCTTGAAGGAATAGTCTGGTAAGAACTGGCGCCCCACAGTGCTGTGACCCAGGCGTGGCTGAGTGCCCCATGTAACCCTAACATCATCCCTCTTATGCAAATGAGGAAGCGCAGAGACCCACACAGCTTGCCTGGGGTCGCACAGCATATGCGGACTGACACGCCAAGCCCCGAGCTGCTCCGCTCCTTTGTAAGTCTCTTGTGCAGACTCTGGCTTTGCCCCACCTCTTTCCACGTTGGAGGAGCCTCACACCCACACTCACCCAAGGGGCAGGAGACATTGTTTGGAAGGATGGCCGCTCAGCCACTGGTGACGGCGGCCCCAGGCAGTCTGTGCTCGCAGGACCCCCTGCTGCTTGACTAAGCCCTGAGCAAGCTGAGGAAGCCGCTCTGCTGGGTGCGGAGTGGCTGAGGCCACCCTGGGCTGGGCATCTGCTGCTGGCCGCTGTCCTCTGCCCGGGGGTCCCCAACAGCAGCTGCGTCCTCGGTCCCTGATGGCGAGGGAGTAGAGCAGGCATGGGCTGTGCTTGAGCCCATGCAGGCCATGTCCTGGTCACCACTGGGAGCACCTGTGCTCCCCCTGTCTGTGGACCAACCCACGTCGAGAGCGAGCCGTGGAAGGACCCAGAAGGGGGCCGTGGGGACCGGAGTGACACCTGCCCCATCTGCGCAACCTGGCACCCTGCTCTGGTGCATGCTGGGCAGGGCCAAGCGCTGGGCTGAACTCAAGGCCCCCAGCCTTGTCAGCGCCACCGAGGCCTCTGTGCAGCCGACCTCAAGGGAGGGACTGTGGGTGGGACAGCCGGGGTGATGGCTCCGCATCTGGGGCCTGTCCAGGCTCACCAAGGACCCTGGCACCGGCTCCCTGCGAGGTGTGCCCGGCGTCCTTCCCCACGCAGCGCTCTGAGCCTTTATGGTGCCTTGTCCTCATACAGGTAGGGCTCTGCCTTGCTCAGTCCTCCAAGGGCTTGCGCCAGCCCCTCTGGCCCAGTGGCCCCTGCTTGCCTCCACGGCAGGTTAGAAAGTGTCCGTCGCCGTGGGCCTCTCTGGGCAAGATGGTTTCATCTTCCTCAGCGACAAGGAGAAAGCGCTGGCGTCCGAGCATGCGCAGGACATGCTGAGTCCTAAAGAGAAGAGGAAAGGGGGGCCTGCCCCCGGGCTGCAGCCGGCCTTGTGAAGGGAGCCCCGCAGCTGCTTACCTCAGCAGTCCAGCTGCTCACAAAGCACCGTGGGCAGCAGCTTCCAACTGCAGAGGTGGTTTGTCGCAGCCCGGAGCCTGCGAGGCCTGCCAAGGGCCTGCCCCTCTTCCTGCGAGCCGCTAGCTTCCCCTGAGTGGCGGTCTGCCACCCAGGGTGGATGCCAGGGTCCTTGTGTATAATGTTAATAACAATGATAATAAGATAATACGAGCTACAAGCACCTACCGGGCCACAGCTCCGTGCCTGATCTTGCCGATTCCTGCCCACCACCTGGAATGTACAGATCTGTTATCCCCATCTTACGGATGATAAAATGAAGGCTGAGCCAGGCACGACGGCATACACCTGCGATCCCGGCACTCGGGAGGCTGAGGCAGGAGGCTCGCTGCGCAGCGAGTGCACGGGCAGGCTGATCTACACAGTGAGATCCTGTCTCGAAATGAAAAAGACAAAAGAAAGGAAGTCTGAGCCCGGCCTGGGGAATTTAGCAATGTAGCAAGAACCTGTCTCAAAACAAAAAAAAGTCTGGGGATGTAGCTCAATGCGAAGGCCCTGGATTTAATCCCCAGTACAGGGAGGAGGGAAGGAAGGACGGAAGGAAGAAAGAAGGAAGGAAGGAAGAGAATAAAGGGTGCTGCCTCCCACCCCACAGTTTCTGAGCAGCCCCAGCAGTTCCCACTCAAGGTCCCTCGGCCCTGTTCCTCCCGCCTGTGGCGAGGTAGCGCGTCACTGTGCACAGCGTGGAGTGTGCAATGGAGCAAAACCCTCACTCAGCACAAGCCAGGGACCCAAAGGGGGCGTGGGGGAGGCCTGCGCCCCAGTCCCCCCAGGAGCACCAGGCCCCTGACCAAGCCTCCCCACCTCCCAGCACCGCCACAGGTGGGTCACCACACCCTCACAGCTGGACTTTGTGGACAGTACAGTGGCCTTCCCTCATGGAGGGAGCCCCTCACTGGGGCAACAGTAGAGCATGCTCTGGGCCTGACTCAGCCCCATTAGTCACCATGCTGCCTGGGATGCATCATGGGAATTCCCCGCTGCCCTGAGGCTGCGCCCAGGCCCCGCAAAGACGGGTAACTCCACCCCCTCCCCATCACGGAGTGGGGGGGGGCACCAGCTCAGTGCCTCCGGTGCAGCATAACACACACGTCCCACCCTAAAATGGGGTCAGCCACCCCGAAGGACGCTGCGCGTGGAAGACAGGCACGGACTTCAGCTGTACAACAGAAGAGAGTGACCCACCCACGACCCACATCTGAGGACTCGGGTGACGTGAGCGCGACGCTGCCACAGACTCAGCACTTCGGGGCTGGCATGGGAGACTGAGCCAGCTTCCACTCTCTCATGCATGCAGGCGCAGAGAGGGCGCGCTGGGCGGCAGGAGCTACAGGAAGGAGGCCAGGGTGCAGGCTGGGGCGTGGCGCGTGCCTGCGAGCCCAGCACTCTGGGAGGCTGAGGCAGGAGAGTGCAGAGTTCCGACCCAGCCGGGTGACTCGGGACTTAGCAAGCCCCTGGCTCAAAACGTAAACAACGAAAAGAGGCTGGAGATTCTGGTTGGCACGAAGGCCCTAGTTTCAGTTCCCCTAGAGAGGGAACGAGGTAGCAGGCGGCCTGCGGCTGGTCCCAGGTGGGTCGCACAGGCGCACCTGCAGCCCCAGGCTCCCCGCCCGCCCGCTCAGGCCCAGCCTGCCTCTGCAACCCAGCCAGCCACGCCCACCCCTCTGCCCCCGGCAGCCTGCTCAGGCTGAGCCCGTTTCCAGTCTGAGGACTGCACGGGGTCATCAGGGACACGCTCAAGCTGCCTGTACACGCACACCTGCGTGGCTGCACGCACACACACGCATGCACGCACGCACACAGAGAGCGAGACGACTGGGCATGGGCTGTCACGTTCCGACGTGCTGGAGACTGTCGGGGCGTCACCGTTCACCCCACGGGCACGCGGAGGGGTGGCCCGCCCTGGAGCTTGGCCCACACTCGGCATGATGAAATATTTTCATCTTTGCAAAACGAACGACTGCGGTGCGGGTTTTGAGGCCTCAACCTGAGCAACATAAATCTTAAATTTTAATTGCTCTTTTAATTTTCTTTTGTTCCCTCCATGGGCATGAAAGCTGCACGAAAGCAGAGATTTGTTCCTGTCCACTTTTAGTTTCTAAGGAGCACCCACTCCATAGGATGCTCGGAACACAAGCAGCTGCTCAACAAATATTTGTGTGAATAAATAAAAGGAGAAAATGTGCTTTTTGGTACCGAGGATCGAACTCAGGACCTCGTGCTTGCCACGCAGGCACTTGTGCTGCTGAGCTAGCTCCCCAGCCCTTAAAAAATAAATGTTGATCTGCTTCCCAATTCAAGAGACGCAAAAGGAAGGCCGAGATGCTTTTCGAAGCCTCTTTGCTTGGTCCACTCCACCTACTGCAGCCACCCGGTACCCTCGCAGCTGCTTCCTTCAGGCCCTGGGGGCGGCGGTTCCATCCCGGGCCGCTGTGCCGGCCCTGTCCCCAGGCTGGCGTGGTTCCAAGCGCCCGTAATCCCAGCCCTCGGGAGGCTGTAAACAGGCGGATCGCTAGGATCCGATTTAGTAGAGAGACCCTGAACACCCTGTAGACCCTCCCTCAAAATACAAAAAACAAAACCAAAAACAAAAAAAGGTCAGAAAGCAAGATGCTTCCTAAAAGTGGTCACTGGGAAGCCCGTTCTTGAAGCCTTAGGGAGGTATTTTAATACGTATAAAGGGAGGTCTTAGCACATCAAGCTTGTTATTTGACAGATGTAATACTGCTTAGGATTCAGAGTATTATTTAGGAGAAAGCTGAATTTATCTTAGCGAAAAAATTGCGTTGATGCTGTGCTACAGCTGAGGAAGGACAAAAGTGCCACCATACCAGGCCTGGGCAAGAGCCACGGGTAGACTAGGGGCTGCGGTGCTTGGCATCATTGAGCTGACGAACATTTGGTGGGAGAAGAAAATCAAATTTACAATTATGCGCGTGAAAATCCCATCTTAAAGCCTGCTTTCTATTAAATGGAAGGAGCGGACACAAAATCAGGCGTCAAAAACCTTCTGTCAAGGGCCAGCCGGCTCACATCTTGGCCTCTTTGGACCACGCACATCTTTGTCCGTGTTCTTCTTTGCCTTTTAAAAATGTGAAAGCCATTCTTAGCTCAAGAGAAACGCAAAACAGGCGCGAAACTGCCTTTTGCGCCGTATTCATAGACTCGCGCTATAAGTCACAGCATGCAGGGCCAGGGACTCAGCTCAGCGGTATGGCGCGCCCGGCGAGTGCAAGGTTCTGAGTTCAATTCCTGGTAACTAAAAAGTTGCAGAGTTTACTAACTATACTAATTGGTAGAGTCCCAAACAATGCAATGACGATTATTTATTAATGTTAATTAGTATTAGTATTTTACTTACTCCTATTCTTGGTACCATTGTGACTTCATAAAACTTTAATACACTTTATATGGTCCAATTTTTTCTTTTTTTGAGACAGGGTCTACAGGCCTGTGTAGCTCAAGCTGGCCTCAAGCTCGTGGCAATCCACCTGCCTCAGCCTCCCTAGCGCTGGGATTACAGTGTGCACCACCATGCCTTGATGGTTTGATTCATTGCAGACTTTTTATTTTTAAAAAATGCTTAAAGGGCGCTGTCTTTGGCAGTGAGAGCTCTTTAGAGTCCTTTTGGCTCATCCTAGTAGCTTTTGACATTTTTGTTTCGTTCTGGCATATAAAATCACTTGGGATTATCTAATACATTTCCTGCATAAACCTGGCGTTGGCCATTTTCTAAGAAGTGCTGGTTGCTTTAGTTAGGAATGGTGTTCACAGACCAGGCTCCGGGACTGGCACGCACAGGCTATGTGAGTTTATAAACAGAGGTGACATCCAGGGCATGTCCTGGTCTCCGGAGTTTCCTGACTACTCCTGAAAGCCCTCCTCCAGCCGGAGCATGGTAGCACACACGCATAGTCGCAGCTCTTAGGAGGCTGAGGCAGGAAGACTGCTGGGGGGGGGCTCTCTTCCTGGTACAGTAACCCCCACTCCTGGCTCTGATCCTTAGCTGGATGCTAAAAGACAGGAATTAGGTTCTGTGGCTTCCAGGAATATTTTTCAATAACCAGAATCAAATTCATTCTCAGGTTAGCTTTCAATTAACTATAAAAACTTAGCTCCCTAGAATTCCTACTGCCTGATAACCTGGGATAATTGAAGTTTGCTACAAAAATAAATAACAGGGGATTCTAATGAAAGCAGCTGACCTGTAACTGACAGGGTCACAAAGTCAGATCAGCTCATAAGACAGGGAGCACAGCGGCTTGGATCTAAGACAGCTGGGGACGGGGAGAGTCCAGGGAACCGGGAGCGCAGGCCCCTGTACAGGGCAGCCACCTCCACCCCTGGCACAGTGTTGCCACGTAGGCCCATTACCAGATCTTTCTGACTTTTTCAGGATGAAAAAAATAGAGATTTTTTTTTCAGTACTAGGGATTGAACCCAGAGTCATCACACATTTTTGGTTTTGAGACAGGTCTCACTGAGGCACTTACATAGCCCAGGATGGATCCAGATGCGACTCCTCCTGCCTGTCTCCCAGAGGGCTGGGATCACGGCACGTGCCTCCAGGCCCTGCTAGACTTTTTTAAAACTGAAATTTCATGATTCTCAAATATCTGCGGGCATGTTTCATTTA
>NW_004524577.1:2119035-2128302 GCF_000260255.1 Octodon degus
GAAATAAAAAAAAAGCCTATAGCCAAACTGGTGAAATCAATAACCTATGCTTATAAAGGGGCAAACTTTTTATCATTTCTAAGTACATACATACAGCAATACAAAATACGTACAGTAAAATGTAGCCTTCAGTGTTTTAGGGTGTATTCATCCAAATAACTACTATGCCACTAAAGATAAGGGATATTTCTGTTGTCACCAGAAGGATTTTTTGGGCGACCTTCCCAGCCTCTGCTAGCCAAGGTTCTGTGCTCTGTTACGATGGGATCTGCTGTTTCAGCTTTCCCTGTGCCTGATTCCTCCCCCTGTGCCTGGCCTGTTTCACTTACCCCGTGTCCTCCAGATTCGCCCAACTTGCTGCCGAGGAGAGGATTTCGTTCTTTTTATGGATGAACGTAGCATCCGTAGACTTCTTTCTTCTTCATTCACCTGTCCTTGGCTCCCGAGGTCATTTCCACACCTTGCCATTGCCCTTTCTTAGTTGCTTGGCTCCCTTTTATCTATTGATGGGAAGCCATTGTATACTCTGTATAGAATTTCCTTGTCAGACATGAGCACTGCAATTGTTGCCTCATGGGTGCTTGCTCTTTCATTTTCTTTTTCTCCCGCTTTTTAATGCATTTAGTACAGGGTCTCACTGTGTAGATCGGACTCGCCGTGACCCGCCTGTGGTCAGCCTCCCCAGCGCTGGCATTACAGGCGCGTGCCACCACGCCCAGCCTCAGTTGTGGGGCTGGCACAGCAGGGGAGGGATCAACCCCGGTCCCTGCATCGGCCAAAGCAGGCGCTGTAGTCTGCTGAGTTATCTGGCCGGCCCCTCTTTCATTTTCTTAACAGTAACTTCTATGAGTTTCTCTCTTTGTTAAGACACCGAGAATGGAAGCAAGGGCCTCACACATGCCAGGCAGGGCTCTGCCACCACGTTGTGTTCTGGCCCTAACAATATCCTTTCAGGGCCGGGGAGATGGCTCAGTAGAGTAAGCCCTTCCCTGGCAAGCACAAGGGCCTGAGTCCAATCCCCGGTTCTGCCAAAATAAATAAGTAAATACATAAATAAAATAAAAACAATATCCTTTGAAGAACAGAAGGTTTTAACTTTACTAACGAACAATTAACTAACTCAAAATATTTTCTAATTCTATTAATAATTGTAGTGTCCTATTTAAAAGATCTTTGCTGGCCCTAAACTTACAGATTTTCTCCTACACTTTCTTCTGTGTGTTTTACATACTAAATTAATCTTGCATATACCGTGGAGTACAAATTAAGGCTCAGTTTTTAGGGCCAGAGAGATAAATCAGCAGCATAAGCACCTTTGGGGAAAGTGCAAGGTCCTGAGTTCAATCCCTGGGTTTTTTTTTTAAAAATAACTTTTTAAAAAACATGAATATCCATTTATTTTTAACCCTTTTTGCTGAAGAGACTTCCCTTTCTTTATTGAATTACCTTGACCCTTTCGTAGGTCTACTTTTGGGTTCTCTATCGTATTCCACTGCTCAGTGCATCTACCGTTGCACCAGCCCCACGCTTTACTACACATTGAAGAATAGACTCTTCAGCTTTCTTCTTTTTTTTAATTTTTAAAATAATCTTTTATTTACTTATTTATTTGGTACAGGGTCTCACAATGCAGCTCAGACTCACAGTGATCCTCCTGTCTCAGCCTCCCCAGCACTGGGATTACAGGGGTCCTGGGGCTGGCACGGCATGCAGCACTGGGGATTGAACCCAGGTCCTTGTGTTTGCCAGGCAAGCACTTAGACCGCTGAGCTATCTCCCCAGCCCAGCTTTGTTCTTTTTTAAGAAGTCTTTTTCAGCAGCTGAGGTTCGACTGCCCGGTGCTGTGCCAGCCCCGCTGCTGAGGTGTGCTGAGATGGCAATTGAGACTGGGCATGCTGGTGTGCACCTATAATCCCAGCTCTTGGGAGGCTGAACACGGGTGGATCGCTATGAGTCCGAGCTATGTAGTGACACCCTGTAGAACCTGCATTAAATTCAAAAAAGTAAAAAGAAGTCAGCAACAGTGAGCCTATGCCCCATGAGCATGGTATATCCCTTCATTTCTTTAGGTTTTCTTTCATTCAAATAGCAAAAAACCAAGAGGCACAAGCCAATTACACGGAGCAAGATACTCTTAGTGCTAGGACAAGCAGATTCTGCATGCAAAACAGTGAAGCTGGAACTCCGTGTGGGGCGCGTGCCCGAAAGCCCAGCACTCTGGGAGGCTGATGCACGAGGGTCTCGGGTTCAAGCCCAGGCTGGACCATCTTGTAATATCCTATCTCACCCAAGAGGAAGCTGCGGGTGGAGCTCAGTAGCAGAAGCCCTTGGCTCAATCTCTAGTACCAAAAACAAAAGCAAAAGAAGTGGGAGCCCTGCCTCATGCTCGCTGGAAAAAAGAAAAAAAATTAATGAAATGTCTACATGTAAGGGCTAGAACTATAAATCTCTTGGAATAAAACAGGAATAAACTTTCATGTACTTGGATTAGGCCAAAGAAATACAAACAAATTAGACTTCATCAGCATTTTAAGTCATTGTGCTTCAGATTACACCAAAAAGAAAGTGAAAGGACAACACACAGGACGGGGGACACATTTTACAAATCTTACTTCTGAAAATAGACTTGTATGTAGGTATGCACAGGCTATCTTAGGACTCAGGAATGAAGAGAATCAAGCCAATCTTAAAATGTGCAAGGGATCTCAGTAGACATCGTTCCAAAGAAAATACGCTGGCCTTGCCGTGGATCTGAGAGACGACACGTGCAAACGCTACTTCAAGATAAAATGGAAACAAAGCTTTGCAGATAAAGAGGAGGAGGGGCGGAAGGGAGGGGAAGGGAATAGAGGAAAAGAGAAATCCAGATCTTTCGTGTACAGGCACAAATTCCCTACAAAGGACGTGATCATTACACAGATCTAAATTGGGCCAATAAACTTACTAAAGAAAAGATACTACTTCCAGTACCCCAGGATGGCTATTTTTCCAAAAACACGATGGTGTTAGGAAGAGACAGAGAAACTGGAACCCTCATACGCTGCTCATGGAACTGAAAAGTAGTGGGGACATCTGGAAAGTGGTCTGGCAGCTCTCCAAAGGGTTAAACGCAGAATTACCGCACGGCTATCTGCTATTTTATTACATATTACATAGAACTGTCAGGCCCGCATGGTAAACCCAAGAGAAACGAAAGCACATGTCTGCACAACTCAGATGTGATCATAACAATATTTTCATGATAGTCAAAAGGTAAAACAGGGCCAGGGAGAGAGCTCAGGGGCGTAAGCACCTGCCTGGCAAGCGCAAGGTTCCAAGTTCGATCCCTGGCACTGCAAAAAAACAGTGAAAACAGTCCACGTTCCCACCAGCTGATGGACAGATAAATAAAGTGTGACATATCCAGAACACAGACTACCAGCTGGCAATAAAAACAGATGTGATGGGATACACGCATGCACCTTGAAAACAGAGCAAGCGGGAGAAGACACTCACGGGGACCACCTGCTGTGGGCTCTGTTCACAGGCAAATTAGAAGTCGCAGGGACAGGGGGCAAGAGAGGAATAAGGAACTGCTCGTGGGCCTGGTGTTGCTTGGAGGGAGATAAAAATGTTTTAAAATGCTTTATGGTGACAGTTTAGCAACGCTGTGTTTATCAAAATCCATATGAATTATGTCTTAACGAACCTCTTATTTAAAGATGGAATTATAGGGCTGGGGAGATAGCTCAGCAGTCTAAGCGCCTGCCTGGCAAGCGCAAGGACGCAGGTTCGATCCCCAGTACCGCGTGGTGTGCCGGCCTCAAAAACCCAGGTGCGCCGGGCCAGCCCTGCAACTGGGTGTCCCAGCACTGGGGAGGCTGCGACAGGGGATCACTGTGAGTCCGAGCTGCGAGGTGAGACCCTGTATCAAATAAAGAAATGTAAGGTTGTTTTTAGGGAAGGAGTTATAAAACATACTGTACTAGCAAGTACAGAAAAGCCCTTTGCTCACAGGCTACCC
This sequence comes from Octodon degus, assembly GCF_000260255.1. NCBI lineage: Eukaryota > Metazoa > Chordata > Mammalia > Rodentia > Octodontidae > Octodon > Octodon degus. The sequence continues at coordinate 2,123,039 of NW_004524577.1, forward strand.
GCATCAGCCTGCCATTCAGAAGAGGAGCGTGAGGGCCGACTCTGAGCAACATGCCTGCGTCCTCCGTTGAAGCAGCAAGTCGAGGCAGCTGTTGGCCTCCCACTTGCCCTTCCCAGACTGGGCTGAGTCAGAGCCAGGGAAACGTGGCCATAGGAGCAAGCGGCTGTTTCCTGTCACAAGAAAACAGAAGCAGCCTGCGCAACACCGGCTCCGCACTTCCGGCCGCCAGTGCTTCCCCGCGAGTTCACGGCCAAGAAATGGCATCGCGACTCTCTGAAGCGTGACAGCATCCCCTGCTGCTGCGTCCACTCGGGACTCCACCTCCAACACTTTGTTCAGCTTGGTTTAAACTATAAACTGATTCAAGCCTCCCCGCACAAGCTGTGTCCATACTCCAAACACCCCCGCCCATCACCTTGGGGGTGAAATCCCACTGAAAGAGCATAAAATCCTTCGCAGCGAATCAATTTCTCTTACTTGCCTAATGACCGAAAGGACCCAGTGTGCTAAAGGTCGTCGGGAACTCCACCAACTTAGGCTATTTGTCCGCCATTGTCCCAATTATTGCTACATGGGATGCTATTGTTTACTTATTGTTTCTTTAAGTTAATTTGTACCTTTTTTTACTTATGTGTACGTGTGAACCTAAAAGAAAAGTCAGTGACTTCACCATAAATTGAAAGTCACACTTAAAAATAAAGCCAGCGAGCCAGGCATGAATGCACACGCCATAATCTCGGCCCCCGGAGGCTGAAGCGGAAGATTGCAAATGCGAGGCCACTGAGGGCAATTTAGCCCGAAAGACCTGGCCTCAAAGTTTAAAAACCAATCTGGCTGTGCAGCTCAATGGTAAAGTGCTTGGGTAACTCATGCAAGGCCCTAGCTAGGTTCAATCCCCTGTACGGCAGAAAATTTTAAAGTAGTAATAAACTTAGCAAAAACAGAACATATTTGATTCCACCTCCATGTGGAGCTCGGCCAGATTCTGAGGCCCACGCCACATGGTTAAGTGGGGGGTCGGCAAGGCTCAGAGACCCGAGCGAACCAAGGCGAGTCTTTCTCTCCGAGAGATTACGTAAGAAGAGAAACGCTCAGGACGCTGGAGAAGCCCTTGACCGGTCTTCCAGAACTCCTAAGGGCGCATGACGAGCTGCCTTCCTAGCAGGGTAGAGTCAGTGCTGTTCTTCCCACACGTGCAGTCTTGGAAAACGACTTCTAGGAATGCAGTCGCCTGGGAAGCACCTGGGTGCCCGGGTGGTGCTAAGCAGGGCTTTGAGGCTACGGTGGGCACTGGCATGGGGATACTTATGTTCCTCTGTAGTGTCTGTCGGAGCGAGGGGAGGCTTGCTGAGGAAAGCTGGGGTGGCGGTGGGCTGCGAAGGTGCGTCTCCCAGCCGTGATGGCTTGGAGTCTGGGCAGGAGACGGGTGGAGCTGGAGTCCCGCAGAGCAGGGCCAGTCGGGTGGGAGGGGAAGCCCCCCACGCTGTGGGCTCGCCCAGCCTGAGAAGGAAGGCTGAACGCAACGCGGTGTCCAGAGTGAAGGCCAGGCGCGAACACACTTGGGCAAGCTTGAACTCTCCGCTTAGCCAGGAATGGCTGGCATTATGTACTTGGCTGTCTGGGAGGCTGCCAGGTGCCAGGCTGGGCCTCAGGAAAAATGAAGGCTGCCACCTCAGGCAGCAGGTGGTGTTGTGAGGAGGCCTGGCACAAATAACTACAACAAGGTAAGGCAAGGGAATGCTTTCTTATTTTAACGTTGTAATGAGTGCAAATAACGGCCTCATTCTGAAGCCATACACATGGGCAAGAAAATGTATCGTCCATAACCCAGGAACAAGTGACGTTAGGCATCAGGGGATCCAGCTGCCTCTCACAAAGTGACATGTAAAGCTCAAGGGTCCAGTGACAGCGGTCACAGACATGTCTTCCAGAGCTGGGGGTGAAAATCAGCGTGGCAGCTCACACGTGCCTGGGAGGGAGGTCCCCAGGAACATCTAGGCAAGAGGAATTGGCTGGGCAGAACACCCCTGCTGCCCCCCACACCGCCCCAGCAGGGAGTGGCTCACAGAGGAGGGGTGTGCGGTTGCTAGGCCCTCAGTCAGGAGAGCGTCCCCTACGAGGAGGTTTTGGTCAGGGCCCGAACTTAGAACACAACCGGGGCTCCAGGGACAGTGCGGGGTGCTCCCGCTCAGCATCTGGGGAGAAGGAAAAAGCAGCAGGCATTTCCGAAGAAGCCGCCAGTGCCAGAGTCGAGACACACATCTGGGTATCTCTTCTCAAGGACCCAGTCTCCTCTGACAGATCTACAGATTAGATATGATGGGACTAGGCTCAGCATTAAGGACTGGCCTAGCACGCACGAGGCCCCGGGTTCAAACCCTACTGCTGGAAAAAAAAAAACTAAATGAATAAATAAGTAGAAGAACTGGAGTCAGGTGTGATCTGGACACCCGTAAACACATCCTGAGGGCTAAGGCAAGAGTCACAAATTTGAACCCAGCCTGGGCAACCTGGTGACTTAGCAAGAACTGTCTCAAAATAAAAAAATAAATGTAAGAATGAAAAGTCTCAAACTCTTGGTTGAATCTCTATTCACACACACACACACATGTGCATGCATGTACACTTGATTATCTCCATTTCACACATGAAAAACTGAAGGACTCGAGAATTTAAGTAACTTGTCTAGCAGGTCACAAATCCTGGAGGGAAGAAACTTGTGTTGCGTTCATCAGCGAGTCTTCGGGGACCACTGGTGCCTGGCATATAATGGCGTTGGATAGATGCTTGGGCCGGGGCTGAGCAGGATGCTGGGTGGAAGGGGAGAAGGAGAGAGGGAAGGAGGAAGGTGGGAGGGACTGGGGGGAAGTGGCCTCTGGCCAGGCCTGGGCCACCCCAGCCCACAGCGCTTCCCATGTCCCAGGGGCCACCATGCACTGGAGGAAGTACCTGCTGCAGGGCCTGCACCGGCTGCAGAAGGGCCCGGGCTACACCTACAAAGAGCTGCTGGTCTGGTACTGCAACAACACCAACACGCACGGCCCCAAGCGCATCATCTGCGAGGGGCCCAAGAAGAAGGCCATGTGGTTCCTGATCACCCTGCTCTTCGCCTCCCTCGTGTGCTGGCAGTGGGGCGTCTTCATCAAGACCTACCTGAGCTGGGACGTCAGCGTCTCGCTGTCCCTGGGCTTCAAGACCATGGACTTCCCCGCCGTCACCATCTGCAACTCCAGCCCCTTCCGGTAGGCGGAGCTCGCAGGGCTGCCCGCCCTCTCCTGCTCGTCCCGGCGCCCTGCCTTCCGCGCCTTCCCTTGCTGGACCTTTCTCTTCTCCTTTATCTCCAAGTTCCCCTCCCCCCTTCTTAGTCTTTCGCCTTTGCTCCCTCTGTCTCTGAGTTCTTCCTCTCTCAGCAAGTAAGATCCCAGATTCATAAACATCTGAGGCTTAAAGGGAAGCCCAGAACGTGCCTGGCGGTTCTGTCCTCGAGAATGCCAGCGTCTGCTTTGTATCCCGTCTGTGCCACCGCGCAGCCGTGGTGTGTCGGCCACCGCTGTAGATGTCTGGCCACAGCAGCGCGCAGCCCTCTCTACGGGGAAGCAGGCGTTGGTACTTCTCCACGCGTACTGAATTAAGTGTAACTGGTGACCGCAGCACTACACAGCCAATGCCCATGGTGTGTCAGGCAGTGACGCCCGAGCGAGTCCAATCCACCAGCCAACCACAGGCAGGTGCTTCGGCAGCAACCCGATGCGCAGCTAAGGGACCGAAGGATCAGAGGCGAGAGAACCAGCCCAAGACACTCCGCGGGCAAGTCTGGGATTTGAGCCCAGGCCCGGGCTTGCTGCAGGCCTGGCCTTCCTGCCAACCCGGCTGCTAGGCTCTGTATGGGACACACAGGGAGGCTGGGGCTCCTCCGGGTTAGGGGAAGCAGGCGGTCAGTAAGGCAAAGCCCTGGGAGGGATGCCCTTGGGTGGAGGACACAGCATGCGCAAAGGCCTGGGGTGGGCAAGAGCCCCATCCTGAGAGCTCAGGGGCTGGAGGCAGAGCAGAGGACTTCAGTAGCCCTAAGCGGAGCTCTGGAGTGGGAGGGGACAAGGCCCTCTGGATCGGGACGGTCGCAGCAGAGGGAAAAGCTGACCTAGAGATGCTTAAGACAATGCTCCAACCGACCCTAAGCAAGAGGTGGGAGAATAATAAAAAACAGTCGCCCCAGAGAGCTCAGCCTTGCCCCTGGAGGCCCGCAGCCCCCTCAGCGAAGAGGATACGGCTGCCAGGCCCAGCCGACCAAGCTGGCCTGGCCGGCGAGCTGGGAGAGGGGCACCCAGGGGCTGTGCCTGCGGGAAGACCGGGGACGCCTGCGGCCTCCCTCCAAATAAGCTCTCCCGGAGGCTGCTCGGCTCCTACACTAAGCTGCAATTAGACCTTGCAGACTGGACCGCAAGGAAACAAAGAAACAAGCCCTGTCTGAAAAGGCTGAAATGTCGGCTTCTAACAGTTTATCTGATTTTCTTTTCCTTTTCTCTTTCTTTCTTTTTGTTTAGAATGTTTCTGTGGGGGGTTTGTAGTTGTTGAATTAGCAACGATCTGGGAGAACTGAATTAATTAACATTCAAATATAGAGCTGTACATCAACATTCTAGAGGGGTAGAACACGCGCAGGTGCCAGGGTGGATGGGTGGGGAAGGGAGCATGTGTGCAGGTCACATTCTTCCACCTGGCCTGGCGACAGCCACACAGGGATAGGAGCCAGACCCCAGTGCGGGCTCGCAGATGCCCCGCCCCCTCCCTAGCCTGCCCCCTCACCTCCCTAACCCCCACCCACCTCCCTAACTTCCTGCCCGCCTCCCTGCCCTCCCCCAACCCCCTAACCTCCCCCTGCCCACCTCCCTAATCTCCCTCAACACCCTCCCCTCCCCCTATCCACCTCCCCAACCTCTCCACCTGCCCACCTCCCTAACCTCCCCCCCCTCCCTAACCTTCCCCTGCCTACCTCCCTAACTTCCCCACACACACCTCCCTAACCTCCCCTGCTCCCTCCCTAACCTCCCCTGCCCACCTCCCTTGCCTCCCCTCTGCCTACCTCCCTAACCCTCCCTGCCCAACACCCTAACCTCCCCCTGCCCACCTCCCTAACCTCTCCGCCTGCCCACCTCCCTACCCTCGCCCTGCCCACCTCCCTACCCTCCCCTTGGCCCCTCCCTACCCTCCCCGTCCACCTCCCTACTCTCCCTGCCCCCTCCCTACCCTCCCCCTGCCCACCTCCC
>NW_004524577.1:2128402-2135386 GCF_000260255.1 Octodon degus
GCCCCCTCCCTAACCTCCCCCTGCCCACCTCCCTAATCTCCCTCAACACCCTACCCTCCCCCTATCCACCTCCCCAACCTCTCCACCTGCCCACCTCCCTAACCTCCCCCACCTCCCTAACCTTCCCCTGCCTACCTCCCTAACTTCCCCACACACACCTCCCTAACCTCCCCTGCTCCCTCCCTAACCTCCCCTGCCCACCTCCCTTGCCTCCCCTCTGCCTACCTCCCTAACCCTCCCTGCCCAACACCCTAACCTCCCCCTGCCCACCTCCCTAACCTCTCCGCCTGCCCACCTCCCTACCCTCGCCCTGCCCACCTCCCTACCCTCCCCTTGGCCCCTCCCTACCCTCCCCGTCCACCTCCCTACTCTCCCTGCCCCCTCCCTACCCTCCCCCTGCCCACCTCCCTACCCTCCCCCCTGCCCACCTCCCTAACCTCTCCACCTGCCTAGGTATTCCAAAGCCAAACCCCTGCTGAAGGACCTGGATGAGCTGATGCAGGTGGTCCTGGATAGGATCCTGGCCCCCGAGCCCACCCTCGCCAACACCACGGGTGCGCTGAACTTTACCCTCTGGAACCACACGCCCCTGGTGCTCATTGACGAGCGGGACCCGCAGCACCCGGTGGTCCTGGACCTCTTTGGGGACAACCACAACGCCTCGGCAGGCAGCAGTGCAGCGCCAGCCAGGGCCGGCAACGCCCCCGGGTACAAACTGGCCATGAGATTGGTAAGTGCACCGCGCGACGGGCCCTTGCACTGGCCCAAGAGGGTCTCCTGTCTTCAGGACTCGAATCTCGCTGGGGGAAGCCGGTGCTCGCTTGCCGTTTTCCATTTGCAAAGTTCGTGAGGGTGCGAGTAGCTCGCGTGTCAGCAAGCTTCCTGGACGCAGCTGATTTAGCTCAGATTCACTAATGCGAAGCTGAGAATTCTTTGGCTTCCAGAACCATCAAGTCCAGAGATCAGCGGGGTCCAGGCGCGTCTGGATCCAGGCATCCAGCGTTGTCCCCGGGGCCTTCTCTTCGCCTCTCTCAGCGTTGTCCCCGGGGCCTTCTCTTCGCCTCTCTCAGCTTCTCTAATGGTTGCTGTTACTCTCTGGGGCTCTCTCTACACAAAAGCCTCTCGGTAGCCTTGCACTTCGCCAGCGCTGCCATCTCCCCAGAGAGCCCCTCTTTCTCCGTAGCCTCAGCAAAGGGCCTGGGGCACTCACCAGGTCACGTTCTCCCTGCTGAACCAACCACAGCCGGCTAGAGGATGGGCTCCCCTGATTGGCCAGTGCCAAGTCACGTGATCTGGGAGCTGCGGGCAAGGTTGGCCTCTGGCACAAGGGGCAGGGGTTTGGGAGGGAGCCAGGGAGCCAGGAGGTGCTGTGTGTGTGTGTGTGTGTGTGTGTGTGTGTGTCCATGACATCAGAGTGTAGGCCACTTGCGCCAGTCTAGGTTTACGGAATAGCAGGTGGTGGTAGTCCCAGCTATTCAGGAAGCTGAGGCAGGAGGACTGCCTGCGCTCAGGAGTTCAAGCCAGCCTGGGCAGCGAAGCGAGACTCCCTCTTCAGTAGAGGAAACACCACATAGTTCGGTGTTGGAGGCTCGTAGGGATCTGCGCACTCAGTGACATGCCCTCGTGTGGCGGTGGATGCGCGTCCGTGCCCGTGCCCTGTGCCTACTGCATAATGGCACACACGAGGCGGGGGCTGGTGACTGCACAGAAGTCCTCGTGGCCCCAGGCAACTCCATGCCATGCCATGGCCCCGGGGCGTGGGTGAGTACGGGGCTCGACCACGCTCTCACTGCCGAGGTGCGGCCCCGGGGCAGTGAGCCGGGAACCACGCCAGCTAGCCCTGTGGGATCCCTTGGACCAGCGACTAGGGCGCGCAGAGGCCTGTGCCCACGGGAGCCCCTTTGCCCCTGCAGTGCAGCCTCAACGGGACCGTGTGCACCTTCCGGAACTTCACCAGCGCCACCCGGGCCGTGACCGAGTGGTACGTCCTGCAGGCCACCAACATCTTCTCCCAGGTGCCACACCAGCAGCTGGTGGAGATGGGCTACCCAGCCGAGCACATGATCCTGGCCTGCCTGTTTGGGACAGAGCCCTGCAGCTACCGGTGAGAGCCCTTGCCCCCCTTGCGTGCCCCTCCCTGCTCGGCCCCTCCCAGCCACCGAGGAGCTTCTGCACCTGGGACTCGGGTGCAGGACAGGAAGAAGAGAGGACCAAGCAATCTGTGGGCCTGATATGGCTGGCCCAGGCTCGGCCAGCCGGGCAGGGTGAGCCGTGCATGCACCACACACAAGGTGGCCTGGCTGTGAGCACGCCCCCCCCCCACGGGTCTCCTGCCTTTGCACTCAAGGGGGCAGAAGGGGCCAGTGTGGAACCAGAGAGGAAGTCAGGGTGGGCCCCCAGCTTCAGCCCCTCTACATTTTCTGGCCTCTGAAACCAGTGTCTACTCTGGGAGGCTGAAGCAGGAGGATGCAGGTTCAAGTCCAGCCTGGGCAACTTAATGACTTAGTGAGATTCTTGTCTTGATGAAAAATGAGAAAAGGGCTGGGGATGGAGCTGGGTGTGAAGGTCCTGGATTCAGCCCCTGTACCACGGGGGGGGGGGGGACAAAAGGAGAAACAGAGAGAAAGAGGAGGCCAGTGAGCGAGATCGGCCATCTTCTCCGGCCTCCCCACGTTCTGAGCCAGCCCTGGTGGCATGAAAGGCAGCCTGACTCTCCCCTGCCTTCCCACGCTAGCCCTGGCCCCGAGCAGGACCGGGTCTCTGCCTTCCCCCGCCCTGGGCTGCGGACGCCGTGTCCACCCGTGTAAAGGCTTGGTATTAGGAAAGTGTGGCCCACCTGTGGTGCCCAGAGAGCAGAGCTCACAGGCTGTAAAGACGTTTTGTGAAATAGCTGTTTAGTGTGGACTCATTTTAGGGTTACAGAAAAGCCGCAAACACAGTACAGTGTCCCCTTAGGCCCCTCATGTGGTTCCCTCTGTCACGTAACCTTAGTCAAGACTAAGATAGTAGCTTAGTGTGGCGGCACATGCCTGGAATCCCAGCGATTCCAGCACTCAGGGAGGCTGAGGCAGGAGGATCGTTGTGAGCTCGAGGCCAGCCTGAGCTAAATAGTGAGACCGTGTCTCAAAAACAAACCCAAGGTGGTGACATTGGCGCGCGGCTGCAGGGAAAACAAGCTGCTGCCTTCAGATGTGATCAGCCTGTCCCAGGGATCTCTGTGCTCCAGGATTCCGCTCTGGAGAGCAGGTTGCTGTTAGCTGTCATGTGACCCTACTGTGGGGGACAGTTTCTCAGGCATCCTTGTTTGCAGTGACCTTGACGGCTGTGGTGCACTGGTCAGTGTGTTGGAGAAAGCCCTCCACTGGGGCGGATTTGCTTTCTTTCACCGGAGCTTGGTGGTCAGGGGTGGAACACCCCGGGGGAGGCGAGCAGCCTCTTCCTGATGTCATCACGCAGGGCACGTGTTGGCCGTGCGACGCCGCCCAGGAGGTGAGCCCGCTCTGCCTGGTCGGCCCAACTTCTCCACCAAGGAACTGCTGTCCTCTGCCAGCACCACGCTTTGGAAGTGGCATGCCGAGCCCGGCTGTGCAGCAGCGCAGAGGCTGGCGGGGCTGGATTAAGCTCGAATGATCTCCCAGAGAGAGGATGGAGACCTTCTGGGTATCTCTGTAAGGAACCAGCGTGGGCTCGTGCGTACTTGAGGAGTAATGTAGCGCCTCATTACTTACTTTCCTGAGTCCTTCCAGCTCTGGCCACTAGAGGCTCTTCCAGGTAGCTCCTGAGTCCCTTTGACACGCCTACCGTTGTCATCATCATCATGGTCGCGGTCATCATTAGCAGCAGCAGCAGCCCCTTTGCCAGGGAGCTGTGGGCCCTCCCACTGGAGAACGGTACTTAGAAAGCAAGCCCTGAACATCTACGAGCTTTATTGTCCTTCTTATCGTCGCTGCTTCAGGGTGCAGCCAGCTGCTCAGGGGTGCGTCCCCGGTGGCTTCTGGGCCACACATTGCTGCTGCTGCTGTTGTCAGCAGTGTCCTGCCAGCCCGCTGCACGCTCCAGTTTTTGTTTTGTTTTTTTTTTAATGGGGGTTAGGATCGCTCAGTGTGTGGCGCAGTCGGCCTGGTCTCCAGTGACCCTCCTGCCTAGGGCTCCTCAGACACCCGCAGTGCACCTGCTAACTCCTGGAGCTGCTGCCTGAGGCCCAGCCCTGTCCAGGAAAGAATCCTGGCTCGGGAGGAAGCAGCCAGAGCGGGCGGGGCTGCTGGGGGGAGCGCAAAGCGCTGGCACAGTGATGGGCGGGGAGCGTGCACGCAGCCCTGTGGTGGGCAGCTGGCCACGCCCCCCAGCTCCTGCTCCCAGCCACATCTGCCCGAGGCTGACCTTGGAACCGGGTCCCCACAGCCGCGGTGAGGGCTCTGCCTTCACAGAGTACCTGGCTGCGCTGGCTTGCGCTGCCGCGTTCTTCCCTGTGGCCCCAGCCCTGGTCTTGCCCCATATAGACTGGAGGTGCTACCCGCGGCTCTGCCTGTGCTGCGCCGCCAGTGAGCCCCTCTCCTCGCCCTCTCCTCCGGCCTTCCCTGTCTCTTGTACCTCTTGAAGTCCTGCCTAGACCTCCCCTCCCACCCTGGCAGGCCTAGGTATCAGCCCTCCCTGCTTATCTCTGCGACATCTTTGTCACGTTATAGTTTATTCGCCAAGTATTTACCGAGTGTCTGCGTCCTGTGTGCCGAGCCTGGAAGTAGAGTGAGCAGCCACCTGGGATTCCTCTACTGTCACAGTATGCCAGGCATCTGACCCTCCCAGGACCCCAGAGCATGGCTGCTGTGTGGCCACTGGCACCCTGGGGTTACCATAGCAGACAGGGAAGAGAGGGGCAGACAAGCCCAAGGCAGTCCTGAGCTCCCAGCTGGGAGGCAGAGCCAGAATTAGGGTGGCGGCGGCCTGCTCCCGGACCTGCGCTCGGGCCCTCTGAGCTGGCCTCCTCCGAGAACAAGGTCAGGCCCCGGCGCACAGCAGCAGGGGCAGCTGACCAGGGAGCCACCGAATCTCGCTGGTTCCCCTTCTGACGCAAGCAGTTAAGGGCTCGCGCAGCACGAGCAAGGGCGACTGTGGGAAATCGCTTGCTAAGTGCTGCTCGTGATGTTCTCGGAACCGAGAAGTGGCCTCCGTAGAGGCCTCCGAGCAGACGAGACTGCAGAGCGGGGAGAAGCTGGACCTTTGAGGGTGTCGAGAGACCGATGCGCAGGCGGCAGCAGGTGCTGCAGGCTTGACTCTGGAAACCACGGGAGCGAGTTTGCGCTTGATTCTGTGAGGAGCAGCAAGGGACACCACACCGGCAGGGGCCTGAGCTGGCTGTGCGCAGGCCTGACTGCAGGGCCGCAGAGAAGAAGGAGGCCGGCGGAGGCCTCTGTGGGCCTTCAGGCAGGAAGTGCTGGCCACGGTGGGGACTCAGATGACGGAGGACAGGCTCGAGCCAAGTTTGCAAGCACAGGACTGAGTGGGTGCCCCAGGCATCAGGAACCACAGTATGGGCCAGGTGGGGGGATGGGGGCCCCATCTCCCCTCCCCCACTACGCAGCCCAGCACCTGCCTGGGTAAACATGTGTTGGCCCAAAATCTGGGGCTGCCTCCTCATTCCCCTTGCACCAGCAAGGAAGCCGTAGTCCAGAGGTTGGAAAGCGCTGGAAGCGGCGCACAGTGGCTGCGCGGGCTGCTGGCCCGGATGTCTCGGCTGCACCAACGCCTCCCCAGGAGGCTGCGATGAAAGATACGGCCAGTCTGCCTTATCTAAAATCGGGGAAAATAGCACCTGACCTCGCGGGGTTATTCGGAGACCGAAGTGAGATAATCCATGCAGAAATGCTCAGCCTGGGTTCGGATGTTGGCAGCAGCATACAGTTGGACAGACAGCGCTGCACATAAGATTTTTTTTTTTTTTTTGGCATGGAGGTACTCATTCCTTTTTATTTTTAATAACTATACGAGAACAATGCAAAAATCATAGACATGTCTTAAAGCTGTTTGTGGAGATGAGGACACGCACAGGAACAGAACAGAATTCGATGACCAACCATGACTCTCAAATTCAACAACTGGGAATCATCCCAGCCCCCAGGGCTATGTACAGGCGCTCGGGTACCAGGACTCCATCAGTAACTAGGTCTCTATGTCGAGGATGCCACCTGAGGCCCTGGACCACGCAGGTGCTTTACCATGGAGCTACATCCACCAACACCTCTCTTAAAAAACAAACATAACTGCATGAACATTCACAATAACTCCTCAGTAACTTCAATGTCCAATCATATTCTTGCTTATAAATGTCATGTTTGTTTACTCAAGAAAAATGAAAGTCTACATTATAATATTTAACCAATTAATCATTTTTTAAAAAGTTGACATATAACATGCATATTTATGGAGTATGGTGTGACAATTCCGTAAATGTCTACTATGTGGAGGGTTTCTTTGGACTGTGGATGCCAGGCAGGCGCTCATGCCGCTGGGCTGTCCCCTGGTGCCCATGCAAGGTCACATCAGGGTAAACAGTCCCCTCTCCTCAGACATTTCTAGTGCTCTGTTGGGAAGATTCAAGCTTCTCCTTTTGTTTCTTCAGGTTCTGTTTTAGTTTTGTTTTTTGAGGCAGTCTCACTGTATAGTGCAGGCTGGCCTTGAACTCGCAGTGACCCTCTGCCTGCTGGGTGCTGGGATTACTGACAGGCACCACCGTGCCTGGCTTCACTTCTAGCGTTTCAGTAGAGCATATGAGCTGTAGCCGCACCTGAAGACTAGAACGCGCTCTTGCTGTGTGGCTGTGTGCTGGTGCTGGCCATTCCGCCTCTCCCGGCCTCCCTCTGCCCTCCCGTCCTCCCTCCCTCTGCCCTCCCCAGCCTCCCTCTCTCTGCCCTCCCCGGCCTCCCTCCCTCTGCCCTCCCCGGCCTCCCTCTCTCTGCCCTCCCCGGCCTCCCTCCCTCTGCCCTCCCC
>NW_004524577.1:2135491-2135974 GCF_000260255.1 Octodon degus
GCCTCCCTCTCTCTGCCCTCCCCGGCCTCCCTCCCTCTGCCCTCCCCGGCCTCCCTCCCTCTGCCCTGAGAGACCTTTTCAGCTCCCACAGTAAGTGGAAACATTTCATATTTGTCTTCCTCAAACATTGAGATTTTAACTCGTCTTCTAATTTTCTATGAATCTATAATTTATCCCACTTTCTCCCTTATAATTTATTCTTTGAAGAAGTGTGATTATTTATCCTATCAAGTCCCTCCACAGTTTGGGTTTTTCTGATTTACTGCACTATCTTGTTTGTTTGTTTGTTATCAAGGATCGAACTCAGGACCTTGCACTTGCCAGGCAGGCACTTATGCAGCTGAGCTATCTGCTGGCCCCTACTGTGGTATCTTTTAACAGCAAGATAGCATTCTGTCTCCAGTATTTCCTAACAGCAAGCAGATCAATCCTATTCTAATTTTCTGGGCTGCTGCTGCTTCTCCTCCCCCTCCTCCCCTCCCC
>NW_004524577.1:2137242-2147170 GCF_000260255.1 Octodon degus
ATATTAAAGTCTGAGATTCGCTTCAAAAAAATCTATGGGAAGCCAGGTGTGGTGGTGCACACCTGTAATCCCAGCACTCAGGAGGCTGAGGCAGGAGGATTCTTGCAAGTTTGAAACTACTCTGGGCTACAAAATGAGCTCAAGGCCAGCCCGAGCTACATAGTGAGACCCTGTCTCAAAATGACAAAAAAAGAAAAATGTATGGGAGGGAGAGTCGGTGGAGGGTAGCACTAAAACACGACTGCTCAGCCAAGCAGAATGAGAACTGAACAGATACTGGTGGGGGCTTCCTTCTCTGCTTTTTATGTTGGAAATGTTTCATAAGAGGGAGCGAGCATTTGCTTGGCTTCCCGTATTTTGGCCGGTGCTGGAGATCCAATCCAGGGTTGTACGCATGGGAAGCGCGCGCTTCACTGCCGAGCAGCACCCACAGACCTTTTGATTCACCTGTTTTTAATGAATTCTTTGAGACCACATTGCAGTGCTACAGTGCCACAGAGCACCTTCTGGAAGCGTTCATATTTAGGGTCTTAGGGAACTCCTGGACCAGAGAGACGGCCTGCTCGCGGCCCTTCCCGGACCCTCTGTCCCTTCCCCTCTGGCTCCATCTGTCTCCTCTCCTTGTCGCAGGCTTGCCCTGCCCACCTCACTGGTCCCAGGCATCCTGGAGCAGCGGCGCGGTCGCTGGCTGGTGCCGCCTTTTAGCCTTGTATGTGGTCTTAGTCCCCGCAGTCCCGTGATGATTACCGCACACCAAGTGGCTTGAAACGAGACACTTGTTCTCCCACGGAGAATTCTGTACCCACAAAAACCAGATGCCGGCAGGGCGGTTCCCGCAGAGGCTCGGGGGAGAGCCTGCCCGCAGAGCTCTCCCGCCATTTCTCCGTGACTTCTCCACAGCAGTGGATTCTCCTCTTCTACCTGCCTAAGGGTGCTTGGCGTTGGGTTTAGGGCCCACCTAGGTGATCTGAGTTGATCCCACCTTACTATCCTTGGTCATATCTGTGAAGACTTTTTCCAAATAAGGTCATGTTGACCAGCTCCTGGGGCTAGGACGTGGGCACATGTTTTTGTAGATATCTATGAGAGATGCAAATATCTAGAAAGTTCTTTTTCATTATTCATGGCTACCAGCACTGTGGAGATTGAGGCAGGAGGATCACTGTAAGTTCAAGGCCAGCCTGGGATGCATAGCTCAAAGATAGGCTGGACTGCACAGCAAGATCCTGTCTCAAAGGACAAAAACCAACATACCTCATGGTGAAACCAAAGCGAGTCGGTATTTCTTCTCTGGTTCCCATAGTGGGGTGGACCAAGTGACCCGGTGCTTGCCTCTCCCTCCTGAACCGCTCTGGGCAGTGACTGGAGGGTGGGCAGCGGACGCCAGCTTCCCCGTGCACAGCAGGTGCCCGGGAGAACAGCTGGGGAGGCACTGGCTGCTGTGCCCTGCCCTCCAGCCGATGGTGTCTTTAGGAACTTCACGTCCATCTTCTATCCCGACTACGGCAACTGCTACATCTTCAACTGGGGCATGGAGGAGGCAGCGCTCCCTTCGGCCAACCCTGGGGCGGAATTCGGTGAGTGTCGGTCTGTCCTGAGGCTTTACACCAGGGCCTTGCAGTGAGCCCGAGAGCAGGCCCGAGGAGGCACTGAGGGGGGCGCTGTGGAGCCCCCGGCCGGTCGGCCAGCTCCGCGGTGCTCAGATAGACTGGGCTTGCCTGGAGAAAGCAAGGGCCCAAGAGCGGCTGGGCTGCGGTTGGGGCTCCACAGCGACTCATCGGGTGCCTCTGAGTCAAGACCTACCTCTCAAGGCCTGGTTCCCCTCCGGAGCCCTGGGCGTGGGTGCCTGGAGCAGACAGTGTGACCTCACCCGGTCAGCTGTTGCCCCACGCCCAGGAGCAGGACTCCGAGGACGCTGGATATTCCTACCCGCGATCCCTTACTGCAGGTTCTTACTCTCAGCCTGCGTGCTGTGCAGTTTGTTCTGTTGTTCTGAATTACCGCCCCAGCCCTCTATGTTTTCATTGTGTAACAGCGTCCTACGGAATCACTAGCTCCCCCAGGCTCAGCTCAAACCTGCAAACCTCCAGCCTCCTCAAGGAGGGAGGGCACCCCGCCCCCAGTATACAGTTAGCTGCGAGGAGCCAGAAGCATAGACAGGGCTGAGGGAGCGGAGAGCCACCAGGATGGTCTGTGGCCAGGAAGGCAGTGATGGGCCTGCATACCTCCTAGACCTACCCACTGTGCAGAAAAGAGACTATTTGAGGTGGGGCAAAAGGAGCCCAGGGAAGATACACTGGGGCAGTGCAGAAGGCAAAAAGTGTGAGCTGACATTTGTGCCAACGGGGTGTAGCATCCAGCTGACCCTGGGGTCCCCGGGCTAGACTGAGTTCTGTGAGCAAGCAAAAGGGTCTCTCTGCTGCCCGGGTGCAGGGCAGCTCAACAGCCTCAGCCTGCCCCTCCTTAGGTCTAAAGCTGATCCTGGACATAGACCAGGAGGACTACGTCCCCTTCCTTGCGTCCACCGCGGGCGCCCGGCTGGTGCTGCACGAGCAGAGGACCTACCCATTCATCAAAGAGGAAGGCATCTACGCCACATCGGGCACCGAGACCTCCATTGGGGTGCTGGTGGTATGGCGGCACCCAGGGCAGCTTGGAAGGAAAGGACCCAGCACCCTATCCCCCTTCCCTGGCCCTTCTGCCTCTGTCTGGGTGGAGACCAAGCTGAGCTCGATTTCCCAAACCCACAGGGCAAGCTGAGCCCTCCCTCAGGCACCTGTGGGACCCACAGCCCACTGCCTTTCCCAGTATCCTGTTCCCAGTGTTGGATGGGAGAAAGGTACAGAGGGGGCTTTTTTGGGGTGCCCAGGGGTCCCCACAAGTAACCTCTCTACCAGGACAAGCTGCAGCGCATGGGCGAACCCTACAGCCCGTGCACCAGGAACGGCTCTGATGTTGCCATCCGAAACCTCTACAGCAGCTACAACACCACCTACTCCATCCAGGTGGGCAGGCCGCACCAGTCTCCGGCTCTGCCGGAGTCATAGTTGGCTAGTACAGGTTTGCTGTGCGTCACGGTTGTATTCCCGTGGGGCTGGTGTCTGGGCATGACACACCCTAATGGCTTTGTTACCACCCTTCCCCTCACTGTCTCCAGTTCGGATCTGCTGGATCTCACTAGGTGGCCACAGTGCACCCAGCCCTGCAGCACTGGTACAATCCCCTGGTTCTTATCCAGGCCTGGGGCCACGCCCTTCTCACTCTGACCTGGGCAGATGGGGCTTCGGGGACACACAGCATTCTATGGGATCTAGCCCTGGGGTCTCCCAAGAAGAATCAGAAACAGCAGCCGACACTGCGGAGCTCACGTGGGTGTGAGAGCCTGCAGGTTAGAGCGCTGTTTGAACCCTTCAACCCCCTTGTGAGGAAATCCTTACTAATAATAGCCGCGTGATTGGCGCAGGCTTGCCGTGGGCTGGCACCGTGGCTGGTGTTTTACATAAGTTACATCACGGAGTCCTCGTAACCACCCTAACCTAACGTAGGTGCTATTTTCGGTACTGTTTGGAGAACGAGGAACTTGTGACCCCAGTCGGAGTGCCGCACCCACTTCCGGGGGAGTCCCCCTCTGTATCTGCTCTCAAGCCCCTATGCAGCAGCTGGAGGCTCCCTCTGCGCTGATCTCCAGGGTCAGCCAAGCACTGTCCACTCCCAAACCCGGCCTCATGGGAAAAGGAGAATAAGGCGTTCCAGTGCAGGCTAGGGTGGCCTTTGCCCCAGCCCAGGCTGTGCTGGCAGATAAGCTGAAGACAGTCGAGGCAGCTGGTGCCCACTCTTGCCTGGCATGGCTACCCTTTGTGCCTCAGTCACAGGCAGCTGACCCTCCTGTCCCCACCCCGCCTACGGATGGGCCCATCACTCAGCCTGGCTGGCTGGCCACCTCCTGCCTAGCGGTCTCTTTCTGTTGTGGAGAGGCTGGGGATCGGCCAAGCCGCTGCGGGGCACAGGGTGGTGGGAGCCATGGAGGAGGCCTGGGCCCTGGGGCCGGAAGGGGCTGGACAGCCGCTTTCCCATGAGCCAGGGGCCTGAAGGCGGCCAGCACGCACACTCCAACCCCTGTTCTGCCTCCTAGCCATGCCATTTAATGTGCCAGCCTCGCTCCCCGCTGCTGCTCACAGGGACCTCAGCCCGACAGGTCGCCCTCGCGTGGGAAGGAGCAGCAGGGCAGCCTTGGGGGCACGGGCGGAGCCCGGAGCGGCTGGCAAGGGTGGGTGGGAGCTGGGAGCCCACGGAAGGGGAGGAGAGGGCACGAGTGAGGTAACAGCAGCTTGGCCCCGGCCGGCGGAGGCAGGCGTGACGAGCGCCTCCTCTGGCCATGAGTAAACAGGCTCAGGCATTAGTCGCTTGCTCAAGACCCTGAAACCAGGCCACAGCACCCGAAAGCCCGGGCGTTGGGGCACGGTGAGCGCAGGCTCCCCGCATCCAGTTCTGGAGAGGGGACACCTGCGCCCGCTCTGCTCCGCCCTCCCAAACAAGGGCCTTTCTGGCCACGCCCTCTGCCAGCGTCGGCCCTAGGCCGGCGAAGGAAGGTCACTGGTCCTTCTGCCCCTGAGGCCCCTCCAGGAGAAAAGGGTTCAGGCCGCCTTCCTGGGCCCTCGTATGCAGAAAGCTTGGAAGGGCGCTGACACCCCGCGGACCAGGCTGTCTGGGGAGATCTCACCCTGCCCTTCCCTCCGGGACCCCAGGTCAGGGTGGGGAGGTCTGGGCGCTGGGGTCTGCGCAGGCCCTCTGCAGGGTCCAGGGGGCTGCGGCCCGGCCCGCGAGACAAGGACAGCCACACCCACTGCACCCGGCGCGCCCCTTCTCCCCAACACACCTGTGTTCCCTCCACACCCCAGGCCTGCCTTCACTCCTGCTTCCAAGAGCATATGGTCCGGAACTGCAGCTGTGCTCACTACCTGTACCCCCTGCCCCCGGGACAGAGATACTGCAACAGCCGGGACTTCCCAGACTGGGGTGAGTGGGCTTCCTGCCCGCGCTTACGGCGGAGCTGCAGCGCCAGCCCCGGCATCCGCGCACCCGGCTCGCGCATGCGCGCACAGGGCCGCTGCGCACCCTCGGCGGCCTCTCTGCCGGGTGCTAGGCCTGGGGGGGAGACGGGAAGCCTGTCCTGATGGTGCCTCCAAGCGCCTGAAACTTGGAAGCACGGGGGCTCGGCCAGAAGGGCTCAGAGTCCAGAGGACCATGGGTGTCGTCACGGCAGGGCTCTGCCGCCTCTGAACACAAACGCGACCCACAGGCGATAGGGCAGGGCTTGTCCCCGCCAGCGCTCAGCCCTTTGGGCGTGGTCCCATGACCCACCACCGCGCCGAGGGCCAGATGCCCTGACCTCCAGAGGTGGGCGTGTGACGGGGCGCCTCCAAGCTGGAATGGGTCAAAGGGCTGCAGGTCCTTGGGGTGGGGGCAGCCCCGGAGGCCCCCAGTTTTCCCACCATATCCTCCTCCCCTGCCAGCCCATTGCTACTTCGACCTGCGGATGAGCTTGGCCCAGAGGGAGTCCTGCATCCGCATGTGCAAGGAGTCCTGCAAGTGAGTGTGGGAGGGAAGCAACGGCTGCGTGAGGCTGAGGGGACAGCCTTGGCAGGGCAGCAACAGGGCCGCCCTCTCTCTTCCAGTGATACCCAGTACAAGATGACCATTTCCATGGCCGACTGGCCCTCTGAGGCCTCAGAGGTGAGGTGGGGGTGCCGAAGGCCTTGCCCTGTCTTTGGGCCTGCAGGACAACTCTGGAACTTGGAGAGGGACTTTCCCTCCTTCCCTCCCTCCTTCTCTCCCTTCCTCCTTCCCTCCTCTCCCTCCTTTCCCTCTCTCCATCTCCCTCCTTCCCTACCTTCCTCCTTCCCTCCCTCCTTCCTTCTCTCCCTCCCTCCTCTCCTTTTCCCTCCCTCCCTCCCTCCTTCTTTCCCCCCTTCCTCTTTCCCTCCCTCTCCTTCCCTTCCTTCCACTATCCCTCCCTCCCTGTTTCCCTGTCTCCCTCCCTCCCTCCTCTCCCTTTCCCTCCCTCTCTCCATCTTCCTCCTTCCCTCCCTCCCTTCTTCCCTCCCCCTTCTTTCCCTCTTTCCATCTCCCTCCCCCTCCCTCCCTCCTTCTGTCCCTCCCTTCCTTCCTCTATCCCTCCCTCCCTTTCCCTCCCTCCATCCCTCTCTCCGTCTCCCTCCTTCCCTCCCTTCCTCCTTCCTGTCTCCCTCCCTCCCTCCCTTCCTCACTGCATCCCTCCCTTCTTGTTCCCCTCATGTCCCCTAATAGCCCCCCAGGCCCTGCATCAGGGACACAGCAGCACGTAAGGCAGACATAGCACTTATGGAGCTCAAGGTCTAATTGGAGAGGGACAATACATGAGGTATCATCGAAAAACTGTGAATGTTTAATTTTTTTTGCATTTATTACTGTAAAAGGCTCATTGCTGTTAATCTCCCTCAAAATATTCTCCCTCTTCAAAACCTTACCCCATTGCTTGTTCACTTTTGTGCTGGACACTGAACTCTGGACTTCGCTCTGAGCAGGTCTAAGTGGCTAGGCTAGCTCAGCACTCGAACTTGCAGTCCTCCTGCCTCAGCCTCCCAGAGCCTCCCAATTTTCCTGCCTCAGCCTCCTAGATCACAGGCATGCGCCCCTGCGCTCACCGCTGCTGGAGCAGCTGAGAAGGCCCCTGTCCTGAGTGTCTTTAGTTGTACTTTCACGGCTACCTTCATGTCCTGAGTTGACTCAAAACCCTAGCATCCATGGGCACTGACCCTGGGAAGCGCCAGAAGGGCCCGGGGGCCCGGGGGGTGAGGACCCGCTGTGCTGCGTTCAGGCGCCGGCCCGCCCTGGGTGGCACTCAGCAGCAGAATCCTCTCTACTTTTCACACACCTTTATGAATTTGGTACCGGGTCTCACTACGCAGCTTGGACTCCTACTGATCTCCTGTCTCAGCCTCCCCAGCGCTGGGATTACAGGCGTGCACCACCACGCACACCACAGTGGCACGCCGTCTTCACACACCTCTCAAAGCCATTCAGGAAAGAGGCTTGCAGAACTGCTTCTCAAGATGGCAAGAACAAAGGAATGGGTGGGAGAAGCGAGGGGGAGCACTAGAGGGGATTAACGGCAATGTGCCTTTTACTGTAACGCAGTTTTTAATCTAAACGTTCACCATACATTGTCAGTACCCGTTGTACACATACAGAAATTAAATCCCCTCAAGGCGTGCTCATGGTTATGAAGGCAACAGACAGGACCATGGGCGAGAGTTATAGGCACAACCCCTCCAGGGGTCAGGGAAAAGCCGTTGTCAAAGGCAACTTTTAAGCGGGACCCATGGGCTGGGCCTGCTGCGGGGGCAGGGTGGGGTTCTGGGTGGTGGGAGCAGCAAGCCCAGGGCCTGGGGTGGAGCCCCCTGCCCACAACACGGCCCAGCTCCCACTGTGACGCTCCTCTTGCTCCCTGCCTGGGGGTTTCCAGGGCTTCGGGAGGTGCAGGGCCGGGCTCTGCTTCCCCACAAGTGGCAGGGCCGTGACTGGGAGAGAAGGTGGCATGCCATTGTCTTTACTACCTTCTTGGGTTCTAGGACTGGATTTTCCACGTCCTGTCTCAGGAGCGAGACCACAGCACCAATATCACCTTGAGCAAGTGAGCCTGGAGTCTGGGAAGGGCTGGGAAAGCAGAAAAGGGGAGGAACCAGGGCCTTGGGGGGTTGGCTATCATACTTTCTCCCCTTGGTCAGAGCCAGGTGTAGCTTAGAGGAAAAGGCCCCAAGAGCAAGAGGAAACAAAAGCAGCAAATGGATTCAGGGTCCTGAAAGAAGAACATGTCCTCCCATCTCACCCATGCATCCTTCCATTTTTTGACATCCATCCATCCACCTACTCACCCATCCATCCATTCACTATCCATCCATCCACCTACTCACCTATCCACCTATCCATCTATATCCATCCATCCATCTACCCACCCACCTATCCATACACCAGCCCACCCACCCACCCATCCATCCATCCATCCCCTCACTCATCCATCCATCCATCCATCCATCCCCTTACCCACCCATCCCCTCACCCATCCATCCCCTCATCCATCCATCCATCCCCTCACCCACCCATCCCCTCATCCATCCCTTCACCCATCCATCCCCTCATCCATCCATCCATCCATCCATCATCCCCTTACCCATCCATCCCCTCACTCATCCATCCCCTCACCCACCCATCCCCCCATCCATCCATCCATCCATCAATCCATCATCCCCTTACCCACCCATCCCCTCACCCATCCATCCCCTCATCCATCCATCCCCTCATCCATCCACCCATCCCCTTACCCACCCATCCCCTCACCCATCCATCCCCCCATCCATCCATCCATCCATCCATCCATCCATCCATCCATCCATCCCCTCACCTATCCATCTACTCACTCATCCAACAGTACCATGTATAAGCACAAGGACACATGACCCACACCACCAGGAAGCCTGGAGTGGGGAGATGTGAAAGGTTGCTAGGAATGAGGGTCTGCACAGGCTCCCTTCCCTTGAGGAGTGGCAAGGAGGAGCTTCTGTGTACCTGAGAGAAAAGAGGTATGTGTAGGGACTTTGAGAAGTAAATAGAGGCAAAGATGTCCAGGTGGGAGACATAGCTTGCACCCAGAAATGCCAAGACGTCAAAGCTCTTCTGAAGACCCCCAGGTGTGAGGGAGATCCCTACTTGGTCACCCTCGCCTGCTCTGGGTACCATTATCACTACACAACCCCTCAGCATTTTGTAGTTACTCTGTAGGGCTGGGCCACTCTAGGCCTGGGGAGAGAAGAGTTCAGAATTTTGTTTCAGTACTGGGGGATCCAGAGTACTCAGTATGCTAGGCAAGTTCTGTACCACTGAGCTACACCTCCAGCTTAGAACTGATCTGTGGGGGGCCTTGGGCCTGAGTGTCCTTTAGGGTAGAAACAAGATTGAAAAGAAGGCTTGTAGAATGTGTGCTAGGTAGAGGAACTTTGGTGGCCCCCCAGACCCAGAGGGGATGGAAGTACACATTCAGTTCTGGTCTGGACTTAGCACTCCTAGGAATGGGAGAGTAAAGTGGCTGGCTAGCTGGCTGGCTGGGTGGGTGGGTGGGTGAGTGGATGGATGGATGGATGGATGGGGGGGTGTGAGGGGGTGGATGGGTGTTTGGGTGAATGTGTGGATAGATGGGTGGGAGGGTGAGTGGATGGAGGTGTGTGTGTGTGGATGGGTGAACGTGTGGATAGATGGGTGGGTGGGTGGGTGGATGGAGGGTGGGGTGTGTGTGGGTGGGTGAATGTGTGGATAGATGGGTGGGTATGTGGGTGGATGGATGGAGGTGTGGGGGTGGATGGGTGTTTGGGTGAATGTGGGGATAGATGGGTAGGTGGGTAGGTGAGTGGATGGAGGGGTGTGTGTGTAGGTGGGTGAATGTGTGTGTGGGGGTGGGTAGGTGGGTGGATAGATGGATGGTGGGGTGGGTATGTGAATGTGTGGGTGGGTGGATGGGTGGGTGAATGGATAAGTGTGTGTGTGGGTAGATGGGTGGGTGAGTGGATGGAGGGGTGTGTGTGTGGGTGAATGTGTGGATGGATGGGTGGGTGGATGATAGGTGTATGGGTGGGCAGATGGATGGATGGGTGGGTGAGTGGATGGACGGGTGGGTGGATGGGTGGGTGGATGGATAGGTGTGTGTGTGGGTAGATGGGTGGGTGAGTGGATGGAGGAGTGTGTGTGTGGGTAAATGTGTGGATGGATGGATGGGTGGATGATAGGTGTATGGGTGGGCAGATGGATGGATGGGTGGGCGAATGGATGGATGGGTGGGTGGATGGGTGGGTGGATGGATAGGTGTGTGGGTGAGTAGATGGGTGGGTGAGTGGATGGA
>NW_004524577.1:2147279-2167682 GCF_000260255.1 Octodon degus
TGGGTGGATGGATAGGTGTGTGGGTGAGTAGATGGGTGGGTGAGTGGATGGACGGGTGTGTGTGTGGGTGAATGTGTGGATGGATGGGTGGGTGGATGATAGGTGTATGGGTGGGCCGATGGATGGGTGGGTGAGTGGATGGAGGGGTGTGTGTGTGGGTGAATGTGTGGATGGATGGGTGGGTGAATATGTGGGTGTGTGGATGGGTAGATGGATGGATGGAGGGATGGATGGAGGGATGGAAAAGTGGAAGGGGGATAGTAGAGGCATAGGCAGACGGAGGGGTGACTGATGGCAGGGCAAGCTGGACCTGCTCCTCCTTCAGGACCCTCAATCCCTATGGCTGCTTTGCTCCCTCAGACTCCCAGGGCCCCTCCTCCAAGCTTTCTCTGGAGTCCAATCAGTAAGAGGGTGGGGGTGGCCCCCCCACCACCGTGTGTGTGTGTGTGTGTGTGTGTGTGTGTGTGTGTGCACGCGCACGCGTGTCCATGTCCGTGTGTGTCCCCGTCCCACAAAGGCAGTTCTACAGCCCCAGCTCTTCTTGCTGCCTTCTGCAGGAAGGGCATTGTCAAGCTCAATATCTACTTCCAAGAATTCAACTACCGCACTATAGAGGAATCAGCAGCCAATAATGTGAGTCGGTGAAGCTCCAATCCTGCCCCGCTGCCCTGGTCCTGGGGACAGGAATTAGGTCCCCAAGGCAGGGCCAGATTAATTCTCTGGGCTGAGATGGTCACATCTCCCCCTTCCCACCCCCAGCCCATGGCGGTGACCCCCAGGGCCAGGCTAGAGGCAGCAAATTGTGCCAGTCTAACCCTGGCCAGGGTCTTAGCTCCCCATTCCCCACAGATGGTCTGGCTACTCTCGAATCTGGGCGGCCAGTTTGGCTTCTGGATGGGGGGCTCGGTGCTGTGCCTCATCGAGTTTGGGGAGATCATCATCGACTTCCTGTGGATCACCATCATCAAGCTGGTGGCCTTTTCCAAGGGCCTGCGGCAGAGGCGTGCCCAGGCTCCCTACACGGGCCCGCCACCCACCGTGGCCGAGCTGGTGGAGGCCCACACCAACTTCGGCTTCCAGCCAGACGCCACACACCCCAGCCCGCACGCAGAGGCCTACCCTGAGCAGCATGCTCCACCCATCCCAGGCACCCCACCCCCCAACTACGACTCTCTGCGTCTGCAGCCGCTGGACACCATTGAGTCAGACAGTGAAGGCGATGTCATCTAAGCTCATTTTTGCCCAGCCCAGACAGCTCAGGGCCCTGAAGCTGAGACGCAGAGACCATGGCCAAGGCCTCATTCTATGATTCCTCCTCCAAAGAGCCAGGGCCGTTGGTGTCCAGGATCAAAGCCCGTGTCCCTCTACTGAGAGGCCGGCAGCAGCCAGCCATTCCCAGGCCAGCGCCTCTGCAGGTCACAGTACTGCAGGGGATGTGGGACTTGGGTGCTCACCTGCTCCTGCCCACCGCCTGTCCTGCCTGCTGGCCTGGGACACCTATCCAGGCTCCAGACCCCAGTGGCCAGCTGATTCCCTGCCAGTACCGGGCACACAGCACAGTCTGTCCCCTCATGTGGCTTGCCTGGCCTCTAGGGACACGGAGAGTGAAGGCACCGGGTGGGGCCTGTGGGGGACACGTGCTTTGTTCTGGAAAATAAATGTAGAAAATGCGGTGTGGAGCCTTGTTCTTTGTCAGACCAGGTGGCCACGTAGCCTGACCTAAGTCCACGCTGGACAGATGCTCGTGCTGGCTTTACGGCAGTGGTCTCGCAGGCAGGCCGAGGGGCAGATCTCTCTTGTGAGTGTTACAGGAGCCTTCAAGCTGCTGCTTTGCTGGGTTTTGTTTTTTTGAACCAGGGATTGAACTCAGGCCCTTGCGCTTGCCACTTACTCTACGGAACCATCTCCCAGCCCTCAAGCTGCTTCTGAAGTGGGAGCCCAAGGGTTTCTCGGCGCAGCCCAGCCTGCTTCTTTGGGTTGCAAGGTCAGAGACTCAAAAGCGGTATAAGCAAAACAATCTCAAAGAGCTCAAATGATTCAGCCTGTCTGCCACTGCCAGGTCCCAGGCTGACACTCAGTGGTCCCCAACAGGGTCACATGCCCTTCTCTGCACTAATCAGCAGGGCCAGCTGGAGAGGCTGCACCAATTGGTCAGACCTGAATCTGTCTGCTCAAACCTACAGCTCCTTTTGCCCCCAGCAGAATGACCTGAGGCTGGAGGGGACATGGCTGGTAGGGTTGGCAGATAAAATTCAAGCTGTTCAGTTTATTCTCAATTTCAGATAAGAAATCAATATTTTAATACAAATATACCATGCAACATGAGATACACCCTAAGTCATTTACTGTTCCTCCTGAAACTCCAGTTCAACGGAGGGTTTTTTCCTAACCACGGTGAAGCGCTGCGGGCTCCTCAGCAAGTCGCAGGGAGCTGATCTGCGAGACCTGGCGGTGTAGAGAGCTGAGCTGTGCCGCGCCTGCCACTCCTGCGCAGAGCCCCAGTTTTGAAGGAGCTCTGGCTTCCCGTCCTGGCCCGAGGGCCCAGGCCAGCTGCTGCTGAAGATCAGCTGATGTGCTCCGTCCAAAGGCAGACAAGTCGGTCTCCCACTAGGTGTCCATGGTTGGCTCGGCAGGCAGTGACAGAGTTCGTGCCAGTCTGGGCCAAGCAGTGTGGCTGGGGCTGAGAGGGGTTTCCCAACTCTTGGCAGTTACCGCCTTTACTACGACTACTTTTATTGTTCAGTGGTGGGCGCCACACACTCACTACTGCCATTGCACAGCGGCCACTGTGCCGAGTGTGAGCGCTGCCGTGTGCTAGGCTTGTGCCAAGTGCTGTGCAAGTCTTATTCATTCCCTCCCCGCCGTCCAGGGGAGCAGCACCACCCCACTTTATAGGTAAAGTAGGTGCAGGCTTAGAGAGGCGAGGCGGCATGCTCCAGGCCACTGTGCCAGTGGCTGCCACGATTCAAACATCGCCAGAGCTCAGCTTGAAATGTAACCCCCGCTATGTATGTCAATAGTGCTGTGAGGCTGTGTCCTGGGAGGTAACTGGGATTACGGTCAGACGTGCAGGCCCACGAGGGCATCGGCAGCTGGATAAGAGGAAGAGGGGCCCACGCCAGCATGCTCGCTGTGTCTCGCTGTGATGCCCCACACCACATCGTGACACGGCAGAAAGGCCGTCGCCGGCTCCCAGCCTCTCCATCTTGGTCTTGCGGCCTCTAGAGCCTTCAGCCAAATGAATTACAATTTCTGTGGTACTCAGAGCAACAGCAAGCAGACTATGACAGCAGCTAAGCTAGGGCCACAGCCCTTCTCCGTCAGTGCCAATGGCCAAAGCGATACCAGTCTCTTCCAGGAGCCCAGAGCCTTCCCCCTACTGCACGTGAAGCAGGCCATGCCATCCTCATCAGCTCCTTCTGCAGCCCGTGGGCACACGCCAGGGCGAGCCAGACCGTCAGCTCTCGCGGTGAAAGCCCTGGGAGCCCCGCTGAGCTGCACGCAGGCCCCCCCAGGTCAGGCTGAGTTCAGTGGTTCTCTCCAGCACTTTCTCCACGTATCTCTCTACACCCCTCAGCCACAGAGGGAGCAAAGCTTCCAGGGTCCCAGCAAAAGCTCTAGGATAGGCTCACTTGGATCCACCTGGGCAACGCGCTCGCCTTGGATGGTCACTGCCACAGGACCATGTGGTTGAGGGGCCCACTCCAGGGGAATCTGCAGGCACAGCCAACACACACCCGGAAGAGGCTGTGTTCAGAGACACTCCAGAGTTGCCGGTGGAGGGGTGAAGCTGGAAGCGGCTGGCCGTGGACGGTCTGCCATCCTTGCTCTCGGGGAAGAGGAGGGCCAGGGCATGGGAAGCGGTCTCACATCCAGTGCCCAACCCTGAACTGGGCATCCCAGCAGTCCTCTCTTCTGGACCTGGAGGGGAGAGGTAATTCTCTACTTCCTAAAGGGAAGCTGCAGGACTAGGAAGCGAACCGACCGTGAACTCACTGCACGCTGCTGCCTCACTGCACCTCAACAGTCTTCAAAGAACCCTGAGTCAGGTGCTGACTCCTGGGCTCAGATGAGGAAACGTGGCACAAAGTAGAGTGACTTTCTGAGCTCATTCAACTGGGAGGTGGCCCAAGCCCTTTCTCTCCAATGCCCAGTGGTTCTCCCAGCGGTGGCACAAGGGCCACCACAGCAAGTTTCCCCTTCTCAGCAGCACACGTCGCCTTCTGGCTGCCACGTGCTCCAGGCTTGACTCCTACTAGAACCTGACCCACCACACCAGAAACCAAGATACCTTTCCTAGCGTGGAGTTGTAGTGGATTCAAGTCAGGGCACCTGGTGGGGTGTGGCAACGGCACTTCTGAGGGGGCTGAGCAGGTGACTTCTGGGACACAGGTCCTGCTGTGTGCTCCTAGTTGGCCACAAAGAAAGCTGAGGCACTGGGCCGAGTGCAGGTGCCTCAGTCGCCGGGCTCTTTCCAAGTCCCGCTCCTGCCACGTGGTAGCTGAATGACCACAGGAAGCTCCTAAGTCTCTCCTACCAGAGATGAGTCTGTGCTTTCCATGACCGAAGTGGGGTTTTTGTGAGAGTCCAGTGAGGCCCTGGAAGCTTAGGCGTCCTCAGTCCTAACCAACGGCCCCAGCAACAGACGCTCTGTTTACCCCTCAGCTCCCTATGAAGACAAGTTGGGTTCAGGGCAGCCATTAACCCAGCCCAGGCACCAAGTCCTGACTGGCCTAAGGCCATGTTCCCCAGACTCAGGTGCTCTGTCCCTCAGGCAGTGTCTGGAGACAGCCTGGGTTGTCACAGCCAAGCCTGTCCTACTGCTGTCTGGTAGGTGAAAGCCAGACACACTGTGAAGCACCTACAATGCCTCCTTGGCCCAACAGGCCAGGCTGAGGAGCTGGCTGAAGCTGGGCCTGTTCCCCACCTTCCCAGCATCCCTTGCAGCTGAGAGGAACCTTGAGACCAAGAAACAGTGCAGCCTAGAGGAAGGTCAGCAGGGACAGCTGAGACAGCATTGCTGCCTCGCACCGCTCCCAAGCTTGCCCCTGGACACAGGTGCGACAGCTGCAGCTCTGGGAGTAGTCACATGCGCCGACGAGGTCCCAGCACCTGGAGCGTGGGTGCCGCAGAGGCTGGGCGTGCTCCTGACTCTGCCACTAGGCAGTTCCTGGCCCGATCCCCAGTTCACCCTCCAACTTCTCATTCTGGGGAAAAATGACTTATTTGCTTAAGTCACCACACGATACTGTTTTCTGTCACTTGTAAGTCAGGCACAATCTAAACAGAAGATGCTGAGGAAAAAGTGGATACAATGTGCACCACCCGGGGGCTTCTTGTTCTGTCTCACTTGCGCCGCTCTGGGTTAAACCAGGGCCTTCGCATCACGCCACATCCCCAGCACGTGCTTTTATTTTGAGACAGTCTCAGAGTTGGTAAACGGCTCAGACTGGGCTTGAATATGAGGACTTCTTGCTTCAGCCCCCCAGCATGGGGCGTATGCCACCATGCTGCCACTCCACAGATGTCTGAAGTGCAACAGGAGAAGCCCGAAAGCTCAGCATGGCCTGCAAGGCCCCCGTGCTCCGGCCCCACTCCTGCCCTCTGCCGTCCTTGCAGCCTCCATGTGTGCCCCACTGCAGCAGCCCTGCGTGGCTGGGAGGCTCTGCAGGGCCATGACGCACGCGTCACCCTGGACTGGGGCGCCCCTCTCCAGGCAGCACCGTCTTCCACCCCAACACCCTCTTTCTCTCAGCGCTTGCACCAGAATTCTTCTGACAACTCATGCTCACCACCCTCTCCTGTGCCTTTCAGCACAGCCCCATCCCTCTGCAGGCAGGTCCTGGACTCTAGGCAGGCCCTGGGGCTGTGGGCAGATGTGGGCAGCACGCAAACATCCACCAAAGGGAAGGGAGGAGACAGGCTTTTTGCATTTCTGTGTTTAATTCCATCTCAAGGATGAGATCAGGGGGCCCGGGAGATGGCTCAGTGGAATAAGCACTTGCCTGGCAAGCGCAAGGGCCTGAGTTCAATCCCCGGTTCCGTAAAAAAAAAAAGATTAGATCATTTCTAAAAATCACCTGAAAAGTCTTCTAATAAGCAATGGACTTGTTGCTCATAACCTTGCTCTGACTGGACAAAAACCCAAGTCCTTCCGAGCAAACTCTCCACATCGATGTCAGCTGTTGAGCTGCAGCCCACGTTGGGGCCGCCATGGCTGCAGGACACTGGCCCAGCCTCTCTTCTCAGTAGCTCACACCCCGCATAGTCGCCACCGCAGTGGCAAGGCGGCGTGGCAGGCCTTTGCTGAGCTGCCGGTAATCCTCAGGTTTGGCCTTCAAGAGCGTCACGATGCTCTGGAGTGTGCGGGACGGCTGCAGGCCCAGGGCGTCCATCACGTTGATCAGATAGTCTGTAGGTGTGGAGGAAACACACTCAGCAGCGTGCTGGATGAAGCCCCAAAGGGAGCCCCAAGTAGGAAGAGGGCAGCTCTGAACACCCCAAGTCCTGGGCACCCGTTCTTTCCAGGCCTCTGTTGGAGGTCAAGCTGGACCGCAAGCTTGGAATCCCAGAATTCTCACTTAGTAAGGACAGCCAACTCCACCACCCCAGCAGCACATGGCACACATGCACACCTGCCTCTGGCACCCCCCGTGACAGATGCTGGTCTCACCCACAGCTGCATCCGGTGCTGCAGGTGCTCAGCCTGGGGCCTTGTGTCCCTGCACATGCGCAGAACCCAAAGGGCTTGTCGGAATGTCTATCAAAGCCTTCCCATGAGATCCTCTCTATGAGGACAAGGGCAGGAGGCCTGGGGAACCAGTGAAGGGCAGACTTCCACACCAGACCAGGCCAAAGAGAATGTCCATGAGAGGGCTCTGGGGTCTGTCACTCCCAAGGGTGGCCCTCGGAACTGCAGCACCAGCTACTTGGTCAGCACTGCAGAATGGAGGAAAAATGCCCTTGTCCGAGTCTCAGCCCCACCTGCTGATGCAGCTAGAACCCAGCAGCGTGTATGGACAGGGAGACAGGAGACAAAGGACACAAAGGCTCACACTGTTTGAGTTATTGATCCTCCTTCTTGGGCGACACCACCCAGACCTTCGGACTTTCCCAGCTTTTCCTTCACCCCGCTCTGAAGCACTGAAAGGAGGAACTGCCCTTGTCACTTTCTGAGAGCTGCCTGGGCTCATTTCTTCTCCCGGACCACACCAGGGGTCTTCCTGGTGCCTCCTCTGGAGGCTCAGCCCAGGGCCAACCCTGGAGGCTGCAGTGTCCCAGATGGCACACAGCAACTCAGGACGAGCTGATTCCCGGGGAGGAGGCCCTGACAGGCTTCCTCTTAGCCCCGTGAGCTCCACCTGACCCCAAGTGAGAGTGGGAGCACCCACCTGCTCAACCAGGATACTTCTGCTTGGCCAGCAGTGTTTCTGCTCTTCATGTTAACGCATTCGTCAGATGCCTTCCGGGTGAGCGTGCCGACCTCGTCACCCTTCACAGCCACACGCAGGCAGCTTCTCCCCTTAGCCTCACTTCCCAGCCCTGACCCTCTCTCCCTAACAGGGCAGCCTCGCACTGCAGCCAGCACACAGGAGGTGCTCGACCAGGCTGAGTGAGCGAATGATCCAGGGCTTGCGGAGGGGGGCAGGAGTAACCCGCACCGCCGCCCGCTGGGGGCCAGCAGAATCCCACCTCCGCCCTAGCTCCCGCCGCTGCTTTGCCGCTTCAGAGACTCCTCACAGGTGAACTTCCTCGTTTTGCTTCTCTTAACGCTGGGCCCAGGGAAATGGGCAGAAATCGGCTGCCCCCCTGACAACTGCAAAGAGCAGGGCCGGGCAGCCAAGAAAGCAGAGCCTGGCCCCTGGCTAGGCACTCTGGGACCTCAAGCAGTGCCCTAGCTTCTGCCCACCGTGCTGCAGAATGAGGCATGAGCTAGTCCAGTCAGCCCGCTGCCCCCGGGAGAAAACGCCAGCTGGCCTGCAGTGGGTTGGCCTTCAAGGGGGCTCAGGACAAGCAAAACAACAGAAGACGCCAGGAACCTGGAAGTGCCGCTCCCCTGCCAGAGCGGTGAGGACCTGCAGCGGAGCACGGCTGGGTCATGGGGGCAAGGCCGCCGGCCGGAGCCCAGCGTGGCCCTAGCTCTCGGCCATGCTAGGCAAGAGCACCAACCACACAGGACTGCCCAGGTGCAGGCATGAGGGCCGGGCTCAGAGGCAGGACGCCTGCCGCATGGAGACGCCCGACAGACGCCCGAGCCACTGCCGTATCAGGTGCAGAGGGCCAGGGAGAGCCACTGCTCCCTCACTGCGTTCGGTGTGCCCAAGCGCCCAAGGGCCCCAGCCTTTCAGCAGGTCATCGGAATCCCCCTCAGTGTCCAGACGCACCTGAGGTGATTACATCAGAATCTCAGCTGGGGCCCGGAGATGTACATTTTTAACCAGCTTCACAGCCAAACCCAGAATGGCTGGTGACAGGAGGCATGGGGGAACGAGACACCCCCGCCCCACCACCTGCTTGTGGCACCCACCGATATCCGTGGCCAGCTGCCTGGTGGAGTGTGCAGTCAGCTCTGGGATCTGCAGAATCACGTCGCAGTACGTCTGCATGGTGGCTCTGGCGATCGAGCCCAGCCAGTTGTCAGCCATGTTGTCCAGCTCAGGCAGCTCATCGCCTGCAACAGGAAAGGAAGTCACCAAGATCCTGCACAGCCTGACTCACACCAGGGCTGCGTGCACAAACACGCCCAGAGGGAACACGCATGTGCAACCGGCCCTGACAGAGACAAGGGACTCACGTCTGCTGGATGGTGGACTCATACTTGCTAGGAAAAAGCCTCAGTTTCTGCCTACAACTTGTTTTTATTTGGGTACTGAGAATCGAACTCACAACCTTGTGCTTGCCAGGTAGGTGCTGTGCTACTGAGCTAAATCCCCAGCCTCTGCCTGTAATATGGGGAGCAGACCACAGCTGTTGCAGGGAGCCCAAGGCAGCCTCAGCCTAAGCACACGGCGCAGGGTGGCCCTTCCCGCGGGGAGCAGAGGCTACTCCAACCACAGGCGGAGGCGAGTGGAGGCTCCTACAGCTCTGTGAGCGTGGCACCCACCCAGGCAGCTCCTTCCTTCTCAGCCCAGACCTCACTCCTGCTTCTCAGGACCTCACAGCCAGCGGGCTGCAGCACCACAGAGAAGACCAGCACAAGGGCAGTTCTGAGGTTTCTACAAATGACTGAGATACAACCCAGTTTGTGCATGCTGAGTGGCAGGCAGGATAATTCAACTCTAATGAAGTTCAAGTTCTGGGCCAAAGACTTGCAAAGGCTTTAACCCCCATTGTATCCCTTAGAAAAAGCTATTGAACCCAAGTCAAAAATTCCTATTGGCTGTTCACCTATATCTGCAAGGTTAAGATGCTAGAAATTACCAGATGGCATATGAATGGATGTTCACTGTGAAATGCTTTCCAATTTTTTTTTTTTTTTTTTTTTCCAGTACCAGAGATTGAACTCAGGGCCTTGCGCTTGCCAGGCAAGTGCTTATTCTACTGAGCTATCTATCTCCCTGGCCCAAAATTTGAGGAGTCTGGCGCAGCTTCTGGAGCTGGGGATTGAACCACGGTCCTATGCGCCTGACTGCATTAGCCCACGCAGCGCTTTAAACAACTGAGCCAGCCGGCAAAGCCCCTCCAATTTTCTGTATATTACAAATTGTCATAATAAAACATTGAGGCAGGAAAAAGAAAAAACAAATACCCAGATGGGCTGCTGTGAGCTCTGCTGTGTGTGGGACTGCTTCTCAGTTCTGGCTGTGCCCGGTCGCCTTCGCACTGCCCAGCCCAGGCCCGAGCACACAGTGAGCAGTTAGTGAGCTCTGCCAGTGAGCGGGGGTGTGAGTGTGTGAGCACAAGCAGCCACACGCTCCTGGGTCCGTACAGATTTTAGTGGGACCAGAGGACACTATGTTCTTCCTGATATGAGGCAAAAGACAGTATAACAGCATCACGAGCTTCTTGCCATGGAATCTGAGCCAGCATTTAATCATTACCAATAAGTGAAACATAATAAAGCATTTATGGGCAAATAATAAAATATCTGAGATTTGACTTAACTGCTCCAACAAAAAAAGTAAGGGGCATATAAAAACAAGAAGCTATTCCTGAGCTCTAATGAAGTTCAAGTTTCATAGTCATATGTGAAAACTGCCTAATGCTAAAAGCACAGTAAGGAAGGCAGTTG
Source organism: Octodon degus (assembly GCF_000260255.1). Lineage (NCBI taxonomy): Eukaryota > Metazoa > Chordata > Mammalia > Rodentia > Octodontidae > Octodon > Octodon degus. The sequence goes on from NW_004524577.1 coordinate 2,157,511, forward strand.
TGGCTCAGAGGTAAATCTGAGATCAGCCTGCACGAGGGCCTGATTTGATCTCTAAAATCTTCCATAAGTAAATAAAACTTAAAAATTACATTAGTGGGACTGGGGAGATAGCTCAGTGATCCAAACGCCTGTATGGCAAGCACAAGAACCGGGGTTCGATCCCCAGCACTGCATGCCACGCTGGCCCTGAACTACGCTGGCCACCGAAACCAGGCAGGGTGGTGCACACCTGTAATCCCAGTGCTGGAGAGGCTGAGACAGGAGGATCACTAGGGTCTGAGCTACATAGCGAGACCCTTTACCAAATGAATCATTAAATAAATGAATAAATTAAAATTAAAATTTAAAATTACATTAATAAATGAAAAAATTACGTTAATAAATGGATGAAATTAAAAATCAGTTATATAACCTCAAAGCCTTTCAATAATGATGATCAACATTTTGGTATACACATGCTTTTTACATATAATAGAAAAATATATTCTTGTGTTTTAAAAAATGCAGACAGAGGCTAACAAGATAGCTCAGCGGTCTAAAGTGGCTGCTTAGGCAAAGCACAGGGACTGTGGTTCAATCCCTGGCACCACATACCATGCCAGTCCTGCCCCCAGGGTGAGCTGAGCCAGCCACAAAAAAGAAAAACAAAAATGCAGACAGTACAGAAACTTAATGAGTGGAAGTAAGTGCCCTTCCTGGCCCCTGGGCAGCCTCATCCCAGGGTGCATGTGCGCATGTGCTCTTCTAAACCCCTTTCCTCTGCTTTATGTGACTATGGAATGCACAAGAGGGGTTTCAAAACATAAACATTACTATGTATTATTTTGCACCCTATTTTCTTAACAATGTTTTTGCAGATCTTACAAGTACAACCCATTCTCCTTTCTTACAAAGAAAACTTATAAATTATAGAGACATCACAAGATGCTTTCTCTTTGTGTGTGGTAGCAGGCACCAACTCGGGACCTTGAGCTTGCTGAGAAGGCACTTAGGCCTGCTGAGCTATCTCCCCAGCCCCATTGCAAGATACTTAACTATTTCCCAAGGAAGAACTATCTGCTTCGGGCTGAGCTGCTTGCCATTGCAAACAATACAGCAAAGAGCCTCCCGGGACCCTCTGTGGAATCTCCAGGGGCCTGTGGGCCAGGGGCTGCTGGGCCCCCCAGGGTGGGCTTACGCTGACTCCTGACAGAAAGGCTTTACCAATTCACTCTCTATCAACAGGCCTTATCATTCTTTTTGCTTCAATCATATGATACTTGTACACATGGCAGAATGCATAAAACAGGTGGCACGTTTAAAGAATAACTCTGAAGCCCACGGCCATGAAACATCTCCTGGAGCAAGAGAAAGGCCCAGGCCTGGTGGCCTCTGCCGCCCCCCCAGCCCGTCCCCACCCACAACCCCCACGCGCTCCCTAACGTTGGCTACGTGGATTCTTCTCGTCTCATTTCCTTTGCTCCCCGAATTGACTGTGAGCTCTATCCACGAGGTCACGCAGCTGCAGGCTGACCCTTTTCCTACCATGTACCACTCACTGCACTGCCGCAGTATAAATATGCACACATCTCACTGCTGGCGGACATCTGGGGCGTTCCCAGAACGGGGTGATCACCGAGCTGCTAGAGACCCTCCAGAGGTGTGTGGGACACACGGGAGAGTCGGGGGTCTGTGTCTCGGAATACAACCCAACAGAACAACGACAGTAAGAGCATCATCGCTTCTTCTAGCAGTGACAAGCTGCTCTCCAGGCGGACATGCCGGCTTACAGCGGTGGGTCAAGGCTTCCAGACGCTTCTTCCTGCATTTATCTCCAAAGGGGTCTTTCGGTTGGAACCACACAACACATGCTACTTCATGCAATCTTCACACTTCACATGCCGTGAACACCTTCCTCTTCTAATGCTTCCACGGCTGCACAGACTTCACTGTGTGGATGTGCCAACGAACTCTACCCACAGCTTCTCATTGTGCAATGGACTGTTCTTACAAATAATGCTGGAGTAAACACTCACACAGCCATGCTTGTACTTACTTTATTAGCATAATGGCCTAACGGAATTCCTGACCTAAGAGGAATGCACCATTAAGGCCCCTGACCTCACGGCAAACAGCAACTGAGAAGTTCAAATTGTACTGTGTAGACTGTTCCCTTCACTGTTACCAATGAGGCAGGAGAATTCAAGACCAGCCTGAACTGCACAGCAAGCGTGTCTCATAAATAAAAAAGGCCTCCCCGCCTTACTCCTAAGATTATATTAATATGCACGCTCTCATTTTAGCTCACGAGTTTCACACTTTAAAGCCTAAACGGTAAATACTTGTCATTTACAAAAGCAGATGTACATCCTTCATGGTGACGATCTTATGAACCTTAAGAAAGTTTTCTCTGTAACATTTTCATCTTTTGTTTTTGGGGATTGTTTTGGTTTTGTTTCTGTTTTTTGACACAGGGTCTCACTAGGTAGCCCAGGCTGGCCTTGAACTCGCTTTGCAGCACCGACTGGGCTTACGCTCACCACAACCCTCCTGCCTCAGCCTCCTGAGTATGGGGTTCACAGGCATCTGTCACCACGCCCAGCTTGTTGGTAACATTTCATGTGACTTGTGGGCATTTGACGACCTCGCCCATTCTCAGTGGGAAGAAGTCGGTGCAGGTTAAGTCAAGTGCACTGGCGTCCTGCTCAGCCTCTCCGTCCCTCTCTGATGAGCGCTCTCTGCTGTTCAGGGCAGGCCAGAGCCCCGGCTCCAAGCAGTCCTCTTTCCTCAGCTTTCTGGGGAGCAGGGACTGCGGACCAAGACGGTACACTCAGCTCAACTTCTTTTTATTTTTGATCTGTTAATGCAAAAAAAAAAAAAAAAAAAGCCTCTCCAAGGTAATGTGGTTCTGGTAAATTCCTGTCCCATTATCTGACAGCTACTTCTTTTATATCAGGCTGCTCTTTGACCCTGAAGGGCGTGTGACAACCGCAGGTTCACTAGGGGACCCATCCTGAGACAACATAAAAGAGCCACTCTGGTCCCGCTTACAGTCTGGCTTGGAGTGACTTCATCTCACAGCAATGCTGTCACCTGCTCTCCTTTCACTTGCATCTACACTAGCCGCCTTCCAGCACATTTGTGCTGGACGCCTCCTGAGGTGAGGCTTTTCTTCAGTGTGGCAACTCTCTGAACTGCTAACCCTGCAGAGTGAGTGATTTTTGTTGCTGTTGTCCAACCGAATGAGGGCTGGGGAGGAACCTGTAATGCCCAGTGTTAAGAATGAAGATCACTCTGACCAGCAAGTACCGTCTGCAGTCCCTGTGGAAATGTGTCTGGCCTAAGCAATTTTAAAAAAGGAAGAATTCAAATTTTTAGGCAACTCTGCCTTACCAATTTAGAGACTGAGCAGTTCCGTGAAGTCAGATGCAAGTGAGGTACCCGGAAAGGAACAGCTGCCTTTATGTCAAAGAGCGGACTGTTGCTGTCGGGAGATGGCATGTCACATGGCACAAGGAGGGTGTGCGCTGGGGTGGGGGCCCTCCCGTGACCTCCTGGTACCATCAGGAGCTGGGCTCTGCAGCCACCGCCTCCCAGCCAGGGCCCGGGGAGCTCCCGCAGGAGCCTCTGCACACCTCCCAGGGTGCTCTGCACTCAGTAAAGCGGGGAGGATCGCCCAGCGCCCGGCAGAACTCTGCCTGCCCACGCACCTCAGAGGGCGCATGCAGCCCAGCCTTCCTCGGGTCCACTTAATACTCTGCCAGTGTGTCGCAGGAAGCCTGGGGAAGGCGCACTGAGGAAAAGGCTGTCAAGAGCCTCGCCGTGGCTTCCGGCGCCCCTGGCCCTTGCCTCTGCTGGCTCTCACCTTGCTCAGGAGGGAATGGCAGCTTTCCTGCGTGTAGGGCCAGCTCTAAGGCAGAGTCCTCCTGAGTCACAAACGGCTCAAGATTCAGGGGCAGGGACATGATGTACTGCCCGATCTGAAACAAAAGAAGGCACTTTTAGCCTGACATGGACACTAGGAGGGACATTCAGAGGAAGGCAACCGGCGGAAAGGCAGAACTGCCAGTCCCACGCACAGCCTGTGTGTGGCAAGGCTGGGGAAGGTGTACAGGGGCATGGTACTACTTTTCAGCAACACCTAAAGGCAGCTTGCATCAGACCTGAGCCGCCTCCTTCTCAGGCTCGGTCTCGGCATTCTGGAAGCCTTCCACACTGCCAGCCCCGCTGAAGTAATGGGCAGCAAAGCTCCCCGTCGGCTTCACAGCTCTGCGTAAACACGAGCTGTGATTACTGCTCACAGGGGACAGCCCAGCAAGGCGGCACTGCCAACACGGACGAGGCTGGCCAGGATTCAAATCCCGTCCTCTGGGTCGGTTCTCTCCCTCTAGATGATTTAACCAAGAGAAGGAAGAAACTTTGAAAGCGCAACTCATGGTTACAAATAAATCTGGAGAGAAAATTAATAAAACTGTTTCGTAATACAAGCTAGAAAATCATAGATGGCCAATAAAAACCCAACCTTGGTTGTGGGAGTCACAAAATACAGACTGGCCTGCAAAGGCAGTATTTGTCACACTCTGTCAGACGGAACTGTAATGGTCACTGTGGGCATACTTAGGTTCAACCATTTCTATTACAACTCATAACTGTTTTGTGTTTTACAGTAAGTATTGCTCTATCTCAAAATAAGTTTGGTTGTGGATTGTAACAACACACTTATCTTTATCTCTGTGCCTCCTGCTATTCTGGCTTGGGCGCTGTTCCATGACTTCACTTAATTCTGCAGGCTGCACGCAGGGTGTCCAGGTCCACCTTTCCCAACCTGGCCTCCCGCACCACCCCACAGCGGCAGGCCCCTTGCAGAGTGTGCTGTCTGATGCCAGCACAGACTGTGGAAGCCACTTGCCTCAAGAGAGCTCGGGGGCAGCACCTTTGTTTCCAAACATGTACCACAGGCTGCCAAGGTAAGCCCTGGTATCGTGCAGTCCATGGTGCTAACGAAAAATTCTTAGTTTGGTCTTCTACCAAAGAGCTTCACAGGTGGTAAAGTAAATGTCATTTTTTCCCTTTTACTGACAATATAATCCTTCAGTGAAGTTAGGCCAGTGGCCCCTTAGCTCACTTACAACTTCATCTGAAACAGCAACACGTTCACATCTTCCCGCAGCCTGGAAGGGGAGAAGCGCCGCTCCTGGCGCGGGAAATTCCGCACTGTATTCCATTCCACTCGACAGACACTTCTTGAGCACCTACTATGCATTCCTGCAAGTGGCACCCTTTCATCTGTAGCTGACATTCTGGCTCACTCCATGGAGCCAGTTTTACTTGAAATAAGCTCCCTCAATCTTAAGCCTGGCACCTACACTGTCTTTCGGTATTCTCCTACTTGGCCCCTTTATGCTGCGCACGAGTCTCGGGTTGGGTGGACACCAGGAGGCCAAAGCTGACATAAAGCTTCAATAACCTGCAGCTCCAATTCAATGAACCGGCCATGGATTGCACGAGCGGCTCCAGGCTTGGCCTGGGAGTTTTGTTGATTTGGATTCTGTGGAAACAGAAGCTAATGGCCACATCTGTAGATATGTTTCCAACAGATAATTCTAGACACCCTATGGGGCAAACTCTCCGACTCAAGAAAAATGAACAGCTTTAGGTTAGAGAGACGGAGGCTGTGTCCCGGCCCTAACACGCGACTGGGGCAGTGCAATCTGTCAGAACCTTGGGCTCTCTGACATAAGGAAGACACCGCTGCAGGGCTGCCACGAGGGTGAAGTTAGTAGCATGGGTGCGCGAAACTGGGACAGCAAACGCACAGCAGGGTCCTTGCAGGAGATCACGCAAGCCTGACACACACCCTGCTCCGGGTCCAGCCCTCAGCCCTCCGTGCTCTTCTGGCTTCAGCTTCTCCAGCCTGAGGATCACTCTCAAGTCCCCTCAAGTCCCCTCCAGCAACATCATTTTCTGAATCTACTGGGACTGTAATGTGTATTTCTGCTCTAAGAATGTGATTCTTGCACTGGTTATAAGAACAGCCCACATCTCAGCAGTCCAGTCCAGGAGAGCAAGCAGTGCCTCAGAACAGGACAGCGGCGGCCACTCTGCTCCGCAGCGTTCCAGAACAGAGCAGAACGCTGCGTGCGTCCTGCCGCCCGCCAGTGGGACCACCGCACGCTCCACACTCCGCAGTGTTTACCCCTACGTTTCTCTGTGTCTATTACAACAGAGTCACAGCTCAGACAAGGGTGGGTTCTCTGGTAAGAGCACCCAGGAGAAATAACCAGGAGCCCCCAATGCACCCCTCTGCTTCTGTGAGCCCGCAGAGCCCCTGAGCTGGGGCGGCTGCAGGAAGGAATGAGAGGAAAGCCCACATGTGGTTCACTGGGGGCCATCCACTCCCGGGGCGAATGGGAAGGAAAGGGCCAAGCACCCCTCTTCCCTGTAGGCTTGCTCTGTTCTCTTTTGACTTTCCTGAAGAGATCTGCACTGCTGCTGTGAGGTTATGCATGAAAGCACTCGGCACAGAGCTGGCACACAGTAGGTGCTCATTAAATGTTTGCTGAACTTGACACATACATGTTGCTCTTTGGAAAAACTATGGAGAAAAATTTGGCTACCTGCTTCTTGATCTTCCACTGAACACTCAACTCTGATACCCTTAGGGACTGGCCCCTCTCCCACCGGGAGAGACTGGGTAACAACTGAGGGCCTCAAATTTACTATGTAGCTCTGCTGCGCTTGCCTCAACTCTGAGATCCACACAGAGGTGTGCTCAGCACCGGTGGGGTAGTGACCTAGCAGAGCCAGGAGGCAAGCACAGGGCGAGGTCTGAACAGTGGGCACCACCCTGGAGAAGCCCCCAGAAGCCTTACATTGCTGATATACTCGAGAGGGGTGAGGCTGAAGGCAGGCAGCTCTTCGGTCAGGGTCTCTCCAATGCCGGCTGTGTTCCAGCTCTAGGAAGGAAGGAGAAGCTGTCAGTGCTTCAGCCGCTTGGCAGCCCTGGAAGGTGTGGTAAGGAAGGACACGACTGTGGCCTTCGCCATGGGCACAGTCTGTAGTCAGAGTGGACCTCTGGACCAACAGCACGCGGCAGGCCGGGGACTTCTCTCCAGGGCCTCTTGATGCCCTCCTTAGAGAAAGCAGCCCATGTGTGCACGTGCAGCTGAATTCCTGAAGACAGGAAAAGCACTGCCTGCTGAGCCCGGCCACTTACTGGGTGGGCACCAGTCCCCTCATTCTTCTCTCTGAGAATGCAAAAAGAGGGTCAGACATTCCCTGTCTGGGTTTCTCCACATGGTGAGGCTCACCAGTCACCACAGAAAAAGCTCCTGGATGCAGGAGGTTCTAACCTTGGCCTTCAATACTTTGAAGAGGATAGAACACCTTTAACTCCTCAAAGTCAACGTGGAAACCCCTTTCTGTGGAGGGGAGGCTCAGGCAGCCCCTCTGTGGCAGCAACAACCCAATCTCAGTCACCAAAATTACTCTGCCTCCAGGTAAAGCTGCTGTTTTTATTTCTATCCTGCTCTACTCGGAACTCAGAGTAACGAGGAGGAGAAGCAGACTCCCACAGCTGCCCATCTGCTCTGTGCCCTCCATCACAAGAGGGCCTCGGCTCCAGCACACAGCTCTTGCCACATAAAGTGGAAACGCCTCTGATTTGCTGGGTGAGCTTCCCGGGATCCTGTAAGTAGGAAAGTCCCCAGGACGTACGTGCTTATGCCTTCAGCACGGCATAGCCCCACTTGGTTCCAACCTCAGCCGCCCTAACATCCTTTCTGGCTGGCCTCCCGAGTGACCCCAGAGGTCACGCTGAAGCTGCTCTCGGCAGCCACCTGACGCCCGATCCGGTTGCTTGAGCCTCTAAGTAGCATTCCGGGAATGGAACGACCGCAGCCGCCCCGGGCCACCTGCCCGGGCTGAGCTCCGTCTCTCCCACATGCCAACTTGACTCCTCCTCACTTTCTTGCTGGATCTGAGACCCTTTCATCCCCACGGCCTGCCCCTGCCCCTTCAGTTTGCTAGACTCCTTGTTCTTGCTGGAGGTTCCTCTTTTGCTTCATCTTGTAATTCTTTGTACTCAACTCCCAATTCACTGAGAAGTAAACTCCAACTACCTACGCTTACCCAGTACCTAAGAGGAATAGTCTCATGCGGGGCTTTGTAGAGAAGAGTTGAAAAATGTAAGACTCGCCCTCACTCCCAGGAGCTCCTGGGGAGCAAGGCTTGGGTGCCTCGACTGCGCTCATCTCCAGGCCTGCTGGCGCGTCCCTCTCCTCTCCTTCTCCCCATGTGCACCCGTGCAGGTTTCGCTGACAGATCTCAGCACCAGATGCAAGGTTTTGCACACTTCGGGGGAGCAAGAGCTCAGGGTGACCTAAGAAGGATCTGGCACAGGAGGCGGGAGGTACATAAAGGTAAAAACAGGAGGAAGGCAGTCTTGAACATCCAGCGAGGGAAATGTCGCAAATATGTAAGTATGGTATGTTACCACTGATAAATAAATGTGCAAGGGAAGAGAGACTGAGGTAGAGAAAGACACAGAGAGAGGAGAGCTGAAGAGAAACCTTTAGCTCAAAGACACACAAGACACAGCGGTCGATATCACTGTGTGACACCCAGGACCCTGATTCAAACATCCAAGCTGGGATACTGATAAGACACTGGAGAGCTGAGCCTTGCAGATGATACAGGAGGGCATCTCTCTCTCTCTCTCTCTCTCTCTCTCTCTCTCTCTCTCTCTCTCTCTCACGCAGGGGTGGTTATGGGACTGTGAGTGTTCTCAGAGCCCTTATACCTTGAGGGAGGGGGAGGGGAAGGGAGATGGGGGAGGAGCAAGAGGAGAAAGAGGAGGAGAGGGAGGAGGAGGAAGAGGAGGAGGACTCATGAAACAGGCTGGCCAGGCACTGACTGCTGGTGTGGCAGAGTGATGTAAGAACATGGACTCCCTTATACCCTGGTATGTGCACAAATTCCCATGGTAAAAGTTGGAAAAGAAACCACGAGGCTGGCCTGGTGGGGGCTCTGCAAGGGAGACAGGAAGCTCAGCAGCAGCTCAGTGATGCTGAGAGCCGGAACCGGGCACCAGCTATAGCAACATGGGAGACACACAGAAGAGGAGCCACAGGAACAACTCGGGCTCAGAGATGGTGCAGCCAGGAAGGCGGAGACGGCGACGGGCAGGGAGCTGGAGCAGGGCAAGCATAATGGCTCCCGGGAGACCAGCAGGGAGCCCACGGGAGCAGGGGTGGGTGTGGGGCAGAGGCCTGAGTCACTGGCACCCTGCCCACAGCAAGCGCTGGGCTGGAGACGTGGGAAAGGCTTGGAGAGGAGGCAGGAGGGGTGTGTCAGAGCGCGCTTGGGCCCGCGAGCCTGGGGGAGCAGTTGGAAAGAAGTTAAGAGGGGGCACACAGGGCCCTGGAATAAGAAGAGGCTTGAAAAGCGCACTTGAAGAGGACAATGGCAAAGTGATGTGGCTCATTTTTAACTGTTCAGGGTTATGGCAAATATCTCTCAAATGAGCTTTTCTAGCCATCTGTCACCAGGTAATATAGGCAAATGTTAATAACTTATTCTCAAATTGAATGTAGTGTTGGCTTATGGTCTTACAACATAAAAGGACAATACAGTTTACCAGCAAATGTTGAAAACCAGCACCTACTGACCAGGGTTTAATTTCCAAATCCTCAGGACCCGAGTGTTTGCCTGTGTATTGTGTGGCATGGGCTGGCTCCCAGGAGACTCGCTCTAATCTTCCAAGCTGGCCACACGTGTTCCCGGCAGCCGGCAGGGGTGTGGGAAAGCCTGAGGAAGAAAGCCAGATCCCAGCCACCCAGGCTGGACTGCGACCGTGGACTCTGGAGTGCAGGAGCAGAGGCAGAAGGCCAGGGAGAAAGTGCTAAGCCTGTGTAAATGCAGCATCAGGCCAGATAACTGGGAGCCTTAGGGTTTCGGAACTGGAGGTCAGCTTGTTAAATTTTAACACAACAAAAACAGGAAGAGCCAATGAACCTGGAGGTAGGGGAGGAGAGACGGCAGACAGAGAGTGCGAATCTCCTCGTCTCCCAAAACAAGTGAGGTAATACTGTATTTATCTAGAATGGACATGTGATTAACAAACACCACTGATTCTGTAATTTTTCCCTTCATATTAAGAGATCTTCTGGGGGGAACTACCCGCTTGCCCCCCC
>NW_004524577.1:2168517-2189691 GCF_000260255.1 Octodon degus
CCTCACCACATGGTTTTCCTCTATAAAAGTCCCTGCAAGAGACAATTTCCTGGGGGGGAACTACCCGCTCACCCACCCCCCTCTCTCGGGACAGGAGCTTTCTTTCTCTCAATAAATATATTCTGCTCATTAAAAAAGAAAAAAAAAAAAGAAGAGGAGGCCTGGCCCTGGCTCAGTTCTTTCAATCACCGGTTCCGAAAAAAAAAAAAAAAAAAAAAATAGATCTTCTGGCAGCTGATATTTTTTGTGATAAACAATGATTTTCAGCTCAACAATTGCATTGGTTTCATTTTTTTTCTCTTTCCTAGTTCAAAAATTTATATTGGACACAATTTGCTTTTTTAAAAATAACATGTAGGTAGGCTGGCGAGATAGCTCAGCGGTCTAAAGCACCTGCTTAGGCAAGCTTAGGCAGGCGCAGGGGACTGCGGTTCAACCCCAGCACCACATGCCATGCCAGCCCTGCCTTCAGGGTGGGCTGAGCCGGCCAAATAAATAAATAACGTGTAACGTAACTCCATTTCTTCCTCTGGATCTATCAACTTCCAAAGCATTTGTGAGGAGGCATGACATCTGGATTGCTCAGAAGCAACAGCCACACTGATTATTTCTAGATGGTGACATTCTGAAAAGATCTGTTGCATTATTTTGCTTCATACTTTCCTATATTGCTTGAGTTCCTCAAAGTGAAGAAAAAAAAAATATATATATATATGTATATTTATCTCCACCCTGTAGCTGGTGCTGTACTACACTCCATCACATACAAACACCCACTTCATCTCCATCAAGCTTCACAATGAGAGGCATGGGACTGTCGCAACAAGGTGTGGAAGCAGTCACAGGAGAAATCACTCCCACCATGCTGTCGGCAAACCCACCACGAATTGGTGGTGCCTCAGAACAGACCACTTGGCCCCACGCCAGCTCCGCTGCCACTGTCCCTCAGTCTTATTCTCCTTCTCCACGCTAGAAATGCAAACTCTGATTGGCACTGACCGCTCAGCTTTTCACAATAAGTCACGATCACAGAATTTCAGGGTTAGAAAGAACCTCAAAGTTATGTAGTACACTGAGTCATTTTATGGATGGGGATTCTGAGGCCCAGGGAGATGATGAAATTTAACCGAAATCACACAGTGGCCTGGATTCCTGGCCTGGCATACTTCCTAGAAGGCAGACGAAAAGCAAAGACTTTGTAATTGTGCCATATAGGTTCCTGCTGCTTCTGAAAAGATCTCTTAGGCAATCAAGGTCCATAACTGGAACCTTCCTAAAAGGCTACCTTCCAAGAGAGTGGACTCCCAATGGAGCCGGGAGCTGGCAACACACTTAACTGGGGCGGTACCACCCCATAATCCAAAAGAAGTGTGGAGAGACTAGGAAGACACAGCAAGTGGAGAACACACGGCTGCTAAGCAACGCCTCAGGAAAGCGTCAGGACAGACAGGAAAGAGCAGGAGTGGGCCAGATAGCTCAGCAGACTAAAGTGCCTACTTAGGTTTGATCCCCACCGTGCTGTGCCAGCCCTCCCCGAGGGCGCGCTGAGCTAGAGAGTGATATTGGGCATGGTGGCGCATACCTATGACCCCAGCTCTTGGGAGGCTATAAACTGAAGAATCACTACAAGGCCAATCTACATAGTAAGACCCTATAGACCCTGTACACCCTGTACTAAATATATAAAATTAAAGTAAAAAGAGCAGGAGCACAAGGCCAGGATGTGGGGTGACGGCGAAGCAGCTAACAGCAAAGGCAGTGCTGAGAGAAAGCGGCAAACCCCTCCAAACGCCCCTCCAAAACAGATCCGAGCCTTATGTGGTGCTGTCCTGAACAAAAGCTCCAGAACCAATTCTCCAGGACAGCTTCCTGTGGCAGGAAAGCAATTCACCCTCCAAAGACGATGTGCTCCTCTGACCCCGCCGAGCCTACACGGCAGCACGGCTCCCTTCTCCCGAGAAGACTGACTCCACCCCCCGCAGCATTAGCCCACCAAGTAGCATTAGCAATCCTAGGACACAACCTGGAAACAGAGCAGCCACGCAACTGCAAGCAATAGGAGAGAAAGCTAAGCTGCAAGCTGCAAGGGCAGAGACTGCAGCAGGGACAGCAACGCCGGCCGCTCCGGAGGTCTGTCGGGCAGGGAGGGTGAAGGCGAGGCTTAGACAGGCCTGGGCATGTGCGGGGCAGGCAGGGAAAAGAGTCATGCCACGCGGCGGGCAACTCACCTCCATCTTGGCAACAAGGAGCAGCTGCTGTTTGATGCGCAGGAAAACGGAGTCGAAAGCCAGCTGGTGAGCCTGCTGGTTCAGGCGCGTCAGTGCAGCCCGGGAAGCAGCCAGCAGGTTGTGATTACCAGACCCCTTCTCCTAAGACAGAGGTGCAAGGGCCAGTCATCAGGCTCCTGATCTAAGTGTTGAAGTCAAACTTGCCCAAGACTCAGCAGGCGGTAAACAGCAGGGGGCTCCACGGAGCAGCGCTTCCTGGCCAGGCTGGGCGCCGGCCGCTGAGAAGCAGCTGAGTGGCAGGCCCTCTAGATCCCCGCAAGGGTGCTGAGCCAGAGAGCCCTGGAACACTTGCATACGTACACACGGGCACGAGAGCAGAACACAGGCACCTTTTTATTTTATTTTTTCATCTTCATGGTTACGATATTATTTTTTTTAATTGAATAAAAAATATTTTAAAAGGTTAGAAACAATACAGAATTTCACTAACCAACAGGAATTCAACAATGGTTGTTATACTGCATATTGCTGTCTTCAAATTAGTTGTTCAGATAGACACCTTTTTAAAAAAACCATGCTGGGGATACAACCCAGGGCCTCACACGTGCTGCACAACACTGCCACTGAGCTACAGTCCCAAGCACCTGTATCTTTTTGTTGTTGTTACCAGGGATTGAACTCAGAACCCTGGGCTTGCCAGGCAGGTGCCTATGCCACTGAGCTATCTCCTCAGCAAGAATCTGTATCTTTAATTCAGTTTTCTGGGTGATTCTGATGCATCTAGGACAATATGAGCTCATGGATTGGCAGTTTAGGAAAATTTAACTGGACTATTGCTTGGAGACAGACGAGGAGGGAAAAATAGATCCAAAGTTTCCCATTAAAAACAAGAATAATGGACAAAGCTCCACCTCCCAGGGAGGTCAGGTCAACCACACTGGCTACAAGCCAGCCCATGTGAGTTCTCAGGCACACAGCCTGAGAATACAGAGATGGAAAATGCAACCTTAGTTTTTCTATAATAAATGAACCGAGTACAACGGACATAAGTCAGATTAGCAATAAAGATTAACCGACTTGCTTTAACCTAATCTCAGAAGCATGGATGAACGAGTTCACAGAACTGCCTCAAGACATTCCTTGGTCGAGATCAAATGCAGACATTCGGTAGGCCAAGAGGCAGCGCACTGGGGAGACGCAGAGGGCCACCTCGAGCCTCAGCTAGTTACCACCAGCACTCAGGGCTCCCTGGGCCATTCCCAGGGAGCTGTGTGACTCACTCCATTTGTCTGAGGTTCTCAGAGATCTCACAGTTCAAAGGCAAAGTCACCTTACAGGCAACAAACAGACTTTAAAGAAAAGCACCTGAGGAGACAAATCACCCCCAGCCCTGCGCATCTCCCCCAGGGAGCCTGCCTGACCGCACGTGCTAGAGCCCACCACCTCCCTTGGGGAGGAGTGGCTCCTCCAACGCTGGGCAGAGCCCACTTGCATGGGTCCAGCCTGCCTGCGACCAGCATGTCTGGTCCCCTGCCTGCCACTTGGTAAAAGGGAACTGTGCTGCCCAGGGGCCCAGAGCTCACAGCTTACCCATCGTGTGGGCAAATTCAACGTGGACTGAGGTGCAACAAAGCCTTCCAACCACAGGGCAGGGCCACACTCTCCAACAGGGCTTCATCAGAACAAAGACCATCAATCAAAGTCCACCAGCTACCTCGCGTGGGTTTAGTTGTATTCGTTCCTTAAAACCCCACCACAAATGGGAAGCAGAGCAGGCCCCAGCGCAGCCCAGGCCCATGCAGAGCAGGCAGGCTCGGGGCTGCAGAGGGGGAGTGACAGCGAAAGGCCCTCGCTCGCTTGCTTGCAAGAATGCCATCTACCTGCGCTCATACCTTGAGGGTATAAAGCATTTCCATTAAGCTGGCGTACTCAGCAGGGTTATCTTTCTGGAGGTAATTATATTCCTGCCATGGGTTCTTGGCAGAGCTCTTCTTGTCTGTCAAGATGCTCTCCTGAAAGCCAGCCAGGCTCCGAGGGCTGTAGGAGTCAGTCAGATACTTCCCAGCAGTGGACAGAATCCTGCAAGGAAAGCAGAGACTGTTATGCCCTGAGCTGTTGGTGCGAGCTTCTTCCAAAGCAGTCTGCTTTTCCTCACCAGCTCATACGACGGCCTCACGAGGCACACTGGTGTTCCTAAGGAAAAGATGGTACCTTCTGTCATTTGAAGGAGGTGGCCTCGGTGTACACAAAAAAAGGCATTTTTATTCTTCTTTAACACATACGCCCCCACGAAGATGCCAACAGGACAGCCCCCTGCCCAGGGCAGCTCTGTCTATACCACCTGGAGCACTGCACACCACCCAGGTAGACTTCCTGGTCATACGCGCATCGCCATGGGGAACAGTCAGATGCCAGGTGAGCCGCTGGTACCTCAGCTACAAAGGTCCCTGGGGAAGAGTGACGATGGCCCCCACCCTGTGCCTCTTTACCCACAGGACGTACCCACCCTACATGGTGGGCTGTGTGGGGCCCCTGTTCCTCAGCACTGAGAAGTTTACCTTTGTGTCACAGGCACTACAGAGAGCTACTAAAAGGAGCTGTGCTTCCGGTTTGAAGAGAAAACCACCTAGGAGAGGTTCCCTGCTAATGGAAGCTTGGGCAGCTGCAGCTCCACTACGAGGAAAGAGGACAGCCACCCCTACACAGAGCCCTCCTTTTCTCCTCCCAGAGCTCCCTTTGGCCTTTGTCACCACACTTAAAATACGCACAGGATTATAGGAAGGGAAGAGGCACTACAACAAATCCTGAGGTAGCTCACTCCTTGACCCCCCTGTGTGAAATTTCTTAGGAACAAAATTGCTTTGGGTGCAGCACTTTCCTGGAAGCCCTCCTCTTGTCAAAGGAATGCCTGCCCTTGTCAACAGACCCCAGGGACACAGACTTCCTCAGAAACCACAGCTGACACCAGCGCTGTGTACCTCTGCCTGTAGTCATCGGAGGTCTGTCTCTTATGTAAGCTTGCTGCTTCTTTTGTCTATCAAACCACAGACTGTCCCTGCCACTTGCCTTCCCTACTTGTCAGAAGTTGCCTCCTCTCCCTCACCCTTCCACACTCCATTTCATCAGTCCTTCAAAGGGCTAGAAGAGTGATCTTTTCAAAAAGAAAAGGTACCCATTACTCAGGACAAAACTAACACCACCCAGGCATGGCGCACACGTCTCCATCACCTGGGCCTCAGACGCTGCCAGGCACCCCCACCCCAGCATCACCTGCCTTGCTGCTCCTCCAGGGTTTCCCTGATCACAGGCCCTCCCCTGACACGCTCTCCCTCCTCCCTGTGCACCTGGGGAAGCCTGCTTCTCCGTCAGGATACACCCCCAAACACCCTCCTCCCTCACAGCCTCCCTGAAGCCCCAGGGGAGCTCTTGTCCTCAGCACCCGCCGGCCTCCTGCCTCTGCTACGCACACACCACATGGTCTCACTTCATCCCCACTGGACCACGAGGACAACACACGGAGCGCTCTGCACCACTGAGCTCCTAGCACCCGCACAGTGCCAGGTACATGGCAGGCACTCAGGAAAAGTTTATTAATGATCACTGTCCCTGGGCCCAGCGGCCAGAAAGTCAGGCCAACCTAATCCCTGCCTCGGAGGAGTCGGCTCTCCCATGGAGGCCTACTGCAATACATGCTTCTGCCTCAGGGAACCTGACCCCCTACGCCACCCTGCCGTCCATGCTGAAAGCAGCTAGCTACATCGGCAATGCTCTGAGTGGTAGATGCTGTAACTTAAGATGCCAGAATAGACGCAACTCCAGCCCCAAGAGCTAATGGCCTCTTGTCCTAGCGTCCTTGTCATTCAGACATCACTAGGGGTGCGTCCTTAGTGTCTGGTCTCTTACCACATGCATGACTGCTGTTGGTGCTACTACTAAACCTCACAGAGCACTTGATATCTTTCCAAAAAGGGCCTCCTTCTTCCTGTACAGGGCTCTAAATCAGGATGAGGATATCACGTAGGCACGCACAGTCTTGGCCCTCCCAGAGCTCTGAGATTAGGGCGTTCGGCGGGTGCCGGCACGCTGATGCCTGTGCAGGGGAACGCGGGCGCAGGGGGGGGCTACAGGTCCCCGTTTCCTCCACTTGCTTCCTTTTCAAGGCAGGTTATTACCCACTCCTCAGCCGCAGGAACCTCAAGTTTGTCTAACGAACTGTCCCACGCAGACCCTTCCCTGGTAAAACGTGTCTGGGCTTACAATGATAAAAGACGTCCCAAGTTGAAAGTATCACTATGTCCGACATGCATCTGACACTCGGCCTTCTGGACACCTTCGCTCAGCAGCACGCAGGAGGTTGTGGGGAAATCTCTAGCCCAGGAAACACAAACGTCCCAAATTCAAAGGACGGTTTCTCCCGGATGTGTCTCCCTGCTGTGCCCTCATGAGACTAAAAAGCCCGAGGCAGGCCCGCCATAGACCAAGGACTGTCTGCCCTGGTGTTACCACCCGAAGCAGAAGAGGCACGGCCACCGCCACCACCCTTAGCTCGCCCAAGGACCAAGGCAGATCGCGCGGAGGAGGACACCCGCCCAGCCCTGCTTTACTCAGCACGTCAATCACTAGACCATCCCCTCTGCAAAAAGGCGGTTTGGGGAGCCCAGTCCCAGCTTGCTTGCGCTTTACCTCTGAAGCCCTCTGGAGCATTCTAGCAGCTGCCGGGGGCCTGCCCCCAGGGAGTCGGGGCTCTGCAGGTGAGACTGCCGCGAGATAAGCTCAGCTCTAGAGGCGGCCTGCCTGCTGCCACACCGCAGTGCAGCCTCCCCGGCATGGTGCCGGCCCCCTCAGACGGGGCTTCCAGGCCAACATGGCCCTTCAGAGGCTGGGCTGGGTCCGCCCAGCTGCTCGTCCTGCCACGGCAGGCTCAGCCTTCTCTCTGGACTACAATGTGCAGTTAGAAGGGCTCCCTCTTTGTCCGTCACCGCTCCATCCACCTTCCTAACCATCTCTGTTCCTACTCCTTAGAAAGGCAAAAGAAGAAACTGAGAAAATCTGCATTTCCTGGTGAGAAAAGAAGCCTGAAAAGTAGTGAGCCCTGGGTGACTCAGGCCATACCGGGCTTCAAGTCAGGGCCTCAGACAGTTATTTCTGCAATTTTTTAACAACAACAAAAAATCACCTACACCTAAGTCTGTGCCTTAGTAGGAGGATTAGTCAGTTCACATGAAGTCTCTCCTACCAGAGCTCAGTCAGTGCTGAAGGGACAGGAGTGGTGGTGCAACCCTGTAATCCCCATGCTGTGGGAGCCCGAGGCAGGAGAATCCCAAGTTCAACCCCAGCCTGGGCAACATAGCAAGTAAGCAAGCCCCTATTCTAAAATAAAGGGGGTGGCTGGGCGTAGAGGCCCATGCCTGCAATCTCAGCCGAGGCAGGAGGATCAGTGCGAGCTCAAGACCAGCCTGGGGGGGCTGGTGAGATGGCTCAGTGGTCGAAAGCACCTACTTAGAAAGAGCTTAGCAAAGCACAGGGACCGCGGTTCAATCCCCCAGCACCACATGCCAGCCAGCCCCGCCCCCTGGTGGGCTGAGCTGGCCACACACACACACACACACACACACACAAATAAATAAATAAAAATTAAAAAAAAAAAAAAAAAAAGACCAGCCTGGGCTACAAAGTGAGCTCAAGGCCAGCGTGCACTGCACGGCGAGACTGTCTCAAAAAGACAACCAATCGATCAATCAATAAATGTATGTATGCATGTGATGGCTCAGTACAAAAGGTCTAGAGGCAATCTAATTAATAAATTTAAAAAGTGGGAAGGGAGGAGACTCTCAGTAAGATTATTTCTGGGGGAGAAGGATTTTTAGGGTACAATTTTCAGTTTTTATTTTGAATACTTGTGAATTATCTAGATTTTTAAATGAGCCACCACTGATTATGAAAACAACACGCCACGCGGCTTGCACCACGCTAGTGCTGAAGCTGCGCCTCTTCCTACCAGCCGGCGACTGCCCCAGGCCCCCAGCCCCGCAGGGTCCCCTCACTGCGCACATGCGCATGTGGGGGGGGTTGGGGGCCGGGGGGGCCGCTGGCGCCGTTCACACTATCCCCGCACAGGCTGCTGTGTGCCCGTGCTGCTCAGCTGCAGTCAGCTGCTCCTACTGTCCCGCGCTGCAGGACCGCCCACAGTGATAGGAACAATCTGAAAGTCAACTCTTTGGGCACCACTTATTAAAGAGGCTATTTGTCTTCCAGGGAAGGTGCTCTGCTCCTTTGTCAAAGAGGAAGTAAGTGTGTCTGGGGCCGTGCCTGCATCTTCTAGTCTGTCCACTGATCTTCCAGTCGGGTTTGTTGCCAGTACCACACATATTTTATCAGGGTAGCTTTGTAGTACAATTTCAGGTCAGGGATTGTGATGCCCTTTGCCTTCCTTTGTGCTGGCTCCAAATTTTTAAGTAAAAAATTTTTAAAAAGACTCGGGATATAACTCAGAGCTAAAGCCGTGGTTCAAGCCCTGGCACACAACAACAGAGGACTGCTGCTAGCTCCACAGTTCCTCAGTAGCAGAGTCGGCCGTGCTGAGGAAGGCGGGAGTGAGCGACAAGAAGGAAACACTGCAAGTGGCGTCCCTGCGGGGAAGCTGCCCAGATGGGGCCAAGCAAGGCAACAAAACACCTAGCAGTATCAGAGGAAAGAAAGGGGACAGAACAAACTCTTCTTTGGGACTCCCTTCTGCAGCACCTAACTCTGCTGCAGGCCCAGGCAGGCACGCATGGGGTGAAGCCCGAGGCTGTGGGACGAGCGCTCCTGCAACACCCTTCGGTGGGACCACGTGAGTTCTGGGCGCAGCCACTGAGTCACAGTCTGCCGGAGCTCAGCCCGCTCACCCCGGAACAGCACGTCCTGTGTCCTCCCTCTGGCTGAGACCTCCGCAGCAAGCCGAAGTCGCGTGACCACTGCCAGTGCCCTGCCCTTTTCAGAGACTCAATAAATGTTTAATGATGACAATAATGACACCTTGAATCCAGGTACAGGCAGTCCTTGAGCCCTGTGGCTTTCAGATTTGACCATCTGCTGCCCTCGCTGGAGAGTGTACTGAACTGTGCTCCTCCACCCGAGAACTCCGGACGGGAGGACACTGAGCACACCGACTACTCCTACCTGTTTGCTAGCTGCTGCTCAAAGTCTCCACACTGCCGCAAGAGCTCTCCACAGGTGGCTATTATCCTAAAGAAAACAAAAAGCACTTCATGTTCAAGTACCAGGAATGTCAACATTTACAGGTCAAACATTGTCTCATTCATAAAAATTCTAACTATTTGCTCCTTTTGGTGGTGCTGGGTTCTGGGAAAGTTGCAGACTGTTTGCCAGTCCAGCTGAAATGTTTTACCAACTAGCAATTAATGGAAAAGATCCCTTCCACTGTCTCCTGGGTCACTATATCCCTGCTATGAACCACAATTCTACCTACCACCACCTCAAATAATTTTACATTTCCAAACTAGTGAGTTTTATCTTTGTGAAGATGTATTGGGAATACTTTGTATCTAAATTTTAAAATCAACATTTATTATTTAATATTTGCTAGATGGCTATTTGTAAGATATAAAAAAAACTGCCTTGAGATTAGAAGTATCTCTCTCCCTCGGATCACAGGAAAGGCAGAGGACTGATTCATTTGTTTCTCAGGGAAAACCCTCAGTGGTCACCACATCTACATTTAATACTTATTTCACCTTCAAGTGATTTTACGCCAGGAGTCAGACTCTAGCTACGGAGCCCTTCAACACCAAGCGCACAAGGTCAGGGCGAATCCAACCATTTAAAATATCTGAAGCCTCATTAACTTTTAACTTTCTCTAAGAATGCCTGTCATCACCCGGGTATCTAGGCATTCCATCAGAAGAAAGCTTTATGAGAAGGTAAAATATTCCACTCACGCAGAGGCAATGAACACAAGACTCACGCGGGGCATCTCCTGCCTGCAAAAGCTCCGCACATGACAGAGGGTACACTAAGCACTGACAGCACTCAATTTCATTAGAAAATACAAATCCAGAATGAAGTCCATGAGGCGGGCATCGAGACGGTCCCAGGGGGCTGGGCCTACCCTGGCTGCCTTGCTGTGTGCTCGCGTCACCGACAAGTACCACGGGCCAGGGCCCAGGAAAGAGGCTAAGTGGGGTGGGCCGGGCCCACAGCTCCGCCGCACCGCACCTACCTGGCAAGCAGAAGGCCATGAATTCAATTCCCAGAACCAAAACAAAAGAATCTAAGTGGGTGATACAGCGGAACATAGGCCCCTGAGGAATGGTTTGAAGGACATTCCTGCATTTCCTTCTATCCTGGGAGCTGACAGGCCACTCGCAGCAGAGAGAAGCACAGCACACCAACGAACACAGGCCCTTTCACAGCACTCGTACCTCACTGAAGGAGACGAGGCCTGCGCAAAGAACTCCTAACCTATTTTATGAGCAGAGGACTCTTGGTGCTTCACTCTTACTGATGGTGGGTCTGGCGTTTTGTCTACTGGCTTGATTTTAGAATCTAGAGGATTAGCTTTTAGATTTCATTTTTTATTTTATTTTTAAGATTAACTTTTTTTTAAAGGTAATGAAGGGGGAAAATGAACATCCTGTGAACACATCGGCTGTCTTGCGTGATGCCTGCCACAGCAGGCGCCTAGGGCCAAGCTGCAGCTCCAAGTACCTGACGGAGCTCTGAAAAGCAGTCCAGTCCTCCTGAAAAAGGGCGCCGGGAGGAACGTCATCCAGCCTGCATTTCTTTCGCACTGACTGGAGAGTACTGGTGAAATCAGACACATACCTAGGGAGACAGGAAACAGGACGCAAGTGTCACACAGATTCCTCCATTCTAAAGGCACCTGGGATTCACAGCCTTAGACAAATTACTAATCCCTCTGTCCCTCTGTCCACCTATAAATTTCCAACCATGAAAAAGTCTTCTTTATGAGGCAAAACCACCTTTGTCACCAGCAGGGTAGCTGGAACAGTTGCTTCAGACGAAGCAGAAAGGCAGCTGCAATGAGCAGGTCAAGATGGCCTGGGAGAATCACCACCCAGCCCACAGTTAGTGACAGACGGTGACCTGGAAGTGAGAGGCCAGTTCTGACACCGGGGTACCTCTGCAAACCAACGCCCTGAATTTTAGCCATGGCAGATAAATCACAGCTCGAAGACGGAAGGGCACAACTTTCGAGGGTACCAGAAGACCCTGTTCCATCTTACCTGCCCTGCTGTAAGATTCTTCGTTGTGTGTTTGTTTAATACATGCAGCTGCTGCAGCAAGGAGCTCTGCGATAACGAGGCCCGCGCCACCGCTGCTCCCTGCCGTGGCCCAGGAGTCAGTACACACAGGAGATCCCCCAAGCAGGTGACAGAATCGCAGGGAGCCCTGGGAAAGGCTCCACCAGCCCTGGCCTCAGCTATGTTTTGTAAATGTAATTAATGATGGCTTCTGTGTGACCACATGAAGTTGTTGGGAGTCATAAGGTTGCCTGACTGAAAATGTCTTAGAACATGAACAAATCAGGGCATGCCCTTGGAAGGGTGTGATGAAGAAGACGGAGGGGCATGGTGTCCCCCGAGAGCGGAGGACACCTGTGAGACATGGGTGTAACAGCAGCTGTGTCCAAAGCTGCCCTGCCCCAAGCTCCAGGCTGGGGCAGCAGGCCATGCCGGATGAGCCTGGGCCTACAAAGTGTGTGGAGGCAAAGAAAGTGACTCAAAGGCCACATGGGAGGAGAGACTTCCTCAGGCCGCGCCAGGAGCTGCGACTCTGCTGAGCCCTTGATGAAGGCCACAGGCTGCACAGCAGGAAGCCACACAGCCAAAACCCCGGTGTTTTGGGGAGATGCACGGAAGTCCTGAGGACAGACAGGCAATGGTAAGAAACAGAGTTTTGCTTTAGGTGTGCGAGGTTAAACAACCATGTCACCAACTGTGCAGCGTAACCAGTATGCGCAGGAAGAATGTGCCACCCTTCGATCCCAGTGCTGCAGGAGCTCCCAGGACAGAGCTCGCTGGGGGGTGCTGGGGGTATTTCATGACCCTCCAGCCCAGAATTCAAAATGGGTTTACCATGAAACCTCAGATAAAAGTGTCGCTTCTGTCCACTATGCCTGGCTTCAGGCCTTCCAGTTCAGTCTCATCTCCAAGCACCTATCACATACGCTTTCGCTTCACGCGCACACCTTGTGCAAAGGGACATTATCGTCAATGACTCAAAGCAGCAGCGGGCAGCCACGGCGACCCGCCCGGCCCCACAAGGAAGTGCGAGGCCCGGCTGGCCCA
Source organism: Octodon degus (assembly GCF_000260255.1). NCBI lineage: Eukaryota > Metazoa > Chordata > Mammalia > Rodentia > Octodontidae > Octodon > Octodon degus. The sequence continues at coordinate 2,181,059 of NW_004524577.1, forward strand.
GGCCACCCAGCGGGGAGCCTTCCTGTCCAGGGAGCTGTAAGCCTCTGGCTGCACCCCCCCTCCCTGGCCCAGCTGCTCCACACTCCCTACAGCCTCTTCTAACGGCTGAACAGCATCCAGCCTGAGCCCAGCTCACGCTAACATCAACCTAATTTCCCTGACTAGTTTTACAAACATGAACTATTTTGCTAACTTCCAAGTCTTCCCTTCAAAGGAAGATAACTTGATTTTTACATATCCTAATACACAGTTTGAATTCTTAATGTGGATCTGTGTTATTTTTAAACAAAGTAATCAAAATACTGGAAGAAAACCTAATGGTAAAAGTCTAACAATGGCTCAGAGAAACAGGAGACAGAGAAAGGAACGGCCCTAAGAATGTCCAAAGCCGTGGATGCCTATAATTCCAGAACTCTGAGAGGTGGAAGCAGGAGGATCACGAATTTAAGCCCAGCCTGAGTAACTTAAGAGGTTTAGCAAGATCCACAATAAAAACTAAAGAGGTCTGAGAATGTAATTCAAGGGCCTTGGGTTCAATCCTAGAACTGAAATTTTTAAAAAAAGTTCAAGACCTCATCTTGCATAGTAGAGAACTGAGAGGCAATAAAGTTGGTAAACAGAAATCTTTTTTGGCTTACCAGGAACAACTAGCAGAACTAAAATTTAGCAGATTGTCCAAAGTTTGTTATTTCCGAGAAGATTAAAAGTACACAGGAAGGGAGGAAGAAGGATTTTTAATGCTGTTTTCACATGGGAGGATTATTTCTAAAAGCAGTATCTCTGCTCTTTTATAATAAAATTTCTAAATCTGAAGAAAAAATGGCTTTTATTCAAATAATGTTGATGGCAGAGGAAGAAAAAGGTGAAGCTTTTTCTTTGCGAGGCTTGCTGCTGAGGGGGCATTTCATGGACACGCGCCTGCGCTGCCTGCTCCTAACGCTGCTCCTTGCCAGCATTCCTGGCCTGAAGACACCCGAGAGCCTGGGCCCAGAGCCCTGCCAGGTTGTAGGGGAGAGCTGGTATTTCTGGAACAACAAGTGCTCCCTATACTTCCTAGAGCGAAACAGCATCAGTCCAAGGAAAGAGATCTCGAGACCGCAACTCCATTTTGGAACAAACTCTCAGAGGGAGGCCCTAGAGAGTGTAAGAATTCACTTTTGTCTGTAAGCTGGAAACTGGAACATACAACTTCCTGCGGCCTGCACACTTCAGGCAATTCGGTCAGAAAGGCCAGCCTAAGGAGCCAGGAAGATGGCTCAGTGGGGAAAGTGCTTCCCTGGCAAGTGCAAGGGCCTGAGTTCAGTCCCTGGTTCCGCCAAAAAAAGAAAGGCAGGCCAGCCCTATACTGCTTTTCTTCTTGCTGGCAAAATGTATTTTAACTTTTCTTTTGCTTTCCTTTCTGGAACTGTATGTGTACGTGTGCGTGCGTGCATGCGTGTGTGCATGCACGTGGGCAGGCCCGTGGCCCTGGGGATTGAACCACGGCCTGATGCATGCTGAGCACACCCGCCACCACTCAGCCACGCTCCCAAGTCCTTCACAAATGGCTTTATTGTGATACACTGTAATCCACGCCCCACACAATGCACCCATTCTAGACTGCCTCCCAGGAGTTTCCAGAGTGTTCCCAGCACTGTATAACCACCATCATAACCAGAACATTTTCATCATCTCAGGAGAAACCCACATCCTTTGACAGTCATCCCCTCCCTCTAAATTCTCCTGGCACCAGGCAAACTTGAAGCTTTTCATCCCCCATCTATAGATGCGCCAGTCCTGGACCCTCTGTATAGATGGAATGATAAACAAATGGTCTTTTCTGACTGGTTACTTTTACTTAGCATAATGTTTACATAGCTTTTTACTTAATATTTTAATAACACAAGAAATACAAATTCATGCTTATTGATTTAAAAATAAAAAATGACAAAGGATCTGGAGGTATAGCTCAGCAGTAGGCTCTGGCCTAGCAGGCACAAGCCCCAGGTTCAATCCCCAGGACTGCCAAAGGCAGAAGAAAGACTTTTCTTATGACCACCACCCCACGCCTTCTCCATCTCTCTAAAGACAACTACTGTTGTGAGTAATTTGCCTGGCCTAGGGCTCAACACTTTTTTTTCTGTTAAAGTCCAGACAGTAAATACTTTAGAACTTCAAGTCTACTCTGCCTTCACGATGAGATGGGAGTCAAAGAACACAGCTGAGTACGGCTGTGTTAAAAAAAAAAAAACAAAAAAAACTTTATTTATACAAATGCAAACACATGGCAGATAGGCATGACGGTACATACTTGCAGTTCCAAAACTGTAGGAAGCTGAGGCAAGAGGATCCCAAGTTTGAGCCCAACTTGCCTGGGTAACATAGCAACTTATCTCAAAAAAAGATTGGGGATGGAGCTCTGTGTGAAGGTCCTGGGCTCAATCCCAGTACCAGGGAAAAAAATGAAAGGAATAAAAAATAGATGGCAAGCAGCACTTACGTAATTTGGGACATGGAGTCATAAGTGAAACAGCACGCTGTTTGAAAAAAGAGCGAGTTGAACTGGCAGAGGGAGTCAATTTGGAAGGAAAGGTGTGGTTAGACTTTGTCACTGAAGACGACAAGCGGATTCTTGGTGACACTGAGCCTTTCCACAATACTACCATGGAGGAAATGCCATGCATGTGGCTGACTTAGTAATTCCCAGATGAGACAGTTCTGCATGCCATGCTCGCTGCTGCTGAACAGGCAGTCACAACAAGCACGGTGCTTCTCTGGGAAGTTGTGAATCTCGTCTCAGTGCTCATAATGGGTCAGAAGTACAGATTTTGATGGCAAAGAGACATTAGTCGTGAGCTCTTGTGAGGAAAGGCACCGGCTTTATCCTCTTTAAACTGTTGGAGTGGGTACAAAAGATGGGGTCTGTAAAATCTTTCCTTCTTAGAAATGTATTTCCTAGCTGTTGAAATGGCTGTATTAGATGTTCTCTATCATTTGATAATATACTTGTGGACTAAAAGATGTAAGTGCCATATAAAATCAGCCAATTATGTTAAACTAGTATATCGGCCTTTATTGTGTTTGTGTTTAGCCTGACTAGAAAGGCCTTTAAAATGGACTTTTTTTAAAAAGAAAGTATTTGATTGCATTTTGTTTTGGTATTGCATTTACTCAGTAACCATTTAATTAGTGCTAAGTGTGAACTGACCCTGTCGCTAAGCCTCAGCAAGCAATCATATCCTAGGTAGGGCGAAATCCCCAGTAAAACTGCCATGTTGCACATGTCCTAACGAAGTCTGAATGTTAAATAAATTGTATACTCACTTAAATTTTTAAAAAAAGGGCCGGGGAGATAGCTCAGTTGAATAAACACTTGCCCGGCAAGCACAAGGTCCTGAGTTCAATCCCCAGTACCGAGAAAAAAAAGAAAAAAAAAAGATGTAACCTATGAGTTATAGTTTGCCCACAACTATTAGTGTATTTAATAATAAACTATTAAAGATATTATTAAAAAAAAAAGACCTATGAAAAGGTCAGCATTCCTGGTTGTTTCATTCTGTGAAAAAACAATCACACCTACTGGTTCCTACATGGCCTACGGCTGTCCCTGAGCTGCAGAGGCCTCCGTCACCACAGACACCAGGGCCCGCAGGGTCTGCAATAGTACCCGCCTTCTGCAGAAAAGGCTTGCTGAGCTCTGCTGCAGAAAACACACGGCAGTTTCTGTACATTCTCTCTACACAGTATCTTACTGCAATGTGCTGCTTTTTCCACTTACCATGCTTTTTACACCCACCCATAGCCACACACGTAGATCTAACTAACACTTTGCTACATATGACCCCTTCCTATGAACTTATCCTGCTATTCAGCCACGGCCTAATGGGCAGACAGGTAGGTAGCTTCAAATGCCCCACTTCTGCCCAGAGCGCTGCAAGATCATCTAAAAGGCACCCCTTTGGGCTCCGGTGTGCTTCTCGGGGTCCACAGCAGGAGTTTCTACCACGACAGACACTGCCCAGGCCACTCCCCCAGGCTTACTTGGCGAAGAGGGACTTCAGAGCAGTCAGCAGGCCGCAGACCCCCAGGCCATTGGTGAATCTGGCACATCTGTCAACAGCTGCAGACGCCAGGCCAAAGAGCTTGCTCACGGAGTGGCTCAGCTCCTGCACACAGTCGATCACTTCCCCACGCTCCTGGGCACAGAGCACACGAGCAAGAGCCATGTCAGACTCCAGCCCCCTGAGAGACGACATCCCGGGTGTGCCGCCTGTTCTCTCACGTGTGGCAAATCACTAATGGGACACCAGCAGCACTGTCCCCAACTGTAACAGTTCTAGACCCTGAGCTGAGCGGGGACACTGCATGGTCAGCAACTCCCTGGAACCTTCCGGCAGAAAAGTCGGACCAGAGCCTGGATCACCCTTGTATTTTTCACCTCTTCCCTCTTTTCCCATGATTAATAAGATGGAGCTCTGCCCTCTGGCTCTGGAAGTGGGACTCAAATCCCCCATATCACTCTCTCTCAAAAATGTAGTAGAAAGAAAATGCTTCTTTCAGGGGCAGGAATGTGCCTGAAGGGAACAGGCTTTCTAGGTACAGCCCTAGGAAACGTGGAAAGGTTCTAAGCACAGCAAGAGCAATTCTGACATGTCTGCTCATGACATGCTAGAAAGCCTAAACGACTTGAAAACAAAATACTCTTTGGAACAGAAAGGGCCTTCCTGGTGCCCACACAGCATAGCCATGGGAGCTTCATTCCCGAGTCTATTTCATAGTAAATCAAAGAGATACCAGCTTAGGGCGCCTAAATTTCAGGCTGTTGTTTTGCTAGATTTTGCCAATGTCCAATAGGGACTTCATTTCACAGGTGGAAGACAAGAGCCCCGAGACACTTAAAGGCGCCGCCTTTGTTTTCGGCCCACTGCATCCCAGCCCTGCCAGTCTTGGCCGGGGCCAGCACTCGGCCTGCTCCCTACATGAGGTGGCAGCGCTGCGACATTACCAAGGGCACGGCGCTGATCTGGATGAGAAGGTTGCTCTCCTCCATGTCGCCGTACCTCAGCTGGTAGGGCTTGTACGGGCTGTACACAGCATCCACCAGTTCCACGACCTTCACCATGTTGTACTCCTCTGTGAGGAACCAGAAATGCAAAACAAAAGTGAGTGGAGAATATGAAACTGGCAGCTGGAGAGCTGCAGGCGAGAGGCACTCCACCACATTTCCAGCAGTGACGACGACTACTGAAGGTGCCTTTATCGTACGTGGAAGCTTCTTCAGCCAGCACGTCCGCAAACACCCAAAAGGACCCAGCCTAGTGCCTGTGAGCTGACCGTACTACTACAGACACGGCCTCCCTCACCCCACAGGCATCAGCCAAGAGCCCCTTCAAGTGAAAACTCCTGTCAGGGTCAGGCTGAAGAAGCGCAACAGGGACAAGCTTCTCTAGGAGGAACAGTTTCCTTTCCAAGTACTCCTCAGGCTAAAAAACGAGAGTGCCCTCACATGGGGCATCCCCCAAATTTCTCTTGTTTGTATCCAGAATGTAACTGCCCCTATTCCAAGCATGGCAATCGACATCTAAGAATCATCCCAAAGAAATGCACAGATCTGCAGACAGACGGTGTACACTGAAGGGTGTTCACAGATCCAGTGCCAGGATCAGAGTTTTGGAAATCTGAACAGAGTAGGGGAAACAGAACAGCCTAAGCAGTTTCCTTATGTCCTTCCAGTTCCCGCCAATGCACTCTATAATGAAGAAACCAATAGAACCCCACTCACAGGACCACCCTGCTGGCAATTTCCAGGGACTTCCCAAAATCTTTTCTCAAGCATGCACAGCCCTGAGGCTTCTCCTCGTGAAGAGTAAGACAGTGGCTATGGAGAGGAAAAATGGGCCGGGGTGGAGCGCAGCATGTGCAGCCCTGGCCTCCATCCCCAGCGCCTCAGAAATGCTTGCCAGTGACGAACCTCGCCTGCTAGCAACAGTCAGGTATCCGCGCCTCCTGCATGCAAAGGGAAGCCCGCATGGCATCAATGCAGCCTTCCTGAGAATAAGGGAAGCGCGGGGCAATCCAGAATGTGGGACATCTCCTAAGAATCGCTACCCCCTTATCTCTACATGTCAATGCCAAGAAAGACAAAACAGGGGCCGGGGAGGTGGCTCAGTGGAATAAGCGCTTGCCTGGCAAGCACAAGGGCCTGAGTTCAATCCCCGGTTCCACCAAAAAAAAAAAAAAAAAAAAAAAAAAAGAAAAGAAAAGAAAAGAAAAAGAAAGACAAACGCTATAAAATGACTGGGATTAAAAGAGACACAGTGACTACATGCGAGGCACGAATCACACCTGGAAGCTGAGGTGGTAAAGCAGCTACACAGGTGCATGGAGCCAGGCATGGCGGGCCCAGCAGCAACCCCTGCCCTCTGGGAGACCAAGCCAGGACGACTGCAAGTTCAAGCTCAGCCTGCACTGCACAGTGACTCAGCAAGGTCCTGTCTACATGTCCAACATCAGAAAAGGGCTGGGACGGAGCCCAGTCAGAAGCCTGGACTCCATTCTCGGTACCCAAGGAAAGGAAGGCAGGGCCGTGGAACTGCAGCATCTGAACAGACCGCACAGCACGGCACAGCACGGCAGCGTGCAGTCAGCTAGGCTTCCCGAGCGTGATGGCAGCAACAGGCCCTGCTACAGACACCCCGAAGCACACAGACGACACCTGCACTCAGACACAGGTCTGCCCACAGTCAGCCGAAAGGCTGTGCTTGTTTTTGTACTTTAGGGAAGGGTCTGCAGGGTGTTCAGGGCCTCACCACATAGACTGGACTCCTGTGATCCACCTGTTCACAGCCTCCCAAGTGCTGGGATTACAGGCGCGCACCACCTTGCCCATCTCCATTGCCTCTCAGCGCGCCCCAGCGCGGGGCCAGCACAGCAGGCCTGGGGATTGAACCCCCAGTGCTTGCAGGCACTTTAATCTGCTGAGCTACTTGGCCGGCCCTCGAAATGCTATTCTAGACAAATTTAAACTATGTTTTGCTTTCCTTTCATGTTCAATAAGTTCTATAATAAATATAGGGGCTGGAGAGATGGCTCAGTAGAATAAGTGCTTCCCTGGCAAGCGCAAGGGCCCAGTTCTGCCAAAAAAATAAATAAATATACATTGCCCATTAATTTAAAAACTCAACCTAAATTAGTTTCAAATTCTACGTTATAATGTAAAATTTATATACTATATATGTGTATATATATATATACACACACTTTGGGATTTTTTTTGTGGTACCAGGGATCAAACTCCTAAGGTAAGGACCTTATGCTTACCAGGCAAGTGCTTATAGCACCGAGCTATCTCCCCAGCCCTATTACTGTATGTTTTAAATGACAGCATGTACATGTGTTAACTAATAAAATAACAAAAAGTGGTTTTATGGGAGTTTGTTTTTGTCTTTTTGACACAGGGTTTCAGTTCAGTCTGGCCTCAAACTCGGAGAGAACCGCCTGCCTAGGTCTCCTGAGTGCCGGGATTACAGGCGTGCAGCGCTGTATCTGGTTTATATACATGATTTTCATGATACAGTTTCCAAAGTTTCTAACCACTAAAGTACAAATATAAAATAATATGTCATCAATCATCTGAACACCTGACAATGAAGAAGAATGAAGAGTCACACCCTCGCTCACAAGTAACAGGTATAAAAACAGGCAGCACCACGCCCGTAACGTCAGGACCCAGGAGGACCACCACCCCGAGTTCAAGGCCATTCTGAACTATACAGTAAGTTCAAGCCAGCCTGGAACGTGTAGTAAGACCCTGCCTCAATAAAAGCCAGCAGTGGGAGGCAGAAAGGGCAAACATGACAAATATCTTTTACGGGTTTATTTCTTAGCTACTATAATTCTAAATTCATCCTAAGAAATAATCACAGCTGTGTAAAAAATCTAATGACTAAGACAGTTCACAATAGCTTTATAGGGGCTGGTGAGACAGACGCATAAGCACCTACCCGGCAAACGCAAGGTCCCAAGTTTGATCCCCGTCCCCACATGCCGTGCCAGCCCCAGAACACTGGGCGCGCTGTGCAGGGCATGGCGGTGCACGCCTGTAATCCCAGCACTCAGGAAGTTAGGAGAGGAGGACTGCTGCAAGTTCAAGACCAGCCTCGGGGCTACAAAAGTGAGTACGAGGCCAGCCTGAACTGCATAGCAAGACCCTATCTCAAAAAAATAATCATTTCATAATAGCGGCTAAAAATTATGTCATACTATAAAGCAGTTGTTAAAAATCACATCATAGGATAAATTTAATGACATAAGAAAAGATGTGCTATTTTGAGTAAAGAAGACTATAAAATTGTAACCACCAATATTTTGCACAATATATTGTATACATTATAACATATATACATTTAGTATAAGATTATGTAATATAAAATTATGTATATTTATACAGTACTTATGTACGATATGCTCAATATTTTTATTAATATTTGTGAACTATGTGCATTTACACTTGAATCACTGGGAAGAAATAAAGCAGAATGTTGCCAGTGGCTCTGAGATGAAGTTATAGAGCATGCCTATTCTGTTTTGATTTTGGTGTATGTTTCCAAAGTATTTTTTAAGAGGCCAGGGAAATGGCTCAGTAGAATAAGCAC
>NW_004524577.1:2189791-2195606 GCF_000260255.1 Octodon degus
AAAAAAAAAAAAAAAAAAAAAGAAAAAAAACCTCATGTTTTTTGCTTTTTATTTCTGTGCTTGTTGACGAAGCATCTAGCTATGCAGCTCAGGCTGTCAGACTCACAGAGGGCTTCCTGCCTCAGCCTCCCGAGTGCTGGGAGGCCAGGGAGGCACCCCCATGCCCCACTAGCCAGAACACTTCAGAAAAACCCCAAAAGGAACTGACAAAAAGGTAAACTTCCAGGGTGGACCCCAAAGCACACCCCAGCCTGACCCTTGTCTCCAGAGAGGATGGCGCTGGGTGCAGCCCTGTTCCCCCATGCCCCGTGGGCCCAGGCCCCTGAGGCCCTCTGGAAGCCACTCACTTGCCCCCCTCCTGTGCCACCCGAGGCCCGACGCAGGACTGTGCCAAGGAAAGCTATGAATCATCAATGCACACACCCCCTGGAATGCACAGGCAATGCCTGCAAATGTAATTAAAGAGAGTAACTATTAAATAAGCCCGGCTAGAAGCATGCAGCAGCCACCCAGCAGGAACGCTTCCCGGCAGGTTCCTGATCTGCTGGCAGCATGAGTCCCGAGGTCTGTTACTTAGAAATGTATGACGCCAAGGGCCAGGGTGTATTCAGCGCACAGCGCCTGCCTGGCAAGCGCAAGGTCTTGAGTTCGATTCCCAATAATAGCTGGAAGGGAAAAAAAGAATAGGAAAAAGGCACGATGCTTTGCACTAGATGGAAGACAGCTGGGAAGCACAACAGGCACCATCTGCCCAGCTGCGGAGGAGATGCGCTCTGGCTTTGGCTGGTGTGGGGGTGGGGGTGGGGGCTGCTCTCCTGTGGCCACCCGGAGCTGGCACAGCTCTCCTCTCTTGCAAGGCTGCTTCACTAACCACCCCCAGCTGTGCTCTTTTCAATTTACTCTTTAGGTTGAATCACATGAGGTTGGTGACTTGAAAGAGAGCGGACAGCAGCCTCGCGGTGGGCACGCTGCTCGCTGCTGACGCTTGGTTCTTTCACATCCAAGCGTCTGTGCCCTCACCCTGGCACGGAGCGGGCCCGGGCAGCACGGGGCTGGACAAATACATTAAACCCCTGCTTGCACGGGGTGATACATCCAGCCCAAGGCCCTCGCCCGCGTGGAAAATGCGGCCGCCTTCAGTACCTGTCCAATCAGTTGCCGGACAAAGCCAAGCCCCACCCACGGACTTCACAAGGCAAGGGCACGCCCGGAAGGGAGGAAGGCGCTTACGCGGGTGGGGTAGCAGTGCAGCCTCCAGCCCCTTGGCGAAGTGCGCGGTGGCTTCGTAGAGCTCCAGCAGCTTGGAGAGCTCCAGCTCGGGTCCGGCCCGCTCCACGCCGGCACGGAGGCACTCGGGCAGAGGCGGCACCAGCGCCCCCAGGGTCTGGGTCAGCAGCACCGTCACCACCTCGAGGGGGTTCCTGAACACCTGCAGGGGCAGAGGGGCGTCTGCATTAGCGCCTGGACCCTTACCTTGTAAGGAAGCGGTCGTCAGGACCCCTCCAAGGACTCGTCCTGCCCTGGAGCTGAAAGTGGCTGTTCGCCAACTGAATAAACTGGGGCCTGGCTGGCAAGCGCGGGTCCTGAGTTCGATTCCCCGTAGCAAGAAGAAAAGTACACCGGCAGGCTTGCAACTTGTCCAGAACTGTCGGCAACTTCACGTCTGTCACCGACCTCGAGTTCCTGGCTGTTTTCTTTCTTCCACTTATTTTTTATTAGCAGATGTTTGCAGTATGTAATGATTACATTCATCACGGGAAGCTGGTACACGTTCCTAACATGTCTTAACATTTTCCATCCCCGCCCCCATTTCAAAGCTCTCTAGGGTCACCCGAAACTGAGTGAGAACTCCGAAGGTAAGGATGATAAGCTGAAGGCAGGGAGAGCACAGCCGAACAGAGTGAAGGAAGGGCAGTTCACCGGGGCAGCGCGGGAAGGTCTTGGTGTGGACTGGAGGGTGCCCGAGTCCACTCCACCTGACACAGGCAGGTCTTCTAGATGAACTCTCTTCAGGACACCAGGAATGAAGTGCCGGGACCCACCTCAATTATCCCTTACTCATCAGTAACCCTTCTTCCTGTCTACACAACTTAGCTCTCTGGGACTCTACCTGACTAACACACAAATCCATTCCAAGAGGGCGCTTACACACCCACTGCAGATTAAGGACCCTTTTGCTGCAACCTGTATGTGTGTAAACATGAATTGAGATACAAGATCTATTCTTAGGAAAACCTCAAGTCAAAAAAGTACAAAATTAAGACTATAAAACCAATAAAATTCAAGGTTTTAATAGAAAATGTCTTGAGATAAGTGAAAAAGCAAACCACTTAACAAAATTTACAGGAGACAACAGAAGCTGTGCTCAAAAGGAAATTTATACCTCTACATACTATGTTCATAAAAAAGAAAGATGTCGAATCAATGACCTAACTGGGAAAAAGAGCAAACTAAGCCCAAAGCTAAAGAAAAGTGAAGCAGTGCTAAGTGAGATAGAGAACAAAAAAATCAGGGACTGCAGAAATCGGCTTTTCGGAAAGATCAATAAAACGGACTAAGAAAAGAAAAATGACACATTATTAAAATCCGATAATGAGGGCTACGGATATAGCTCAGCAGACCAAGCGCAAGAGACTGAATTCAATTCCAAGAAAGAAAGAAAGAAAAGAAAAGAGAAAAGAACACACAGACAGTTCAGCATGAGCTGGCTGTGGGGGCACACACCTGTAACCCTAGCACTCAGGAGGTGGAGGCAAGGAAATTGCCACAAGTTCAAGGCCAGCCTGGGCTACATAGTGAGTTCAAGGCCAGGCTGAACTACACAGCCAGGCCCTTCCTCAAAAGGCAAAAATAAATAAAGCAAGCAGATATGAAAGTGGGGATATTAGCATTAATTTAAAATAAAAAAGACTATAATGGAATGCTATGAGCAACTTCACACCAATGCATTAAATATAATGGACAAATTCCTAGACACCCAACCTACCACAGCTAGCTCAACAAGCACCAGAAACTCTAAGCAGTAAAGAGATTGAATCAGTAATCAAGACTTTCCCAAGCCAGGTGTGGTGGTGCACACCTATAATCTTGGCATTTGCGAGGCTGAGGTAGGAGGATGGAGAGCAGCCTAGACTACATAGCAAGACCTTGTCTCAAAAAGACAAAAACAGCCTCCCAACAAAGACATGATCAGACCCAAAAGCTTCACTGGTGAATTCTACCAAACGTTTTAAAGAAGAATGAACACCAACCATTCTAAATAAAACATTGCAAATACGTTGAAGAGAAAACAAGCTGTGGTCTGAACTCTCAGGTCCTTAAGCTGACCAGGCTGGGCTAGAACCTGCGGTCCTCCCAGCTCTGCCTCCCGACTGGAACAAGACAAAGGGGCCTACTCGTGCCACTCCACCCAACATAACCCTGGAAGTTCTAGCCAGATCAACTGTATTAGAGAAAGACATCAAAAGCAGAAACAGAATTATCTCTGCAGATAACATACTTTTGCATGTATAAAATCTATGTGTAAATTCTCATGGAGAATTTATAAATCTTCAAAGAACACTTGTTTGGTCAAATGTTACACTCTGCTTAGAGCTCCCTATAGGAACCTGGGAAAAATAGAAAGAATGGAGCAAATCCAAACTGATGAAATGGCTCGCCTGCCAGGGGCCTCCAGCTTCCCGGGCAAGTCTTCCAACCACGTACTGGACTTCGCCGTTAGGACTCTCACTTGGAATTCAAAAGCATCCAGTGCTGGGGAGATACCTCAGGCGCAAGGTCCCAAGTTAGATCCCCAGTACCGCAAACAAGTAAAATAAAATAAAATAAGAAAGCATCCAAAGTTAGAATTTATCTTTTTCCTCGATGTTTTCTTTCAACTTCCCTCCTTCTGTCAGGAATGTGTTCATGCAGCCAAGAGGAAATCTCCCCTCTGCCTTTCCTTTCAGCCTTTTTACTATAATTTTTGTACAGGGTCTCACTACGCAGCTTGGACTCACAGCGATCCTCCTGCTTTCAGCCTCCCGAGTGCTGAGATTACAGGCATGTGCCACCATGCCCAGACTCAGTGGCTGGCTCAGTGCGTCCGGGGTTGGGGCTGGCGTGCATGTGGTGCCAGGATCGAACTCTAGTCCCTGCGCTTGCCTAGGCAGGCTCTTAGTCCGCTGTGCTAGCTCATGGGCCCCTCTTCACTACAGCTAACACCTTTTAGCAACTTCTCTGACCAAGCGCAGAGCAGTCCCAACATCTGCTCATCTTTCTTGAACTCCAACACTCCCAAGCTCACCCAGCACCAGGCCTCGGCTGTCACCTTTCTCCTGTCTCTCCCTATCCACTCCGCAGAGATTCATTCAAAGCTCACTTACGTTTCATGTGTTGACCACCTGGTGCGGGGCCTCTCCTGCTGGCTCTACTTCACCTCTCCCCAACGGCCAAGGACAGGGAGCTCCTGCCCCGGGCTACCCACCACTGTGTCTCCCTTTGTGAAGTGCCCACTCAAGGCTGCAGCCACTTAAACACTGGTGCTTTGCCTTTTCATTAGTTAGTCGTAGTGGTTCTTTATAGATTTTACACTCCTTTATGAGCTATGTTTTTAAATATTTTCTTCCAATCTGTGGATGATACCTACTTTACCAGGTTTTTGTTTTGTTTAGACTTGGTTCGGTTTTGTTCTGTTTTGATTCACTTTGGTTTTTGCAGTGCCGGGCCTCAAGCCTGCTAGCAAGTACTCTACACCCAGCTACACTCCCAACCCAGGTTTTCCTTTTTAAAATGTTTCAAATTTTAGTTTAGTAGTACATATCGGTGACACATAATGTTTACATTCCTTGTGGGAGTTGGCGCATGTGCATAACCCACTTTAATGCCTTTTCATCCTCTTCCTCCCCTCCCTCCACTTCCCCATCCTGATTCGATTCCTTCCCTTTCCCTTCCTTTCCTTCCTGAGGGACATAAAAAGGAATGAGAAAAAGAAATTGGGATGAGCCAGACACGGTGGTGCACACCTGTAATCCCGCCTTCAGGAGGCTGAGGAAAGAGGACTGCCCTGAGTGTAAGGGCTGCCTGAATCACACAGTGAAGCCCTGACCAAAAAGTAGAAAGGAAGCTGGAGCGAATTTTTCCTTTTACTTACTGTCTTCTGTACCTAAGAAATCAGCACCAGCCCTCCCGTTTCGTGGTCTGTGAATGTTTGTCGTTCTTCAGTAAATATCCAGAGAATATTTTTAAGGAAAAGGAAAACCTATAAATACAAGTGTTTTAACTGAAGGATGCATATAGAAAATTCCACAGGAAATCTAGAATATGACGTTGTGTACAGACCAAAGAATTAGAACTCTCTGGCTCAGGACTATTAGTCTAACTTCTCCTATTCCAAGTCATTTAAGTAAAAGATAAAAGCAAAACAAGGGCTGGCCAAATAGCTCAGTGGATTAAAGCACCTGCAAGCAGGTGCAGGGGCCGGGGGTTATCCTCAGGCCTGCCATGCCAGCCCCCCGCCCCAGGGCACGATGAGACCTCAATGGAGACTGGGCACCTGGGCGTGGTGGCGCACGCCTGTAATCCCAGTTCTTAGGAGGCTGTAAATAGGCGGATCACTATGAGTTCCATCTAGTAGTGAGATCTTGAACACCCTGTAGACCCTTCCCTAAAAAAAAAAAAAAAAAAAAAAAAAAAAGCAAAACAGCTCTATAAAAGCAGGCCTATCAAACAGCTATAAAGTTAACCTAAGTAACCTATATGAGGACAGTCCAACTGCAACACTACTACATACAAAAATTAACTCAGCCATACCAAAATTAAATCAGGATGGACCACA
>NW_004524577.1:2195877-2197823 GCF_000260255.1 Octodon degus
AGGTGCTTTAGACCACTGAGCCATCTCTCCAGCCCCTGAGCTGTATTTTTAATTCTTTCTTTCTACCTTCTTTCTTTGGTACAGGGTCTCAGTACACAGTTCACAGTGATCCTCCTGTCTCAGCCTCCCCAGCTCTGGGATTACAGGGGTGTGCCACCACACCCATTTCAGTGGCCTGTAGAGTGCCTGGGGTTCCAGGACCGGCACAGTATGCAGTACCAGGGATTGAATCTGTGTTCTTGTATTCGCCAGGCAGGTGCTTAGACTGCCGAGCTATCTCCCCAGCCCTGAACCACAGATCAAAACATAAAAGCTAAACAAGTTTCGGAACCAAACGGATACTCCGCAACCTGGGGCTGGTGAGGGTTTCTCAGGGCATGGAGAGCAATAACCACAAAAAAACCGCTGATAAATTCGGTTTCATCAAAATTACAACTTCCGCTCCAGCCTGGTGCATGGCTTAGTGGCTGTGCACCGGCTTTCTCAGCCTGTCCAAGGTACTGGCTCCACTCCCAGCACTACAAAAACAGAAACAAAACAGAAAACCTTTGCTTCAGTCCCAGACTGCAGGAAAACGCCTACAAAGGGCCGGGGAGACCGCTCAGTAGAATAAGCGCTTCCCTAGCAAGCACAAGGGCCTGATTTCAATCCCCGGTTCCACATTAAAAAAAAAAAAAAAAAAAGCCTGCAAAGTGGATAGGAATTCCTGGAACTAAAAATAAAATGGCAAATCATCCAATTTTTTTAAATGGGCAAAGACTTGAGTAGACATTTCACAAAGGAAGATCCATAAATAGGAGCTCAACGACCTTAGTCATCAAGGAAATGCAAATGAAACCATGTGAAATACGCCACACACCCACCAGCACGGCTGCGATTACTAAGAATGACAGCGCCCGCCCGACACGTGCGAGGACGTGAGCAGGGCCCAGAGCCCCCATGCACAGCCGCGTGAGCTGAACACACACCTGCCCTACGCCCTCGAGTCCCTGCCTACGTATTTACCCAAGGGACACGCACAGGTGGATGTACGAAAGCATGTCATAGAACAATGTTCAGAGCAGCTTTACTGCTAACAGCCCAAGCTGGAGCCAGACCAAGCGCCAATCAGTAAGAGAATGCGCAAACTGATGTTTAATTCCTATCACGGAGCAGTATGCAGCAGTAAGAAGGCACTTGTGACACACAGCACAAGTAAATCCCCTAAACACACGAGGTAAAAGAAGCCTTACGAAGAGAAGAGCCCACTGAGTAATTTCATCTACACGACATTCTAGAGTGCTTCCAACTAATTTATGCAGGAAAAAAAAAAAAAGACAAAAAAACAGCAGTGGTTGCCTGGGAAAAAGCATAAGAGATCATTTTAGGGTGCTGGTCGCATTGTCTGTCTAGAAAGAGGATTAGGTCACAGATATTTACGTTTTTCAAACTAATCAAATGGCATATTTAAGAGAATTATATTTCACAAATTTTACCTCAAAGATGAGGTGAATCCCACTTAATAATATGTACTAAAGTAAAGTAAATGATGCCTATAAGTTATTTTGAAATAAATCAAAAAATAAGAATGCTTAATGAGTAGATAAATAGGTAAGGGGAGATTTCTAATAAGGCAAATACAGCAGAATGCTTGTTGGAGAACCCAGGCACAGGGCATTCTCTCAACACCTGTTTATATATCGGGAACTTCTCAGATTAAAGTGCTAGGGGGGTGGGACACGATGACCCTGGTCTGCAATCCCAGTACTCGGGAGGCTGAGGCAGAGTGACAGCGCACACACGTAACATGACAAGGCCCTGGCTGTGAGCACCGCAGCCCAGTGAAAAAAGAAGTGATTTAAATACTGGGCTAGGGGCTGGAGAGATGGCTCAGTGGTCTAAAGCACCTACTTGGAACAAGCTTGGCAAAGCACAGGGACCGCGGTTCAATCCCCCCAGCACCACAT
>NW_004524577.1:2198188-2215828 GCF_000260255.1 Octodon degus
GAGAGAGAGAGGGGGGAAAATGAAACCTAAAGCTTAGGTTGGATATTGTCTGGGTACACAGGGAGTATCTTAGGCAGATTCTGTATTTAGAGAGAGAGAGAGAGAGAGAGACAGAGAGAGAGGGAGAGAGAGAGAGAGAGAGAGAGAGAGAGAGAGAGAGACAGAGACAGAGAGAGAGAGGGGGGTACAATATGCCCTTCTCTGACTGCTCAGAATAAAAGAAAACAAAATGAGCTGGGGCTGAAGATATAAATGAGCACAAGCCAAACTGAAATGAGGACTGCAGAGAAGCGCGTCAAGCCCAAGTCTCTTGCTCTGAAGACACAGGAGATTGTGTGCATGGGCAGATGCTGCTTCTGCCTCACGACACCAGGCGGACAGAAGACGCGCAGCGCGCACGGAGGCAGAGGCTGGCTGAAAGCGACGAGCACAGAAACACTGCGAGACTTCTACGGCGTTGCTTCCCTGAAAATCTAAGCCACGCATGGTGGCACAGCCCTATCCCCCCAGCTCTCTGGCCGCAGAGGTAGGAGGACAGCAAGTTTAAAGCCAGCCGAGGCAACTAAGAGAGTTGGTGCAATCCTGTCTTAAAATAAAAAGTCAAATAAAGGGCTCAGTGAGAAGGCACCCGTAACTAAGTAAATAAATACAAACAAACAGAAGCAACTAACTCTAAACAAGCTTAGTTCAAAGAAAAAGAAACCTGGATGGAGAAAGGCACTTTAGCCAAGTTAAAAGGCGTGCCCCTGGAGGACCTTCTCCAAACGCCATCAAGTTCACCCCACTACACGGCTGCTGAGCACGTAAAGACTGATTCATGACCAACTGGGGACAAAATGACAACAAGCTGCCATCAGCAGGCCCAGGAGTAACCACTCCAGAGTCCTGGGCTCCCCCTTCCAAGGGAGGACCTGCTGCGCCCCGGGGCATCTGCCCTGTGCTAGGAACAGCCCAGAGAGGTTTTTTTTTAAACTTTTATTTATTTTTATTTTTTTCCCATAATTTTATTGAGAGACAAATAGCAATGAGACAGTTTCAAACCAAATTGGAATGACAGTTTCAATAATTAACACATTGCATACTCTCTTCCTAGTGGTTAATTGCTGTACAAGATGCGAACTTTATCCTATTTACAAACACTATTAGAACAAATCCTTCTATTCATTAAGAGAATGTAACTATGTATCTATCCTAACCATTTTGAATACACAGATACAAAATGGACATTCATCTGTATCCCCTTTTTTCTGCTATTTGAGTATTATAGGTGTGTTAACTCAGCACAATATTCTAAAAGAGCCCAGTAGTCCATAATAGTATGGGGTCTTCCGCTTGACTGGCAGTGTCAGAAATCGTTGACCTGAGTCCCCTACAGCTCAACGTAACACCATGGCTTTACTTCTTATACTTCGTTTTTATACTTTTCTGCTGGATGGTTAAGACCAAGATACAGCAGGACCTTTGCCCAGAGATTGTGAAGAAGGGAGGGACTGAAAGGTCCACCTGAAACGCCTGTCTGCCTCCCGCTGCTTACAGAGTGCCTTGAAAGCTGCACAGCTCTGCTGACGCGGAGCACAGGAGAGCGAGGGCAAGTACTGCCAGCCAGGTGACATCAAAACAATCCTGCTCACACCAGCGCCACCTGACTGGGCCCCTGCCTCCAGATCTGACCACCAGGCTTTCCGGAATTCCAGAGGCTCCCCTGGAGAACAACAGGCAGCACTGTCACACAAGATCGCATTTAAGATACAGACAAGGTGATAAGAAGGTTTCACGGAGACCCAAGGAACTCCCTCAGGTGGGTCTGTACGCTGCTGGTTGAAGCTCTTGAGCAACGGCGGCACACACCGGAGACTGCCAAGCGACGCCCTGCGGGTGAGCGCGACCCGCGCTGCCCAGCACCTGTCCCTGTCACTGCAGGCTCTGCGCTCTCAGCCCTCAGTAAGCTGTTACCTGCGTCGCCCACTGGGCCTGCGCGTGCCAAGCCCCCAGCAGGGCATCGTAGAGGCCACTGAGCTGCCGCTCCAGCGGCAAGTCGGTCTGGCACAACTCTTGCCAGGCTGCTAAAAGCTGCACCTGCAGAGGCAGAACAAAGGGTCATGCTGGGCAACCAGCGAAGGCGCCTGCCCAAGCTGCCTTGCCCCCCCCAGGGCCTGCGAGGGTCACAGCCGCCCGCCGCCCCAGCACTCAAGCACCCACCAGGTCCATCACCTACGCAGGCAGCAAACAAGCTCGCCTGCTCTGAGGACGTCCAAAGCTTCGCCCTGCACACCCGCCTTTTCCCATTCCCCTGCGTGAGCCAAGTGCCCCGCTCTGCTCTGAACACACTCGGACATACATGTGAGTATGTACGTACTCACTGCACGCCCTCAGCCTACTGCTTAAGATGCACACAGGCGCTGGCCTCGAAGCAACTAAGGTTAGCCCAGGAAGCCACCAAGAGTTTTGGTAACCTAACACCAACAACCTTAGAAAATAATATATTTAGGTTATTATGCTTCCTAGGGCATAATGACACTTAAGACATGAATCTTCCTTTTTTTTTTTTTTTGCGGAACTGGGGATTGAACTCAGGCCTTTGCGCTTGCCAGGGAAGCACTTATTCCACTGAGCCATCTCCCCGGCCCCATGAATCTTCCTTAAAAGACAAAATTGAGCTTGGCAGAATGGCACACACTTGTAATCCCAGCACACTGGGAGGCTGAAGCAGGAGGATCTCAAGTTGGAGCCAGTCTGGGCAACCTGGTGAGATCCTGTGTCAAAATAAAAAAATGTGTCAAAATAAAAAATGATAAAAGGGCTGGGGATGTGGCTGAGCACAGTCCCTGAGTTCATTTCCCAGTACTGCCCCCAAAAAGGACAAGATTTTGAATAAACTAAAATAACTTTTCAATTTTGTAAACAAATCCAATTGTAAGTAACACAGGACAAACTTCTGACTTTTTCCAACTGGCAGGTAAATGCATGCATGCCCTGGACCAAGAGCACCCCCTACTGGCTAACTAGAAGAAAAGCAGCCAGATGCAGAGGCATTTTACCTTTGAGGATAAAAACGGGATTCTTGCAGCCCCCAGTTACCAGCACCAAGATCGCGATCGCAAAGGCCTCTTACCTTGTGACATTTGTAGTAGTATGCAAGGAGCTGGGGCATCCGGTCAATTTCAGTAAAAACCTTCACAAACATTTTGGACTGATCTAAAGAACACAAAGTTTATAGATACATGATCAGATTTTCTGGTGCGGCCAATGTGGAGGTTATATACATACACATGTATATATTCAAAGGTTCCTACAAGGTAATGAAGTAGCCCTCGGGGATCATAAACACAAGAAATAAGGAAAGTACGCAAAATACGTGGCTCGTAAGCTCACACAGCCAGAAGGCTACCACAGCACAGTCACGGCACCCAAGGCTGGAGATGAACAAGAACCAGGGCTGGGAGCTGGCGGGGGCAAGCCCAGAGCGCGACGTGACGGCGGCTCTCAGGGCTGCCCAGGCCACGCCGCCAGCCCTACCAAGCCCCACCTCACTATCATCACAGCCGGGGGACAGGCGCCTAGAACAGTCCACCGGTGGCCCTCACTGTACAGGCAGGGAAGCCACAGCCCAGAGAGCTAGTGGCAGGACTGAACTGCTGACTGCCTGCACAAATGCAGTTTCATTCAACTCCATCTAAAATTTATATGAACTGAAAAACACTGAGACCAACGCTGTCTGCCAGGGCTCAAGAACAAACCAAGCTCCTTACTGCCTCAAGGCCTTTGCACTTACTATGCTAGGACTATGCTGGGACGACGCTCGTCGCTAAGCAGTGAGCCTAACCCCGGCTCCCTGTGCGAGTCCCTCCATCTGCCCGCAACAGGAGCCGCCACCTACGCTTGTTTTATTCAGCTATTTATCTTAGAGCTTGCCAGGCAGGTGCTGTACCACTGAGCTATATCCGGTTCTCTTACAGTTTGCTATCTTTCTCTTCCACGAGAAGCTCCAGGAGACAGTGACATTTCCTGTCTTGTTTCACTGTTCTCAAAAATCAGCACAAAATAAAGCAGGTACTGCACTAAATTAGTGCTTAAATAGCACTTCTTTCATCATTATCAGTACCATGTTCACGGTAGAAAACTGCCTACGATACTACCTACAATATTAAAATGCTGTTAACATCTATTTATATGGTCAAAGAATGTTTTGAGAAGGTAAGTTTTAATTTTTTAAAATCTTTTTATGTATTTGGTACAGGATCTCACTACACAGCTCAGACTCATAGTGATCCTCCTGTCTCAGCCTACTCAGTGTTGGAATTACAGGCCTGTGCCACTTTGCCTGGTTTCAGTGGCTGTCAGGGCATGTGGTGGCAGGGATGAAACCCAGGTCCTTGCTCATCTTATATCCCCTGCCTGAGAAGGTAAATTCTGTAATGTGTACTAGGCTGGGGAGATGGCTCAGAGGTCTAAGCCCATGCCTGGCAAGCATGGCCAGCCCCAGAACCCCCAGGCACACTGTGCTGGGAGTGGTGGTGTGCGCCTAGAATCCCAGCACTGGGCAGGCTGAGACAGGAGGATCACTATGAGTCCGAGTTGTGTAGAGAGACCCTGGACCAAATACGTACATATATATGTATATATGATTATATATATGATTTTTTTTAAATGTAAATGTGTCCTGCTCTAATATACAATCGCAATGTTAAAAATGTCTACCCACAAGTAAAACGCATTTCCTTAAGTGAATAATAAAGCAGAATGTGCAGCACAGCGCGCAGGGCATGCAGAAGCTGTACCAGGAGAGCACTTCCAGAGCACCTGGAGAAGCAGTAAGGAAGTGGAGAATTTCACCCAGACACAGGCCAGCCACCCCACAGGGGCAGAAGGCGACTTGTTCTAAGGGCACAGCCGGACAGACCATACATTAGACCTCAGAACAAGTCTTAATAAATGTTAAGACTGCAAAGGTCAGGACAGTGGCGCACGCCTGTAACTCTCAGGAGGCTGAGGCAGGCAGATTACTGTGAGCGGGAAGCCAGCCTGGGCTACATGGTGAGACCTTGTCTCAAAAAAACCTAAAGCAGAAGAATCAATCAAATACTCTACATTAGCAAAAGGAAGAGAAAAGTGATCAGCCTTGTTGGTAGAGAAAAAGCATTCAACAAAAGTCAGTACTCTGTCATGATAAAAACACGCAGCCAACTAGCAACAGTCGGAAGGTGAGGGCTTTAACACAACTGAGCAGGGACTTCTCGCCCCGTGAGTGACACTGTATAATCCCTTCTTGCCACCGCACCCTGTTATGTCTGCATAGGGCCACCAAGATACACAACTCTCACAGCTTGACAAACTGCCTCTGTTCTCCTCTACCCACCCACAAGTTCGGCTGAAGCCCAGCCAACCCCCTTAACCAAAAGTGTAAAAGCTGGGACCTGTCCTCTGTCATTTGCTCAGTCATTCTGGATTTACTAGCCGAGCCCGTGTGCACCTAAATTGAAGCCCTCTCGTTTTTTCACCCCTGGCCTCTCCTAGCTCTTACCTCCCTCAAGGTAATAAAAAGGTGACATAACTTGAAAAGCTTACAGCACACAAAATACTCAACAGCGAAGATCATTTCCAGCAGCACACGGATGCCTACTCATCTACTTTCCTTTACCACAGTACTAGAAGTCCTGATCAGGG
The DNA here is from genome assembly GCF_000260255.1 of Octodon degus. Classification (NCBI taxonomy): domain Eukaryota; kingdom Metazoa; phylum Chordata; class Mammalia; order Rodentia; family Octodontidae; genus Octodon; species Octodon degus. The sequence goes on from NW_004524577.1 coordinate 2,203,853, forward strand.
GCCAGGAGATAGCTCAGTGGCACAGCGCCTGCCTGGCAAGTGCCAGGTCCTTAGTTCCATTCCCATTACCAAAAAAAAAAGGGGGTGGGGAGGGCCAAATCCTGCTAGAAAAATTAGGCAAGGAAAATACAAGGAGCCCGAGCAGGGAGGTAAAAATTAGCCAGACATGGTGGGACACGCCTATAACTCCTGCACTTGGGAGGCTGAGACAGGAGGACCCCTGTGGGCTCAAGGCCAGCCTGGGCTGTGTCCTGAGACCAGACTGAATTATAGGGCAAGATGTTATCTCAGGAAGCAAAACAAGAAAAGTATAAATTAATCTCTGTTTGCAGACTCAATTTTACATGCAGAAAACTCTGACGATGCCACAAAATCCTATTAGGAGTAAAAAATCCAGTAAAGGTGCATATACAAAATGAATACACAAAAATACAGTTGTTTCTTACAAAGCATTTTTAAATTCCATTTATAACAACATCAAAAAGAATAAAAACCCTAGGTGTAATATTAACCAAAGAACTAAAGATTGGAAACTACAAAGTACTGCTAAAAAAAATTAAAGACATAAATGGAAAGACATCTCATTTCATGGATTGGAAGGTTTAGTATCTTGAAGATGTAAATACTATACAAATAATCTACAGATTTAATGCAACTCCTATCCAGACCCTAACAATACTTTCTGCAGAAGAGCTGCAAAAAGTCTAACCTTAAATTTATATGAAAAGGCTAGACACGGTGGCACACGTCTGTAATCCCAGCAATCAGGAGGCTGAGGCAGGAGGATCCTGTAAGTTCAAGGCCACCCTGCACTACACAGCAAGACCTTCTCAAAACAATCCAAAAATGTCATATGCAATTTCAAAGGTTCCCTACACATGTGCAAAGGCTGCACTGCTTCTCTGGCATCAGAAAGGAAAAGTGTGTGTAAGGACCAACATGTGCAAGAGACACTGGGACATATGAAGAACACGCTCAGATGGGAGGGGAAGATTGGAGGAGGAGGGCGCAGGAAAGGAAGGAGACCTTTTTAAAAATGAGAGAATAAGGAAAAACGGAAACAAAGCTTTTGTAAATAAGGAAGGGAAGAAGGGTTGGGGGTAGGGCATGGGAATGGGGGGAGAAAGAATCCAGTCATACAATCTACAGGTACAAATTCCCTAAGATGGATGCAATCATCATGTATACCTAACATGTACCAAAATACCACTTTCTTTGGGACAAAAAGAAATTTCAAGAATCCCTGAATAGTCAAATCATCTGTGAAAAATATGAAGTTAGAAGTCTCAGACTTCCTGAATTCAGAGCTTACTACAAAGTTAATATTCTGAAAAATGGGTTGAGGAACAGCTGGAATGACAACAGTGAAAAAGGCTCAGAAAGGAATTTTCTAAAGAAGAGAGAAGGGTTGGGGAGACAGCTCACTGGAATAAGTGCTTGCCTGGCAAGCACAAGGTCCTCAATTTGATCCCTGGTACCACCAAAATAAATAAAAAATAAAAAATTAGAAGAGGGAAGACAGGAGATGGGGCTGTAGATACAGCTCAGCAGCATAGTGTCTGCCTGGCAAATGCAAGGTCATGAGTTCAATTCCTGGCACCAAAAAAAAAAAAAAAAAGAAAGAAAGATGACTTAACAGATGGAAAGGGCACACGCTATATTCTGAGAAAATTTTAAATTTTCAAAATTAGAAAGTAATGTAGTGAAGTTATTCATCTCTCTCTTTCCCCCTCCACCCACCTTGAAATAAATTATCTGCTTTTATTTTTTAATTCTCTTTTTGGTACCAGGAACTGAACTCACAACCTCACACTTGCTAGGCAGGCGCTGTGCTGCGGAGCTCCATGCCTGGCCCTGACTGTTTACAATAATGAAACCAGTGCAGGCTGCGCACACACACACACACACACAGGCAAAGGGAACGGTTCTGCAAGCTCAGGAAGGAAGCTTTCCATGCACGTGGTAAAGATTTCACCACGAGTCCCAGGACCACTCAAAGGAGAAGGGACAGTTCTGCCAGCAAGTGGAGAGCAGAAAACTGAACTTCAGCATGAAAAACAAAGAAGGAAAACTCTTTGTTTTGAGACAGTCTTGCTCTGTAGCCCAGGCTGGCCTCGAGCTCACTGTGTAGCCCAGGCTGGCCTTGAGCTCACAGAGACCCTCCTGCCTCGGCCTCTGAGTACTGGGATTACAGGTGTGTACCTCCATGTAAACTTTCATAATTATCTACCATAAACATGAACTGAAAGGCCCGGGGTATAGCTCTGGAGCAGAGGGCTTGCCTGGTATATATGAGGCCCTAGATCCAATCCCCAGAACCAACCATTCACGCACACATGTGTACGCACGCACGCACGCACGCACGCACGCACAATTAAGATGTATCTGAAACAGAAAGTAAAAGCTCAAATTACAACTCTCAGAAACAAATGGGACACTGGGCTCGGTGGCGCCCATCTGTAACCCCAGCACTCTGGAGGCTAAGGCAGAGGGACTGGGGCAAGTTTGAGATCAACCTGGGTTACCAAGTGAGCTCAAGACCAGAAGAATAGGGCTGGCCCAATAGCTCAGCGGATTAAAGCACCTCAAGCAGGCACAGGGACCAGGGGTTCAATCCCTGGGCTTGTCTTGCCGGCCTGCTCCCAGGGCTTGCTGAGACAGCAATTGAGACTGGGCATGGCGTGTGCCTGTAATTCTAGCTCTTGCGAGACTGCAAACAGGAGAATCGCTACAAATCCAATCCGGTAGTGAGATGCTGAACACTCTGTAGACCCTTCCCTAAAATAAAAATAAATAAATAAATTCAAAAAAGAATGCAATTAATAGTGAAAAAGCAACGTCACAGAAAGTATTTGAAAGTTGTATCTCCAACAAGAAATTAATAGACAGGAAATATGAGGCGCTCCTGCCAGCTGAACAAGCCACAGGCAAAGAAGCCCAATGGACATGTCACTAAAGACCAAAAAGCAAGTGGAAACAGAGCCCAGGCCAGCCCCTAACTCCAAATGCTCCTGCTTCAGCCTGCTGTATACTGCGAGCACAGAACACAACCACGAGGGCGAGAGAAGAGCCGCGCTCACCCACAGCCTGGGCCGTGAGCGCCGCCACGATCTGCGGGCTGGCGAGGGCCTCCAGCCTGTTCTTCAGGGCCTCCAGGTGCACGCACTTCTCGGAGTAGTCCGGCGTGTCCACGAGCATCACGAGGCTGCTCTGCAGGCCGGTCAGCTTGGCAGAGATCACGGCGATGTCCTAAAGAGAGGGTTCGTACTTCAGAGGCCCTGCCCTCTCCACGGGGAGCAGGAAAATACATACAAAAGAAACTCACCAGATAAAAAAGTGGCCCACTACACACTACGTTCAGCATTACTAACAAATACATGCAAATCAAAACAAGGAGGCTTCCCGTCTGACAGTGGCGTCTGAATTGAGGGTCACATTGAGCTGCTTGCTGCTTCAGGGGCGTATTTAGGAAGTCAGCACTATGGCAGAAGACATCAAGACCAAAATCAAGAACTACAAGACTGCCCCTTTTGACAGCCGCTTCCCCAATCAGAACCAGACCAGGAACTGCTGGCAGAACTACCTGGACTATCACCACTGCCAGAAGGCAATGACTGAAAAAGGGGGTGATATCTCTGTCTGCGAGTGGTACCGGCGCGTGTACAAGTCCCTCTGCCCCATATCCTGGGTCACAACCTGGGACGACCGCCGAGCTGAGGGCACGTTTCCTGGCAAGATCTGAACTGACTCCACCTGTTTCTCTGTCCTCTGTTCGTCTCCTGGTGGTAAAGGGGGACCTGGGTACATGATGGTCCTACCCTGGGACCCTGAATCATGACTTAACTCATAATAAAAACTGTGGAAAAGTGTAAAAAAAAAAAACCAAGGAAGTGCCATTTTCTTCTAACGAGTTGCAAAAGCATTTGAAATCTTACATAGGAATACTTAGTAAAGGTGCAAAGAAAAGAGGTCTCTCGGGTATTATGTTCTGTCACACTGAAAGATAACTGGCAATGTGTCAAGTCTTAGAGCTGGGCGTGGCGGTGCATGCCTGTAGTCCCAGCATTCAGGAGGCTGAGGCAGGAGGATCACCATGAGTTAGAGGCCAGCCTGGGCTACACAGTAAACTCAAGGCCAGCATGAACTGCAAAGTGAGACTCTTGTCTCAAAATAAGTCTTGGGCTGGGGAGACAGCTCAGTGGTCTAAGCACCTGCCTGGCAAGCACAAGGACCCCGTTCGACCACTGGCACTGCATGCCATGCCAGCCCAGAATCCCGGGCATACCGTGCCAGATGTGGAGGCGCACGCCTGTAATCCCAGCACTGGGAGGCTGAGGCAAGAGGATCAATACGAGTCTGAGCTGCGTAGGCGAGACCCGGCACCATACAAATAAATAAATAAAAGGACTGGAAAAAATCTTACAAAGACCTACATCCTTTAACTTGGTTATTTTCTTTTTTATAAATTGGTCTTAAAGAAATAACCAAAAGGACCTGGGCGTGGTGGCACACACCTGTAATCCCAGCCCTCTAGGAGGCTGAGACAAGAGGGTGCCAAGTTCAACTTCAGCTTAAGCAAAACTTAGTGGTACCCTTAAAAACTTAGTGGCACCCTGTCTCAAAACCAGCTGCTGGAGACAGAGCTCAGTGTAATGTGCTAGACCCGATTTCCAGTAAGAAAAAACAGGAAAATAAAAAAAAATGTAAAAGCAGCTTAATCTCCCCTAACAACAACGTATAAAATGAGGGGATACTCGTAGCGATATGCAGAATACTGTGCCGCCACCTGAAACAATGCTTTGACTTTCTTTTCTGAGACAGGGTCTCACAATATAGTCCAGACTGGACTCGAGCTGCACATGCTCCAATTCATGGCTACCCTCCTGCCTCAGCCTCCCAAGAGCTAGGACTACAGGGGTGTGCCACCACACCCAGACAAAAAGGAGGCTTTTGAAAAATACTAACAACAAAACACGAACTTACTACTAAATACTATAAAAAGTGCATGTATACTAGAGGCTCCTTTTGCTTCACACACATCAATGTAATACACAATATATAATACATGTGAAATACGTAAGTACAAACGCACACTGGCATTTGCACACACATGAGATACAAACGTAAGGACGGATATGTGCAGACAGGAAACGTGCGTAAAGGCTCGCAGAGCTCATCACCGGGCCAGCAAGGCGCTCGGCCCAGTGGGTGTCCAAGGGCATCTTTCCTTCAACGCAGTCTCGTCTGGCGGTGTGCTTCAGGCTGCCCTTGGACTATGAGCCCAGGCTGCCGGTGTCTTCGTTTTTCATTTTTTTGTTTTTTAATGTATTTGGTACGGGCTCTACATGGTGTCCCTACGTAGATCCGACTCCTAGTGATTCTCCTGCTTTCAGCCTCCCAAGTGCTGGGATGGTAGGTGTGTGCCACCACGCCGTCTGGATCGCTTTCTCAGCCTGCCCTGGGGGCGGGGCCGGCATGGCAGGTGGGGGGAGTCAAACCCCTGGCCCCTCATCCGCCTAAGTAGGAGCTTTAATCCACTGAGCTATTCGGCCAGCCTTTTTTTTTTTTTTTTTTTTTTGTGGTACCAGGGATCAAACTTGGGACCTTGCGCTTGCTGTGCAAACACACCTGCTGAGCTATCTCCCTGGCCCCAGGCTGTCTTTGAACACAAAGCAATCCCCTGACTCAGCCTTCCCAGTGCTGAGATTATAGGCGTGCACCACCATACCTGGCTAAACTTTCTTTTTTTCTTTTTTTGGCGGAACTGGGGATTGAACTCAGGCCCTTGAGCTTGCCAGGGAAGCTCTTAATCTACTGAGCCATCTTCCCAGCCCCTTTTTTTTTTTTTTTTTTTTTTTTTTGTGGCTGGCTCAGCCCACCCTGGGGGCAGGGCTGGCGCATGTGGTGCCAGAGATCGAACCACGGTCCCGGCGCTTGCCTAAGCTTGTCTAAGAAGCACTTTAGACCACTGAGCTATCTCACCGGCTCATAAACTTTCTAAATGTTTCAAGTTTTCTAAGACATAATTATGTTTATAATTAGAAAACTACAGAAACAAGACCAGAATAACTGCTCATTTCAGCTTTCCATGGCTGTCCACGATGTGTCAGACACCTCTAGAGACGAACTCCAAGAGGAGCAAGGTAACACTGGCAGCGAATTCCTAATACAATGGAAAAGATTACCACATCATCTCAGAACGGCAGAGGTACTACAGAAGCAGTTGGGCTTTGTTGTTGTTCTCTAGTGCGGGACTTGAACTCAGGACCCTGCACGTGCCAGGCAGGCAGAGAAGCAATTACTTTTGCCTATGAGAAACAAGGAGCCAGCAGGGAGAGCCCTGAAAGAAGGCAGCACTATGGAGGACAGAGGTCTACTCTACGCCAAGACAGAAGGTGCGTGCAGCACTTGAGAGCCTAAGGCAGGAGGATCGCTGGGAGTCTGAGGCCAGCACGGGCTGCACAGTAAGACCCTGCCTCCAAAACAAACCTGAATGGGGAAAAGGGAACATCTAAGGACAGCTGAGATTTTTGCCCTAAATGTTTAGATGGAAACTGACCCCATTGTGCATGATAGGAGGCACAGAAAGGACAAAATATTGGTGACTTTGAAAATAAAAATTCAGGTTTTGATGCAGGCACAGTGGCACACACTTTAATCCCACCTACTGGGGAGGCTGAGGCAGGAGGATCACAAGTTCAGGGCCAGCCTGAGCAACTTAGCAAGAGCTTATGTCAAAAAAATTAGAAGGGCTGGGGATGAGCTCAGTGGAGAGCACCTGCTTGCCACAGGCAAGGCCGCAGGCTCCACCCAGGACCGCGAAGGGCATGATTCAGGTCCTGGACTGTGGGGAGGAGCTGCCGCACACACGGCCGCAAGCGCAGCTGGAGCACATGGGAGAATGACAAGACCTACAATTTTCAGCTGAGTAACAGCAGTTAGGATGACTAAAACCAAAGCCCACATTCAAATCCATTTTCTCCCATACCGTGTTCCAGGAACACAGACTTAAAATTAGTTCTGCGAGGCTGCATCAGTAACACCCGTCACGCACCCTGAAGACTGAAATAGAACGGGAGGGAGCACGGCTCTGCGGCCCTGAGCAGTGACGGCCCGAGAGAACGCTCGCAGCGGAGCGAAGCTCAAGCGTTCACGTCACAGCGTGCTGCTGTGGGGGCAGAGACGTCTGGAAGGACAGCCTCGACGAGGCACGGGGAGCCCGAGGGCCAGGCTTACGGCGTATCTGGCTTTGCAGCTGAAAGGCATTTCCAGGAAGTCACCTCACCTTCTCCTTCTCCACAGGCTTCGAGGCTGCCGTTTTCCATGCTTTGCGGCCTCAGAAGGCTTATTCACCTGCCAAGCTCCACAGTGCAAGGGCCACGAAGCATGTTACACGCTCTCGTCACCCTGCACCCTCCCGCCCCCTTCTCCACCAGTGTCCCCTGCTGTGGCTCCTGCTGAACCACTCTGGAGTTCAGTCAAGCAGAGGGCACAAACTAAAGGAGCCGGGAGAGCGGGAAGTGCTGCAGCTCAGAGCCTCCCAGTGGAAGTCTGAATGTTTCTGTGTCACCGTGGACACCCAGAGGGGTTCTAAGGAATGACTCCCTCGCTTGCTCTCTCCAAACTCGAATTTCTGTCTAGACGGGCCTCACAAAGTCCCCTGAAGAGGAAGCCTACTTGAAGCTGGGCCTGGTGGTGCACCCTTGTAATCCCAGCACTCAGGAGGCTGAGGCAGGAGGATCACACCAAGTTTGAGGCCAGCCTGGACCACACTGTGGGACTCTGCCTCAAAAATCAACAAAGCAAGGCCAAGGAGACGGCTCAGTAGAATAAGCGCTTCCCTGGCAAGCGCAAGGGCCCGAGTTCAATCCCGGTTCCACAAAAAAAAAAAAAAAAAAAAAAACAAAGTAAGAAAGCAGGAGAACAAGAGAGACAGACAGCGGACGGGTGGACACCTACTTGAGTCTTAAATGTCTCCTCAATGTCAGCACTCAATGTGCTCCACTTGTCTGCTTCCTGAAGAGATTCAGCAGCAAGCTGCATTCTGGACTTGACCTGGTCAATTTCAACCAATACCTGAGAGAGAGGAGTGGCAAAAAGTGAAGCACCAGGCCCTCTCCTGAGTTCCCCACGACCGGCGCGCAAATGTCCCGGCAGCGCGCTCCACGCTTCACGGAGCTGCTGCACCCCAAACCAGCCGATGCTAAAGAGGTGGGTGAGCCGAAGGAACAGAGCATAAGGGTTTTCTGAGTGCTGGGTAGAGTCTGCATTCCAAGGAGGCAGAGCAGGACACCCCTGTAACTGCAGCTACTTGAGGGGCTCAAGCAGAAGAATCACAAGTTTTAGGCTTCTGTTTTTGCTTCTTCAGTACTAAAGACTGAACCTAGAGGCTTTGAACTCCAGCTCTTTTTCTAGTCTTTTTTTGTTTTTTGAGACAGGGACTCAACAAGTTCCCCAGGTGGGATCTTCATGGACTTTTTTTTGGTAAGGGGGTATGCCAGGAATTGAACTGAGGGCCTCGTGCCCCGTGGGCAGGTGCTGTGTGGCTGAGCTATCCCCAGGCCCCCAGGCAGGACTCAAAGGAGTGATCCTCGCTATGTCTGGTACAACACAGGCAATTTAGTAGAACACTGCCTCAAAGTAAAATTTAAAAAAGAAAAAGGTTGGGTACGGAGGCTGAGGCAGGAAGATCACATCTGAGGCTAGACAGAGATACACTGTGAGACCCCGTCTTAAAAACAACAACAAAATGGGGCGGGTGGAGCAGTTCAGGGCCAGAGCACTGGCCCACCATGCAGGAAGCCCTGGGTTCGATTCCCACCCTTTCAAATAAGGTCTGAGTTCAGGTTGGCCTCTCACAATACTGAAGGTTCTCAGCCCTTCGGGAGAGCAAACGCTTTCCAAAAGCAGGAGCCAACATTTAAGACAGGAGCCACAGTACCTGCATCGACTGGGATGTGTCCTGTTCAAACTTTTTAATATCCTCCTTGACAAGAATCATCTGTTCTTTCAGAAAAGACGCCTCCTGCTTGAGGGCTTCAACATCACGGAGCACTTTGGGCATGTTCTGTAGGGCCTGGTGGCTCGTTTCTGCAGCGAAAAACCAGAGCAGACACATGCACAAAGGGTGAAGATCAGGGCAGCTGCCGGAGAGAAGCCGGAGACGAATGCAAGAGCAGGAAGAAAACCTCCTAACACAGAACCAAGTGTGCAGTGTTTGGAGCCCACAGGACAAGTGGGCGGGGCGGGGCGGGGCGGGGCGGGGAGTGGGGTCTGGCCAGAGCCAGGCTGCGCCCAGGTGGGTGGGGACGACCACAAGTCCCAGCAAGGAGAAGCCATCGACCTCACAGCTGCCCTCTGCACTGCGGAGTGAAGCCACATCCCCCTGCGAGCACAGACGGGTGGATGGACGGAGCAGATGCCAACGAGGCAGAAGAGGCCTGAGCGTGGATTTATCACCTGTGATGGTCACTGTGATCACAGGCAGCCATCGCTTTCCGGTGAGAATCAGGCTTAGAGAAACTGAGTCACTGGCCCATGACTTCCGAGCTGAAGCCCAGACTTCCGTGTGTCTGGAACCCGTGGTGGTTTCTAATTCTTTTATTGAACATGTTTTGCTTTTTGGCGCAGGAATCAAACTGAGGACTCTGTGCTTGTCATGCAGGCCCTTGTGCCACTGAGCAATATCCCCAGGCTCTGTATATTCTTTTACTGTGTTGGGCTTTTTCTGGGTGGTTTTCTGCTAACCCCAATGCTTTCAGGAACATAGTAGATTTTCTTTATTTGTACTAGAGGCACTTCACAGGACTACTCAATGCAAAGAAGAAAAGATATATCTGTTAAATGATTTTTTTTTTTGTATCAGGAATTAAACTAAGGACCCTGTGCTTGCTAGGCAGGCGCTGTGCCACTGAGCTATATCTCTGGCCCCTGAACAATGTTTGAATAGAGTTTGTTAATTTTAGAATAAAACTGGGTTAAAGAATTCTTTAATGGGCTGGTCTAAGTGCCTGCCTGGCAAGCACAAGGTCCTGGGTTCCATCCCTGGTACCACACACAGTGCTGGCCCTGAAACCGGCGTGGCAGGGCATACCTGTAATCCCAACATTGGGGCGGCTGAGACAGGAGGATCACTACAAGTCCTAGTTGCAGAGCGAGACCCTGTACCAAATAATAAATATATAAAAAGACTAAAAAGTCTTTAGTAAGCAAGGCACGGCAGTGCAAGCCATAATCCCAGCACTCGGGAGGCTGAGGTAGGAGCATCTCAGCGAGTCCAAGGCCAGCCTGGGCTACGCAGTGAGCTCCTGTCTCAAGAAGCCAAAAGAAACAAATCTTTGGTATGTGTACTCCCAAAATAAGCCGCTGCAACCAGGCATGGCGGTGCATTTCTGCAATCCCAGAGCTCAGGAGGCTGAGCCAGGAGAAGCCTGAGCTCTGTAGCTAGATCTTGTCTCAGAAGGAAGTCATCCCTGTACGGCATTCAGCAACTGCAAAGAGTGGCACAGCAAATGAAGGGTTCATGGGCTGAGGACACCGCTCAGTGGCAGAGCCACTGTCCATCCGGGATGAGACCCTGGGTTTCGCCCCCAGGACTGAAGAAACAACAAACACAAACAAGAAACTGAAGGCTCTCATTCCGAAGTTTCATCAACCCACGAACTAGAAACCACAGCCACTGGGGTTTGGGTTTCTACTGTGAGCCAAAGCCCATCGCTCATGGCCAGGCCAAGGGCAGGGGCAGGAACACGCTGGAGCTCGAGGCAAGAGGAACGCTGTATAGTGCATTTAGTTTTTGTCAATTCTTAGGGAAAGCAAGTGTTCCCTGGGCAGTGTGGCTGTTGCACTGCAAAACCTGAAAACAGCAACCCAAAGCTGAGCCCAGACGCCTTACAAGCTTGAGGGAAGCTGCGGGTGCAGCGGCCAGCTTTCTTCTGCTAAGACAAAACCCCTGGTGGACAGGACTCAGAGGAGGCAGAGTGGGAGGTTTCAGCCTGGTCCACAGCAGAGCGGGACACGGGAAGGCTGCTAACTCCACTGCAGCCAGGGAGAGGAACACAGAAGAGCTGGAGGGGGAGGCGCAGGCAAGCCCCAACACTGCAGAGTGGCACTTTACTAACCTCCTCCGTGTAGAGTGGGTCAAGATTAACCACCTGCCAGTACCATCATTAAAAGACAGGATGACAAAAAAAACTGCGAGGAGCCGGGGAGATGGCTCAGTAGAATAAGCACTTCCCTGGCAAGCGCAAGGGCCTGAGTTCAATCCCTGGTTCTGAAAGAAAAAAAAAAAACAAAAAAAAACCACCTGCGTATTTTTTTATTAATTTTTATAAGATAATATAACAGGAAATAAGGGCCAGCCAGATAACTCAGCCAACTAAAGCGCCGGCTTAGGCAAAGTGCAGGAACTAGGTTTGATCCCCGGTACCACATGCCATGCCAGGGCCCACCCCCAGGGCACGCTGAGCTGGCAACTGAGACTGGGCATGGTGGTGCACACTTGTAACCCCAAGGCTTGGGAGGCTGAAAACAGGACGATCACTACAAGCCCATTCTGTATAGTGAGACCCTGTAGATCCTGTACTAAATACATAAACAAAAATAAACGGCTGGGGAGATAGCTCAGCAGTCTAAGCACCTGCCTGGCAAGCTCAAGGACCCTGTTCAATCCCCAGTACCACATGCCACTAAAACCTGGTGTGGTGGGGCACACCTGTAATCCCAGTGCTGGGAAGGCTAAGACAAGAGGATCACTATGAGTCTGAGCTGAGAGACCCTGTACCAAATAAATAAAAAAATGATTTTTAAAAAATATATAACAGGAGGGGCTGGTGAGATGGCTCAGTGGTCTAAAGCACCTACTTAGAACAAGCTTAGCAAAGCACAGGGACCGCGGTTCCATCCCCCAGCACCACATGCCAGCCAGCCCCGCCCCCTGGTGGGCTGAGCCGGCCACACACACACACACACACACAC
>NW_004524577.1:2215928-2219629 GCF_000260255.1 Octodon degus
AAATATTAAAAAAAACAATTTTAGGGGCCGGGGAGATGGCTCAGTGGAATAAGTGCTTCCCTGGCAAGTGCAAAGTCCTGGGTTCAATCCCTGGTTCCGCAAAAAAAAAAAAAATTTTATCAAATTTATTCAAGAATCCATGGGTTAAGTAAGAAAGATCCAAAATCTACAACAAATACTGTGAAAGGGAAAGAAACTGCTCAAAAGGAAACAACAGCTGCGATCCATGAAAAGAGAAAAAAGAGAAAAGAAAAAAATACACACACACACACACACACACACGATAGATAAAATAGTTATACTACTGCTTTTAGTTCATTTAAAAAAGGTTTGTGCTTATAGTCTTTGATCAAATATGTATGCATGTATCTTGTAATCTGAATAAGTACTTTCAAGATAACAACACACAATATATTAATCATTGTTAATCTCACTGTATTGTTTTGAACCTCTGTGTCACTGTTTTTGTGGTTTCTCTTCTAAAAGAAAAGAGCTAGGTGTGGTGGCACATACCTGTAATTCTAGCACTCCAGAGGCTGAGGCAGGAGGACTGCTAAAGTAAGCTCAAGGGCAGCCTGGACTGCACAGTGAGACCCTGTCTCAAAAGACAATAAATAAATAAATAATAAAATACAATCCCTGGGTTAAAGTGTCATCTGCCTGAGTGATGCTCAGGGTATCATTAGGTACACTGTCACATGATTAGGCCATCACACCAGAGTTAGAGGAAAAAACAGCAGAAAGCAACCAATGGCTCCAGTGTCGGAGGTGTTCTCACTCAGTAGGAGTGGGTGGGACCCATGATCTGCATTTCTTTTTTCTTTTTTTCGGTGGTACCGAGGATTGAACTCAGGACCTTGTGCTTGCCAGGCAAGCACTTATTCTACTGCGCTATCTCCCCAGCCCTTGATCTGCATTTCTAACACCTCTGACAAGGACTGATGGAGACCAGACAAAGTGCCAGCTGTTCCCTGCTGTCCTACTCAGTGCAGAAGGGTGCATCCACTAACCCTGACCTGCAGCATTGCGCCTGGTCTGTGTATAGCCACCAAATGGTGGGTGCTGTGACACACTCAGGAAGGACATGTGACTGAGCCCTTCAGGGGGTACCCCCAGCAAGGCGATGGCTTTATCCTTAATATTCTAATCTGATGCAGTGTCACAGGCCTGTAACTCCAGCTACTCATATAGGCAGAGGCAGGACGATCACAAGTTCAGGCTGACCTAGAAAACCTAATAAGACCCTGCCTCAAAATGGAAAAAAATTAAGGACGGAGGGAACAGCTATTAAAAGCTCAGCACACAACCAACCAACCCAGGTTCAATCCCTACCACAAAGCAAAACAATCTACAGCCCGCGCCTAAGATGACCTCTCTGGGTTCAGGCCTGAACCAGTATTCTCTACTGCTTACTGAATGACAGTCGGATCAAATCTCTGCACTCCTAAAGGATGCTTTTGGAAAACAGATGCACTATAGTTGGATGACGGCTAAATTAGCAATCCTTAAGGTTTGGTTTATGTGTTGTTCTTGTTTTCTTAATGTGAAGACTTTGGGAAACCACCATGAAATGTGTATTACCTTTCTGTTTGTTAGACTGATTGATAGATGGATTGATTTGGTTTTTGCTTTCCTGTTTTTGTTTTGTTTTGAGACAGGGTCTCACTATGTAAGTCAAGCTAGCTCTGAACTCACTATGGCCATCCCACCCTGAACGCACCCAATCTCATCTGAGCTCACTATGTAGCCCAGGCTGGCCTGCCTCAGCCTCAGCCTTGCTGGGACTACAGGTATATCCCACCACACCTGGCTTCTCTGGGGGTTGTTTTTTTTAATGTATTTGGTACAGGGTTTCACTAAGCAGGCGTGCACCACCATGCAGGTCTTCGTGGCCAGCTTGATATGCCTAGGGGTGGGGCCAGCACAGCATTTGGGACCAGAGATCAAACCCCCGTCCTTACATTTGCTTAGGCAGGTACTACTTAGACATCGGAGCTATCTCTGTGGCCCCATCTCTTTGTATTTTTGATAGAAATTTAAATTTCTAATATCTTTTGGTTTAAAAAAAAAATCTTTCAGATCCAGCAATAATAAAACTTGTGCCTATTATTTCTCGATATTATTTGTGCGGCTGTCTGCACTTAGCATTCCCAGGCTGGTGAGACCAAGTATAGCCACTTGCCTTTCAATGTGCCGTGCCCTCCCCCTTTATGACAGAAGGGCAGCGAAGCTGACTTTAAGAGTCTGGGCTCTGGAACCGTTGCTTGGGTTCAAATCCAGGATCCCAGGGACCAGGAGATGGCTCAGTAGAATAAGCGCTTCCCTGGCAAGTGCAAGGGTCAGAGTTCAATCCCCGATTCCAGGGGGTGGGGGTGGGACCCAGGGATCCCTCAGTCACTAGCAGAATGACAGGGGCAAAGCACTTCTCTCAGCCTGGCTCTAGGACCACACAGCAGGATAACAACCGTCCCTCCTTCTTGGGATTGGTCAGGTTTTCACAGCCCTTCTCACCAAAATGCAGAGCCCTGTTAACACTGTGGCGGGGAGAACCGCCTGCTGGGCTGGGCTGGCCCAAGCTACAGGACACTAGACACTGCCCCGCCCTTCTACTAACTGTCCATCGTGACGACATTTCTCCACAATTCAAAAGGCTCCCACAGACTTCCAAATATTCCCAAGGGAAGTGGGTTCTCAGATCACTCTGTTAATCCCTATAAGGCACTTTGTGCCTGACTTACTGCAAGCCCTCAAATATGTTATTATATTCTTAATATGCTCTGTGTGTGTGTGACACACGAAGTCCTCCTTTTAGGCCCAACATCAGGAAGCCCTGTGTGATTCTCCCAGACCCGCGAGGCCGCACCCTGCTCCCAGCAATCCGCGCTCGGATTCCATCTTGCGCATCACCTGTTCACGGTCTCCCTCCCAGACAGCAAGCTGCAGAAAGATTCACTTTGTCCCCAGTAGGCACCTCCCGAGACAAGCACAGGAGATGCTCCCTAAGTTAGTAAAAGTTGCAAAGCACAAACCAAGCTTCTGCACTGAGCTAATGCCCCATCTGTCCCGGGCCTAAACAATGGGCCTAGCTATAAAACCAGTTCTGTGCAGAACTGCAGGCTTCCGGGGGAGAGTCCGTCAGGCTTTCCCACAGGCCTACGAAGGGCTCCACGCAGTGTTTAGTAAATCAACACAGGGCCAATAAAAGCCAAGAAATTACACGAAATGGCTGTTGGCATACACTGTTCTTTACGGTTAACTACCTTCAACCCAGTTCATCTTCCTCATGTAACATGAAGGAGCTGGGAGATCACGAAGATCCATTAAAATATTTCTTGGACTCGGTCATTTCTACACACCTTTAATGTTGTCGCCAAATATAACGATCAGTTGACTATTATTTAATACTCCCCAAAGTTCCTCCAGCTGGGAGTCTGTTGCTCGCCAGTAATCTCAGCACTTTGGGAGGCTGAGGTGGGAAGATCCCAAGTTCAGCCCTAGCCTGGGCTGAACCTTAGCGACTCAGCCAGAGATTCTGTCTCAAAATGAAAAGGGAAAACAGGCCAGGGTCGCACCGCCTGGGGTCCATCTGGGCTACTCGGTGAGCCCCTGTCTCAAAATCCAAAACTGCAAAAATGGCTTCATTTTACTTCAGTTTGAAAAGCAGATGCTCCAGCCCTGCGGGAGCAGGAACATGGGGGGCC
>NW_004524577.1:2219989-2242560 GCF_000260255.1 Octodon degus
CACCCTCCACCGCGTGGTTCACCTCCTGGATGAACAGCTGCAGCTTCATCACCAGCGTTGCCGCATGGCCGTCCGCCTTCCCCGCCGCCGCCTCCTTGGCCCCGGCCCTGAAGGCTGAGTTAATCCACTCCTTCACGTCGAAGTCGTCGGCCAGGAACTTGGAAAAGTCCATGGCGGCACGTCCCGAGTCCCGGCGTCCAGGCCTGAGGGGCTTCTGGCGGCGACGCGGACGCAGCAGTGGGGGACCCCGCGACGGTGCGGGGCTGGCGCTCGGGGCTGCGCGCGGACCTTCGAGACGGACACCAGCCCCGACACCAGGCCCTGTCAGGGCTTCCGGCCGCGCTGGTGTGACCCTTGCCGCGCGCCGTACTTCTCCCGGAAGTAGGTGGCTGTTGCCATAGCGACCGGGGGTTCCGGTAGCGGGGCAGCGCGTCTGGCCGAACGGAGCGGGACGGCCGTCCCTGCTTCTCTGCTGACGCTGGCTGAGCCCCAGACCGTGTCCTCGCGGTAAGGGTGCGTTGCCCGCTCAGTCCTCAGCCCTGCGGGTCCTGCCGCTCTGACTGAGGCCCCTCGCCGGAGCGTGGCGCTGGCGGGATTTGAACTCGGGCCCGCTCGGCCCGCGGCCTGCACGCACGCGGTGCTGCGCTCCGAAAGGGAGCGGCCCCGGGGTCTCACGCCCGTCCCTCTCTGCGGACGCGCGGGGTACCGCGCCAGTCTCGCGTCTTGTGGCCTAAAGACAGCAGCAAGGAGGCCGTCTGGGAAGATGCCGTCCCCATGGGAGCCAGCTGTTCCCAGCCCTGTGTAGAGTTACAAATAGACCTGTTAACGTTTCTTTCATTTTCACCCGAGGCATGCTATGATTTTAAATGCGTACGATAATGCCTGAAGATCCTGTATAGCCCAGAACCTAAATCCATAAAGCACTGGTGTGAGCAGACTGCTGGAGAAGCCGGGCGTGCGGGGGTGCGCCCGTAACCCGGCTTGGGGCGCCCGCGCAGGAGCGGCGGGTGCAAGGCCGGGCGGACCTGTAGGCGGGACCCGTGCCGAAACAGACCTCATGCCTCGAGAAGATGCCCCACTTTGAAAAGCTGACGCTGTGTGTCACTTTTTCGGTTTACAGGATATAAAATCCACCAGATGTTAAGCATACTAAAATGAGATCCGTGTACCATGGATCAGTAATTTGTTCATGTTGTGGATGAGATTTTGGATGGATAGAACACTCTGCTTATTGTAATAACATTTTGTTTAGCCCCTTACTGGTTGATGGACATTTATTATTTCTTGTTTAGAATGGTGAGCTTTTATAGACATCTGTGTAAACATGTTTTCTCTTACGTAGGGCAGGCTCTTGGAAGTGGAATTGCAAAGGTGTGAAGTTCACGGAAGACACCGCCCAACCTTTCCCGAGCGCCTGGAGCAGCTCACCTTACCATCAACAGCTGAGGGGTCCCATTTCGCTGCAGGGTGTAGTGGGATGTCGCTGTTTTGCCGTTTCCCTCGTGACCAGTGATGTTGAACATCTGTCCAGTGTTCACCAGCCATTCTTACATCTTTTTGGGGAAATGTCCCAAATGTTTGTTTTGACATGCAGATAAATTTCATCCCAGGATTATCGGTTGAAAACTTTCCATTGGATCGCCTTTACATTTTGGTCAAAACCAAATGACCTGATGATTCATTCTTTATATGCCTATTGTACTAATACCAGACTCCCCGATTACTGTAGTTTATAGTAAATTTTGAAACCTGTTAGTCCCCCTACTTGATTTTAAAAGTTGTTTTGAGGGCCGGCCAGATAGCTCAGTAGACTAAAGCACCTGCTTAGGCAGGCGCAGGGACTGGGGTTTGATCTCAGGCATGCCATGCCAGCCCTGCCCCTGGGGTGTGCAGAGAGGATGAGGCATGGTGGCACGCACCTGTAGTCCCAGAGCTTGGGAGGCTGCAGACAGGAGGATTACCATGAATCTGATTTGTGTACTTAAGACCCTGTAGACCCTGAGCTAAATTCATAAAAAACAAAAGTTGTTTTGCACCAAATGTGGTGGTGCGCCTCTGTAAACCCAGGGTTTGGGAGGCTGAGGCAGGAGGATTGCTGAATTCCAGGCCAGCCTGAGATACTGAATGAAATCCTGTCTCAAAAAAAATAAAATATAGGGGCTGGAGGATGGCTCAGTGGTCTAAAGCACCTACTTAGAACAAGCTTGGCAAAGCACAGGGACCGCAGTTCAATCCCCCAGCACCACATGCAGCCAGCCCCGCCCCCTGGTGGGCTGAGCAGGCCACACACACACACACTAAATAAATGTAATAAATAGATAAATAATTAAAAAATAAAATAAAATATAAAATTGGTTTGCTACTCCAGGCCTCTTGCATTTCCATCTTATAATCAGCTTATTGGTTTCTACCAAAAAAAAAAAAAAAAAAAAATCCTGCTAAAATTTTGAAAATGATTATGCTGAATTTATAGATCAATTTCATAACTGTCATCTTCACTGTATTTTACTAGGCACGGTGGTGCATCCTAAACCCACCGCTTGGGGGGCGTTGGCAAGAGCATCACCCTGAATTTGAGGCCAACCTGAGCTACATAGTGACCTCCTGTCTCAGACAAAACCCACGAGTGTATCAAACTTAGCAACCCAGAACATGAAATGCCTCTCCAGTTACTTAGGAACTTTGAGCACTAGCACTACTGACATTGGAAGCTGGACAACTTCTCGTCCTACGCATTCTCAGGTGTGGCACCCCTGGCCTCCACCCAGCAGGTGCCAGCAGCTGCCCCTCCAAGATATGACCAGCAGAGACATCGCCACATACCGCCAAGTCGTCCTTGGCAGAAATAACCATCTGGGCTAGGAACCTTGGATTTGCATCTTTTTTCTCAGATATTTGTATTTTTCATTGTGTAAATCTTACAAGTATTCCATGCTTTTAAGGCTTCTGTGAGTAAAATCTTAATTGTGTATTGTTTCTTGTAGAAATAATATAATTTTTGTGTATTTGTCTGGTACCCTTTGACTATGCCAAATTTATCATCCCATTACTTGGGTATCTCTGGGATATGTTTACATGGAGTATATCATCTGTGAATATAATTTTCCTTTTTTCTAAGATGCCTTTTTAATATCTTCCTACTAATTGAGTTGGTTAGAAACTTCACTGCAGTGTTGAACTGGAAAAAGGAGACACCCTTAGCTGGGACAGTGGCCCATGTCTGTAATCCCAGCACTACAGGAGACTAAGGCAAAAGGGTCACAAATTCCAGTGTAGCCTGTACAAGTTTTGTGAAGTCACATCTCAGAATGTCAAAGGCCTGGGGATACAGTTCAGTACAAAGGCTACAGGTTCAATCCCCAGTGCCAAGAGACATCCTGCTTTGTCCTAAGTCTTAAACATTGATCTTATTTCTTCCCCCCTTCGGCAGAACTGGGGTT
The DNA here is from genome assembly GCF_000260255.1 of Octodon degus. Taxonomy (NCBI): domain Eukaryota; kingdom Metazoa; phylum Chordata; class Mammalia; order Rodentia; family Octodontidae; genus Octodon; species Octodon degus. The sequence continues at coordinate 2,223,430 of NW_004524577.1, forward strand.
TGAACTCAGGTTCTTGCGCTTCTACTGAGCTATCTCCTCGGCCCCTTAACCACTGATCTTTAACACTCAGTCTTTGGCATTATCTGCGGATTTCTCAGATAGCTTTTCAAGTTGAACAAGTTCCCCTTCTAGTTTTAAGAAGCTAGATTTTAGTTTTTCAGTGCCTGAGATAATCATCAGGTTTTTGTCTCACTGTATTATACAATAATTGATTTTAAGCTGGCTTTACACTCCTAGGACAAATTCTACTTGGCCATGATGCGTCATCTTTCTGGCATTTATCTGTGCATGTGCACGTGCCTGTGGGGGTGGCAGCCAGGGCCCTGTACAGCTAGGCAGCTGCGGAGGCCTGTGCCACCACACGCAGCTGCTAAGCTGTTGGCGAGGACTGTGTTGGGTGGGACGTTTGCTTACGTTTTCTTTTTCTGTCTGATTTTGGTATGTCTAACACTAGCCTCGTCGAATGAGCGGATGTGGAGGGCCACCTGAGCAGCTCTCCTGGAAAGAAGAGCGACTGTCTCCTGCTGACTGAGCCTGACCCTATTTCCCCGGATTGGCGGGGACTTCTGTTTAGCCTTCAGTTGGCCTTAAGCAACGCGTAGTGGTCCAGCAGAGGTGCTGGGGATAGTCTTTGAAGGCGATGCATGTTTCCCTGGTAACCTACACCTGTGGCTCCTTTATGTGAGCTGGGTGGGGACAGGATGGTGGAGCCGATTCTCCGCACCAGAGGCTCTGACTTCCTGGGGCTTGAAAGACCACATCAAAGCTGAAGCACCAGCTTCCCAAAACATTAGATACTATGTAATGCAGATTACTCTCCGCACACGGCAGAGGTAAATGCAGGCCGCCCCCTAGCTCGGCTCACAATGATCACCTACTTCCCACAATTCTCAGTCAGTTCTCCTCAAGCCACTCCTCCGCTAAATAAAACCGGGTGAGGCCCTGGGTCGCTCTCTTCGTTCCAGAAAGCCATCTTCGTGGCTGGACTTAGAGCCCCTTGACTCACCAATAATTGAAAATATAATTTAGTGTCTTTACTTTCGCCGTGGGTTGCATTGTAAATGGTAGACTGGAATCAACTAGATGGGACTCCAATAACGTAACTTTGTTACAAATATTGGCTTCTTGGACCGAGAGGAGGACCTGGAAGTGTCTCCTACAAGCTGAGAAGTGATCCTTCCCTACTGAGTTTGTGACTGAATTGTTAAATTTGACAAAAATCAAGCTGAAGTCATCTGGACCTGGATATTTGCTTGTAGGAAGATTTTAAACTAATCCAAGTTTTTTGTTATGTCTGTTCCAGTTTCCCATTTCTTCAATCAGTTGGAATTTAAGCTTTCTTAAAAGATTTGCCATTTAAGTTAAATGTCTGAGAAATTGTTCATATTCTCTCTTAAGTTTCTGTAGAACGGGAGGGCACAGCCTTCTTCCTCAGAATGTGCCTTTTCGTGGCCAGTCTAGCTCAGTAGTCCCCACCATCTGGCCTGCAGGACCAGCTTCACAAAGACAATGTTGCCATCACTGTGGGCGGGAAGGTGGCTTCAGAGTGACCCGAGTGCACGGATGTGTGCGCTTTTCCCAGTACACTGTAACGTGACTGTCCAGCTCACCACGCAGAGACAGTGGGCGTCCCTGCGCTCGTTCTCCTGCAGCTAGACGGTGGCGGTCGCTGCAGAAAACCCGGCTGCACGAAGCCTGGCTGCTGGGGCCAGGAGGCAGCACAGCGGTTTAAGCACCTGCCTGCCAAGCGCAATTTCCTGAGTTTGATCCCCGGTACCCAAAAATAGTAAAACTAGGCTGATAGAAATGGAAGGAGGCTTTCAGTACTTTTGTGGACATTTCAGGAGATCCCACCTTGACTAATGCAGACCAGAGACTTAGAGCTGTCTCAGACACTCCTCTAAGGGCACTGTCACTCTGGCAGCGGATGCTCAGACAAAATACTTCACCTGACTTACAGTGGGTCCCCCCCCGCCCACTTTGGAGGCAAGGGGGTCTTTTAGGGCTGGGAAGAGATGCTCAGCCTCTGAAAGCTGAGATGAAGGGCTGGCCAGACAGCTCAGTAGACTAACGCGCCTGCTAAGGCGGGCGCAGGGAACGGGGTTCAATCCCATGTGCCACGCCAGTCCCACCCCTGGAGCACGCTGAGCTGGAGACCAAGACTGGGCACGGTGAGGCACGCCTGTAATCCCAGCACGTGGGGGCTGAAAACAGGAAGATCACTACGAGTCTGGGTAGTGAGACCCTGTACCAAAAAAAAAAAAAGTATAATAAGGAAAGAAAGCTGAATTAACTGAGCATGTACTGCTGGAGAAGGTGCCCCTGGCTGAGTCTGTCGGGCTGCTTCAGCCAGGTGTGGTGGTGCACACCTGCAATCCCAGCACCTCGGAGGCTGAGGCGGGAGGACCACCATGACATGAGCCCCCAGACAGCCTGGACTACAGAATGAGCTCAAGGCCAGTCTGAACTGCATACCGGGACTGTCTTTTTTTTTGTTGTTGTTCCTCGAATGCCTTCAGGGCACTTTTGGCCAGCGGGAGAGTTGTGAGGTTCGAACTCCAGCCACCTGAGGCTGACAGCTTTGTGGAAGCAGCCACTTAAAGGACTGAGCTAGGGCCAGGCCCCCCCCGGGACTGTCTTTAAAAAGGAACAAAAAACCAAAAACCAGAACTCTGCTGTTTGAAATGTCACAAATTCCACCGTTTGCTCACTGCCCCATTTCCAGCTGGGCTTGAATGCAGCTGCTTCGGGCGCAGGGTCCTCCTCCCGCCTCCCCCGCAGCGCAGGAGGAGTGTACCATACACGTGTGCCTTGTCACTGCGCTGTGCTGCCGGCGGTGACTTCCTGACAGCTGTCCCCGTGTCGGCTCGTGTAACTCAAAGCCCTGGCAGTCACTTCTGTGTACACCGCTCTGCGCTCACGTCTTCAGAGCTGTGCGGACGCGAGGCGAGGCGAGGCGAGGCGAGGGCAGGTACTGCCGTGGTGCTGTTCACTGCGATCACGGCGCGCAGGCGATGCTCTGTGGCCAGGCAGCGCTTCTCCACGGATGACTGCACTCACTCAGAAGCAAGCTGTCCTGCACAGCGAAGCCAGACGGCGGCGTCACAGCAGCCACTGCCCGTGCACGCCCTGACGTGCGACCAGAGATGCGAACAGTTGTGCAGCTGTGGCGGTGGCCGGCAACAGAAGTGCTCGTCACGTGCTCATGCTCACCAGACTGAAAACTATCCCACCAAAATAAGCACCGCTGGGGCCCAATCCCTGGCTCCGCGGAGAAGTTCCATAAATAAGCACTGCTGCCTTAACACCAGTGGACCCTCAGCCTGGACCGTGCGCCGCGGGGATGCTTCAGTCCTAACAACCACGTCTCCTGTTCCATCAGCTTACCCAGTTAGGGGCCAGCCCAGAGAGAAACACCGGCTACCTTCTGAGTGCCGCCTGGCCTAAGGGTCATGGCGAGGTCCTTCACGTGGAGGCTCAGCGTTAGCGACGCGGTTACGCAGGAACAGTGACTTCTCGGTACTGACACATTTATGAGGCGGCAGTCTTCAGTAAATGCCTTTTGCTTCCAGGAGACTCCCACAGCTCACCGGTTAGTGCAGGGTGCTTGGTCTCCATGCAGCAGAGCAGCTTGGAGGGTTTCAAGACTTCACTGGCGAGCCGGCCAGCAGACGTCATAAAACATCCTTGAAGAATGCGAGCATTGCAGTGAATCTGTAATTGAAAGACTTACATTTTCTTTTCAATGTATTTTCTGCGGGCCGGCCAGACAGCCCAGCAGACTGAAGTGCCTGCTTAGGCAGGTACAGGGATCAGACTTCGATCCCCCGCGTGCTGTGCTGGCCTGCCCCCAGGGCATGCCGAGACAGCAACTGAGGCTGGGCGTGGTGGCACAAGCCCGTAATCTCAGCACTTGGGAGACTGCAAACTAGGGGATCACTATGAGTCCGGTCCGTGTAGTGAGACCCTGTAAGCCCTGTGCTAAATACAAAAAAAAAGGTAAAATAAGTGTACTTCTTCTTACAGGCAGTTTTAGTTTCCCACTAGGTTCTGCCCCCTTTCCAAAGAAACTCTCCAGAGCTGCTCAGCTTTTCTTCATTTTGGCTAGAGTGAGCTCAAGGGTTCACCATGACTAACGAATGTGTACTAAGAAAAAGCAGTGCAGAGTGTGAACAATACAACTGAAGCACATCACGTCCTTGCCACCAGGTGCAACTTGTCCCCCGGGACTCGCACATCACGTCCTCGCCACCAGGTGCAACTTGTCCCCTGGCACTCGCTGGTAAGCTCTGGTACGTCTCTAAGCAACTGCTCTATTCGTGGCTGTGCACGCAAATCCCTGTGCCAGTGTGAACATGTGCCCCCGCTCCCCAGTGCTGGCATCAACCCTCGGCTATCTGGAGCATAACCTCGCAACCTGGACCCCCAGGGCCTGGTTCAGTGGGGTCTGCACGCCCGGGAGACTCCAAGGCCACTGCTGAATGGCAGGAAGGGCGCGAGGGGTCACGTGAGGGGCGGTGAGGCTGCGAGCAGAAATGGATCTCCACTGGCTGCTCAGCTAATGACCGCGGGCTGGTCAGCCTGGGCTCTAACAGGACAGGGACCCGGGAGGTAGGGAGCCCTGACCTAGCTGACATTTGTGATGTTATTATCACTTCAGAGAAATTATCGTTTTGAATTCAGGCGGGATCCTCCTATGTTGAATGCTGAGATTACCAGTGAGCACCACCACGCCGAAGCTCGCAGTGACTTTTCACTAATCAGTTTCCTTTCTTCTCCTTTCTTGAGCTTAATTTATCTAGTATATTAAGGTAAAATCTTAGGTTACTGATCTGAAATTTTTTCTAATATAGTCACTTAAAATTATTAATGTCCTCAACTTCTGATGTATTTTCATTTGATTCAAACTATTTTCTAATTAGCATGGCGGGATACCCCTATAATGCCCGCATTTGGGAGGGCCGAGGCAGGAGAATCAAAGTTCAAGGCCAGGGCTGGTGAGATGGCTCAGTGGTCTAAGGCACCTACTTAGAACAAGCTGAGCTAAGCAAAACACAGAGACCGCGGTTCAATCCCCCAGCACCACATGCCAGCCAGCCCTGCCCCCTGGTGGGCTGAGCTGGCCACACACACACACAAAATAAATAAATAAGTAAATAAATAATCTAAAAAAAAAAAAAAAAACAAAGTTCAAGGCCAGCCCGGACTACATAGTGAGTTCAAGACCAGGATGAACTATATAGCAAAATCCTGTCTGAAAAAGGCTTGCTTTCTAATCACATTTATGACTTAACCTATGAATTACTTGAAGTTATTTGAAGGGAGGAGGAAAAAAAGGAGAGGTGGAAACAAAGCTGTACAAAAGGAGGGGAAGGGCTGAAAGGATGAAAATGGGACAAAGCAGGGGGACGGATGACATACATAATCCCTATGATGAATGTTGTTATTGAATGTGTCTCACTTTTCTTAATTTCTAATCTTGTTCCCTGTGGTCACAGACAAACTTTGTACCAGGTGTGGCACACTCCTGTAATCCCAGCACTCAGACAGGAGGACTGAGTTCAAGACCTACCTGGACCACACAGTGAAATCGAGGGCAGCCTGACCTACACAGTGAGACCGTCTCAAAAACTAAAAAACAAACCCAAAACATTGTATGATTTAACTTTTTTAAAAATTGAAAAAATAGGGGGCCGGGGAGACGGCTCAGTAGAATAAGCACTTGCCTGGCAAGCACAAGGGCCCGAGTTCAGTCCCCAGTTCCGCAAAAAAAAAAAAAAAAAAAAAAAAAAAAAAAAAAAAAACAAAAACAAAAAAACCCTCTTTTACATGTGGTGTTAAGTCCTAAAAAATATTCCATGTGCACCTTAAAAACAAAAAGTACCTGCGGTTATGGGTAAACTCAGCAATTAGTGGTGTTCAACGATTTTATATGCTGATTTTGTCTAGTTCTACCAATTATTGAAAATAAGGTGTTAAAATCTCTAACTACTACTGTTAAATAGCCCATTTCCTGTTTTTCCTTCAGGTATTTGGGGCTCTGATGTTAGGTGCATATGTAATCTTTATCTTAATACAAGAGATTACCAATACTATTATTAAATGTACCTTCATTTCTAGCAATACTGTCTTAAAAGTCTGTTCTGGCTCAGCGGCCTAAGTGTCTGCCTGGCAGAGCCAAGGTGCTGAGTCGATCCCCAGTACCAAAAAAGAAAAGCTCCTTCTGTCTGGCGTTAAGCCCTACTTCAGGCTTTTACCTCCCCACTACTGGATACGAAACTCAAGACCATTCCATGGAATGGTAGCTCCAGCCCTTTTTATTTCTGAGACAGGGTCTTGCTAAGTTGCTAAATTGTTCAGGCTGGGCTTCCACATGCAGTCCTGCTGCCTCAGTCTCCCAGAGCACTGGGACACGAGCGTGTGAGAGCGTGTGACCCGACACCCAGCCTGGATGTGGCAACATGTAGCAAACTAACTGGGTAAAACAAAACCGGGTGACGCAGGTGAAGCTGAAACAAGGACCCACTCAGTCTGGGTGCAGGAAGATGGCTTCTGTTCTTGGGAGCCTGAAGCAACAGTGGCACCCGGAGAAAGGCGTCTGCTGAGCATGTGCGGTGCAGATCTGACGGCGGCAGGGGGGAAGCCTGAGACGAGGGCTAGGATTCACCTGGTGCCTCCCAAGAGCGTGAGGGCCACACTGTGGAGATTTAAGACTCAAGGACTAGGCCCACCACCTAAGGGGCAGAGGTAGATCAGTGGCGAAGGCCCCGAAAAGGCTCGGAGCGCACACTCACTGGCGGGAGTCAGGTGTCCGGCCGATTACACTACGCATGCAGCTCCCCGGAGGACCTGGGTCACCACCCTCTGTGGTACCTGCCACAGTGCCTGGCCCAGGCCAGGCGGTCAGGTGTGGTGACCCCCACATTCCGTGCAACTGTCCCGAGGCAGAGGACCATTTTCTCCTGGAAACGGGAGGATCCTTGTGCACATGCACGAGTTCCCCTTCCAAGTACTGGATAAAAAGCCTGTGTCTTCATGTGTACCATGACAGGTTCTTCATAGGCATGGTGACTGGGACGGATACGCCTTGTAAGCTAACGTAACAGCTATGGAGCCTGTAAAAGCTAAAAACACCTCCGTGTCATTTTGGACTAAATTATGTCAAATGAAGAACCCATCCCAATTCGTTTAATAAATTTTCATATTTGCTTCAAAATTGGCAAACCCAGGCTGGGATGCAGCTCAGCAGCAGTGTCTGTCTGGCAAGCGTGAGGTCTTGAGTTCAATTTCCAGTACCAAAAAAACATTAGCAAGCCCATTCCCACCAAATAATGTTGGCAGATTTTTTCCTTTTTTAGATAGGGTCTGGCTTCACAGTTCAGTTCGGGCTGGGCCCACATCTGTCCCCTAAGTGCTAGGATTCCAGGCATGCACCACCCACACCTGCCCAGACTTCTTCTTTCGTGTCACAAGATAGGCCAGAGCCCCAGGCCTTGCGGGCATGAGCCGCCCTGGGCTTCCTCAGTCCACCTCAGCCAGGCCCTCCTGCCTTCTTCCACTGGCCAGGCACACAGCAGGCGCTCACCAAGTACCACCTGTGGCCTGAATCCCCCGACACTAAGCCTACCACGTCCAGCCTCCTCTGATCGTAGGGCTATGCCCCTCACCGACAGCCAGAGCTCTCCACCCTCCCACAGCTTTGCTCAGGCCTTAAGAGCAGACAGTCCTCCTCCAGCCGAGCCGCATCTCCTACCTCCGTGACATTCCACACGGCAGACTGGCCACATGGCATTTATTCTGTGACCACCTACAGTCACTCCATCCGAGACCACTTAAGTCGCGGCGGGACTCTCTTCATGCCTGCCTCCATCGGAGTCCCCACCTCGCACTGGGAAGTCAACAGGCAAGGGCTGCCTTGTGGCTACCACGGTGTCCCACAGAGATGTGCGAAAATGCTTGCAAGGACAGAGGATGAGGACAGACGGGGTCTCGAGGAAGGGCCCAGGCGGGCTGTCCACCCAGGGGACCTGGCCTAGGTGTGGCCGTCGGGGGCAACTCGAGGCACAGTGGTGAAGGGCATGGGGGCTCGCCTGGTGGGCTGCAGGGGGTGCAGCAGCCCCTCCGCTGGAAAAGGTGCATCCAGCATCCCGCTTGGGAGATGTGTGGCACGCGGAGAGGCACTGCTGAACGAACACGGAGACAAGGTCTATCATGGAAGAGCGTACCTCGGTGACACTCGCTGCCCAGGACCAAGCAGTCCCTAGTGAGGTCCCTGAGAACAGCAGCCTGGCAATGACCGAGACTTTCAAGGGCTGACAAGGCACAGAGTGGATGAACAAACAGGTAACAAGACATGAAAAAACTTTGGCTTATAAAACCTCCAACCTGAGGCAGGGACACCAGTGCCTACCAACGTGCAGGAGGAGGGTGGCGGGGAGATGCTCATCGGGGTTGCTCCGGCGGCTCCACACTGCCCACGCCCCACCCACAACACACAGGCACTGGATCTGCAGAACGGGCAGAGGCTGGCCCTCGGGGCCTGACATCAGGACAGAACGCTTGGCACGGCACAAAATCAGCAAGTCCCAGCGGGGCAGCCCGAGAACGGGGGCTGAGCCTGGCTTCAAGGTCCACCTCGGGCAGTCAGGCTGCACCCAGCAGCGCCAGGTCGGGAAAGTCTCTCACTTCTCCCACTTCACTGAAGGGCTGTCCACCCTGGTTGAATGTCAGCTTATACCGTAAACGGATGGGTTCCTGGGACAGAAGAGATGCGAGATGTTCCGTTAGAGGGGGGCAGCAGAGGCAGCCCAGAGAAGAACCACTGCTCCACCCAAGAGCCGCCAAGGAGCAACCTCCTGAGAATGTCCTCTGGCCGCACGGGCTGCACACCTGGCCCAGCCTCCGTGGAACTACAACCACTAGGAAACCGGACAGACATCCTGGAAGCCTTGTGCGGGCCCGAGACAGACTGCCGTTCCGAAGGACTCTCGGAGGAAGGCGGGGTCCTCCTTAGCGGACTCTGAAGCCTTAGGGTCACTTCCTTGATTCTCAGCACAATAATCCATCACTGCTTTTAATAATCCCCCAAGAAAACTAGACCTTAGCAAAGGATGCTCCAAGTACCCCACCTCTGCCAACCCAAGACCTGACAGCAAGGCCTCACACCCGGCTCTCCGGTGATGCAGGGCAGGGGTCCCCACTTCCCTGCCAGCCAAGACATCAGAACATACTTTGTGTGGATTGTCGAGCAGCAACACCTGAGAGATCACGGCAGGCGGCAGCAACGGGCTGAACGCAGGAAGCTTGGAGCTGGACGCTGGCTGCAGCTTCACTCGCATTGACTGTGGGGAAAAGCAGTAGGTGACTGATCCTTGACGGAGCCCCGGGCACAGGCGCTCAACCTCCGCTTCAACCACCCCTCAAAGAAACGGGCTTCTCGGCGCTTACAGGAGCTCAGGCAGACACCTCCCACTAGCTAGAAGCACTCTGAAAGCCTCTCCTATATGCACGGTACTCCTGAGGGTGCGTGGGCATCGGCGGGCATCTGACAAGCAGACTAAACAGCTAGAGAAGCCAAGGTGCTGGCACGCGCCTACGATCTCAGCACTGGTGCAGGCCGAGGCAAGAGGATCGCATGTCTTGAGCCCAACCTAGGCAACTCAGTAACACCCTGTCTTGAAACAGAAAAGGGCTGGGAGGCCAGGCGTGGTGGCGCACACCTGTAATCCCAGCACTCAGAGATCACTGCAGAAGTCAGTCTGGGCTACTAAGTGAATGTCAGGCCAGCAAGAACTACACAGCGAGACCATGTCTCAAAAAAGTAGGGCGCGGCTAAAAATGTAGCTCAGTAGAAAAGTCCTGAGTTCCGTCTCCGGTACTATAATAAACAAACTCCAGTTAATTTTCCCTCTGCCTCTTCTTATTCCTGGGACCAAAGGCTACATATTTAACTGCTGAGACTTGTACTGATAACTCATAATTATAGCGGCACATATGCCAGGTATAGTGGTGCACCTGCAATCCCAGCACTCAGGAGGCTGAGACAGGAAGATTGCGGGGAATTCCAGATCAGCCTGGGCTACAAAGTGAGAACCTGCCTCAAAACGAAAAATGCAAGCAAAACAAAAAAGCAATACATATCCAAGTGTACCATGAAGATTAGAGCAAAGTGGCTCACATTTGCCTTCACTCTCTCCTTTCCCTGCCCCAGGGACTGCTACAGCACTATCGGGCCCCATGTCCCTTGAAAAAGGGTGGACACACATTCCAAACGGGCCAGACACGTCATTTCCCTTGGACACAGTAATGCGAACAAAGCCAGTCACGTCCCTTTCTTAGACAGGCCGTGTGTGTGTCACAGCAGGTCAGTTTCTTTTCCATCTTCTAAGAGACAGAGTCTGTCTTGCTGGGTGGGTCCCCAACTGCCCTCCAACCTCAGCCTCCCAGTAGCCAGGACACCAGGCACAGCCCACCACACCTGGCTTGGACTTTCCCTTCTGTGGTGACGCGAGCTAAGGACCACGCAGCCCGCAGCTGCTGCAGTCACGAGCCTGCTCTGCACAAGACTGTCCAAGATCAGTCCCCAAGGAAAGCAGCAGCTAGAGGTGCAAAGACACGCTCCAGGAGTTACTGACGAGCCCCCTGGGCCCGCTCGGATCTTAAGACAGGAACCCCTGGTCAAGAGAGGCGATAAAAGCCCCACTGCATCTTCTTTTTTTTTTTCTTGGCAGAACCGGGGATTGAACTCAGGTCCTTGTACCTGCCAGGGAAGCACTTATTCCACTGAGCCATCTCCCAGGCCCTCCATCGCATTTTCACACTAGTCTAAGTGCAAGTCATGTCCCAACAAGGACCTGTGTTCAAAAATGCATTTTCTGCCATGAAAATCTCGAGGAGGGAGGAGGCAGCCGGCAGCCGGGAACTCACCTTGGGCGCAGCCACCTGAAGCACGACGTCCCACACGGGCTGGGGGGCGGTGCTCATCATGGTCAGCAGTAACACCTGCACCTCTGGGTAGCCAGGCGCCCCAGTCTGCGAGAAGTGGAGCAGAATTCTGAAGCCGTTCCGGTCATAGACGATCACAGGAGGCAGGCTGCCTGGCAGAGGACCGACCGGAGGGTGAGCAGCACCGCCTGGCTTGAGAGGCTGTGCCCGGGCCCGCCAGCGCCTCTGCTCCCGCCACTCCTGGCTCACCCCTCCACCATGACCAAGTCCTCGTCGTCTCTTGGGACCCCTCGGCCCTCCAACCTGACCTCTCGTCAGCATTCAACCACCCTAAGCACACTGCCAGGATTTTTATTTATCTTTTTTGGCGGAACCAGGGATTGAACTCAGGCCCTTGCGCTTGCCAGGCAAGTGCTTAATCTACTGAGCCATCTCCCCGGCCCCACTGCCAGGATTTTTAAAATGACCTTTCTGAAGGAAATGCTATGGTTAAAATAACGGATGAACACCACATAAAATACAAAATGCCAAGAAATAAACAGTCCCTGGACTACCCAGAAATAAGCAGCACAGACACGCAGGCTTATTTCATTCTGGCCTTCGTATGACTACCTACGTGTGACCACACCCAGCCTTATACTTAGCTTTACAAAAGTATGAGAGTGAACCTCAAATTAATAGATTTAATGAAATTTAATTTAGATTGTTTTAGCTTCTAAAAAGATTGTTTTGGGGGGTATTCGTGAGACTAACCAACAAAAGATCGCGATACTTGTATTACAAATAGATACGAAGTTCTAATCCAAGTAAGGTGCTACCAAATGGAGCATGAGGAATAGATCAAACACACATTTAACATAAAGAAAAACTACTCTGAAATCGATGGCTGATTCAATCAATGACACGAGCTAGGCAGGGGAGACACTCCTGTAATCCCAGGCGAGGCTGAGGCAGGAGGATCCCCATGAGTTCAAGGCCAACCTGGGCTACATAGCGTGACCCTGTCTCAAACAAACACACACACAGAAACCACCCAAATGTCTAACCATCTCGGGAAATTATTTTCTACTTTACATTTTTTTACACTGCAATGTCTAGATCTGTGGCTTACTCAAGAAGAAATGCTTGAATTTACATCAAGGACATATTTATCCTAGTGGAATAAAAGAAACAGAAAAGACCATGTACATGGATTTTCTTAAAAAAATGACTACATGTTTCACTTTGTCTTACTTTTGCTAGTTTGGACCACTTTTCTTACTAGAGACTTAATCTTACATACATTTTTTTTTTAAATTTTATTTATTTATTTTGTGTGTGTGTGTGTGTGTGTGTGTGTGTGTGTGTGTGTGTGGCCAGCTCAGCCCACCAGGGGGCGGGGCTGGCTGGCATGTGGTGCTGGGGGATTGAACCGCAGTCCCTGTGTTTGCCAAGCTTGTTCCAAGTAGGTGCTTTAGACCACTGAGCCATCTCACCAGCCCCCTTACATACATTTTAAGTCTGATTTTTCCCCACATTTTAAAACATTAAATGGTGCATCTTACAAAGTATGAACAAATGACTGAGAACAATATGAGAAACAAAATTTGAAGGCAAAGAGCCCAAAAAGCTGTTCTCTTGCAGCGGGCCAGCTGCGTGGCCATGGTCCTGTGCTCACGGCCGGGCAATGCCCTCTGAGCAGGCACCTCAGTGCCAGGAGGCCACACCAAGGGTTTCAATGAGGGCGTTTGCCACACCCCAAGCACCACTTATCAAAATGCATACTGTAACAACACAGCTTTTGTTGGGGCTGTCGCTCAGTGGCCCAGCACCTGCCTGCAAGCGCAAGGTCCTGGGTAGGCTCCTGGGACTAAATGATTACGCTTTTCTTTCTTCTTTTTCTTTGCGGTCCCGGGGATTGAAGCTAGGACCCTGCACTTGCCAGGCAAGCACTTATTCTACTGAGCTATCGCCCCAGCCCTAAACTATTAAACTTTGATGAAACGGTCAAGAACTGTGAAGACTGAAACTACCACTGAGGTCGGAATGGTGGCGAGCATACAGGGAAAAGGCAACCTACTGGGAGGGAAGTGGTGATGCAGACGAAAATGTTTGGCTGGAGTTCAATCTCCGGTTCCGCCAAAAAAAAAAAGAAGAAAGAGAATGTTTGGCTGTACGCTAGCATCTCGCCGCCCTTCCAAGTGGCCTACTCGCTAGGGCAGCAGCAGGTCTGGGGGCTCACGCAGGAGGGGGAGGGTGCACAATTCTGCTTTTAACATTACATTTGCAACTTTGCTCTATAATTTCAGATTTACAAAAGGCAAAAGATGTATATGATCTGAAAAGAAACCAGGGTCTAATTTCAGATTTATAAAATGTCACAAAACTAATAAAATGGGGGCTGGGGAGATGGCTCAATTGAATAAGCGCTTGCCTGGAGGGCCTGAGTTCAATCCCTGGCTCCACACACACACAAAAAAAACAACTAATAAAAGAATTCCCATATGCTTCACCTAGTGCCTCTAAATGTTACTATCTTACACAATTGTGGCTTTTTTTTTATGTATTCGGTACAGGGTCTCACTACATAGCTCAGACTCAGTGATGCTGCAGTTTTCAGCCTCCCCAGCCACACCCGGTGGCCGGCTCAGCATGCCCAGGGGCAGGGCCGGCGTGGCATATGGGGCCGGGGATCCAGCCCCAGTCCCTGCACTTGCCTATGCAAGCACTTAGTCTACTGAGCTATCTCACCAGCCCAGTGGCATTAATTTTTGAGACCAAGAAATTAACAACAAATATGCATTAGTCTCTAAATCAAAAATTAAGAAAGCAGGTGTGCAAAAGGCCTCTAGAGCGCCCTGAATCGCTCAAATCCCCTCTCGGTCCCGGGCCTCTGCGCCCCGCTCCCCACAGGGCTTCTGTGCTCTCAGGACAGAGGACAGGCTTTCTCTTGCTCCTGCCCCCCGCGTGCCCCCAGCATCACCTGCACTAGCGGGGCCTTTGGTTTCCTTTCCTTTATAGTTGGGGTGATGCCCAACTTTCTGATTCAACAAAGCCCGAGAGACAAGATCACCAGCCGTGTCATTTCCAGCCACTAAACACCCTTCTTCAACTCCACACAAATGCATGTATCCCACAAGGGGCTCCAGCTCCTGCACTCAATTCTGCCGGCCAATACCATTCACAGCCCTATGACAGACAGGGCTTTTGAAAAATACCAGCTAGAAGAAGACAGAGCAGCCCCCTGCACCCTCCACCCTAGGCAAAGCCACCACTCATCTTCCCAAATTTAAGGGCCTCTCCTGCCGCCCTGGCATGGGAAAGCCCGGGAGCTAACACAGAAGAGGAAAACCCAGAGGACAGCTGTACTCACTGGGCTTCACAGACGCCAAAGGGACAAACACCTGCGCCAGCGGTGTGTTCTGGGAGGCCGGGGAAGATGTCGAAGGGCTGGCCTCCCAGGACCAACCCGGAGATGACTTGGTGCCCGGCGGCACTTCCTTGGGGATACTTTTCTGGGGAACATAATTCCTACAAGGAAATGAAAAATATCAAAGACCACCAAGAATTGTACAGAACTCCAAGAATCTGTGGGTAGTTTTACTAAAGAACACGATGAGAAGATGAAGGAAACACGCGCACACGCGCGCGCACACACACACACACGTATGCACGTGTGACATCCATTAAGAGGGGCATATCAATAACAGGAACTTGGAAAAAATGGGGTATACCGATGAATGTCCATTTTGTATTTGTGTATTCCAAGTGGTTAGGATAGATATATAGTTGCATTCTCTTCATGAATAGAATGATTTGTTCTAATGGTGTTTGTAAATAGCTTCACAAGTCCACTTCGTGTACAGCAATTAACCACTAAGAAGAATATATGCAGTGTATTATTTGTTGAAACTGTACTTCCGATTGGATTTGAAACTGTCTCATTGCTATCTGTTTATCAATAAAACTTTGAAAAAACAAAAAAAAAAAAGAGGGGCATGATTAAGTATATCTACATAAACTAAAGAGAAAAAAAAATCTGCACAATTACAATGTACCTATTAAAGAAAATCAGATTTATATAAACAAATGGGAAAAAGTGCCGTAAAAATAAGCGACAGCGCATTGCTACCGTGTACAGAAAAAGCACCTTAGAAGAGTGGGATTCAGGACGCCTATCACAGATTTCCCCAAGGATCAAGTTACGCTTGATTTCAAATTACACAGCAATCAAGAAAAAGCAGCAAGCATCAATCTCCACTGTCGTCTACCTCTCTCTGCTCCTTTACAAGCCCCGTGTGACACATCCTAGCCAAAGTGCAGATTCGCCCAGAGTGTGAGAAAGCAATCGAGACAGGAGGTGACAGCGCCACCAGCAGGGCAGCCCAGAGTGAGAAGGGAGGGGCCATGGCTGCCCCGGCTGACCCAGGCTGCCCAGCCGCAGGCGAGGCACCCTACACCACCGCTGGACTCACAGAGGGCCCCTAGAAGGCTGTGGGGACAGGAGGTCCAGCAAGCTCCTGTCTGCAGAAGGGCTGTGCGCGCTTCCGCCGGGCAGCACACTGGCGGTGGGATTCTCCTTTTCCTTACAGCATTTCTGACCAGCAACCTGTGAGACCAGGAATGGCTAAGTAAGGCTGGCGTGGCCCCATGCCCTCCCAAGTCCCAGGCTCAGTGCAGGCGCTGAGGCTGGAGGAGAAAGAGCAGGAGAGCAGCCTCCTGGGCAGACCTGCAGGAGGCAGAGCCCGGGACAAAGGCAGATGAGGGCAGGGGTGGGGGTCACTCGGACTGTGCAGGACAGAATGCACGGGGGCGCTGAAGGACTCAAGACCATGGTCACCCCCTCCCCAGGCGGAGTCAGCAGCCCTCCGCCCACCCACCCGCTGAGCCCTAGGGAAGAGCACCCTACCTCACACGGGATGGGAGTGTCACTGATCCCTGTAGGGAAGAACGAAGGTGCACAACTGTAACTACCTGCCAGAGACAGAGCAGGAAACGTGCGTCCTTTCTGAGAAGGACGTTCACAAAGTCAGGAAAAAGGAGGAAGCAACCTAAGCCATTCACTCTCGTGGCAAATGTGAGACTAAGATGTAAAGGGACTTCTCGGAACTGCCCAGCTCCCCAAAAGTAGGCTGTGCTCCCTGCACACCCCCACCCCGCCTCTCCCTGCTCAGGGCCACTGTGCCTGCGCCTTCCAACCAACCCCTCTCACCTAAGGCTGCCAGGTCCTGATGAAGCAAGGACGGTGCCACAGGCCCAGCCTGCTCAGGGCCACTGTCTGCGTCCAGGTCAATCAGGGGGGAGTGCTTCACACAGCCTGAGGGACTCTGAAAGACTAGAAGACAGGCAGGCAGGCCGGGAGAGCGGTGGGTCCCAAGAGCGCAAGTCCCCATCTTCACCAGCACCCTCAGGGCTCTTCCTGATCACACCACCCCCACCTCCCCACCCTCCACTTGGCGGGAGCACACCCCAAGCCTCACGTGACAAGGGGGCGGGCTGAAGATGGTTCCCCCCACAGACAAGTTCTCTCCCACAAGTCCCATCAGCCTGGGCAGCAACAAACACAGCTGCCTCTCTACTCAGCGGGCTTGGGAAGGTTCTGGTCATGGTCACCTACAGCACTTGATAAGCAGACAACCTAATCTACGTCTGGCAGCCTCACTGAGGTCAACACTGAGACCAGAGAACCCATTAACCAGTAACCCGGATACAGCTGACCTAGGACCCCGAGGACCAGCGGGGACGTTTCCACAAGCAAGCGCCAGGGGACAAGTGCTCTCATTTCTACACCATAGCTCCCAATACTCTGCAGGGCCAACCCTCCTCTGGGATTTGCCAGGTGCCTCAAGGTGGAAGGCAGTGACAGCTCTTCACACATACCTCTGGAGACAGATGTATCTCCCGCCGAGCTAGTCACTGTATTCCCAAAGGTGACAGGACCTTCCATCACCTGCTTGTACAGCAGAACTCCCTGAGTGAGGAGGTCATTTGCCTGGAGAATCTCCGCTAGAAATGGAAGAACAATCAGAGCCCTGGGGTGGCCACCGCACGTTCAGCGTTCGCTTTCTAAGCAGCAGCCCTCAGGCAGTGGGCCAGGCTCAGCAGCCGCCTCCTGCCCCCACGCGGCACTGCTCAACCTGGAGCCCTCAGAGCCCAGGACAGGAAGAAATAACGTGTGCGCACCACGTCGAGCTGTCCACCATGACAGCCAACCATAAGCACTCACAATATGCTTCTTTCCAGCTGGGCGTGGTGGTGCACACCTGTGAGCCCAGCCCTCGGGAAGCTGAGGCAGGGCGATCCCTGTGGATCTGAGGCCAGTCTAAACCATATAGCAAGACGGTGTCAAAAACAAAAACACGTCCCCTCCCCTTAAAATGCCTCATTCAATGAGGATCTGACGCTTTTCATTTTAATTAATCTGAAAGTATCTGATTCAGTTACTGGAAAGCTTTTAAATATTAAGCGAACAAATCAGCATTTGAGTTAGCTTTTCAACCTTCTAATTTTACAGAATTGCAAGTGTAGGCCCAGCGTTTCCCACAAAATCTGCCTGATGTCGGCCGACGCACCAGCGCTCAAGCCGCTCACCGCCTCCAGCTTTCTGGCTATCGATGGAGACTGCAAATGGCCAGCGCGCCGACTCGGCAGCACACGCTTCTGCCTGGCATGTCCCCCACACGCTTCCGGCTGACTGCCTGTGACCTCACTGCCGTCACTGAGAACACCGGGGGCTGGATGATAAATAAAACGCTGATACCCCAACACCACAGCCTCTCGAACAAACCCCCAAACACGGGGTGCCAGGAAGTGAACCCTGGGCCTGGGCACCAGGCTTTCACTCCTGGCACTTTCAGTTTCAAGACAGGGTCACTGAGTCACTAAGTTGCCCATGCCAGGCTCAAATTTTCAATCCTCCTGCCTCAGCCTCCCACAGTGCTGGGAAGAAAAGAATTGGCCACGGCGCCTGATACAATTGTCGCCAACCCTAACTTGATCTCACTGGTGATTATCACATCAGATCAGAAGAAGGGGGTGCACTCAGCAACTCCAGAGGGCTTTCCAGGTGAAGGGATCCACTTTCCATGCAAGAAACACAGACAGGGGCAGGCCAGCCTTGGGCCTCTGCAGAACCTGTCACACGCCTCGCTTTCTCGGGAGGGGCCGCCTCTCTAGGACTTTAATCTGCTGACTCCACGCTCAGGCCTAGGCCTTGCCCTTTCCAGCCCCACCCCCACAGCACCCAGAGCTCAGGCTGCCTTCTTCCCGGCATGCAGCGGGAGGCCTGCATGTGCTTCGCGCAGGCAGCCTCGCTCTCCCGGCAGCAGCAGCAGCGTTACCAAGCGCGTCGTCATCATCCATGGTGTCACTTGCCAGCCGGAACAGCGTGGGCCGCAGCCGCTCACACCTTTCGTACACGACCTGCGAAAACAGAGCCCGCTTCACACACTCGCCTGCACGCCCGCCCGCTGCGGCCCAGGCGCTTCCATTCAAGCAGGACATAGTGGCACTGGGAGCTCCCAGAGTCATGCTTCAGGTCCCAAGTAACACGGCACTTCACTTCGGAAAGTTTGGGCTATAATGTAAGTTTTCTGTCAGCAGTGAGGATCAAGCTCAGGCCCTGCACACACCAGGCCACTTCTCTACCTCTGAGCCACGCTGCTAGGCCTTTTTGAGAGAGGAGCTCCCTAAATTGCCCAGGTTGGCCTCGAACTTGTGATTCACCATCCAGAGCAGCTGGGGCTAGAGGTGTAATCACCATGCCCACCAGTGTAGGATTTTTTTAAAAAGTAAGTTATCTAAAAAAGTAACAAAAGACCTCAGCTCACAAAAAACCCTCACTATCTCTGTGCACATGGCCCCGTGGGTGTGTGTAGGGGGACAGGCACAGGCTGAACAGTGGCACTCTCCCCGATCCCCCATGAGCACTGGAACTTCCCATCCCAACTGCAGTCTGATGCTTTGGTCCCCTACCGCGACCTTCCCAGGATGCCTGCCCAGCTCCCTCGACGCTAATCCTCCTCCCCAGCCCCTTCTGGACGGTCCCATTTTCTTTATTCTGGGAAGACAGTGCCACACAGCCTCGCCTCCCAATGCTGCTGAGGAGGAGACAGCTTCACACAGCCTCGCCTCCCAATGCTGCTGAGGAGCAGACAGCTCCACACAGCCTCGCCTCCCAATGCTGCTGAGGAGGAGACAGCTCCACAC
>NW_004524577.1:2243443-2251724 GCF_000260255.1 Octodon degus
GGAGCAGACAGCTCCACATGGCCTCGCCTCCCAATGCTGCTGAGGAGGAGACAGCTCCACATACTAAGCTTTTCTTTTCTGGGAAAGGGTCTGACCATGAAGTTCTGGGTGCCTTGAGCTCACTTTGTAGCCCAAGCTGGTCTCAAACATACAACAATGCTCCTGCTTCAGCCTCCCTAGTGCCGGGATGACAGATACACACCACCACACCCAACCAGCTTTCTCTTCTTGAAGGGAGCTCAGGTGACCTCCTGTACCAAGCATCCCTGACTGCCACCTTTGCTGGCTGGGAACAGGCAAGCTGGTGAAAAGCACAACAAGCGGACCTCCCTGAGGGACCCCGGTACCAGCTCCCCAAGAAGAAATGGGACTCTGGAGCACCCACCGGGCTCCAGCCCGTAGCCTTGTGTCCCCCCGCTGGGGCAGCCAGTATGATCCCTCCTTAAGTTGGTCCCAGCCCAGTCATGGCAGAGACAGGACCTGAGCAGGCCAAACTGGTATTTTCCTTAGGAATCTGGAATCGGGACCGACGCTAACCTATCTTTGCTGATTCTGTAAACTGGCAGGACAGGTAAACAAAAGAGTTCTGCGCAGGCCACCTCTCTGTGCAGAGAGAACGAAGAATGAGGGAAGCCAAGGTGACCTGGAGGGAAGGCAGAGGTGAGCGCAGAATGGACTCTCTCGGCAGCGGCGAGCCTGTGGCACACGTACCACGGCGGAAGGCCCAGCCACAGCCTCCTGTCTCCACGCGAGCCAAGTCCCCCAGCACTGAGCATAGCACAGGCCACGTGCATGCTGAAAGGAGCAACTTAGTAACAGAGACTTCACATGGCCAGTGCGTGTGCTGCCAGGAGTACGAGAGAGACGGGGGGAGGGAGGCAGACAGAGGTAGAGACCTAGACAGAAAGACGGACGGACTGTGTGTGTGCATGTGCACACCTGGACTGGCTGTGAGCATCGCACGCTTGTGAACTTGTTCAAAGATATGCTCAAGAACACAGCATCTTCTATTTATTTCTTTTAATTATGTATTTGGTGTAGGGTCTACAGGGCCTCACTACATAGACCGGACTCTAGTGATTCTGCTGTCTGCAGCCTCCCGCCACCACGCCCAGGCTCAATCGCTATCTCAGTGCACCTGGGGGGAGGGGCACAGCACGCGGGGGTTGAACCCAGGCCGCTGCGGCCTGGCCGCCTAGGGCCGGCCAGATAGCTCAGCAGACTAAAGTGCCTGTACAGGCAGACCACAGCGGCCCAGGTTCAATTCCAGCACTTGTTGAGACAGAGATTGAGACTAGGTGTGGTGATGCGTGCCTATAATCCCAGTGCTTGGGAGGCTGACAACAGGAGTGAGACCCTGTAGATCCTGTAAGAAAAAAATTTTTTAGGGGCCGGGGAGATGGCTCAGTAGAATAAGCGCTTCCCTGGCAGGCGCAAGGGCCTGAGTTCAATTCCTGGTTCCACCAAAAAAAAAAAAAAAAAGAAAAAAGATTTTTTAGCTTTGTGTTTTCTTATGAAAAACTGAAATTTAATATCTGAGATTCAGGAGAGATTAAGAGACAGATTCTCCTAATGTTGCGCTGGCCCTCGGGCATATCTGAACGTGAAGAATCATATTTTTCGTGAAGAATTTATGAGTATAAGAGCAACAGTGTACATGGCTGACACTGACAAAGGTTCTACAATCTGAGGTACAGGATCTCAAGATAAATCCTGAGGGCATTTCACTGACCTTGTCAGACCAAAAAGCTACAACTCTTGTTGCACAGGTCCTGCTTTACCTTGGTCTTAACCATCCAGTAGAAAAGTATGAAGATGAAATATAGGAAGTAAAGCCATGTTGTTATGTTGAGCTGTGGGGGACTCAGGTCAATAATTTCTGACATTGCC
Organism: Octodon degus; assembly: GCF_000260255.1. Taxonomy (NCBI): domain Eukaryota; kingdom Metazoa; phylum Chordata; class Mammalia; order Rodentia; family Octodontidae; genus Octodon; species Octodon degus. The sequence goes on from NW_004524577.1 coordinate 2,245,334, forward strand.
AGTTAAACAGAAGACCCAATGATATTATGGGCTTCTGTACTCTTTTAGAATATTTTGCTGAGTTTACACACCTATAATATTCAACAACGGAACTTAAAAAAAATTGGGGTATAACTATGAATGTCCATTTTGTATCTGTGTATTCAAAGTGGTTGGGATAGATACATAGTTGCATTCTCTTAATGAATAGAATGATTTTTTCTAATGGTGTTTGTAAGTAGGATCACAAGTCTGCATCTTGTACAGCAATTAACCACTAAGAAGAATATATGCAGTGTATTATTTGTTGAAACTGTACTTTCGATTTGATTTGAAACTGTCTCATTGCTATATGTTTATCAATAAAACTTTGAAAAGAAAAAAAAAAAGAGCAACAACATACCTGTCTGCTTGGACTGGCCGTGGTTTTAGCAGACACCCCACAAGACAGGAAATGTACTCACATGCCCTTTTCAGAGCAGGTCCAAAGCTGGTGGGGGGCAGTGGGACACTGCCCACTTGCACCGCTGGTCAACAAGTTCCAAAACACAGCCAGCTGTGAATCACTGAAGGCTGGTGAGTCAGGGAATACCTAATTCTTCAGTGTGAACCAACAGTGTCAGCTATTTTTGGGGAAAGGCTAGATCTGTGTGGAGTGCTTCATTTTTTTTTTTTTTAATTTTATGTTTTTATAGATCCCAAATCTTGAACACCAAAAACAACTACAAACGATGAACAGAAACTAAACCAGATGGTGAAAGATCATTTCGAGAGGCCCAGCGAGACTGGGCACAAAGGGAAGCGCCACGGGGCCTGCGTGGCGGCCCCTCGTGTCGCACATCAAGTGTGGGCGCCGGGACACCAACCGTGGAGGTATTATGAAACTTGGCGAAGCCGAAAGGAAAGAGCATCCTGAAGGGCAACGGAGGAGGAGCCACTGCCAGCACCTCCGTCTGTGCAACGTCTTCTAAACCAATCCCCGGGGCTGCCACCTCTCAGATTCCACTGCGCAGAACAAAGCACAGGAAGCCCCTGTGCCGTGGGGCCCTCACGAGGGCAGAGCTGTCTGGGCGCGATTCCCTGTTGCTGATTTCCCCGACAAGGATAAAAGCTCAGTGCGTCTGTGAGATGCCACTGAGCAGAAATGCTGTTCAAGCTCAGGTCTTGTGCAAGGCAAGAGATGCCTGCCACTCAGGCGCTCACCACGGACCTACAAAGGCAGCCTGCTACTCGGGGCGCTGGGACGAAAGCGCACACACAAAGCACCACACAAGGCTGGCAGCGATGCTGCGTTAGGCCGCGGGCGACACCCTAACAGCCGCTGACACTGGTGTCTGGCCAGGAAGATCCCAAGGGAGAGACACGTACAGGGCGGTCATGGAGGCTGCGGTGGCACAAGGAATCAGGAAAAGGGCTTCACGCGACAGTGATGGGGCACCTTGCATGGTGGGACGACAGCTGGCTCTATGAAGTTCTGCCCCACATAAGCCAGACATCTAGTCGTTCGGTTTCAGCGTATTATACACCAAGAGCCTCTCTGTGCTACACCAAAAGCACAAGCAAAAAAATCAGGCATTGCCCTCAAAAATGTGACCACGATGGGAACTACCTCGCTCACGGAGGCCTGCGCTCTCAATTTTCAGGGCTCAAGCAGTTCTCCAGGAGCACAGTACCAAGCTTCACGCGAGCACAGCGAGGTCTGAGCAGCTGGTGAGTCCTGGCGCGACGTGCGGCCCGGCCGGTGACAGCAGGCTGCTCACGAATGCAAAGGGCCGGCACACCAGCTCCCTGCCACGGCCCGGCTCACCACAGTCCAAAGTACTGACCAAAAGACTACGAGGTGTAGGGAAACAGCAGAAGTGACGTTTTATACTATCAAGACTGCAGGTTGGGCCAGGAAGATAGCGCAGTGGGATAAGTGCTTCCCTGGCAAGCACAAGGACCTGAGTTCAATCCCCGGTTCCACCAAAAAAAAAGACTGCAAGTTTTTGAAAATTTCAAAGTGGGCAGCTGAAATATTTTGAAATGTAAAACTGCATTAGGAATTTTCCACATTTGCACACAATTCTATAAACCACCAGAAAATCTATAAAGAACTTTCTAACTTTGTACCAGTGGCAAAGAATTTTAATAAGATATTCATAGTTCTGTAAGATAGAGACAACCCTTTTTTCTTCTTCCGATAAAATGAATTTTGAGGAACTTGACATTTTTTGCTTATACCAGTTAGATTTTGAAAATCGGCCTGGAGCTACTGGAATTTCAGGAAAGCTCTATCTGGGAAAAGGCTACAACTAGATTCAGCGTGCGACAAGACAAAGGACCTGAACACAGGGCAGGCACAGCACGGACGGCAGCGCAGAAGGTGGAACCCAAGCCCAGTTAGTTATCCGAAGTGCCAAATCTGGGGGCGGGGAGATGGCTCAGTGGAATAAGCACTTCCCTGGCAAGTGCAAGGGCCTGAGTTCAATCCCCGGTTCCGGAAGAAAAAAAAGTGCTAACTCTGCAATAAAACCGGAATACTGTCTGAGGTTTCAATGTAGGAAAAAAAAAAACCCATACATTAACCTCTTTCGTGTTAAAAGAAAAACATAATGACAAGCTTTCAGTGATATGGCTTTTTATTGAAAAGTAGCTGCAATAAAAGCTACTTTTATTGAAGTAACTGGGTGGGATTCTCTGCCGAGTAACCCTAAGCCGAAGCACCCGGGGTTGCTTTTCTTTTTTCTTTTGTCTTTTGGAGACAGGGTCTCACTGTGCAGCTCTGGCCTTGAGCTCCCTTTGTCGGCCAGGCTGGTCTTGAACTTGGAATGATCCTCCCGTCTCAGCCTCCCATTTGTGGGTTGCAGGCATGCGCCACCATACCGGCTGCTTTTCTTTTTCATTTGAATCTCTGGCTTGCGAGCACCCGCGCCCCGCTCTAGCTCTACTTGGTACAGGCAGGAGGGGCGGTGACCCGCATGCAGCGGGTGCTGCTCTCAGCCGGCCAGCAGAGCGCCAGGCCCGGCCATCACCAGCATTCGCGCCACAGCAAGGGCCACGGCAGCTGTGCACAAGAAGGCAAATGCCAACGGCTACTTTTCAATAAAATGCAGTATCACTGAAAGCATGTCATTGTGTTTTTAAGTCAAAAGAGATTAATGTACGAGTTATTTTTCCTACATCGAAACCTCAGTCAGGCTTCTGGCTTTACTGCAGAGCTGGCACTGCTGATAACTAAGTGGGCCTTGGTTGCAGTTTGGGCCCTGGTCTCCAGAGGGCAGGCCTGGGAGGAGGACGGCCTCAGCGCTTCAGGCTGCACTGCCACAAGCGGGCTGGGCCACACAGTGGCCCTCCTCTGGGACAACAAAAGCTGGCAGCAAAAGAAAAAAACTAAACAGAACTTCACTGGAATTCAATTTTCAAAATTTTTTTAGGGACTGGGGTTTGGTCCCTGGTGTGCTGTGCCGGCCCCACCCCTGGGGCACGTGGAGACTGGGCGTGGTGGCGCGCACCACGTGTGGCATGGGCACCCGTGTGGGCAGGCAGTAATCCCAGCACTTGGGAGGCTGAAAAGCCGGAAGGATCACTACAAGTCTGAACTGTGTAGTGAGACCCTGTACTAACTATATTTTTAAAAAAGAAAAAATTACTTCAAAAGATGCTATCAAGGCAGGAATGGTGGCGCATGCCTGTAATCCCAGCACTCGGTAGGCAGAGGCAGAAGGGTCACTCCAACAGGCTACGCAGAGGAGTCCCATCTCAAAATAAAAACATTTTGAAAATAAGAAAAGGTGTGGGAATATCACTTAGCTTAGTATAAACCCCTGGGTTCAGTCCCCGGTACCGCAAAAAAAGAAAAGGAAAGATACAGGAAGGGACTTGAAGGGATATTTCAGTCCAAAGACACACAAATGGCCAGAAAGCCTGGCCTGGTGGTGCACGCCTGCAATCCAGGCTCTCAGAAAGCTGAGGCAGGAGGACCACTGCGAGTTCAAGGCCAGCCTGGCCTGAATGGCGAGTTCAAGGCCAGCCTGAACTGCACAGTGAGACTCTGGCTCGAAGCAAGAAAAAAAAGAAGTGACAAAATCACACAAAAAAACGAGTGGCCAATAAGCACAAAAAACAATGTTCAACATAAACCATCTAAAGAAATACAAAGCCACAATTAGATACAGCATCACTTCTAGGATAACTGTTAGGGAAAAAAAAAAGACGCCGAGTGTGGGCAGGACGGGCAGCCTCCCAGGTGGCTGCTGGGAGCGGCAAACAGTGCAGGTGCCTGAGGAGCCAGCACGGCAGACCTGCAGGGGCCGCACCTCGCTCCCAGCGTGTGCCCCGGAGCATTTAAAACCTACTTGCGCACAAGAGCTTAGGGGACTTCTTCTGGAGTTTAGATTAAAATGCTTTAAAATTAGTGGGAGTGACAGCGCTGTTACGCTAACATGGCGGTGGCACGCGTTGTCACAGCAGGCTACTGGTGTCACTGAAAGCTCTCGAAGGTTCGCTGTCGCTGTGCTAATGACTTCATAAGGGCAGAGAAAGGCTGATCTCAGGTGAGTGCATAAGGTGTGAAGGGAACTGGAACAGGGCGCACTCAGGACAGGCTGGCAGCTCCTCTTGTTTAAACTCATGTATTTGGTTGGTACAGGGTCTCACTACGCAGCTCGCACTCATGGCCATCCTCCTGTTTTCAGCCTCCCCAGCACCGGGATTACAGGTGTGTGCCACTATGCCCGGACTTTGGCCAACTCAGCTCACTGGGGGGGTGGGGGGCAGGGCTGTCAGGGCACGTGGTGACCAGGATCAAACTGCGCGGTCCCTGGGGTTGCCTGAGCTTGCCTAAGCAGGCGCTTCAGTCTGCTGAGCTCTCGCCGGCGCCCACTGGCAGCTTCTTAAGAAGCCAACTACGTACTTATTAGCTGACGTAGCAGCCCCACACTTAGCACTTACTCCAGGGAAACGAGAAGGCATGAAGTCGTACACGCAACTGCTCAGAGCACCCAAGACTGGAAACACCCCAAACATGAACAGACGCCTGGACTTGCACTGTGATACACCCGTGCACCCTGCTGCTCACCAATAAAAACTGGGTTGGTCAACCTCATAACATGAAGAGATTATGCCCAGGGAGACACCAAGTAGGAGACAGGCACCCCAGTACTCCCTTTACGCTGGAGTCTACGCCAACAGAAAGTGAATCAGTGGCTGCTGGGGGTGGGGTCAAGAGGAGAGGACAGCAGGACAGGAGGACAGGAGTTGGAGGGCAGGGGTGCAGCCACGTTAACTGTCCGAGTGTGATGACGCTTCACAGACACACACAGGGCACAGCGGAGCAATGCGGCTGCAGCAGGGGCGGCCCGTGTGGGCACGCAGCTTACCTGCAAGGCCTCCTGGTCCGGCGGGGCCTGCCCGGGCGTGCGGTATGTGCTCAGCATCTCCCGCAGCACTTTCACGTGGCTCCGCACCTCCTCCACTGCGCTGACTCTCCGGGACACCTTCTCTGACTTCTCCTGCTCCTTTGGGGAAAAAGGGCAGACACATGGGGGAAGTGGCTCTGGATGAAGGGAGAATGGGGCTGGCAAAGGCCAGCACACTTAGGAAGCTCAGGGAGGGGACGAGAACATGAGGTGAATGAGGGTCCTGGCTTGGGGGGCCAAGGAGAAACTCCAAGCCCAGAAATCCTGGGGAGATGGTGTGGCACAGGGGCCCAGTGACCTGCGGCTTCGGACTGGACCAGCCTCCATCTTCCGGAAAAACAAGCTCTCAAATGCAGTCTGTGTCTGTACCAGCATCTCTCACTAGGACAGAAGCTGGTGTCACAAAATGCTTGGGGTGGGCTGGGGAGATAGCTCAGCAGCACGCGCCTCCCTGGCAAGCACAAGGTCCTGAGTTTGATCCCCAGTACCAAAGAAAAAGGAGCTGGGGAACCAAGCATAGTGCCACACGTCTGTAACTAGCGCTCTGGGGGCCTGAGGCAGGAGGACCACAGCTCAAGCCCAGCTGGGCAACTTAGCAAAGCCATCTCAAGGTGTAAAAGGCTGCGGATGTAGCTCAGCACAAAGGCCCTAGGTTCTGTCCCCTCTACTGGGAAAAAAAATAGAGCTGAGAGCTGAGTGTAGGGGCACACACTAGTCATCCCAACCCTGGGGAGGCTGAGGCAAGGAAGGACAACCTGGTCTACAAGGCAAAACCATGCTTAAAAGAGCATGGCATGGCGGCCCATGCCTGTAATCCCAGCAATTAGGAGGCTGAGGTAGGAGGATCACTGTGAGTTCAAGACCAGCCTGGGCTACATAGTGAGCTCAAAGCCAGCCTGAACTGCATAGCAAGACCCTGTCTCAATCTCAATCTCAATCTCAATCTCAATCTCAATCTCAATCTCTCTCTCTCTCTCTCTCTCTCTCTCTCTCTCTCTCTCTCTCTCTCACAC
>NW_004524577.1:2251824-2267592 GCF_000260255.1 Octodon degus
TCTCTCTCTCTCTCTCTCTCTCTCTCTCTCTCTCTCTCTCTCTCTCTCTCTCACACACACACACACACACACACACACACACACAAAGCAATGACAGAAAAGGGAGGGAGAGCCAGGATGCCCAGGAACACAACTGCTTCTTCCAGTCACCACCCTGCTGCCCTCCAGGCCCCTCCCCAGCACCTAGCACCCCCAAGCACATGTGCACGCACTGCCCAGCACCCCGCCAGACCCACGTGAAGAACACCCACCTCCCTGACCAAGCTCTTGATCAGCCGGTTTGCAGCCTGCAGGTCCTCAGGGTGGCTGCTCCTCAGCAGTCGATTCAGAAGCTAGAGAAGAGGATGTGGCTCTAACACCGGCCTGAGGGGCAGCAGCCCCGGAAGCGCCTTTGACACTAGTAACAGCCAGATTATCTCACTGAGCCGGCACAGAGATGCGGGCCCTACAACCACCCAGCAGGTGCCCGGCTTTCAGGGAGCAAGGACGGGACAGTTAGGTTCCCACGCCCCATGGGGCATGCATGACGAACTCTGGGGACATTCCTGGCTGTCCTAACTGATGAGGAGGCCCTCCTGCCACCAGTGGGTGAGGCCACCCAGCGGGCGAGGCCAGGGCGCTGTCCCATCCTCAGCACGGCCTCCACCAGTCCGCCCCAGCGCAGAAGCATCAATCTCAAAAGGTCCAAGCTACCGAGGCGCCCTGGCCCACACTAGCTGCGATGGCACTGCCTGCGGCCACACAGTGTGTCACTTTACTCCGAGCCTGGCAGAACGCCTGGCACACGGGGGCCTCCCTCTTAGCTTAGGAGACAGCAAGGATGGGAAACCCTAACGGCAGCAATACAGAAGCGACTCCCCAGAAGCCGTGCCGCACGCTCTCCAGCTCCTCAGCCGCACCACCCACCTGCACTGGAGCTACCCTGCCTCAGGCTGGGTTTGACAGCTTTCCTCTTCCCTCCCTCCTTTTCCTTCTGATGTCTGAGACCAACAATTCTGAGAGGACAAGGGCGGTACCAGGCTCACTGGCACTAAACATGATCTTCCCCAGTGTGCAGCTCTCTGCCCCCTACCCCCAGCACCACACACAGGGAGACAAGAGATGAGTCCCACAGCCCGCCCCTCAGGTGACCTTCCGGACCCTTCCGGCCCAGGAGCGCAAGCTGGGATTCCAAAGCATGACATTTACCACCCCCTGCTGTGCAAACACATCGGGGCTTCTGCAATCTCAGACCAACTCCACACCCTCCTTGGGCACGTTCTCCATGCTCTGGTTCAGAGGTCAGTGGCCTTTCCAGGCCAGCGCCCAGGAAGCAGTCTAACCAGGGCCCACCCAGCTACCGAGGGCTGGGCACAGCTCCCCACCTTGGACTTTTCTTCATCATCAAAGATGGAGCTGGTGGGCCAGGGCGAAGGTGGGGGTAAGATTTTATCCACTGGTAGTTTAGGGTCTTGTTTTATGATTCCTGAAATACACAATTCACAAAGTAAAAATACAGGAACGGGTACCTGGTGACATAGCAAGAGCCAGTACCAAGTCCAGAACCCTTTGGTTCCTGATGCCCCACAAAAAATTCATTGCTAACAGCCTCCAAAAGATACAGCCAGCGTGCAGCAGAAGCTCTGTGTTTTCTTCCAGGAGCATCCAAAGTCAGGGGCATCAGAGCAGAGCCAACCCCAAGGCCTGTACTCCATGGATCTTTTGCTATGAAAGTAAGGATCCTTTTACGCACCCACATAAATAACCTCTCAGGACCCAGAAGCTACTGCAAGCTCCCTGGTGAAGTTCCTAAAAGGACTAAGAGTGCCCATCGTACGGAAAAACTATCTTTTTTGGTACCAGGGATTGAACTCAGCACCTTGTGCTTGCCAGGCAGGTGCTTACACTGTTGAAATACCTCCCCAACTCCCAACTATCCATCTTAAAACAAGTTCATTCGGAAAAGAGCCCAGCCTAGAAAGAATATGGGCCCCAGCTTCCAGAAAGGACACACAAGGAAGAAAGATTACCCTGACAACAGTAAAAGACAAAACACTAGACAATCTACAATTTAACAACTTTTTTTTTTTTTTCCTGGCACCAGGGATTGAACTCTGGACCCTGTGCTTGCCAGGCAAGTGCTTACTCTACTGAGCTATCTCCCCGGCCCTACTAACAACTTATTTTGAATCCAGGAGACCTGAGACCACGGGGCAGCCCCACATTCCCCTCAAGTCTAAGAACAGGCGGGGTCTCCAGGGCACAGTGGGAGGCAGCACAGCTAAGACTCACACGGGCCAGCCGTCCCGGAGCACACCTGCAAGCCCAGGCCAGGGAGGGGAGGCAGACGACTGCCCCAGGCAAGGGGCACGCTGGCCGCACAGCGAGTCCAAAGCCAGCCTGCACCCTGCCTCAAAAAACAAAAGAAGTTCAGCTACAACAGCTTCACACCGTTCAGAGGCCAATGCGAGCAGCCAAGAGAATACACAACTTTTGGGGGCACAAAACATGGAAGACGAGCTCCCCTCCATGGGCTTATCTCTCTCCCCAGAGACCAAAGTCTTCAAGCTGCTGGGGTAAGGCAACGAACCCTGCACCCTCCAAGCAGCGGAGGGAGAACCCGGAAAAAGCAGGCAGCAGGAGTGTGGCCTGAGGCCGGAGCAGGGACTGTATCCTCTGAGCGGGCCAGGCTCCCAGAGAAACCACAGGGAGGCAGTGACACAGTGCCCCCCATCCGCCTTTGCAACGCGTCACCGCCGCCTGCTGACAGGAGCAGCAACTGTGCGGAGACGCAGACCAAAGGGGCCCCAAGCAAGGTTCCAGCACATCAGTCGCAGCCTAAGCCTAAGGCCCCACAGGACAGCGCACAATGGGACAGCGCAGAATGGGACAGCGCAGAATGGGACAGCGCAGAATGGCAGCTGCCAGGCAGCAGCGGGGAAGCTCAAACCCAGCTGGACGCTGCCGGCAGGGGGAAGGTCCGCCGTCTCCAGGGATAAAGACGCCTTCCTGTCCTCCACAGCGTCCACCTCCCGACAGGTCACGAGCACACACGGGGGGCGCCCCCAGGGCTGAGGGAGCACAGCCCCAACGAGAGTCACACCTTGCTTCTTCAGCATCTGGTAGGCATCGCGGATCTTGATGTCTTCCGGAAACCACACAGTCCAACTAAAGAGTATCTCAATAATTCTTGCTTTAACTTTCTCTGTGGCCCAGGCCCCCAGGTACTGAAAGCAAAAAGGAGAGACAATTATCTGGAAGAGTCTTAAGAGACCTCTTGGCCACCACGCACATTCAAGAGAAGCTCCGAAGGCCCAGGGCAAGGGGCAGCCCACCACGGGCAAAGGGAGAGGCGTGGCCAGAGGCCAAAGCGTCCGTCCCGCAGCCAAACCGCAGCCCTGCCACAGCGGGAGTTCGGAAGGTCCTGCTCCCGCAGCTGGGCCTGCTCGCAGCCTTCTACGTCATGGAAATTGATTCTTTTTTTGACTGATGCAAGTATACAACAAAACCTGATCTTAACCCACTTTCCAGCACAGAGCTTCAAAAACCCACAGAATTAAAAATAAATAAAAATAAACACACACAGAATGGGGGGGGGGCCTGCCCCTTAGCTCAGCTCTTTAAGTGGCTGCTTCAACCAAGCAGTCAGGCTCAGGCTGCTGTGGTTCAATCCCCACAACTCAAGCCAGCCATCCTGCCCTGAAGGCATTTGGAGCCAAAAAAAAAAAGAATAGGGGCCGGCCAAATAGCTGAGCAGATTGAAGCGCCTGCTTAGGCAGGGACTGGGTTTGATTCCTGGGGTGCCAAGCCAGCCCCGCCCCTGGGGTGTGCTGAGACAGCAACTGAGCCTGGGCATGGTGATGTGCACCTGTAATCCCAGCACTGGGAAGGCTGAAAACAGGAGAACCAATACACGTCTGATCCGTGTAGTGAGACCCTGTACTAAATACAAAAAAAAAAAAAAAAGAAACCCACAGAATAGCCAGACGTGATGGTGCAGACCTGTAACCCCAGCACGGAGGTAGCTGAGGCAGGAGGGCTGCCCCAAGTTTGAGGTCTGCCTGAGCTACAGAGTGAGTTCAAGGACAGCCTGAGCTATGCACAGCAACACCCTGTCTCAACAAAAGACAAACTCCAGAATGCCCTGAGTGGCAAGGGTGTCCTATTACTGGCAAGGGGGCCTGGGACCAACCCGAGTTTACAGGGATGACTCGCAGAGGCTGAGATGGGCGTCTCCAGGGCATGGACAGCACAGTACAGAAACGACAACTGCACAGAAGTGCAATCTCCAGCCCAATCTGCGACCCGGGCACAGGGATGCAGAGAGGTGAGGGCTGGAGACTCAGCCCTGCCAGTGACACAGGCCCTGGCCAAGCCGCCAAAACACCTGGCTGGTAAATGCACCAAGGTGCCAGGAGGGGCACGGGCCCAGGCCCACGAGGGCATCACGCCCTCCTGCCCCCATGGACCCCTTGAGGAGCAAGAGATCATGACAAGGCACACTTCGGTGTTCCATGTATGCTTGGTGGATTACGGAACCCGGAAGCGGGGACTCCCCAAAGTGGCAATCAGGGACTCGGAGGCACAGTGGTCTGAGGCCTGGCACCTGAGAGCAGGTGGTCTAACGGGACTGACTTAGCTTCTAGGGTGTGCGGAGTGTGGGCTCCAGGTAGTCAGGAGCCGGGTGAACTAGAACGTGCTGGACTGCAGCAAGAAAGGGTCCCAGCAAGCTAGCTCCTGAGGGGTACAGGTGCAGATGGCCAGCCAGACGGCTACGTGACACTCACGGTCACGCCGGCCGAGTCACTGCTCAGTATCTTCTCGGGCTGCACACCACGGAACAGGACATGCCACTTGCAAGGAGAAGTGTGAAGAAGGCTAACCACGGAGGGGTGCAGCTGACCAACACAGTGGTCCTCCCCCACTGTGGAGAGGAGACGCTCTCCCACACAGCACCCCTCACGGGCTAGAGCCCTCGGCACGTGGCTCGGCTGTGGGTGCCCGCTGGGCAGGCTCCACCCTGGAACTCACTTTGGGCGATAACACCTTGATCAGCTCGTTCAGAAAGCGGAACTTGGCCACCTCGCCGTGGAACTTCTCCCCGCAGTGGATCATGCACATCTCCAGCACCTGCACGGACACAGGACCTGTGGGAGGGGCCGGCTCCAGGTGCACAGGACCACGGGCGGCCTTCCCCAGGGCACAGCGACCCTAATGTCTGGGAGGAAAGGGATGTTTCCAGATCAAGATGTCCTCTGTCACACACTGCCACGCTCGTGTCCAGGAGGTAGCTCGATGGCGTCTCCGTGCACCCCGAGGTCATAGCGCCAATCAAGGAGACCCAGATCTCTCCAGCAGCTGAAACCAGTGTGAGAGTCACAACTCCCCAGGGGAAGAGGTGTCATGCAGTGCCCAGGGCCTGCACCTCTGTAGAGCGCTCGCTGGCACTCAAGAGGCACGTTTTACCTCTCGGCATCTGTCATTTTTCAACATGTCAAATGAGTTAAGAGCTTTTATAATAATTTTCATTTGTTTTAAAAGTTAAAAGATCAGCAGGTGTGGTGGTGTACACCTATAATCCCAGCACTGGGGAGGCTAAAGCAGGAGCATGGCTGGAATTTGAGGATAGCCTGGGAACAAAGTGAACGCAAGGCTAACCGGAACTGCATAGGAAAACCCAATACACACGCGCACACACACGCACGCACACACACACACACACACACACACACACAGAGACATTGATTGTAATTGGCTCTCTTTATCATGATTGCTTGTGACAGGGTCTTTCTGTGTAGTTCAGACCAGCCTTGAGCTCACTAAGTGGGGCCCAGGTTGGCCTGAAACTCACAATGATCCTCCTGCCTCAGCCTCCCAAGTGCTAGGAGTACAGGCCTGTGTCACCAAGCTCAGCTTAAAAAAATCTAGGTTTCTGTATTCTCTTGAAAAAACCAGGGGCCAGGGAGATGGCTCAGTAGAATAAGCGCTTTCCTGGCAAGTGGAAATAAGGCCTGAGTTCCACCAAAAAAAAAGAAAAGAAAAAACCAAAAGTTTTTAAACAATACTGGGCCCAAATTCAGGCCTCTGCAGATGGGCATGTGCCTTCCCATAGCAGCCTCACATGGTGCAGGGGTCCAGGGGAGACACTGTGGGCGCCGGAACTTGCCAGCCCTGGCCTAAGAGTAAAGGACAATAAAGCCTTCCGTCCCTTCTCCCACAGGAAGGGAGCCAGGGTGCGGGGGTGCACAGGAACCATGGCTAACTTTCCCTAAGTCTACAGTGACCCTGATATTGTGCTGTGCCCCAGAAACAGAGCTGAGGTGGGACAGCCACTGGCCCAGAACCCGCCAGCCCACTCTCCCAGGCTTCTGTAGGGGACCCTCTCAGACACCCATGGCCCCGTGGGGCTCCTTCCAGCACAGGAGAGCTGGGGGAGGCACAAGCCAAACTCACAGTCAAGGCATGAAGAGCTTCCTTCTCTTGCGGGGACTGGATCTTGTGGGCCAGCAGCCAGGGCGCATGTGTTGGGCTGGGGGAAAACAGAAAGACCGGGGCACTGGGTGGGGAAGAATTGACCACCCGCGCTCCTGGTGCCTGGAGAGCCCCTCTGTGCTAGCCCTGGGTCCTGAACAGAGCTGAAGTGCAAATGGCACACAGCCTGGGACGGATTCTGCGGGGCTGGCTCCCGGCCTCCCGCCACCCCTCATCACACAGGGTCCTCTCCCGGGGGAGCCACATCACCCTCCCACAGCCAACTCCGTGAGATCGCTGGGGGGAGCAGTCAGCATTCCACACCCCGGACCCCGTGGGCCCTGTGGTAGCTGCTCAGGAGACCCTGGAGGAAGAAGTGCAGGCCTGCCTAGGGCTCACATTCCAGAGAGCAGATCAGCACCATGACAGCCCAACCTGGGGGAAGGGGCTTTGGAAACAGAATTCAGCAGACAACCGTCTTGTGGCTGAGGGACAGCCCCGCAGCACAGCACTTGCCCAGTGTGCCACCGCTGCACCACGAAAAAGCTAAGATCGTAACAACATTTTACCACTTCCTGCTTCTCAAACAGAAAACTGTATTTAAATCAGGAGCACACTGGTGTCTCACATCAATAAACTAGCGCCACTCCAGCAGCCACACTCTGACTTTTGAGCGCCAGGTTTTCTTTTGTTTTATCGGGGGTTGGTCTGTAGAACTAGGAACTGAACTCAGGGCCTTCACAATGAGTTACCTCTTTCGCCCTTTAAAAATTCCTTAAAATTCTTCTTTTTTTTTGGAACTGGGATTGAACTCATGCCCTTATTCTACTGAGCTATCTCCCTGGCCCCTTTTTCTTAAAATTCCGAGACAGGACTAAGTCACTCAGTTGAGCAGGCCAGGCATGAACATGCCATCCTCCTGGCTCAGACTTCAGAATGCTGGCATTTCAGGTGTGTGACCAGCAGCTAGCTTTACAATATTATTTTTTAAAATAAAAATAAGCTGAGCATGGTGCACGCCTATAACCCCAGCACTCAGGAGGCTGAGGCAGGAGGATCCCCATAAGCGCCAGGCTAGCCTATCTCAAAAAAAAAAAAAAAAAAGTAAATAGTTGTGGGGCCAGCCTGATAACTCAGGGAACTAAAGCACCTGCTTAGCAGAGAGCAGCTGCCGGTGACCCCACCCCAGGGGCTCACTGAGATGGTGACAGAGACTGGGCAGTGGCACACCTATAATTCCAGCACTTGAAAGGCTCAATCACTAGGAATCCAATCTACATAGTGAGACCCTGTAGATTCTGTCCTAAATACAGAAAAAAAAAAAAAAAAATAGTAAATAGTTGTGAACAATCACTTTTTTAAAATCCACATGAGGGGCTGGGGAGATGGCTCAGTGGAATAAGGGCTTCCCTGGCAAGCGCAACAGCCTGAGTTCAATCCCTGGTTCCACAAAAACAAACAACCAAAAAAATAAAATAAAATCCATATGAATTTGTTAATTTATTTTTTAAAATATTATAGATTTAAAACTTATTTCTTACCTTGAGTATGCAAAATACAAACTTTACAAAACGTTCACTTCTTTACGTCACAGCTTACAAATATATAAAATAAAAGCTTGCTTAAATTTATAGCACGTATTTATTAGGCAAGGAACTAAACAGAAAAAATCCGCTTGTCCTGTCCAAGGCACAGCTGGGATGACCCACTGCCCGAGCCACTGCACACGGAAGCCACAGCGCGAAGCAGCCTGGCTGCACGAACATGTCCAAGAACTCAACCAGGCATAGTCACCCAATTTAGGCCATACCTGGACACCAGAAGGCAAAAACAGATTCTCCTTGTCAAAGTAGGCAGCAGTTTGAAAAGAACTTTGGTAATTTAATTTTATTCTATCTTACTTCAATTTCGAGACTAAGTCTCGCCTTGCAGTTCAGGCTGACCCTGAACTTACCACGATTCTCCTGCCTCAGCCTCTTATTAAATGCCAGGATTACAGGCCTGCACTGACCATACCTGGCTTAGGTTTAGAACAAAACTGTAGTGGTGCACGGCTATAATCCCAGCACTCGGGAGGCTGAGGCAGGAGGATCACCAGGAGTTTGAGGCCAGCCTGGATTATATATTGAGTCCAAGGCCAATCTGCCTACCGAAGCAATGTCTCAAAAAACAGGAAGACAAACAAAAGCTTGGGAGGGGCACACAACCCGAGCCTCCCAACCGTCCCCAGAGGCAGAGCCCCACACTCCCCTCACGCCCTCAGAGCTCAGTGCGCACATGAAGCCGCCTTACCCACTGGGGTCGGTGTTCACCTGCTCGCAGAAGTTCTGCAGAGCCGGCCAGTCCTGGTCTGACACACTTGGGTCCGTGGCTTTGTCTGTCAAGAAAACAAGCAATACGCTAAAGGAAGCACAGCACACCTGTGCACCCGCACGGAGGCGCACAGGCGCACGGCCGCAGCCCCAGCCTCAGCCCAGGCCGCCTGTGGCACCACTGTCCCATCAGGCAGCTCAAACCACGGGCATTCCAGACAGGCCTAACCACCTTTAGCTATCTTTCCACTAACGAAATTAACAAAAAGCTGCCTGATGGAGTTGGCACAGTGGGGCCACAGCCATTCACGCCACCCAGCCACAAGACACAGGGTCCACGGCTCCATTGCGAATGTGTTAAGGCCAACATGGGCTACACAGTGAGACCCTGTGAGACGAGGGGGAGAGAAAGAGGAAGCGCAGAAAGAACACCTACATTCCTCCCGACGGGAGCTGAGGTTGTGATACCAAACCTGTAGGCCCCATCGGAGGACAGCCAGCCAGAGGACAGGGACCACGCCTGTTCTACAGCCCCTAAGTGTCAAGTACCACGTCAGGCACAGAGCATGCTCCTAACCAATACAGCAGCCCCTCGGTTTATGAACTTGATTTGTTTTATGATTTTTGGGAAGATGGCTGGGGTTGTGTTTGTCACACTGGGTAGAACTTGTGAACGGAAAAAGTTTTGCCAAATGCTTTTGTTTGCAAACTGAATTGTTCGCAATGGAAGTGTTCATGAACCAGGGTATTACTGTATTTGCTGCATGAACAAATTAACAAATTGCCCTGAAAATGGCTCTAGTTCCAGTGCAGAGGCTGGCCACAGAGCCTCCTTCACATCTGGGTCCAGGACTCTCCATGCTGGCCCTGCAATGAGGTTAGGCATGAACCAGAATCCAGGAGGGGACCCGTATGTTTCTTAGCTCTGTGACAAGGGGACAGTAACTCAGCAGAGGAAGATGGCACAGCCTGCCTCCCCCTGACCCCTATGGTCACCAGCCCTGGTCTATCTATCAGCCTCTCCCACACCATGCTGGTTCTGTAGGAGCCGCTCTCTCCGGACCTGAACTCAGAAGCTAGTTCTCAGGGTGGTATCTCTGATGGTGCTTTCCTCTGGCACAAACACCCACTCCACTCCTCTCAGAAGCCCATCCATTCCGAAAGACTCCGCTGAATCTCTGGAGCTTCTCAAGACTCCCCACGCTGCACTGTCCCGCCCCACCTCTCCCTCCTGACTCCTTGGGCCCCCAGCATCAATGTGGAGTGGAAGTTCCTGTTCATGTAGAAGTCAAAGCCAACAATGGGACCAAAGGACAAAGCCCAAGACCCCACTCTAAATGGAGAAATCGTGAGGACGGGGAGCAAAGGAACCAGCGCAACTATCCCTTGCTGCCCAAAAATTCTCTGCGTGTTCCCTCTCTCAAATCCGACTCACTATTCGGGTCCCAAGTGGAATAGCAGTCTTGCACCAGGGCACCTTGATCGTTTGCTCTCCCGTCCCCAGAAACAGAAGTCTCCTTTCTAGCTGGTGTTTACCTGCCCCTCCCGTGTCATGATGGGGCTCTCACCGCTGCCCCGCAGCCACAAGGACAGAGGTCCTGAGCCTCAGCGTCAACTACGAAGGAAATGCTTTCCTCACGGGACTGCCACAATTTAAAGCTGATGAGGATTTTTAACAGAGTCCCTGTCCTTCCCTATAAAAATATGTACATCTGCTCTACTGCATAGAAAGGGAATAAAGCCCATGAAGGCAGAAGCCACACATCCCTGATGGTGCTGACCAAAATTCTCCGTGTGTTCCCTCTCTCCAACCAGACTCACTATTCCGGTCCTAAGTGGAATGACAGTTCTGCAGCATACAGCAGCTCATCCTGATGAGCTGATCTCCGTCAAGTGACGTGCCATGGACCCAACGCTGCAACTCTAAGCTGAACCACACCAACTCAGAAAGGTCTGCAAATGTACACACTAACACAGCATAGACTCAGAATCTGGCTCCCTGACCATGTAAGCTTTAGTTTCCGTGTACCTCAAGGTCAAGGCTGACTGCTCAGAGTTCTGACCTCCACGGTGACTGGACCAGCGCAGAGCGAACAGCACACGGGGACCACGCTTGCAGAGCCCGACCTGCGCCCTCCTCGCTGCTGCCCAGGGAAAGACTACCCCGCCAGCCAAACCCTTAATCAAGGCAAAGCAGCAAAAGGACCCACAAAACATAAGATGGTGTCCTTTTTGTGCTAAGTCTTGTTATAAGGAGGATTAACTCAAGGTTTGCCACGGCCCACAGATGAGGCACAGCAGCTGCCCTCCGTCTGCTTTCACGCCGTTTGCACCTCTCTTTCCCCAGCTGCCATTTGAACCCAGCGCCATGTCTCTGAGGAGAGAACGACTGGGTCGATACTATTACCACCTTGCAGGTGCAGCCTGCTCAGCCACAAGACCAGGAAACAGCAGAAGAAAAACTCAGTCCTGGACCAGCAAGATAGGTCAGCGGACTAGGCACCTGCTTAAGCTAGCGCAGGGACTGGGGTTCGATCCCCGACACCACATGCCACACTGGTCCTGCCCCCGGTACGCTGAGCCAGCCACTGAGTCCAGGCATCGTGGCACACGCCTTTAATCCCAGAGCTGGGGAGGCTGAAAACAGGAGGATCACTATGCTGCGCAGTGAGACCGGTACCAAACACATTTAAAAATACTAATAATAATTCAATCCCGTGTCTACCTGCAAGACCTAAGGTTTTGGTTTGAAACCAGGGATTGAACTCAGGCCCTTGTCCTTGCCAGGGAAGCACTTATTCCACTGAGCCATCTCCTTAGCCCCAAGCCCCAAGGTTTTAACTGCTCTCCCATGAAGTCTTTTCTTTTTCTTTTTTTCCTCCGAATGCCTTCAGGGCAGGTTTGGCTGGCTTGAGTTGTGGGGATCGAACCACAGCAACCTGAGCCTGACTGCTTTGTTGAAGCAGCCACTTAAAGAGCTGAGCTAAGGGGCAGGCCCCTCCCATGAAGACTTCAGCTCCTTGACAAAGGCAGGGCAGCACCTCCGCTGCAAACACCACCCAGAAAGGAAGATTCATGTTACTCACCTGCCCTGCCCCAGCACCTAGGATCACACTGGGGCAGACCACTGAAGGAATGCTTCACCTTCACCGCGTGGCGCTTGACCACCCGGTGGAAAACACTGCCGCCACCAGATGACCACTTCAGTTCTGAAATAACGGGCCTCCTTCCCACACACAATCCCAGCCTGCTCAGCTTCTCACAGTCCCCACACAGCTCCAGAGAGCACGACCCCTGGAGAACCAGCAGTGGCATCCGGCCGGGTCACAGAAACTGCCAGGTCTGACACCAGTCACATGCAGTGAGCAGCTAGGACCCCCAAAAATGGTGCCAGGGAGAAACCCCCAGATCCTGCCTCAGAGGAGTCGCAGAGCCCCTGCGAGCACTGAGAATGTCCCCCGCCCTCCAGGGTCACATGCTGAGCACCATCTGGGTGGGAGGAGGGATGTGAGAAATGGCAATGCTCCACTTAGGAACAGCTGCGGCTCATCTCAATCCTGCTGCAGGGTCAGACTATTAAGCAGCAGCTGAGGCCTCCGGCTGTGAATGAAATGGCTCATCCAAGAGGGACTAATGTCAAGCCACACTGTCTCACACCAGCCGCCAACCAAGGCTGGGGTCAGGACTCTGGCGTCAGCACTGCAAGCGCCGGTGAGGGAAGCCCGGGGCTGGGGAAGCCATTGCTCTGGGGCATGTAATTTGATCCCTAGCAACGCGCCCTGTGTGCCAGTCCTTCCCAGAGGTACCTAAGGCCCCTAGACTGGGCTCAACTCAGACCCGAGGAGGGACACGCTACACAAGACAAAGAATGGGGAGCTGAGCCCTCAAGGGGGTACTGAGAATAACCCAGACTGGGAAAGTAAAGGTGAGGCTGGGAGGAAGACAGGCTACAAATGTTAACACCTCCAATCTCCTAAGAACCCTAAGGGGGAGGTATTACTATCCTGCACCTAAAAACACAGCTGCCTCTGGGAGGCTGTGGCAGGAGGATCGAAAGTTCGAGCCCTGTCTGGGTAATTTAGCAAGACATTGCTTTAAACTTTAAAAAATAAAAAGGGCCAGGAAGCTGGGCCTGAAGAGCACACCTGCAATCCCAGCACTCAGAAGGCTGAGGCAGAAGGTTTATTCCAAGTTCAAGACCAGCCTGGGCTACAAAGTGAGCTCAAAGCCAGCCTGAACTGCATAGAGAGACCTGTCTCAAAAAGACCAAAAAAATTAAAATGGTAGAGGGTACAGTAGTACAAAGCCCTGGGTGCACTCCCCAACACAAAAACAAAGAGCAACAGAACAACTAGTAGCGACCCCACTTAAGAGTGACTTCCTTCGGAAAGGCTAGACCCCAGGTATCTGCCTCCACGCCTGTCCCGGCCGCAGCAATCCCTTCCTGCCCCACCCCCAGCAAATCTGGCTGAAAGCACAACTCCCTTTGTCTGCTCCTAGGCCCAGAAGGAAAACACAACAACACACAGCCACAGTTGGCCACGCACGGTTCTGGAGGTGGTTACTAGGAACTGAGCCCGGGGTTTTCGCACTGAGCCACGTTCCAGCCCTTAATTTAATTTCTGAGACACAAACTCACAGCCGCACCAGCAAGCTCCAACCTGCAATAATCCTCTGGCCTCAGCCTCCTGAGTGGGCCTGTAGTCCTCCTGCCTCGGCCTCCCGGGGCTGGGATCACAGGTGTGTGCGGCAGCATGCCACTGCAACACCCACTTCTGACACGCAGGCAACTGTCCACGGTCCTCAGAGGCCCTGGGTGAGGTGGGGTAGTGAGGTGGGCTGCTCCCACCCCAGCCCCAGGAAATCGTGAGGGGCCAGGGAGGTGGGCAGATGTGCTGTAAGGTGCAGCTAGTCCAACGCAATGCAGCAGCACTGACCCAAAATGCCAACGGGACAGAGCCTGAGGAAGCACTCCGCGGGTGGACGTCCAGGTGGGCTGCCTTCTGCTGCTCCTACCAGCTATCATAACCTTCCCCTCTTCTCCTCAGCTGACTCTCAGGCAAATGACAAACCAGCTTGTGTGTGCAACGGTCCTTATCTCCCTCCCCAGATAATGGGGAACAAAAGGTGCCCTTCCTCTCGGGCTACCTACCGAGCCACCCTTCCTGCCCTGGCTCTGAGCACCATCAGGTACTCAGGCCACCCTGCCCAGGATGGGGCACACTCCTAGAACAGAGGGAGGGCCATGCTCCTTTATTTCTCAGCCCTAGCATCTCTTCCTTACACAGGCAACTCCCATATTAAAAAAAAAAAAAAAAAAAAAAAAATTGCCACACACCCTCCTCCTCAGTCTCTTCAGCCTGACTTCCCCCACGCAAATTACATTGTCAAGTAGTTACCAACTTTTAAAAGCCTAAGAGAGGGGCTGGGGAGATGGCTCAGTAGGATAAGCGCTTGACTGGCAAACGCAAGGATCTGAGTTCAATCCCTGGTTCCGCCAAAAAAAAAAAAATAATAATGAGACCCTGTTCGGCGCCCCTTCCCCACTGTTCCCCCTGTGTTCCTGCTCCACCTTCGGGGTGCTCTTTCCACCTGCCCCTTAAATGGTGGGGATCCCCCAGTTCCATCTCCAAACCCCTGGGCAAGCTCACTGCCAGGGACCCAAGACCCCACCCCACACCCCAGCTCCTGCCGCGCCTGAAACCAATCTGCTGCCTGTGCAGCCGGCACTTCGGACTCCACCTCGGTCTCTTCCCAAACCTGCCCTCACCAAGGAGGGAGGCTTCAGCCTCGGGAAAGCCGCGACCTGAGCCCGTAACCTGAGATCCACCCTCCCTTCCTCTTTTGTCTCTGGTCTCGCGCGAGGCCTCACGGCTGCCGCGTCGTCCCCATCACGGACTCTCACTCCCCACGACCTGGGTCCTCCCGCAGCCCCTGAGCACTATCTACAGAGCTTTTTATGTTCTCCGCTTCTGAAGGCGCCAGACGCTAAGCAATTCCCACAAGGCTGCAGGTGACGCCCTTTACTTGATCACGTTCCCCTTCACTGGATAAAATACAAGCTTCCTTTTGAGCTTGCAAAATCCCTGATGGATCCTGGCACGGTAGCTCCCCCGGGTAATCCCAGCATTCTCAGAAGCGGAGGCTGGAGAACTACACGTTCAAGCTCCGCCTGGGCAATTTACTGCCTCAAAATTAAAAAGGAAAAAAAAAAAAAAAAAAAAAAAAGAAAAGAAAAGATAGGGCCGGGAACGTAGCTGGATGCAAGAGTCCTGGATTCAATTCCCAACACCCCTCCCTCCAATAAAGACCCTCCGGGAGCGACTCCGATTAACAAGCGCGCAGCCACCTCTCCAGGTCGAGCAGCCCAACCTCCGTCTCCTGTCCCCAACTTCTGCCCAAGCACTTTCCTCTGCCTGGAATTCGGCCACCTCGGCCGCGCTCCGTAAACACTAGGTCCACCCGCAGGTAAACAGAGCGACTTCTGCCGGAGGCGAGCCAGGCCCCTCCCCCGCTCCAGCTCACCGGGTGTCGCCGAGGTCAGCCCGCACCCAACCACGAACCATCTCCGCGGGCGAGGACCCGGAGAATCGGCCGAGCCCAGTGCAGGAGCGGTCATCTGCACGCTCTGAGCCCCCATTCCAGCGACACACGGAGGACAGTAAGAACGCCCTCCGCTCTGGCCACCGTGCAGCCCTCGGGGCGACCGTATGCGCAAGTCCGGTAGAGCACGGACACAGAAGCTCGCGGGGACGTCCCGGCCAGCAGCCACACACGGCCCTCCGACCCGAAACTGCAGGCGGCTGCCTCGCACCCTCCGCCCAGGCGATCCCCGCCCGCAGCTGCCGAGGTAACGAAGGTGCAGGTTTGCAGCCCCGGGAGCTCGCCGCTCCCCAGCGCCCTCCCGGCCCGTCGGGGTGGTCCCGCCCGGGCCCTGCCCAGCCCCCTTCCCCGGGGCCGGCCGCCGAGAGGCCCCGCAGCCAGCGGGAAAGGCGGCCTCGCGCGC
>NW_004524577.1:2267743-2284623 GCF_000260255.1 Octodon degus
CCGCAGCGCAGCCCCAGCACAGCCGCCTGCACCGCTGCGCTCCGGGGCCGCCGACGGGGCACGCGCGCGGCGGCACGTGACGGGGCGGGGCGATGGAGGCCACGCCCCCAGAGAGCCACGCCCCTGCGGCCGCCGAGGGGAAGCTTGACTCTGCCCCGCCGGGGCTGGGCTTCCCAGACCCGTGGCGAGGTCGGCGTGGGTCAGGCGGCCTGCGCGAAGCTCGGGCTCCACGCTTGCTCGGAGGTTGACGGATGCATCAGTCTTTCAGCGAAAGTCACCGTTGCTGGGCGTGAGCGCCGCCTATTGCACATCGCAACACTGGAGGCTGAGGCAAGAGGATCACCGCGCTGGAGGGGCTACATAGGGGAGCCTTGGTTCAGAAAAGAGGGGCCAGGGCCGGGGAGTGGCTCAGGGGAATAAGCGCTTCCCTGGCAGGCGCAAAGGCCGGAGTTCAATCCCCGGTTCCAGGAAAAAAAAAAAAAAGAGGGGCCGGGGAGTGGCTCAGGGGAATAAGCGCTTCCCTGGCAAGCTGAAGGGCCTGAGTTCAACCCCTGGTTCCGCCAAAAAAAAAACAAAAACAAAAAAAGAGGCCCATTCATCTTCCCTCCATGCTCTAGTAATATTCTCTGTAATGTGTAAACGTACCAGAAACTTGAAAGGATACCTTACCAAAAGGCGGGTCATTATTCCCTTACAGTACTAATAAACGTGTTACATATTTTACGAAACCTTTAAATCCGGGAGCCAAGTAAATGTCCTATCATCTCCACAAGAGAGCCCGGCGCTGTGGAGTGCACCTGTGATCAACAGCATTTGGGAGGCTGAGGTCGGAGGGTGAGCTGGAGACCAGCACAAACCACACAGCAAGGCACGGGCCAGGAGTACAGCTCAGCGGTATGAGCGCCTGCGCGCAAGCGCAACATCCTGACATCATTCCCGGTTTAACAAAACGAAACAAAACAAAAACAACTTCCCAAAATCTATCCACAAGAGAAATCAAAGGACAAATTTATGTGGAATAAAGAACTGTTGGGAAAATGTACAAATTTCCATCAGGAGACAATTAATTTGTGTATCCACAGGCCAGAATGTTGTCTATTTACAATGCCGAGACTTGCCGTCCAGCACCGAGAAGGCTGGGCGGGCGGGCAGTGCGGCACCAACCTCAGCAGGTGCGTTGATATGTAGTTTTGTGTCCCAGCAGCTTGGACAGCACACCAGCCCCCGTATTTGCTGAACCAACAAATGAACAGTGGAAGCTGTAAGGGGGTGTGGGCTTCAGGCCGACGCCTACCCCGAAAGTTCACAACTAAACTTAAAAGGTCATTTCCCAGGGACCTGGACGTGGCAGCTCACAGCAATAGACTGCAAGCACTTTGGGAGACGGCTGCGTTTGAGCCCACGACTTGGTGAAACCCGTCACTCAAAAGCAGTAGGAAATGCAGCCTGGGGCAACGGTCCAGGGTTCCGTTCCCATCACCACACACATGGCTGGCAGACTCCTAGGCATAACACCTTCCAAACCTGGGAATTACAGAGCCATGCTGAATGACATGGGACCAGACTAGGAATCGGGTCGTGGTCTATCCCAAACATTTCACCACTATTACTTGTGCGAGTCAACTCCAGGTGTTATCACGAAGTACCATACATTAGTGTCCTGAAAAATCTGACATTTCTGTCCCTCACTCTGGAGGCTGGGATGTCCAAGGGCAAGATGCCAACAGTCTGGGTTCCTGGTGCCAGTGCTTCTGGCCTGCAGGTGTCCACCTTCCTGATGTCCTGCTGTACGGATGTCCTGGAAGAGAGGGGTAGAAGGGAGCCTGCTGGTCCCTTCCTGTTCCTAGGACATCAGTCTTTTTAAGGGACAAACACTCTCAGAACCTTGTCTAACCTACTCACATCCCAAAGGCCCTCCACTTTTTTTTTTTTTTCTTTAACGTATTTAGTACAGCTCTTCAGGGTCTCACTAGGTAGATCAGACTCCTAGTGATCCTTCCTGTCATCAGCCCCCCAAGAGCTGTGACTACAGGCGTGCACCACCACACCCAGGCTCAATTGCATGCCCCAGGGGTGGGGTTGGCACAGCACATGGGATAGAACCCCGGCCACTGTGCTCTGCCTGAGCAGGCATGTTAGTCTGCTGAGCCATCTGGCCGGCACTGCCCTACCTCTTAGTAGGTCACACTGGGGGGAAGGGTCAGTTTGGGGCAGGATGTTCATCCTACAACACTCTCCATGTAGGGGAAATTCTGTACCTCAGTGAAAACCATGTGCTGTCTATAGCACTCTTCTGATTTGGGTTCTTCGGAAATAATTTTACACCTCTGTAAAAGTGTAGGTAACTGGTGCCAGGGATATAGCTCAGCAAGCAGAAGGTCCCAAGTCTGATCCCTAGTCCCAAATAAGCCACTGCAGATAACTGGAAATCACCTTTGTCCATAGACACAGAAATTAATACTCATGGAACTTATAATCCTTTTCCTGTGGGGGAAAATGTTTGCCTCTACTTGCATATCCTTTCCAGGATGCTTGACTTATAAATTGTTCTTTGGATTCCCCTTTGAGCGGACAGTTTTCCCCCTGTATTGGTAATTGAACCCATTATCATTCTCATCACTGAGCTATATTCCCAGTCAGCTATTTATTTATTTAGTGGAACCGGGGATTGAACTCAGGCCCATGCGCTTGCCAGGGAAGCGCTTACTCCACTGAGCTATCTCCCCAGCCCCAGCATTTAAATTTTGGGACAGGGTCTTGCTAAGTTGCCCAGGCTGGCCTTGAACTTGTGGCCCTCTTACCTCAGCCTCCTGAACAGCTAAGGTTACAGATGTCCACCTACCATGCCAGGTCCAGACCTTGGCTTCTACTATCATTTTTCAATGGAAGGAACCAAGACTGTCTCAAGAAGTAGACTTGAAGAAGAAACAGATGCTGCAGGCTCATGTTGGTTGTGCTAGGAAATAAGGAATTATTAAATCGACACAAAAAGTTGCTGGCAGGATGCCAAAAGGAACACAGAAGCCAACTAAAAAGGCTGCGAGCTCCCAGTCGCCAAGGCTTGCACAACTTGAGCAGCAAACTCCTACTAGACTATAACCTAAAGGATAAAGTAACTATCCACAGGCCCATACAGATATTAAAGTATTCAATAAATGAATGGGGAATGAGGCTGGACACATGCCTACAATCCCAGCCACTTTGCAGGTCGAAGCAGGACAACTGAACGCGCAAGACTGGCCTGGGTAATTTCGCAAGATGCTATCTCAAAACAAGCAGGGCTGGAGATGTAGTGAGGCTTTGCATTCAATCCCTAGCACTGTGAAAGCCCCTCTCTGCGACTGCCAAGCTGGAGCTGCTGCCTTCTCAGCTGGGAGCTAAGGCTTCTCTCCCTAAGGGCAGGGGGTGGCTTCCTTCTGCGCAGCTTGCAAGCAGCAGAGAGAACTGGCCAGCAACTTCACAGTGGAGAAGCCCACAGGCACTTCCTCAGCCAGGGGACCAGGGTTAGCCACGGGTCATAAGCCACATAGCCTTCCATGTTCACGGCCCCAATCACGAGAAAAACATCAGATTAATGCAGAGAGAAGGGCGTCCTATGAAATGCTTGGCTAGTATGCCCCAAAACCGCCCAGGCTGCCACCATAATGGAAGTCTGAAAAGGGAGCCTCAGGAGTCATGTGCTGAGCCCCTGTGCAGGGAGGAACAGAGCCGAAGAGTTCACAACAGCCTCCTGGTGCCTAGTGTCCAGCACCCTGCACTTGCCCACATCCCACCTCGTGTGCTTAGCCCACGGTGCCTGCCCAGCTTTTTTTTTTTTTTTTTTTTTTTGTATTTCAAGGAAGGGTCTACAGGGTGTTCAGGGTCTCACTACTAGATCGGACTCAGAGTGACCCCCCATTTACAGCCTCCCAAGAGCTGGGATTACAGGCTCCCACCACCCAGTCTCTCCCAGCATTTCCTTCCTGATGCTTTGTGTGTGTGTGTGTGTGTGTGTGTGTCCGTTTCATTTTGCTTTTGTGGTACTTGGGGATTGAGCTGAGGGTCTAAACTGAATTACACACCCAGCCTCTCACCTCCCCTTCTTATCTAGAGATAAGAGTCTTGCTATATCTCCTCCTGCCACCCCTCCTAGGGGACAGGCCTGCAGATGTGGACCACCACGCCCACCCGCGGGGGCTTGCGCAGACGGAGTCCGTGTAATCCATCTAACTTCTGGTACTTTCTTTTCCTGGGAGTGGGTCTTGGACTCACTATGCACTCCCAGCTGAGCGGTACTCATCTTCCCTTGCCTCAGCCTCTGAAGCACCGGGCCTGCCAGCACCGGCCCACCAGCAGAACAGCTCCTGACCTGCAGCTCCCACGAGGTATTCCAGGTGGAGGGGCCCCTAGCCCCTCCAGCCCAGCTCAGACCCACAGCGGGAGTTCATCACGCCCCTGCCCCTCCGCCGCAGCCACAGCCGCATCCCTGCGCATGCTCTGTCCCTGGGCCTGAACCGTCCTCTGCTTTCCTCCAAGCCACCTCAGGGCTGGGCTGCCAGGCTTAGTGAGTAAAAATGCCAGAAGCCCAGGTAAATCTGAATTCCAGGTAAACAACAAATAATTTTTTCGTGGGGGGTGCTGGGGGGAATACCAGGGACCAAACTCAGGCCCTTGCGCTCACCAGGGAGGCACTTTTTGCTACCTCCCTGGCCTAACAAAGAACTTTCTTCGCGTATGTCCCAAGTTATTTCATGGGATATGCTAATTTTGCAAATTGCTGTCACTGATCTGAAATTAAACTCCTCTGGGAAGGGTTCTGAACCTCCTCCCCAGTCCGGGGACATAGCTCAGCAGATAAGCACTTGCCTGGCAAGCGCAAGATCCTGAGTTCAATCCCCGGCGCCAGGGAAAAAGAAAAAAAAAAAAAAGAAAGAAATGCCTCCCCCTGGCAGGTACCTGGATCCGTGTACTGTTTCCGGCCCCCCATCCCACCTGTATTATACCTCTTCGTCTCCCCTGGGGCCTGGGCTCCCCGAGCACCTTATCTCTTGCTCATTTTTCATTTGTTGAAGCTTCACAAGAACCAATCAGAAGACAATGGCGGCACACGTCTGTTGCAGGCTGTCCTAGTCCCCTGCACGCGCTAAGGCGTGGCACACACCGGCAATCCCTGCACTCCCCTAGACTGCACGGCGAGCTCAAGACCCGCCTGCAATACAAAGCCTCCTTGTCTCAAAAAAAGGCTGGACAGAAAAGAGCCCATCCCATGTTGGGGCTCCCCTACCTCAGGACGGGGCGAGGTGGGGCAGGGACAGGCCTGGCCTCCCTGGCTTGGCACAACTTTTTGCCCAGACAGATCTGAAGGATGAGTTGGAATCTCCACAGTAGCACAGTCTAACGAATGCCAAGCCAACTCGCGCTGCTTTCCAAATGTAAAAACGATCAGTCAAATCACGTGAGTTGCTAACAATAGCACTACACGATGCGTACTTCCTGAACACTACACAACACTAACTAGAGTGACTCTGGCAGAGGCAGCCCTGGACCCGCTGTCTCGGCCAGGCGCGAGTCTGGCCCTCACTCCTGTGAACCGCTGCCGTTCTAGCATCGGGGGTCCAGCGTCACACGAGACACGAAAGGTTTGTGAACTCAGAATTTACAGTCTAAAACAAAACACTGCAGAACCAGCTGGGCATGGTGACGCGCACCTGTGATCCCAGCACTAAGGCAGGAGGACCACTGCGAGTTCAAGGCTGGCCTGAACTACACAGTAGGACCCTGTCTCAAAAAAACTCCAAAAAACAAGAAAGCAGAATTACCTGTGCAGTTATTGCCACACCCAGTTCCGATGGTGAGCTGCGCAAACGGTGAGGACTACTGGAGGGAGCAGGACGTCAGGGCCCCCGAGAAGCGAGAACGGAGCTTCAGCGTGACGGCTGAGAAGACATGAGGCAGAAGCCGAGGCGTGCAGGCAGACAAGGGTCCCAGACAAAGGCCAGCCAGGCACGGTGGGTGGCTCACTCCTGGGAGCCCAGCTGGTCGGGAGGCTGAGGCAGGATTGCAAATTGGAGCCAGTATGGCAAACTTAGTAAGATCCTGCACGAAAATTTTATTTTGTATTTTTGGGAAGGGTCTACAGAGTGTTCAGGGTCTCACTACTAGATCAGACCCGTAATGATCCACCTGTTTACAGCCTCCCATGAGCTGGGATTATTACATGCGTGCACCACCATCCAGTCTCCATCACTGTCTCAGCGCGCCCCGGGGAGCAAGGCCAGCACAGCAAGGCCCGGATAGAACCCCCGGCCCCTGGGCCTACTTGCAGGCGCTTTAATCTGCTATTTGGACAGCCCTTGCATGAAAAATTTAAAAGGTAGAGGTGAGAATGTAGCTTATTGATAGAACGTTTTGCCAAGCATGTGTGGGGCCCTCTTCTGAAACTAGAAACCTCTTCCCAGGTACACGCTCAATTAGCACTATCTCTCTGGAGAGCTCTAAGGAGGAAACACAGCTCTGTATGAAACAATGTCCTTCCTCCCTGTGCAGTCACCTCCCCAATGGCCTCCCTGCTGGAAAACCTTCAAAAATAGAAATTAGGAACAGAAACCCGTCTGCTGACGTCACTTCCCTGCTGAACACATTCTAAGGCTCCGCCTCTGCCTCATGGAGCCCCAGTCCTTGTCTTCACTACCATACCCCACCTTTCTCAAGGTCCCTCCACCCCAGACCAGGCCAGTCTTGGGTGTCACGGACAAGCCGACTCCCCCCACAGCTCTGGTCTGGTATTTAGGGACCCTCACTTCCCCAGCAGTGAAGGACTCCAAAATGCAGAAGTCAAGCTGGGGGAACTCCCTTGCTTCTAGGTGGCAACTCCAAACGGCCACTCCCCACCCGTGGACACCAAGGAGGAAGCGCAGAGCCCAGCTGCGGCAGGCAGCCCACTGGAGACAAGCAGGCCCAGCTGCCGTGGGGCTGGGTCGGAGGAGGGAAAGGTGCAGACTGGGGCCTTGCTGATGTGACTGCATCATCCAGCCTGGGACCTGTCACTGGGCCAAGGCATCTCCTTTAGGAAGGTTAGAATCTGGACCTTATCTTTGTTAGGTGGCACCTTGGGAATATCTCACTGGACAAAGAAAGGCCACTTGGATTCTGTCTTTACCTGGTTTCCTAACAGCCACTGTTAACTTTTCCCCAACTGCTGGTCCCAGCCATGCCCCACTGTGTGAAGCTGTCATCCCTCTCCTGGGAAAACCTTCTATCCTGCTTCCTAGGAAACTCCGACCCAACACTCACAACCTAGTTCAAAGGTGATTTTATAGACTAAGTTCCTCGACAGCTCTGAACATAATGCTTGTCCTCCGCCCTGTAATCCCAGTTACTCAAGATGGTGTGGTATGATGGGCACGACACCCCAGGCCTGTAAGGACAGTACCCCAGGGAACAGGAGGCTGAGGCAGGAGGACTGCTCCAGTGAGACAGGCCTGGGCTACACAGTGAGGGTCAGCCTGAACTGTAGTTCACTTTCTTCAAAAAAGAAGAGACTGCAGCCAGACTAAGAATTTGATTCCCAGCTAGCATGTTACAGAGACTGGCTAGAAGAAACCAGCTAGAACTAAACAAATAACAAAGAGCTGGGGGTGTAGCTCAGTGTGAAGCCAAGATCAACTCTCAGCACTCAAAAAAAAAAAAAAAACCCAAAGTTTTCTCCTCTACAGCCTTTTTTTTTTTTTTTTTCAAAACCAGGGATTGAACTCAGACCCTTGCGCTTGCTTGCTTGCTTGCCAGGCGAGCGCTTATTCTACCGAGGCATCTCCCTGATCCCTCTACAGCCTCTACCACCTTTTTAAGGAAAGCTTCTTCTTTCTCCCAGAAATTATTATCCTGGCCCCTGAGAAAGAAAAAAAGAAATCTGTTGTGACACAAGAATATATCCCTCCACATGGCAGAAGTGGTTTTTTTTTTTTTTTTTTTGCACCGAATGCCTTCAAGGCATGACTGGCTGTCTTGTGTTGTGGGGATCGAACCACAGCAACCTGAGCCTGACTGCTTTGTTGAAGCAGCCACTTAAAGAACTGAGCTAAGGGGCAGGGCCCCTATCCCTCCACATGGAACCATTCAGCTTTCCATCCTTTCTATCAAGTCTTTGACAAAGGCTGCATCTCCCACATCACTGAATTCGATGCAAAAATTACAGGCAATGAGCCAGCCATGGAGCCCCGGCCCATAATCATAGCACTCTGAGGCTGAGGCAGGAGAATATCAAGTTTGGGCTGAACTTGGGCTATCTAGCAAGACTTTGTTTGAAAATATAGTTTAAAAAAATTTAGGCCAGCAAGATAGCTCAGCAGACTAAGTGCCTGCTTAGGCAAGCACAAGGACCAGGGTTTGATCCCTGGCACCACATGCTGTGCAGGCCCCACCTCTGGGCACACTAAGTCAGTGACCGAGTCCGGGCATGGTGGTGCATTCCTGTCCTCCCAGCACTGGGGAGGCTGAAAACAGGAGGATCACTAAGAGTCTGAGCTATGGAATGAGACCTGTACAAAATACATTAAAAAAATTTAGAGCCAGGTATGTAACGCATTGCAAAGGCCCCGAGTCCAACTCACACTGCCACTTTGTGGCGAACAGGCAATGGGCCAGTCAACTACAATAGCAAATCTTTCAGAAGGCAGAGTTCTGAAGTAGTTAAGTGATCCTGGGAAACTCGAATCTGGCAGAGATGGACCAGTTCTTGAGTGATGCTTGTGAAGACATGGATCTAACTAAGGCCTTGTTCTTTTCATCAGATATTTACTCGACTCTGTACTACCCATCAGACAGTGTATGCCAGGTGCTTCCTACTGCCTTCATTCTGTATTTGTTGTGATAAACCAGGAAAACATTTACAAATACAGCTTATACTTTCATATACCAGTACCATGTAATAAAGCAGGAGAAAGATGGCATGAATGAGATTCCAAATTTGGCTATCAAAGTATAATTTTCTAGAATGGAGTTTCTAAATGCCACTGAAGAAATGTGCATAGGGCAGGAGCTGCACTCACCAAGACAGCAGGCCTGCTGCCACGGCCACTGTTCTGCCTTGCGGCCCACAGGCTACTCAATGCGCGGCACAAGAGGGCTCGGCTGTAGCCCTGCTGGGACTGTTCTTAGCAACGTGCAGCAGGGACGGCTGGCCTAGTGGGAGGACGAGGAAGGAGACGAGACACAAGCCTCAGAGACCACACAGGCGCAGCCAGATGAGTGCGTGCCACGTGCTTCCAGGCAGAGCCCACTTATGAGCCCCAGGGGGAAGTTCTGTCCTTCGGATCCGCCCAGCCTGCCTTACTACCCCCTCGTGGTATTGGGAGTTGAACTTAGAACCACTGGACTGAGCTACATCCCTAACCCTTTTACTTTTTTTGAGACAGGGTCTTGTTAAGTTGCAAAAGCTGGGGTTGAACACGCAATCCTCCTGCTTCAGCCTCCAAGGGCTGGATCACAAGTGGGCAACGAGGCCCATTCTCACCTGCTGGACACGGTCTCACTATCTCTCTCAGACTGGCCTTGCACTTGCTCTGTAGCCCAGGCTCCCCCACTTGCATACTACTGGGGTGCTTCAGCCTCCACACTACTGGGGTTGCACATGTGTCACACCGAGCCAGGAGCTTTGACGTTAGAGGGTTAAGAACTGGGCCTGAGCTCTTCACTATCACAGCCCAAGTTTAGCAGTTTTCCGCCTTTAACCTGGAGGAGGGGAGCGGAGGAAATGGACAAGGTAGCGAAGCCCACCGCCACCTCACGCGGCAGGCTGTGAGGCCGACTCTGGGCTTAAGGACTGCCAGCATGGCCTGAAGCTACGCGCTTACACAAAGGCCGGCACAAGCACACAACTGCTCCGCTAGCCATATCCTTTCCACCATTACCCCTTCCTCTGCAAAGAGCCCCTAGTGTTCCTTGGGAACTTGTCCTGCACTGGATATAACCCCGGTGGGACTGCATATTCCTGGCTAAGAAATGCAGCACGACCTCAGTCGGCCATTAGCTCAGGCTTCCAAAACTGAAGCCAAAAAAAAAAAAAAAAAAGAGAGAGAAATTAAAAACAGCAACAACTCTGTCAGTTTGTTTCCATCGCTGGCTGCTGCTAGCTCCTTGACGCCTGGTCCTTGTCTCTCCCAAGATCTGGTTCTTTGGTTGTGCCAGGGATTTCCCAACTCTCAGCATCTCCAATACGCTTCAGTTAGGGTTTCCATTCCTGGCTCGAAGAACATATGTGATGTGCTTTTTAAGCAGACTACAACTTGACGAGGTTTTACAAACTAACTCCTGTCCCCACTCCTGGCAAGGGTGGTGGTCAACTGTCACTAGGTAACAAGCCCCCCACCCCCAGTGGATTTAAACAGTGAACATTACTACTGCACAGCTCCCGGGTCTGAAGTCCCTGAGCAGCTGAGCAGCTCTGTGCAGCAGCTGGCTCTGGGCACAAGTCGAGAGCCAGCCTGGGCAACTCGGCAGGCCCCGGCTCCACCAGCCAGGGATGCAGCCACCGCAGCAGCTGGCTGGGGCTGGAGGGTCTCAAGAGGATACGCCACTGGGCTGCCTGAGTGGCTTCATGGTCTAGAAGCAGGATTCCCCCAAAGGCGCTCAGGAATGAATGGGGGACTAGGGCTAGAGCTCAGCAGCACAGCGCCTGCCTGGCAAGCACAAAGTCCCGAGTTCAAGTCCCAGAACCACAAAAAAGGTGGAAGGGACAGCTGGCATGGTGGTACACACTGCTATTCAAGCACTTGGGAGGCTGAGGCAAGAGGAGCACAAGTTCAAGGCCAGCCTATGCTACATAGGAGTTCAAAACCAGACTATTCAGCAAAATCCTGTTTCAGAAAAAGAGGCTGTAATAGATTTCCTGAAGTAGCCTCACAAGTCAAACTCTACATCTGCTTTTTTTTTTTTTTTTCTGCTTGTTTTTTGAGAAAGGATCTTACAACATAGTTTAGACTGGCCTTGCACTATGTAGCCCAGGCTGCCTTTGAACTCACAGCGGCCCTCCTGCCTCAGCCTGCCAATACTGAGGTTACTGACATGCGCCATCACGCCTGGCTACCATTTCAACAGCCTACCAGTTACACAAGTTGGCATAGTAAATGCAGGCAGGACATACAAGGGCACGATTCCTAGGAGGCTAGAACACGCACACTGAGGCTGGCCGTCTGGAGAAGACTAGCACGCTGTGGGGGTTGGGCCCAGTTGCCGCCCTTCTTGCGCCTCAGCTGTTCCTCATCACCCAAGGAAGACAGTGCTTCAAAATCTGCAGACGACTTACTAGCAATGGTGGAAGAAGGGTAGACATGAAGAAACACACAAAAAGCAGGAAGGCTGTCCGTCTCCAGTCCGTGGGCCATGTCTGGAGAACTAGAGGACAACTTTGGGGGAGACAAATTCATCCCAAGGTCCAAGGACAAAGAGCAGCACAGAATACGGGTGCTGACCCTGGCACCCAAGAAGCTCCCTCCTGTGTCTCCTCCAAGGCCGCCAGTAACCCAGTTCGGGCCTGGTCTTGCTACTGTTAGACCTCCAAAGTGTGCCCGAGACCCAGGGTCCCCGAGTCCAGACAGGGTATGGGCTGTGTCCCCCTGCCCCCCAATGCCCTTGTGGGAGGCCTACCCTGCTATGCCACAGAATGCAGGCTGTGTATGCAGAGGCCTTAAAAAGGTGTCAAGATGAGGTGAAGCTCTGAGGGTTGCGCTAACCTAACCGACGTCCGGTAAGGAGAGGCTACGACACACAGAGACCAGAGAGGTGGGTGCCCAGAGGACGGCTGGAGAAGACACAGCTAGTCAGCAGCTGTCTGCAAGCCAAGAGGAGCCAACTGTGCCGCCACTGCACCCGGGCCTTCCAGCCGGCAGCCTCTAGTTCTGTGGCACACGTGGGCGTCAGCCTGCTGGCCTACTTTGGGGGGCTGGCTATGCTGAGCCAATGCCTAGCCTCTGCCCAGCCCAGGAGGGAGCTGCTGTCACAGCTTACATCTAGTTGCTCCCTTGGTCCCACTCACTCCCAGGTGCTTTGGGGAAGTCCCCAGATTCATGAGTTCGTCCCTCTGAGTTCACAGCTAACAGGACACTGGGAGGTGGGGCCCAGGGGGAGTGGGGGCCAGCGGGCGCCGCCTGGTTGGGCCTCCCCCCCCACTGCCCTCTGCTCGTGTAGCATGAGCTCTTCCCCCGCTGCCAAGCTGCCCGCCTTGGAACCACGTGACTGCGGACTAAATTCTCTGCACACTGAGCTGGCAAAGAGCTCCGCTCCTAGAGTTGAAGGCGCTGGGTGCCGCCACTCAGGAGGCAGCTGTGCGCGATTTCTCGGCGGAGCGGTGAGGACGGGTCTGCAGCGGCATCCAGTGCACCAAGCGGCACAGGACGATGATGCTTCCACGCTCGGCTCCCCACGCCTCCCCTTCGGGTGAGCCTCAGGCCGTCGCCTGGTCTGAAGGCAGCTTCAAGTCACAGGTTCCGGGGGCGGCCTCCCCCGGCCTCCACAGCTTCCCCCTAGCTGGAAAGCGCCTTCTGAATTCGTTCCTGCACTTCCTTCAGTCCCAAGGACACCATCATTTCGGCTACAGGCGGTCCTTGCTAAGAACAGAAAGAGCAATCACCTTCCGGTCTCATGCTATGCACAGCCCCCAGCTTCAGCAGCTCCCTGGGCCAGCCCAGCCGCCAGCCAGCATGCCAGGGAGCAGTCTGCAATTTACTTCATGATTATTTTTAATTAATTTATTTATTTATTTATTTTTGGTGGAACCGGGGATTGAACTCAGGACCTTGTGCTTGCCAGGGAAGTGCTTATTCCATTGAGCCATCTCCCGGGCCCCTTCATGATTATTTTAGGTTTTTTGTTTTGAGACAGGGTCTTACTATGAAGGTCAGGCTGGCCTTAAGAACTCATTATATGGTCCAGGCTGGCTCTGACCTCAAACCCACAACGATCCTGCTGCCTCAGCCTCCTGAGTGCTGGAACTACAGGCATGCACACCCCCCACACCAGACCAGCAAAGTTTGCATTTTATTGTTCTTCAATTTTTCACTGGTCTTCCATTATCCTAGATGGGGCTGGGAATACAGCTTAGCGGCACAGTACCTGCCTGGCAAGCACAAGGTACTGAGTTGAATCCCCAGTACCACCCCCCCCAAAAAAATCTGTCGGGCCGGGGACATGGCTCAGTGGAATAAGCACTTCCCTGGCAAGCGCAAGGGCCTGAGTTCAATCCCCGGTTCCGCAAAAAAAAAAAAAAAAAAAAAAAAAATCTGTCACAGGGTAGACAGATTACCACTAGATGAAGGAGGTCACAACAGCCTGCTTCCCTTTTTTTTCACAGTACTAGGAGGAATAGAACTCAGGACCTTGCACTTGCCAGGCAGGTGCTTATGCCTCTGAGCTGTATCCCTAGCCCCCTTGTTTTTTGTCTTTTTGAGACAGGGTTTCGCTGCAGAGTTCAAGCTGTCCGTGAACTCACTTTACGGCCCAGGCTGGCCTTGAACTCCACAGATGTGCACCGCCAGACCCAGCTGCTTGCCCTTTTTTTTTTTTTTTTAAATGAATTTAGGACGGGGTCTACAGGGTGTGCAGGTCTCACTACGTAGATCAGACTCATAGTGATCCTCCTGTTTTCAGCCTCCCAAGCTCTGGGATTACAGGCACGCACCACTAAGCCCAGTCTCAATCACTATCTCAATGCACCCCAGGAGCGGGGCCAGCGCGGCATGCTGGGGATTGAACTCCGGCCCCTG
This sequence comes from Octodon degus, assembly GCF_000260255.1. Classification (NCBI taxonomy): domain Eukaryota; kingdom Metazoa; phylum Chordata; class Mammalia; order Rodentia; family Octodontidae; genus Octodon; species Octodon degus. Next base: position 2,281,480 of record NW_004524577.1, read on the forward strand.
CACTCTGCCTAAGCAGGCACTTTAGTCTGCTGAGCTCTCTGGCCAGCCCTTGCTTTCCCATCTTAGGTGTCTATCCTCCCCAGTAACCTGAAAGCCCAGGAAGCAGGGACTGTCATCCTCCGCACTTCCCAGGGTGCTGGTACACAGCGCTACCCCAGAAACAGAGTCTGCTGAAGGACTCGAGCACAGAACTGACCGCGCTTCAGCCACTGTTGCGTCCCCCAAAGGGAGCCTGGCGCCTGCGGTGAGTTAGATGAGAGGAAAAGGGGAGGTCTGAGGGGCAGGCCGGCCACCGCACGCCTCACCAGCTGTCCGCTGAGGGCCACTCGGAGCAGCTTCATCACAATGCTGTGCTTGGTGCCTTGCAGCCCTTCTGACAGCCTCTTCAGCTCTCCATTCAGCACGTCCTGGGTTAACCTCAGATCAGCTCTTTCTAAAAGCCTAGAAAAGAGGCAGCTCGTGAGGTGGGCGCGTGGGCAACGGCAAGCAGGTGGGAGGGAAAGCTTCACAAGGTTATTGATCCACTATAGAAGCCTGGTTTGGGGGTAGGGGAGAGATAGCTGCCACCCCAGCTGGAAAAGGGAAAAAACAATGAAGGGACCACACACATTGCCAATCCAAGCAGGACTCTTAAGCCCCGTTTTAACAGGACTCATTAACTGCACTTTCTGGGTCATATAATCACTAGGTCCCAGTTTTCTTACCTGTAATGTGGGGATAATAATAGTACTGAACTACACAGGGCTGTGCCGGAGGGTTAGAACTTGTAAAGTGCTAAACAGAGTCCCTGAGCATATGGCAAATGCTCAGAAGTATTACATTTTATATTTCAAAAAAAAAGTTTAAAAATGAGTTAAGAATTTATTATATGCAAGAGCTCAGACACATTGCAAGAGGATCTAAAAAGAAATTTAACCAAACCAACACCCCAGTCGGTCAGAGGATACTCCCTTGGGAACGTAGCACCAAAGAACAGAGAGAAAGAAATCAGGAGACCCTGGTTCCAGAAGCAGCCCTCTCACCAACTTGCTATAAACCTTTTTTTTTCACAAATTAGCTGGGCGTAGTGGCGCATGCCTGTAATCCCAGCACTCGGGAGGCAGGAAGATCACCGCGAGTTCAATACCGCCTGGGCTAAAATGAGTTCAAGGCCAGCCTGAGCTGCATAGCAAGACCCTGTCTCAAAAAGACAAAGCAAACAAAACACAAATTTAAGCACTTCAGGGTCTAAAACTCCAACTCTCACCTCTGTAGCTGAGATCCACTTCCAAAAGCACATTCATGTTTCAAGGAAAAATCCCCATGAGGGCGGGCTAAGCAAACCTTGAACTGCAAATGCTCGAGAGGCTAGAAAAGCACGAGGCTGGAGATCCCCCCTCCAGGGTCACCCCGCACGTCAGTTCTGACACTGCCTGCTCCGGAGGGGTCCACGCAGCCTTTCTGCCCACGCCACGTTCTGCACTTCTAGCACTTCAGTCCCTGGACGTCACAGCAGCAGTGATCAGGCGGCCCTGCTAATGACCACCTTGATCCAGTGGAGCTGCTATAACAAAATACGGCAGGCTGGACAGCACCCTTCTCCCGGCTTGGGAGACTCAAGTCCAGGATCAGGATCGCAGCTGTGAGTGTGTGTAGGGCGGATTTCCGGGGCCTCACCAGGCAGAAAGAGGAAGGTTTCTAGGGCCAGCCAAATAGCTCAGCGATTAAAGCGCCTGCAAGCAGGCACGGGCTGGGGCCTATTGTGCCAGCCCGCCCCCAAGGCACGCTGAGGCAGCAATGGAGACTGGGCATAGTGGCGCGCACCTGTAATCCCAGCTCTTGGGAGGATGTAAACGGGGATCACTACGAGTCCGATCTAGTAGTGAGACCCTGAACACCCTGTAGACCCTTCCTTAAAAAAGAAAAAAAAAGAAAGAGTAAGGTCTCTCTCTGGGGTCTCTTACGTGGGCATCAGCCCATTCGCTCCTGCTAACAGCTATCTTCTAAAACCATCACTTTGGGGGTCAGGATTTCTACATCTAAGACTGGGAGACACAAACATTCAGACCGCAGCAAAAACGGTCACTTTTGTTGGAAACGGAAGCTCAGCTGCTGAGTTTCCAGCAGTTGATGAGGGATCCGTGTGTGCAGAAAGGCTGTTCCTAAGTCACTTCTGAGCCCGGTTCCCTGAGCTCTAATGGCACTGCTGGGAAGCAGGCTGCTAAGGAACTCATCGAAGAATGACAGGCCCCAGCTGGCCACTGAAGGCAGTGCACGGCATGCAATACCGGCGCAGGGCCTGGCCAGGGCACAGAAGGGACTTCTACTGATCTGGCAGCTTCGGAACATTAAGGTGTGGGATTTCCTGAGTTGACTGGGAGGCCCAGCGTTTCTGAAATCTCACCTAACGGCAGGGATACGAAGTTAGGACGCCGAGCCATGGTGCATTAGAACTAAAGGCCCACTGTGGCATGGCTCACATTGAGAGTATTATTAATAACAACGGCTCTTGGGAATGCAGCCCGGAGACAGGTTTGTAACACGCTTCAATGTCTATGCCAGGTCACTCAGCGCAGTACAGTGTTATCTGTAACAGGAACGTTTGGAAGAAACTCAACCACTCAACAATAGGAGAGGAGTCAAGGGGCTGGAGAGATGGCTCAGTTGAATAAGGGCTTGCCTGACAAGCCCAAGGGCCTGAGTTCAATCCCCAGCTCCGCAAAAAAAAAAAAAAAAAAAAAAAAAAAAGAGTCAACTTACAGTACAGTCATGTAAGAAATAAATTTAGCTACAGAAAAGAAATAGGACCCTCCTCAACTACTGGACACATCATTCCCAGCTATTTAGGGGCCTGGGGAAGGACAGAATGAAACTAGTTTGGAGCCAGGCTGGAAAACACAGTGAGAGACCCCATCTCTTAACAACAACAAAAAAAAAAAGATTATATTGTTAAGTGGAAAAATAGCCAAACAGAATGGTATTACTGTAGTATACCTTTGGGGTAAAAAAACAAGAACGTAAGAGGAGTATGTAGATATAATTAAGATGAGTAGTTCTAAAACTGAACAAATAGGAGAAAAGGATTAAAAAAAGGATTTCTAAAATATACGTCACCCTCCATAATGCCTAAATTTTAAACTGAGGCCTAAAACATTTAAATTATTA
>NW_004524577.1:2286193-2297904 GCF_000260255.1 Octodon degus
GATATCCTATCCTCAAACTGTTAGAAGTGCTGGTCATTTACTTGCCATTCCAATATTTACCTTATGTTTTACTCTTAGTACTTCTTTGCTATCATGAAAACTTTTTCTTAGTTCAATTGTTTTGAAACATTTAATTTTTAATTCATTCGTATTTAATTTTCTGAATATTGCTTAATCTTAATTTTGTTCTAAGATTTATACTCTATCTTTGCCTTACAATTTACTTAAAACACATTGTATGATATCTTCTAGTATTAGAAACTTTAAAAAGCATATTTCCATTTTCTGTTGACTTTATATTACTTATTCCCTGTCTTTTACACACACACACACACACACACATATATGGGAAAAAAAAATACGTGTATAACCCAACATAAGATTGGTACTGTTTCATAGAAATCTGCAATGACCTTTAAATAAGCATTCAAGGGGCCAGGGAGATGGCTCAGTGGAATAAGCGCTTTCCTGTCAAGCGCAAGGGCCTGAGTTCAATCCCCGGTTCCGCCAAAACAAAAAAAAAAATAAAATAAAATAAATAAGCATTCATCTAATATATTTTATATAGTCCTGCATAACTATCATATTGAGAGCTCTTTATTGTTCATCCAGGAGCATACTGCAACTTCTCTTGCCTTTTGAATTATGCTCTTTGTTATTTCCTATATGCTACTTCTGGAGGTATTAAAATATTTCCAGTTTGTATAACTAGAAAATCTTACTTTTAGTTTTCAAAGGTATGTTTGCCAAGTATAAAATTCAAAGAGGACAGATGTTTTCTTTCAGTCCTTTAATTAGACTAGTTTCTTACACACTTGGTCCTTTTTTTTTTCTTTCTAATGTGGAATAAGATGCTATTTAATTTTGTTCTTCCATAGCTAATATTTTTATGTATATGCTTTAATGATTTTTTTCTTTACAAGAAGTTTTGGACAACTTCATTTTTGTGTATCTCGGTATGATTTAATTTTTGGGGGGGCAGAACCAGGGATTGAACTCAGGCCCTTGCGCTTGTCACAGAAGCGCTTATTCCACTGAGCCATCTCCCCGGCCCCTAAACTAAATGTCTTTGCAAAAGGTTCATTTTTCTTGGAAATGTGGTATTATAAGCTGAACTAAATTCAGAAATTTTAAATCTTTAAATATTTATTGCCTACTCCTACTTTGAGAATTCTAATTATATGAATATAAGTTTCCTAGTTTTGACACAATGAACTATTATGACTGATCTTTAAATTCTTTCATTTTTATTTTGGACAGTTTTTAATGTTATATTCATTTGTGTGTGTAAATAATTTATTTTCAATTTGCAATCTATCAAAAAATAAAAGTGAAAAAAATAATAAAATAAAAATAAAAATATTATACTTAAAACTAAAAATTGTAGGAGCCGGCCACATAGCTCAGCGGACTAAAGCGTCTGCTTAGGCAAAGTGCAGCGGCCGGGGTTCAATCCCCAGCGCTGAGATGGCGAATGAGACTGGGCGTGGTGGTGCACACCTGTAATCCCAGCACTTGGGAGGCTGGAAGCAGGAGAATCCCTAGGAGTCCTATCTGCGTAGTGACACCCTGTAGGCCCTGCATACCTATCTGTACTAAATACACATAAAAACTGTAAGGTCAGAGTGCCACACGCATCTCCTTGAACTTGCAGGCATTTCACACAGGAAAGTGCTAAGTGTTGCTTCTCTCTTTTGGTCTTTTTGAGACAGCGTCTCGCTATGCAGTCAGGCTGATCTCGAACTCACTTTGTAGCCCTCGCTGGTCGCAAACTTGCAACGATCCTCCTGACTCAGCCTCCCAAGTGTTGGGATTACAGGCATGTGCAACCATGCCTGGCCTAAGTAAGGTCTTGAGAAGAAGTCTCCTGCCCTGTCCTCTAGCTGAATTAAGGCCTGTCCATGACTCGCTGTGGACCACATGGACAGGAGGGACATGCAGAGGTGCAGGACCCATTAAGATAAGGGGGAAGCTGTTCTCTCCCACCCTGCCTCCTGCAGATGGCTACGCGGGACAGATGCGCTTCTGCTCCTGTCGGGTAGAGACCCCCACCCTATACCTGCCGAATGCAGAGCCCTTGCAAAGACAGCAGGCAGCACAGGAGAGGGGAGAGGTAGGAAAGGCACAGAGAGGACCTGGACCTTGGTAACCAGTGTGGGCCTTGAGCTGAACTAGCTTCACCTGGGCACGGCATTACGAAATCACTCCCCAGCTGCCCAAGCCAGCCTGGGCTATCGGAACTCTGCTGTTATCACAGTGAGGACTAGGAGGATTGCTGCCTTACAGCTAGATTAGGCGTTGGAACGCAGAGGGATTTAACTTGGCCAAAGTGAAGTCAGGCAAGAGGAAACGACGTGGTGAGTGGTGGCCGTCGGGATGTACCGCAGACGGGGGCCAGCCACTGTAACCACTACCTGTGCCAAGGACAGCAGGGTCCTCTGCTTTGTCTTCTGTACCTATGAAAGCAAGGGAGCACTTTGTCCACAGCCATGGCTGTGCTGGAAGCCCAATAGCTGAGGAGCAGAGGAAGGGCTCACGGGACAGAGCGAGAGGAAGGGCTCAGAGGCGCTTACCCCAGCACGCGCTTGGTGACCTCGTCCACCTTCTCTGAGATGGCGCTCAGCTGTGCTCGGCCCACGGCCGGGCGAGTCCACAGGTACGAGTAAGCCGGAGAGACCAAGTCCTGCAGGCGGCAGATGTGACCCTGGGGAAGGAGGTGGTCAGGGCTCCGCAAACACTAGAAAGGAGAAGGAATGGCGCGACTTCCCAAGGGCCCCAGGCCCCGTACCTGCCGCAGCAAGATGATCCTCTCCACGTAAGCTGGATCAAGGACATCCCTGTTGTGCAGCCGGGCACCGAACGCCTCCTCCACCAGGGCCTGAAGCTTCTCCACCAGCTGGTGCCTCTGGGTCTCGCTGCCCACCAGCCGAAGGAGGTGCAGTCTGTGGCACAGTCCAGGCGTGACTGCTGTGGTTCCTCCAGGCCACTCACACCCTCCCCAGGGGAAGGGACAAATCACGTACGTCATCTCTGCCCCCACGGCACAGCAAGAGTTGCTTTGCATTTATAAATGTACAGAGATTTGAACACTACTATAAACAGCCCGAGAGTCCCGTAACCTGGAGACATGCATTGTTTTCAGGGTCTTAAAAGTAGTCTCTCAGGGCTGGTGAGATGGCTCAGTGGTCTAAAGCACCTACTTAGAACAAGCTTAGCAAAGCACAGGGACCACGGTTAGATCCCCCAGCACCACATGCCAGCCAGCCCCGCCCCCTGGTGGGCTGAGCTGCCCCCCCCACTAAATAAATAAATAAACTTTAAATAAATAAATAAAAGTAGTCTCTGGCTTTCCCTTTTCTATGGTACTGTGATTCGATCCAGGGCTTCCCTACCACTGAGCTACACACCCAGCCCACTCCTTTGTAAGACACAGTCTCGGCTTGGACTTGCCATCCTCCTGCCTCCATTGTCCGAGTAGCTGGGAGTACAGGCACGTTCTACCATGCCTGGTTCTTTTATTCCATTTTAATAGGCCTTGTGCATGTCGGGCACTCTCACTGCTGAGAGATACCTGGCCCAGCCCAGTAGCTGGTACTGTAAGTTAGGAAGACACCACAAGAAGGAGTTCTACTTTCCCAAGGAGACAAGACCTGCCTCCAAAGGGCCCTCGTGCTCCGTAGCCGCAACAGGCTGCACAGGGTGGAGCCCAGTTCACCCAGCCCCTGCCATCTGGCCTCTTACCTGCCTTGCTTCCTCTCCTGTGTATCTGCCTGGCCTCTACCGGGACCTAAAGTTTATAAAGCAGCACCTGGAGGCGTCAGTTTCCTGGCCCTGCCTAAACTGTGGGGTTTGGCACAAAAGGAGAGCATCTGAAAAGCCTGAACTTGAGGCTCATGGTTTATAGGTGCACATTTTCTTTTTTCTACTTAGGAAAGGGTCTACAGGGTCTTACTACGTAGCTCCGATTCACAGCGAGTCTCCTGTTTCCAGCCTCCCAAATGCTGGGCTTACAGGTGTGCATCACCACACCCAGTCTCAATAGTCATCTTAGTGTACCCCGGGGGCAGGGCAAGCACGGCAGGCCCAGGAATCGAAGCCAGCTGCTGCATTCTGCCTAAGCAGGTACTGTAGCCCGCTGAGCTATCTGGCCGGCCCTAGGTTTGGATTTTCTTATCAGTGTAAATTCTGTCAGTTGTCCGAGATAGAGTCATATCATGTAGTTCAGGATGACCCTGAACTCACTCAACAGCCCAGGTTAGTCCCGTACTCATGGTGACCCTCCTGCTTCGGCATGTGCTACCATACCTGGCTTTTTTTTTTTTTTCTGAGACAGGGTCTCAGCTGGGTATTGCAGCATGTGCTTGCAATCATAGGAATCAGGAGGCTGAGGCAGGATTATTGCAATCTTGAGGGCAACCTGGACTAGACACCAAATTCCAGGCTGGCCTGGATCACATACCGAAGAAAGCAAAGTGGGAGGAGGGTCCTGCAGGTCGCCCAGCCTGCCTCCAACTCACGACCTCTTGCCCCAGCCTCCTGAGTAGCAAGATTACTGGCATGTGCCACTGTACCCCGCAAATCCATATATGTATGTGTATACACACACACACGTACACACACATATACACACACACACACACACACACACAATTTTTTTTTTTGCGGAACCAGGGATTGAACTCAGGCCCTTAAACTCGCCAGGGAAGTGCTTATTCCACTGAGCCACCTTCCCAGCCCCATCTTTTGGCTCTTTGATACAGGGTCTCATCATACAGCCTGGCTGTGTTTCAGCTCACCATGCCTCGTCTCAGCCCACAGGTGGCTGGGACCACAAGCATGCACCAACACACCGGCACTTCTCAGAATTCTTTCAACACCTGATTCGCTCCTTTGAAAGCACCAAAGCCTGTAAGATTGCAGCCCCCAACGAGGCCTTCCCAGGCTCAGTCTCTGGCTGTCTTCTCACCGTGGTGGGTTCAGAGACAGGGGAGAGGACACACATGCAGCAAGGCCACCCTGACGTGTGTGGCCTCCTGTCCCTGGCTGGCACAAGGTGTGGGCGCACCTCACGGGCTCGGGCTTGTGCAGGCCCCAGCGTGGAGCCTGGCCAGTGGCTGGGGACTCTCACCCTTGCGACAGCAGGAGAAGCGGCTCCCGCAGGGAGGCTGCAGAGATCAAGCCAGGGGCTGACAGTGAGGCCTGCGCTGCAGGTGGGCAGGGTGTCTGAATGAGGGCTGCGAAGGCAGGGGAGGGCACAGGGCAAGAGTTCTGGGGAGCTATCTGGGACACAGACTTCAGGACGGCACAGGGCAGAAGGGTGAGAGTTCCGGGAAGCTTTCTGGAGTGCAGACTCGCGATTTTTAAGCTGGGCGTGAGGGCACACTATAATCCCAGAGCAGTACTCAGAGGCTGAGGCAGTAGGGCAGTTGGAGGCCAGCTTGTTCAGCTCCCTAGTGAGTTCAAGGTCAGCCTGAACTACACAGTGAGACCCTGTCTCAAAAAAGCCAAAACAACTGAACAAAAGAAAAAAAAATTTAAACCACGCCAGTGAGCCCAGGTTGAGAAAGAAGGGCTATACGTTCAAGCCCAGACTGGGCAACCTCATAACTTGGTGAGACTTCCAAAATGAAAAATAAAAAGGGGCCAGGATGTAGCTCAGTGCTGAGGCCCTGGGCTCAATTTCAGTACCAGGGAGAAAAAAATGAAAAGGGCATTACAGAAAAGCCATGAAAGCAGTACTAAAACTTTTTTTTAGAACTTCCTTACCAGATAGATGGGAAAGTACAAAGGAGTAGAATCAGTAGACCTTCGTGGCCATGCTTGAAATTATATATGCAAGATCTAGATCTGGGACATAGTAAGCGACAAATGTTACTTACTATTTTCACACCAGTGCTACCATCACTGCCACAACTGTCTGTTACTAACTTTTCTATTTGTTATCATCACAGCAGGGGTTTGACCACAGAAACATCTGGAGATAACAGCTGGCTGACCAAGCCTGCAGGGACCAGCCGCTGACCCAGCCCTCCCCAGCTCCTGCGGGAGGAGGACACCGCGGGCTTCAGGGAGGACTGAAATGGATGGAGCGTCTCCCCACCCTCACTGCCCTGCCCCACATGCCCCTTGTTCTATAGTGAGAAACACGAGTGCAGCTGCTTTACACACGCCTCACCCCGTGCACGCCCCATGCAAGCGTGGCCATGGTTTACTGCATCAACTTGAGCAAGTTAATTCCTAAGTCTTGGGCTCATCATATGAAATGGGGCAAAACCCTAAAACGGACACCCCAGGTGGGTATGATGGGAGCAGCACGGGTACAGGGAGCGACCACCTTGGAAGAGCTGCAGCCGATGTGCTTTCTGCACTATGAAGAGCCTGTCTCCAAAGCAGTGCGGGGGACCTGTCATTCCTGAGCCCATCCCTGTCGCAAAATAGAACATCTGAAGAGCGACAGGGATATAGATAGCTCAGGGCAAAGGCCCTGGATTCATGGTTCAATGTCTGGTGCTACAAATAAACAAATGAGAAAGAGACAGAGAGAGACGGAGACGGAGACAGAGACAGACAGACAGAGAGAGAGAGATGGAGACGGAGACAGACAGACAGAGACAGAGACGGAGATGGAGACAGAGACAGAGAGAGAGACAGAGAGAGACAGACAGACAGAGAATGAGCGAACACCGAATCGTTCCTCACCGAGTGCCCCTGCTGGGCAGCATCACCACTCAGGCGCTCGAGCCAGGGCAGAAGTGACCTAACTGTAACCACGCGTGGAGACTCCCTGAAATGCCCAGCACCTGAAACATACACTGGCTCTGTGGCCGGCGCTCATTCACTGTGTCGGCTGAGTGCACAGGAATTCACTCTGAACGACAGTGCCCCCCTTCAGTTTTGATGTCTACAGAAGCCTTGAAGAGCTGGCAGGAACGTATTGGTTCTGATAAACCAGTCCCTACCACTTACCTGGCACTTTCTGTGGGTGGGAGGTCGGGCAAGACACCTTTGCCCAACTTTTACATCTTAACACTCACTCAGGAGAGGAACTACTATTAGCCCCATGTGCAAGAAGCAACTGAGGGCGGGAGCCTGGGGGACTCAGCTGTGGTCACAGCACAGCCCACTAGCCCTCCTGCCGCAGGACCTGTCATCGCACCGAGGCCCTGCCCCAGCGCTCCCTCGCCCCAGTGTGCCTGCGCCCCAGCACGCCCTCACCTGTTGAACTCGGGGAGCTTCTGCAGGTCCAGCAGGGCTGAGTGGCAGGTGATCCGGGTCAGGTCGAACTGTGTGATCAGCTCAGGCAGGGTCCTGCCCATCTGGTTCTCTGCAAGTGAGGACCGCCCAGCCGTTCGGCTCCTTCGCTCCCTCCCTCCCTCTTCACCTGCCTTTGCTTCTCTGAGATGGGCACCTAGGGGTCAGCTATGATGCCTGCGCTGTCTCGAGGTCCTGGACTCAGGACCCGCCCACTGCAGCCTCCTGAATGCAGGGACGAAGGCAGGCGAGTCACGTGCCCCCACCTGATCCTGGGGAGTGAACCTGCTCCACCACTGCGCCACACCCCCGCCCCTCTCGGTTTTAATTTTGGGACCACCTGCCAGGTGGCCCGGCTGACCTCCAGCTTAGGGCCCCTGGCCTCAGTCTCTCAAGAAGCCTGGGTTCCAGCTGTGCACCACTACGCCTTGCTCTGTCCACTTCTGCCTTTCCTGAGATGAAACCTTGCTATGTAGTTCACGCTGTTCTAAAACTTGCTACGTAGCCCAGGCTGTCCTCCAACTCCTGAGTGCCCTGCCTCAGCATCAAGTGCTGGGAGTGCAGGTGTGCGCCACCATGCCCAGCTCTTTTGCCACTTGGAAACACAGGAAGGCTGAGAGAATGAGTAAGCTCTAGACTCCCATTCTGCTCTGACCCAAAGGATCTGACTTGTGGCTCCTTATCAATCAAGGGCCCAAATGAGCCTTCATTTCCAGAAAGGGCTGTCTTGTCACCACGTGAAAGTCTAAAAACACTCAAGTGAAATCAATTTTTTGTTTTGTTTTGTTTTTGGCAGAACTGGGGATTGAACTCAGGCCCTTGTGCTTGCCAGGGAAGCGCTTACTCCACTGAGCCATCTCCCCGGCCCCAGAAATCAATTCTCATTGCCCTAAAGACTCAAGCTACAAGACGGCGTGCCTGTGGCCCTGGTTACGTCTCAGGGATGCTCATCGGATCGGCTCCGAGCAGGGTCTGGACAGCTGTGTTTCACAAGCTCCCTCCAAGGTGCCGCCACAGCTGGGAACGGCAGGGCTGCCAGCGGCTTCGGGCCAGGCACAGGGCCGCAGTTCTACTTGCCCACCGCGGGGCGCTGCAAGGTCCTCAGCCTCTCGGAGCAGCACACTTCCTTACAGACAGCTGGGATAGCAAGTATCTTTCCCTCAAGGACATTTTAAGGTTAATGAAATGAGAACAGCCCACCTCTGCCTCACTCTCAGAAATTCCTGCCACCAACAACCATCCTGTGGAAGCTCAACTCTTCAAGTCTGGGCTCCGAGTGCTGGGCCAGGCTCAGGGTTAGCTAGATTCACCGTAACATCAGCGATCCTGCTAGCGGAGTGCGCACCACACAGCACAACCACAGGTGTTGCGCTCTGCGCTCCATGTGGCCAGCACTGGGCTGGGCCTCGCCCCCCTTAGGCTCGGTGAATCCCAGCGGAAGAGGTGGCCATTTCCTCCCACCGCACCGAGGCTGGGACAGGGGCTGCGCCCAGAACTGTCACTGTTGGGAGCCCAGCACTCCACCTGCTATCTGGCTTGATTAACATTTGTGGAATGAAACAGTGAGCCTGCCTAAGGTCTCGGGGCTGGGGGAGCAACCTGGCCTGACAGTCAGCTCTCCCACACCACAGCCCTGCTGCTGCCTCCATGACTGCTCAGGTGGTGGGTACCTGCAAAGCCCGAGCCACAGTTCGTGACGATGTCGAGCAAGGCGTCGGGCAGAAAGCCAGCCGCAGCGAAGTGTTCCAGGAAAATGTCCCCTTGCCTCTTGGACAGCTTGCTGCCATCCCTGTTGAGCAGCAGGGGCAGGTGGGCAAAGCGAGGCGGCTGCCATCCCAGCGCCTGGTAGAGCAGCAGATGCTTGGAGGTGGAGGAAAGCCATTCAGACCCGCGCAGCACGTGGCTGATGCCCATGAGGTGGTCGTCCACCACGCAGGCCAGGTGGTATGTGGGGAAGCCGTCGCTCTTCAGGATAATGGGGTCGCCCTCCACACTGACCACCTCGTGCCGACTCCAGCCGTGTACCAGGTCCTCGAATGCTGGGGCTGCCGCCTCCAGGCGGAAGCGGATGGCGGGCTTGGGGTTTGCGGCCAGCCTCTGGGCCACCTGCTTCTGGCTCAGGTTCCGGCACCGATTATCATACCTGAGGGAAAGCAAGGCGAACAGAGCTGCCGCCGGATGCGAGTCCCACCTTTGGCTCTGACAGCTCTGCGAGCCCTTTTTTAAAAATTATTTTAGCACAGGGTCTCCAGGGTCTCACTACACAGATCCGACTCCTGGTGATCCTCCAGTTTCAGCCTCCCGAGCGCTGGCATCACAGGCGCGCACCACCACGCCCAGTCTCACCCACCCTCTCAGTGTGCCCCGGGGCGGGGCCAGCGGGGCGGGGCCAGCCGGGCGGGCACCATTTACCCCTAAGCTGCCTCCACAGTCTACACTGGGGAGAGGCTGCGGCGTGGAAAACTAAGAGAGACAATGGGGGGGCAGCCGCTGAGGGCTGCCGCCAACTGGCTCTTCTTCCCCTCCCCTGGTAATAAGCCAATGACCAAGAGCATGAACGGAGGGGCGGGGCGATGACTGCTACACTCACAGTCACCCTGCAGTCCCCTCACCTGACGCCAGTGACCAGTTCAGGCCAGAACAGGATCACATCCAGGGCAACATGCAAAGAGAACTGCACCTAGGGTGCAGGCAAGGGCTGAGGTTCCGGGGATGGGCTTTCCAAGTGAAGGTAAGAAGGGGCTGCAGGAAGGAAAACTTTCCCGACCCCTCTCAGTCCTGCTTGGAGGACTGTGCCCAGGTGCCCGACACACACAAACCAGCAGGCAAAAAGCGTGGGCTACTTCCTGCTGCCAAGACACAGTACCTGACGCCCACAAGCAAAAGGAACAGAGCGCTCATCAGGCTCCCATGCTGGGGTTTTTTGATAGCACTAGGGGTCCAACTCGAGACCCTGCGCTCGCTCGCCAAGCAGGAGCTTACGCAGCCGCAGCCGCAGCCGCGCTACACCCCCGCACGCGGCTGGAACGTGCGGCTGGCTCACGTGCTGCGGAAACTCTCGCCGCGCTCGTCACCTGAGATGAGGACAGCGCCCACTCCCGGGCACGGCTGCTTTTCTCAACACACATCTCATCTGACGTGACCTCGTCAGCCACGGCCGTGTCTACAGGCACACGGTGTCCGGCTCTAGAGCAGCAGCACCAGGGCAGAGGGGCGGAGCGCCAAGGGGCCTCCTCCAGGCAGCCGCAGCAGAGTGCAGCGGGGCTGAGGACAGGGACGGGCAGGCCACGTCCCAGGTGAGCTCCACCGCGCCCGAGGCAGCGGGCGCCCAGGAGAAGCCGGCTGCCACCGTCCAGCGCGACCTGCAGCAGGCTGAGCAGGCAGCAGCAGACAACGCCCCAACCCGGCGGCCTCAGGGAGGGGCTGCGCGCTTACCGGGGCGTCTGGTGGCTCCTCAGAGCCTCCCTCTTCAGGAGCTCCAGCCGCTGCGGCGAGCAGAAGCAGCGGTAGGCGGCCCCTGTCTTCAGCAGCGTCTCTGCGGCCTGGGTGTAGAGCGCTAGTCGCTGCGACTGCTGGTAGGGCCCCGCAGGACCTCCGCGGCGGGGGCTCTCATCAGGGGGGATGCCTGGGACACAGGGGAGGGGTCGTCCAAGGGCAGGCCTCAGGGCAGAGCACCCGCAGCCAGGGATTTGCTTGGGTTTTAACCCAGCATTGTAGGTATTATAATATCCGTCAAATGGGCCACTGGCAGCCATGACAAAGGGGCACTGGGGTACAGTGTGCAGTGTACGGTCTGGATCTAACAAGGCAGGCTGGATGTGGTGGTGCTCACCGGTCATCCCACACTCGGGAGGCTGACGCGGCAGGAACTCAAGTTCAAGGCCAGCCTGAGCCACGGAACAAGACCCATCTCAATAAATAGTAAGACGAGCTCTTGTTGTTGCTTTGGATTTCGAGACAGTCTTGTTACGCAGTTCAGGTTGGCCTTGAGCTCACTGTGTAGCCCAGACCCGTCCTCAAACTCATGGGAATCCTCCTGCCTCAGCCAGCCTTGCTAGTGCGGGGATTTCAAGCATGCACCACCACACATCAGACTCTTTTACATTTTCTTCTTCATTTACATATTTGGTACAGGGTCTCACTACGCAGCTCGGACTCTAGTGATCCTCCTTTTCTCAGTCTCCCCAGCGCTGGGATTACAGGTGTGAGCCTCCAGGCCCAGACTGGTTCGCTCACTTAGCGTGCCTCGGGGGTGGGGCTGGCTGCAGCATGTGGGAAGAGGGATGGAACCCTGGTTCCTGAGCTTGCCTAAGCAGGAACTTAGTCCCCTGAGCTATCTCGCTGGCTCCAGGCTCTTTTAAAATGTAAAGGGCCTGGGTTCAATCCCCAGTACTAGAAGAAAACAAAAAAGTTGGGCATGCTAGCACTTGCCTAAAATCCCCGCATGTGGGAGGCTGAGG
>NW_004524577.1:2298004-2305168 GCF_000260255.1 Octodon degus
TTTATTTATGTGTGTGTGTGTGTGTGTGTGTGTGTGTGTGTGGTCAGCTCAGCCCACCAGGGGGCGGGGCTGGCTGGCATGTGGTGCTGGGGATTGAACCATGGTCCCTGTGCTTTGCTGAGCTTGTTCTAAGTAGGTGCTTTAGACCACTGAGCCATCTCACCAGCCCTGGGCAAGTTTTAGAGTGACTGCAAAAAAAGGGACCCCATTATAAAAACTGAAAACATATTCACCTAAAACTAGTACCCATCTTTCTCAATAAAATTATTAAAAATAAAATAAAATTTTTAAAAATAAAACTAGTGCTCAAACGGGCACAGCCATTTTATTTGTAAGAGCCAAAACGTGGCGACAACCTAATAAGCACCCCTGGGAGGGTGGATAAGCAAAAGCTGGCAGGCCCACGCGACGCGAATCCAAGCGACAGCACACGCGTGGTGCTGCCACCTGGGCATGGGGAGGCGGCCAGTCCCGGAGGACGCATTTTATAATCTCATTTGCATTAAACCCCTAGGAGAGACACAGCCATGGGACAGAAGGCAGACTGGTGTTTAGCTGGGGGGAAGGGCCGAGAGGGGCGGCTACTAGTCAATGAAGGGCTTCTCTACAGAGTCCTAGAGTGGGGCTGGCATAAGCTCCTGCCTCGCAAGCGCAAGGTCCTGAGTTCGATCCCTGGTACCGCATGCCACGCTGGCAGCCCGAACTGCATAGTGAGACCCTGTATCAATAAAAATAAAATTGGTGATGTACAGCAAAGGGACCATAATAAAAATCACCGAACTGCTTAATTCAAAGTGGTGGATTTCAAAGTATATGAATTATATTACAAAAAAAAAAAAAAAAGGGACAGCCAAACAGCAGCTGCAGAAACTGGCCACCTGGGGTGCTGGGTGCCCAGTGTCTGCCCGCCCGCCCAAGAGCTGGCAGGGCAGGAAGCGCTCCTAGGGTGACGCAGGCCTGCTCGCATGGCGGCACTGGGCACGGGAGGCCCCGAGGCCCTTCTCGCCCCTGCGGCTTTCCTGCCCAGCACAGGCCTCCTGTGCATGCTGCACAAAGCCCGCCCTCTGGCCTGCACGACCTCAGCAGTGCCTTGGTTCGTGAATTTACTTCTTCCCATGATACCACTGCAGAATTCAATGCGGGTGTGTGCTTGCAGTTCGTCTGCAACCAGAGCTGTGAAAATTAAGTTGGTGAGCTGAGGCACCTCTGCGCATGACCCGACTCGTCCCAGAGCAGCCTCTCTGTCCAGAGATCTCCAGTCACGCCACTTTGTTCACCGTCCTCAGCCGCACCGTCCTCCCCGCCACCCCTCAGACACCCTCCTTCCTGCAGGACAGCTGCAGCTGCAACGCCCCCTGCTCTGAAAGCGCCTCCCCTAGGTAAGCACCGGCTGCCCCGTATCTCCCTGAGTCTCTGCGCCGATGTTAGCCCTCCAAGGAGCACAGGCCGTCTAGGAAGGCACTCCTCACCTAGGACCTTAACCTGTTCCCCACAACCTTCCCACCACTCCTGTCACCTTAGGAGTCGCCTCCTTGCTCATCTGATCTTCCCGCTGGCTGAGAGCTGGGTCTCTGCTCACCACCCCCACCACCTGGAACAAGCTTGGGTCACAGGGAGTTACCTACGTGACTAAATTCCTTCAAGCAGTGAACCTGAAATGAGCGTGTACGAACCCTTTAACAAGAGCTGGAATAAAATGGGGTTCTGCCCATCAGGAGTCCGTCAAGGGAATAACCTCCTGAGATGAGAATCTATGCCCTGGACCGCTGTGGAGTCCCTCTTCGGGCCGCTAATCTCCCTGGTTATACCTGTCCATCAGGGACTCCTGATGCAGGACACACAACTGCACCTCCTAGTGATCCCTGTGGCTGGCTATTCTCAGGATTAAATCCCACAAGACTGACCTGTGAGACTGCATTTTGCTTGGCTTTTAGCACGTGCTTAAAAAAAAAAACGGAGCCTGGATTTAACAATAAAAGGATTAAGAAAAAACCAGAACACTAGATCTCCGGCTCCTCTGGAAGCGGAAGGCTGCACAGCAGGGGCCAGGACTCTCAGGACGTGGGGCTCAGAGGCACTGCCGCGTCTGGGTGGGCCCCCCTTCCCCCCGCTCACCACGGCCTTGCCTCTCCAACGTCCACAGGCGCTGTTTCCTATCTGGTCCCCACAGAGAATGGACTTGAGATTCTGAGATAAGAAAAGGAATCCCAGCTACCCCGTCTCTTCACAATAGCCCACCTCTGCCATAGGCACGTTAAATTTTTTTTCTTCCATTTTCCTACTTTTACTTGGCCCAAACTTGCTCTGCAGTTTGTTCCCATCTTTCATAAATATGAAACATTGCCACTGTTTAAAAAAGAAAAATAAAAGGAAACCCAGGCAGCCCTGGATCTCGGCTTCTGAGAGCCTTACCATCTCCTCATGCGGTACCTGCCCCTCCAGCCAGCTAAGCTTTACCTGTTTTGCCAGGAACTCCTAACTTTCACCATAAGCCCCACGAAAAAAGCCCCAGCCCTGGCCAGGGCCACTCCCTCCTCCAAAAAGGGTCCCTTCCTGCCAGGCTCACCGGCCCACTCCAGCATGTCCTCGATATTCTCCGCTGCCCCCGGCACGAGGCGAGTCTGATCTGTGTCCTCCAGCCGCAGGATGAAGCTGCCCTGGTGTTTCTTGGCAAAGAGGTAGTTGTAAAGGGCAGTGCGGAGGCCACCCAGGTGCAAAAAGCCTGGCAGGAGAAGAGATGAGTTCAGACAGGAGAGGAGAAATGCGCTCCCTTCGGAACAAAATGCCCCAAGCGATGTAAGAGACCAGGCAGTGGCTCTGGGTGTCCCACCTCGCTGGCCAATACCCAGCCCGCCAGCCTGCCACTGAAGATGGCAGGGGTGAGGCAGACACACCTAGTCCTCACATGAGAAGTGGGAGCCCAGCCAGGCCTCAGACACATCACCTCGCAAACATGCCTCACCGTGCTCTGCAGTGCTCACCTGAAGGCCCACCAGCGGATCATTTAATGAAGTCGTGTCACACCCATACTTAACTCATACAAATCTTTAAAAAAATTTATGTTCTTTCGGCACAGGATTTCACTACACAGTGTGAGAGTAAACTGATTACAAGTGAAAAGCAAACTTCTTCGTTTTATTTTGTTTTCAGCCAGGGTCTCGCTACATAGTTCACACTTGCACTGAACTCAGTGTTGTCCTGCTTCAGCCTCCTGAGTGCTGGGATCACAGGTGTGTGCTAGTACCCTACCTGGCCAAGAAATTTTTAAATGCTATAAATCACATTTGCCACACATGCTCTTATCTACCTCATACAGTTTGCAACTCGCCTCCTCGAGATTCACACTCTTACGTCTCCATTTACTGAGATAGGATCTCGGTATGCAGTTCAGGCTGGCCACGTCACTTCTACGGACCCTCCTGCCGCAGCCTCTGGAATACTGCTGGCGTTATGGGCCTGCACCACCACGCCTCGCATGGCTAGTGTTTAAAATGGGGTTTGGCCAGGTGTAGGGATGCATGCCTGTAAGCCCAGCACTGAGGAGGCTGAGGCAGGAGGGTCACCTTGAATTTGCAACCAGTCTGGACTACGCGGTGAGCTCAAGGTCAGCCTTAAGTACGTAGCAAGACCCTGTCTCAAACCAACAACAAATATATAAAAAAAAAAAGAAAAAAAAAAAAGGGCTGGAGAGATGGCTCAGTGGTCTAAAGCACCTACTTGAAACAAGCTTGGCAAAGCATAGGGACCTCGGTTCGATCCTCCAGCACCACATGCCAGCCAGCCCCGCCCCCTGGTGGGCTGAGCTGGCCACACACACACACACAATAAATAAATGTAATAAATAAAAATAAATAAATATAAAAAAAAAGAATTTAAAAAAAACCAACAACAAAATAAAGACTAACCAAAAGCAATTATTTGACTCCACTTGTTTTTGCTTTACCAGAGTTAAACTCGTAAGACCTTTTTTCACCTTCCTTGACTAAAAACTTAAAACTAAGCTTCCCAGGGCGACCGCTTCCTCTCCTCTCCTCAGCCCAGCGCAAGGCCTGGATCTCCACAGTGAGCTCCTCTGCTGTTCCAGGTGCAGCCACGATCAGGAAAAGCTCCTCCGGGGTCAGGCAGACCCTCGGCCTACGCAGGGGACGTGGTGACGCCTGGCTGGTCACTTGCAAGGCCAGCGCAAAACCAGCTGTGCCCCAGGGCACAAGGCTCTGGCCTAGCAGCTGCAAACAAGGCCTCATGCATCATGTCCCCCTGGAATCCAGTCCACCCTTTCTAGTCACTATCCTTCTGCCATTTGACTTAATTTTTTTTTATGGAACTGGGGATTGAACTCTGGCCCTTGCACTTGCCAGGGAAGTGCTTATTCCACTGCGCCATCTCCCTGGCCCCATTGACTTAATTTTTATCAGCTTCAATTTCTTTATTTGTTGGAGGATTAAAAAAAACCAACCCACCAGGAACCTCCCAAAACCGGGGTTGCTGGTCCTGTCTGTAATTTCAGTACTAGAGAGGCTGGGGCAATGGGACTGAATTCAACACCAGCCTGAGCTACACGGTGACGTAGCAAGATCCTGCCTCAAGGTAAAAAAGTCAAAACGGATAGGGATGTAGTGAGTGCAAAGGCCCCAGGTGCAACTTCCAGTACTAGCAGAAAACAGTGGGAACCTTCTTCACAGCGGGGCTGCCGCGGCCCCTAAACACTGCCTGGAACACCCCACGACTTGCAGCGACCCATGCCGCCTGCTAATCCTCCCTGGGCTCAGCAGCACTTCTCACACTACAGGCTCTCCTCCCAGGCCTTGCTAAATGCTCAGCTGCACCGGCTCAAATCCCAGGCCGCAGGGCTATGAACAATTGTGAAACTTCAGCACAGGAAAGTTAGGTAATCTGCCCACGTGTTTGCAAGGCTTGGACTCTATGATTACAACATTTGTGTTTTTCTAGCAATTCATTTACATTGATTTTATGGAATAAGGTATTTTTTTTTGGGGGGGGGTTGCTCCTTGAATGCCTTCAGGGCACTTTTGCATGGCTGGAGTGTTGTGGGGATCGAACTACAGCAAACTGAGGTTGCCAGCATTGTGGAAGCTGCCACTTAAAGAACTGAGCTAGGGCTGGGCCCCCATTTACATTGATTTTATACAAATACTGCTCCACAACTAGAAACTACCACAGGTGGCTTGGGAAGCCCTCGTCTGCACGGCCGGGCCTGCCCACATGACCCTGGCACTCGTGCCAGCTGGGGTTCTGCCACAAGGATCATCTGCGGACCGGGGGTCTGAGCTGTAAGATATGCTCAGGGTGCAGAGACCGATGTCAGCATTGGTAAACGAAGAGCGCTGCGGCCAGGTATGGTGGGGTGGGGCACACCTGTAATCCCAGCAATGAGGCTGAGGCAGGAGAATTTCTTGGGTTACACTGTGACTTCAGGGCCAGCCTCAACTATCACAAAGCAAGGCCCTGTCTCAAAAAAAAAAAAAAAAAAAAAGTCAAAAAGAGCAGGCCTCTGCGGCCTCCGGGCGGGCAGCTCCACCTCCAACAGTGCGGGAGCAGGGCCCGCGCAGCTGAAGTCTCCTCTGCGGTCTCCTATAGGCTTCACATTGGACGATTCTTTGTTTGGGAGGGTTTATTTTTGAGGCAAGGGCAGTTCAGGCTAGTCCCAAACTCATGGCACTCCTCCTGCCTCAGCCTCCCACGTGCTGCCATCACAGAGGTGTAATACCAGCACGTGGTATTCAAGTTCACGCAGCAGCAACTCCGGGTTGACAATCGGCTCTCTGCCAGAAAAGCCTTCTTGCTGCGGCTCCGCTTCGCCCTGCGAGGCACTTGGGACTCGGAACGCGGCCTCCCCCGGCACTGCGCTACATGCCCACCCCGCCCCTTCCGGAGACTAGTCACTCGCATCCCAAGCTGGGCTTCAATGAGCGATCCTCACACCTCAGCCTCTCAGAACGCTGCGTTAGAGGCGTGTGTTTCATACAAGGTTTAAAAATTTTATAGGCATTTGCCGGGCGACTAGAATACAGGCTCCCTGCGAGTAGGGCCGACTTTGTCAATCACCAGCAGCGGCGGCGAAGGTAATCGCGCGTAGCGCCTCCTGTACGGCACAGCTTATACCGAGTGCGCTTTTCATCTTTCCTTTCAGAGTCTCGCTACGCAGCTAAGGGTGGCCTGAGCTCGCTTTTTTTTCTTTCGGTACCTGAGACTGAACTCAGGACCCTGAGCGCGCCAGGCAGGTGCTCATCCTACTGCGCTGTCTCCGCGCCCTCGAGCTCACAGTTAACCCAGGCTGGTCTCCAACCTGCAACGGTACTCCCGCCTCAACCGCCGAATGCTGGGATTACAGGCGGCCGCCACCACGCTTCCACTGACTACGTAGAGGGCACCACATCCGCCGCACTCGGGCTCCTCCGCTCGGCCTCCGCCTAGCGGGGTCGCGAGCCCCGTCGCCCTCCCGCCCTGGACGCCACCGGAAGGGATCCGTCCCGCAGCGTCCTGGGGGCGGGACCGCACGAGGTCCGGGCCTGCGGCGTCGCGTCCTCCAAGGTTACCTGTGGGGCTGGGGGCGAAGCGCACTCGTACCGCACCCCCGAGATCGGCGCCCAAAGTGGCCTCCCGCCATCCCGGGGGGCGAGCCGAGGGCGCCAGCAGCGTCCCGGGCAGCAGGACCCTCTTCCAGAGCGCCGCCATGTGCGAAGGTAGCACACGTGGGCTCGCGTCACTTCCGGGCACGCCTCCAGCCAATCGGCGTCCGCCACAGCGGGCTCAGGCCCGCCCCTTAAAGGCACAGGCCTTGAGTTTGGAACCCACGCCTCCTTGAACGGCTGAGGCGCCGCCCGCCACTAGGGGGCAGAGCCCCGGCGGCGGGCTGTTTCCCGGGCCCGCCCCCCTCGTCTCGGGAAAGCTAAAGCGTGGCAGGGGCCGGGCCGGGGAAACGGAGGAGGCGGGTCTCCATAGAAACCTCCACCTGTTTCCGGCCAGCCTGTACAAGATCAGGGGCTGCAGCGGGGGCCAATCTCAGTCGCTCGCTCCTTCCCGGCGGCCCCTGCGGGAGCGGTGGGTGTTGTACACAATCATCATGGCGGCGGCCGGGGCCCCGGATGGTGAGTGCGGGGCGGGTGGCGGGAGCGGCGCCGGGGCCGAGGCTGCCGGCGCCCA
>NW_004524577.1:2305483-2336220 GCF_000260255.1 Octodon degus
GAGCTGGTGGACCTGAAGATCGTGTGGAACAAGACCAAGCACGACGTGAGGGTTCCTCTGGACAGCACGGGCTCGGAGCTGAAGCAGAAGATCCACGCCATCACGGGTAACCCGGCCGCGCGCGCCCCGCCGCCGCCGCGGCGTCCGGGCCGGAGGCAGTGCCTGGGCGCCGGGTAGCAGGCGGGCGGAAGGACGGGACTGAAAGCACGGCGGGGCGGCGAGACCCACGCCCCGGCCCCGGCCCCGGGCCTCCAGCCGCACCGAGTGCAGGTCTGGCTGCCGCCCTAGTGCAGTCACCTGGGGCGCCGGGTGAACGCCCCGCGGTGGGCCCTGCCCCTGTAGGGTCGCGTTCCGCGGGCCCGGGATGTAGCCCCCAGTCTGTTCGCAGCGAAATACTTTAGGTAACTTTGGTAAAGGAAGTTTAAGAAACAGCGCCGCGGACTGTGTCACTGACTTAGAGATCACTCGTATTTGTTAATTTCATGTTCTTCGTGATGCTTTGCTATTTGAAGTGGTGTCTAAAAAAAGCTTTCTCCATGTAGCTTATGAAGTGATGAGAACAAGTAATTTTGGTCTTTCTGGCTTTGATTTTACGTCTGAGTTCCCACTTAATGTTTGAGCGATTAGATGACTTAAGAAAGAACTTGGGACGTATTCCAGTATTCACGGAACAATTACCTGCTACAATACTAGGTGATGCGCTGCACGCTCTACGTTTGTGTTGCGTGTTCATCCTTAAAGCACATTATATTGAAGCATCTGCTGTCATCGCTATCATAAAGTTCTGGATGATTACTTCCTGCTGTTACTCTCAATACCTCTTTTTTGTTTTTGAGACAGTCTCCTTGTAGTTGAGGTTGACCTTGAATGCGCAGCAGTCCTCCTACCTCAGTTTCCCAAGTGCTGGGGTGACAGGCATGCCCCACAACGCCTGGCTTCCTTGTGCTCTTCCTCAGGATCTGTGGCAGGTACATGTGGGTGTGTTGGTGCCTGCCTTTAGCTCTGCTCTTTCTCCTCTCCCCAAGGACTCCCGCCCGCCATGCAGAAGGTCATGTATAAGGGGCTCGTCCCTGAAGACAAGACGTTGAGAGAAATCAAGGTGACCGGTGGGGCCAAGATCATGGTGGTTGGCTCCACGATAAACGATGTTTTAGCAGTTAACACGCCCAAAGATGCTTCGCAGCAGGACGCCACGGCTGACGAGAACAAGAAGGAGCCCCTCTGCAGGCAGAAAGTGAGTCCGTCGTGTGCTTGTTGCTCTTGAGCAACTGCAGGCTTTGTCTTCTCCAGCCTCGGCTGGTTACATTCTCCCTAGAATAAGTTCCTTTTCGGACAGGGCCCATGATGGAAATTTATGGCAGCAGTTGGGTGCGGCACAGTGGAGGTGACAACTGCCTGAGATTTGCAGCTTTATTTCATCTGGCGGGTCAGTGTGTCTCAAGTCTACCTACTTTAGAACAAGGCTTTTGCAGAGGGAACTTCGACCAGATGTTGAGGAATCAGATGTGGGTTTCTCTGCTCTACTTAGTGTTGCAGAAAAATGCCAGTCATGCTAGAATTAAGCCCCCACCTTATGTACGAAGGTGTGCATTTGGTTTGTAGTTTCTCCCAATCGGGAAAGCCCAGTAGGGGCTGGGGATAGAGCTGGGTGGCACAGCCGTGCATGACCTTCACAGGGTTCTGAGTTTGATTGCTGGAACAACAACAGAAAAAAGTACAGGCATAGAAATCAACAAATTTCAGAGGTTCCTCTAAAACTAACCATTTCAGGGAGCCAGATGAAGCTGAGTGAGAAGATACCGCTTTCCTTGTCTTCGGATCTACGAAATACTGGCTAGGTTTTGTTTTATAATTCCTCCATTACTCCTATTTGGAAGAACCCAGCTTTGGCTTGGACTCATGGGAAACATTAAGAGGGGTTTTTTTTTGTTTTTTGCTGTTTATTTGCCTGCTTACTGTGGTACTGGTGATTGAACATAGCCGTTGCATTGAGCTCCATCTACAAACCTTCAATTTTTTTTTTTTAATTTTGAGACAGGGACCCATTGAGTTGCTCAGGCTGCACTCAGACTTGCTGCCCTCTTCGGGCTTCCACTGTGCTGCTGGGGTTCCAGGTGTGCACCCCGTGCCCACCTGAAAGTGCTTACTGATTGGAACTGTCACCACCTGTCCTGTTAGCGCCCAGTGGATCCTGCTTGTTGCTCAGTAGCTCCTGCACTGGGGAAGCGTTCTCCGTTCAGCCTGCACCCTAGCAGAGTAGCTCACTTTGATCTAGCGTCAGTTTTAGTGAAAGTAGACTTGGAAACATGAGCGCAGTGCCGGGCCGCAGCTTTGTGCTCCCAAGACAGCAGCATTGTCGCAGGCTTAGCCGCACAGCCTGGCAGGTAGTGTGAGTGGCGAAATGCGGCTCTGTTCTCTGCGGCGCTTTTGTTGGTAAGCTGTTGTCTTATGCTCTATTGTGGATGTTCACATGTGCATGCGTGTGCGCGCGCGTGCGTGTTGTGCTGGGCATTCAACTTTGAACTCTAGGCCTTGCTGCTGAGCTGCATGCTCTTTGTAATTTTTGAGACACAGTTTTACTGAGTTGCTGAACTACCTGGAATTTGCACTTCTGCCTCAGCCTTCTAGAGTGCTAAAATTACAAGTGTGTCCTTCCACGCCTGGTTTGATAATATATTTATACCTTGTAATACTTCGGTTTTTACAGAACCCTTGCTGTGCTTAAGTCTAAAACTATCCTTTTTTTTTTTTTTTTTTTTTTTTTTGGGGCGGAACCAGGTATCGAACATGGGCCCTTGTGCTTGCCAGGCAAGTGCTTATTCTACTGAGCCATCTCCCCGGCCCTCTGACACTATTCTTAAGGGTGGTTTTTGTTGATGTGGTAGTGCAGGGAAAACTAAACTGAGGGTCTCACAATGCTGTACCAGTGAAATCTACTTCCATCCCTTGTGGGGTTTTTCATTGTGTTTTTTATTTTTGGGAGGGGGCTAGCACAGCATGCGGTGCTGGGGATATGTCTGGTCCCTGTGATTGCCTAAGCTTGTCTAAGCAGGAGCTTTAGTCCACTGAGCTATTTCACCGGCTGTGATTTTTTTTTTTTTTTTAAATGTATTTGCAGGGTTTTAATATACAGCTCAGACTCATATCTTCCTGTTTTCAGCCTTCCCATCCCTGGATTATAGGCATGTGCCACCACGCGCAGTCTCTGTGGCCCACTCAGAGCTCCTGGGGCCAAGGTGGCATGTGGCACTGGGGATCGAACCCTGGTCCCGGCGCTTGCCTAAGCAGGCACTTAGTCTGGTGAGCTGTCTTGCCAGCCCTCCATTGTGTTTTTGATTCTGATGCTGAGTATCATACTCCTAGCCTCTGTCCGCAGCGCTGTAGGTAAGGGACCATAAATGTGTAGTAACACGTAAAAGGCATTTATCTGGCCAGTCTCTTCCTCCTTCAAGAAGCGGGTCGCACTATCCCGTGATGTGTTGAGTTCATTTCTGCTCTCCTTCTCTCCCTTGCATGCATGGAGTAGACGGCAGCGAGGACTCACTGGTTCTACCTGTAGAGCATGGCAGGCCTCCGAGGCACGGGCTTGGAGTATGCTAGTGGCAGCCTCACGGGCCCAGAGCTTTGTCTATGGGCAGGGGAAATCTTCAGCAGGTGCTTCAGGCTCCGACTCCAGTTGCTCCTAGCCTCAGCTGCTTGGCCCCAGGGACGCCGGTTAGGAGGCGTGAGAGTCCAGTCTTTGTTCAGGACTTGGGCTGCTGGACAGGGCAACCCTTCTGTTAACAGTATGGCAGTGTCAGATGCGTTTCTGCTTGGCCAGGAGCTGTGCTGGATCAGGCCTCTCCTGGTGCTATGTTAGACTCCATCTTTACCTCTGGCCACTTACTGCTCTGTGGTTCCAGCTTTACCAAGCAGTTACTAAACCTAGAAAGCCACAGGTGAGCAGAGCAGAGGATGAGGCCTCAGCAGTCAGGCCAGGGAGGAGAGCTACGTTAAGGGCCTGCGATGGAGCCCCTCCTGAGCTGCCCCCGAGTCCTGGAGTTGTGCAGGGGGACTGACATGGGGTTGAAGACTTCTCCATGTTGGAACATAGAGCACTCAGCATTTCTGTGTGCAAGCGTGGCTCTGTGGGTTTTCTGTGTGGCTGAGGCGGAGGGTGGAGCAGTGGGAAGCCTGAGGCAGTCTGCATCTCCATTGGTAAAGAAATGGCTTTTCTAGGCAGTTGGGCTGATTACCAAACGCTCAAGTTCTCTTTGGAAGTTTAAGTGGACAAACGTTGTTATGAGCTACCTTCCAGGAGAACAGTACTCTCCTTAGCTCGATGAATCCTCGCAGTGGTGACGTGGTGGGAGGAGGAAAAAGCGTTTGAACTGGCAATCTAGCGGTGGTTCTTGCTGTGGGTCTTTAATGTCTAATAGAGTATCTTTATCTGGCTGATTGAAAGTGATGTAAACTAAGAGTTTAGCACCATAGTCTGACAGCCACGTTGGGAGCACAGGCATGGTCTGCGGGGACACTGAGAAGCACGTCCATCACAGAGGCTTGAGCAGAATAGTACTGCCCTGCAGCGTCAGGGACCTGTGCTCTGTGCACATTAGCAGCCTTAGTTCGGGAACCTGAAGGCTTTCTTCATCCTGATTGCAGAGAGGTAGCAGCTTGCCTGACATGTAGCTGTTTCACTTAACGATCTCTTCTGATTTATAGCAACACAGGAAAGTGTTGGATAAAGGAAAACCTGAAGACGTGATGCCTTCTGTTAGGGGTGTCCAGGTGAGTGCAACTGTTCGCGAGCCTCGGAGCAGAAACTCGTTGCACTTTGAGAGTCCCGTAATTGTGTCTTGGAACCTGTCCTCCTCTTTCTGCCCAAGTGTCCCCTCTTACCGTGGTGCTGTCCCTGCAGGAGCGCCTGCCAGCAGTCCCTCTGTCCGGCATGTACAACAAGTCTGGGGGAAAAGTGAGGCTCACCTTTAAGCTAGAACAGGACCAGCTGTGGATCGGCACTAAAGGTACGGCTGCCCCGTGTGCTCCTGGGCTCGCCGCCCGTCTCGGCTCCCAGCCACACGCACTTCTGAGTGCGCGTCTCCTCGTCTGGAAGCCTCTCTCCACCATGCTGTGTGTGCTTCTGCCTTTTGGATCTGCTTTTAGATGCCTGCCTCTTGTTTGGGCCTTTTTCCGTCCTTATTTTCAGTCCATTCCCGGGGCCAATCCATCAGAACATTGACCCTTCACTTGTACATAGGACTAGAGGTCCCAAACACGTGGCCAGAGGGTTGGGTCTGGTCCCTAGGCAAGGGTTTTATGGGTTTGTACACAATTGGCAAAAATCAGATCTCAGTCCATTTTATCTTACTTGGCTTCTTTTGAAAAGAATTAAAAGTGTGGTTATTTGGGGCCTGTGTTCTCACATGGCGTCAAGGAATGATGCTGAGCAGTTGCTGGTGGCCGTGCCGCAGTGCCCATGGCCCTCTGTTTTGTGTAGTCAGCTTCACTCACTTTTGTCCCCTGCCTGGCCCGTAGGTCATTTTGGCCCTGTGCTAGGTGATGTTTTCCGACTTGCTGCTGTCCAACTTGCTTGACTGCCTGTCTCAGCACCGCTGTCAGTGCATAGTGCTTGGGTCAGCCTGCTGTTTGCTGGGGAATGCCTCTGACCAGCCGCCTTTGCCTTCCCTGCAGATGGTTACAGAGTAGTCCTGTCGGTCACGTGCCAGAATTGTCTGTGTCCCTTAGCTTGCCGCTTTATTGTGCCAGTTAAGGCTGCTAGTGTCTTCCCGGTGTGATGTGTTGAAAGCATGTCAGCTTCTCTCTGCTTTTGTGTCTTGTCCTGTCCATTTGCCATATGCTGCTTGTGAGTGGTTCCTGGACTCCGAAAGCTGTGGCGCGTTAAGGCCACGTTCTCGTGCTTGGCCTGGTCTGTTTCTTCTCCACAGTGGGCCCCGTTTCAATTGCTGCCTGCTGTGTGTGCCCCACTGTGCCCCGTGTATTCAGCTGCATCAGCCCTGACCTTGCCAGCCTGTGCTTTGCACAGCTTGGTGTCTTTGCTTACGTTGTGTCCTTACCTGGTACGAATGCCTTCTTCCTGTTCCTCGTTATTAACAAAATCTTCTGAAGCTCTCCTTTGGTGCCCGCTCCTAATGAAGCCCTCCCTGGTAGCTACCCCCCCCCCCCTCCGATGAACTGCTGCGCTTCTGTCCCCAGAGCACTCATTACTCTCTGACTTGTCTGTCCCCGTTAGATTCCTGGAGGGAACCGAACATGCCTAAGTCACCTGTTTGTGGCCAGCACTGTAGGTATTCAGAGTTCGAGGTAAATGCTAAAGAGAGTATAGAGGATCCATCTTCACGAGGCTGACTGACTTCAGGGACAGGCCATTCAGTGTGACTCGCTGAAAGTGGGGCTGTAGTGGGACAGAAAATAAAACGTGGGGCAAGGGTGGCGGGGAGTGAGTTTTTTAAAGAAACCATGAAAGTTTTAGAACACAAAAACTGCTGACTCTGCTGACTCTAAGCGGCAGATCAGAGTGCCAAGAGCACTTGCGTCTCCAGCGACTTTGTGATAATTCGCAACATTCTTCATTTTACATTCAACGCGACCTGCACGGTCATCGCAAGTTGAGCACGTTTTGTGGCTTTCCCCAGTCTTTGCAAGGGCCTCCGACCCGTTTGCCAGCGATTGCTGCGGCGCCTGATCGCCGCTCTGCGGCCCTGGCTCCCATCCTCTGGGCTTCCTTGGCTCTCCATCATGCTCTCACGGCGGCAGCTCGCAGACTTCCTGCCCCTTGCTAGAGTTTTCCTTTGCTGAGGGCAGCGCAGCTGAAGGCGGTTGCCAAGGTTGGTTGGGCTGGTGCTGCCCAGCAGGATGGGTACAGGCAGGGGTCTGGGTGGAGTCCAGTCTGCGTGCTTGCTGGGGCTTCAGGGCATACTTCTGTTACGAAGTCAGAGAAGGAGCACGGAGGGACTGGCCCAGTGAGGACGGCCTGCCTTACTTCAGCTGCCTGGTGCTCAGTGCTGAGGGCAGAGCTCCCAGAGTAGCCGGATGCATCGGGCTTCTCCTCCCCTAAGAGCCTTCTTAGGTGGCCTCCGGCTCCTCACGCCTGCAGGCTTGAGCATGGCTGAGTTCCTCAGTCCCATGTAGAGCCCCTCAGCTGCCTGGGCGTCCTGGAGAAGGGCACACTGTCCAGGGAGTTGGTGGTGAGCACTGGCTTCATCTTGCCACAGCTGGATGTTGCCGTGGAGCAGCCGCCCTGGCGCTGCCTGGTTTCATGGCGTAAGTGGCCCTCCAGGGCTGCCACTTCCAGAATAGGTGCTCTGCCGCAGGGTGTTAGGGGACACTAGCTGAAGGCTGTGCCTTGGAGGGAAGTTGAAGCTGTCTGCAGAGCAAAGCTCCGTGCAGAGCGGGTGCTCTTGAGCCTGATAGCTACGGATCTGGAGTGGGTCCAGCAGCGTCTAGCCTTGGGGTTTTCAAGAGAAGCCAGAAGTCTATACCTTCACGTGGAGTGTTTAGACATTTCAAGCTGAAAGCTTTTAATGTTTCAGAGCAGAGTTTTGTTCTGGCTTTTTAAAAAGTCCTTTACTCATGTGATACAGAGTATCACTACGTAGTTCTGACTCCTAGTGATCCCCCCTGTCAGCCTCCCTAGTGCTGGGATTACAGGCGCAGGCCACCATGCCTAGTTTTGGTGGCTGGCAAGGCATGTGGTTCCAGGCATCAAAAGGAATCGAACTCAGGACCTTGTGCTTGCCAGGCAGTCACTTAAGACTGCCGAGCTCACTCCCCAGCCTGTTTTGGCTTTTGAGACAGGCTCTTACTGTGCATTTCTCGCAGGCCTTGAACTCACTGTGTAACCCAGGCTGGCCCAGCTGATGGCGATCCTCTTGCCTCCCAAGACTGAGGTTACAGGTGCGGCACCACCATACCCTGCGAAGCACTCAGCCGTGGAGACCGCTGTGGGTCTTGTCCTGTTAGTGGGCTCTGTAGGGAGCCGCAGGAAGTGTAAGCTAGAATGAGTGTCTTTAGGCCCCTTATTGAGATTGCCACCATCCCAGAAACCAAGTCCTCCAAAGTGGAAGGCCCTCGTCTTCCGTGGTCAGCTGGACTAGAGCCAGGCCTCTAAATCCCAAGGCTATTTGACACCTTACCTGTTTTCACGTCCTGCGTTTTCAGATTTTCCTTTATGCAGAGGCTGTAATGAGTCTTTTCCTTTGGTTTAGCTGTGCAGCAAAATGCCTGCCTGCGTGTCTCAGGAGTCTGCTGCTTCTGGGTGACTTGTGGTGCGGGGGCCCGTCCTGCCCGCACGTAGCGCTAGCGCTGCAGCTGGCTCATGCTCAGCAGTCTTGTTTCCAAGCGCCCCTCTCTTCTGCCTCTTTCTGACCCAACGTCCTTAAATTTGCTGCAAACTATGTTGTAGCCCTGTGTGATTAGTGCTGTCTCCAATGTCCACTCATGAGGGTAGAAATGTTTAAAGAGCTTTGTGGCATGTGTCAGTCCTCGGGGCGAGGGGAAGGAGGGAGACTGAAGCAGGACAGAGGTGCACAGGAGCACTGTGCCTCCGTGTGAGACCCCTGGGCGCACTTGCATCTTCGTGTTTGTACGCTTGATCCTCCCTGTTCTAGGTGACTATGACCTTCACCACCGCTTGGGCTGGGCAGTGAGGGGCAGAGTTTCTTGGGTAGCTATTCATTCTCGGACTTGAAAAACTAACACCGTGGGCCAGGGAGATGGCTCGGGGGCATAAGCGCCTACCTGGCAGGCGCCAGGCCCCGAGTTCGATCCCTGGTACAAAAGAAAACAACAGGAAAAACACACAGATGCAAGCATACGAAAGAAAGAAACCTAGTACTAGGAAAGCTGTAGCTCTGCTCTCAGAGACCTGTGCTGTGTCATTGCCAGTCCCTATAAGGAGTTCCCAGGTCCCAAGCAGAGATCTGGACTGCTGATCGGAGATGGCGGCCCGTGTTCTTTAGAGGGCTTTGCAGTCAGGTGCTTGCGCAGATCCCCAGCCCTGATGAGGGAGGGACTGCCGAGACAGTGGCGCTGGAGCAGGAAGGCCTTCGAGTAACCGCTGCCATCCTCTCAATCTAGAGCGGACCGAGAAATTGCCCATGGGCTCCATTAAAAACGTGGTCAGTGAGCCTATCGAAGGACATGAGGACTACCACATGATGGTGAGTACCCGGGTGGGCCCAGCCTGAACTCGGCGCCCCTGCCTGTCGGGCACGGGGTGCAGCTGAAGTTGCACTTTTCTGATTGCAAAGAGAACGTGCTCTCACAGCTTTGAGAACCCAGGTGTGGTGGAGCACGCCTGCCATCCTAGCACTTGGGAGGCTGAGGTCGGAGGCTTGGGAGTTGAGGCCAGCCTGGATAGCAAGACCAGGTCTCAGCGAGCGGTAGGGGGGCCTTCATGGGGTTTTCTGTCAGTGTAGAGTTTGTTTTTTCTTAATTTTTTAAATTTGTATTTTAGGGAAGGGTCTCCAGGGTGTTCAGGGTTTACAGCCTCCCAAGAGCTGGGATTCCAGGCGCGCACCACGCCCAGTCTCACTTGTTATCTCAGCGCCCTGGGGCGGGCCGGCACTTAGGCCCAGGGATGGGACTCCCGGCCCTGCACCTGTGTTCAGGTGCTTTAATCTGCTGAGCTATTTTTCTTTCTCTCCCACTGAGCTGTTTGGCCGGCCCTGTGAGTGTAGAGTTTAACTGATGAGCCCATTCTGTGCTCTGTTCACTGTGCAGCAGCCTTTGTGCCCTGCCTACCTTCAGTTTATAGGGAGGTTTTCTCTTGCCCACCTTTAATAATGTTTCTTAGACCTCTTCCTTGTTTGCAGACCAGGAAAATAAATAGAAGAATGGCTTGTGGAGTGTCATTTTTTGTTGTCATTGTGATGGACCCTCCCGCCGAGGCCACGGTGGCAGACATCCACAGCCTCTGTAGTAGCCCTGCTCGTCCCAGCTGTGTGTCTGCTGCGTGGAGCTGCGCCTGGAACGTGGCCCGCTCTGTCCCGAGTCAGCGTGTTGGGGCGCTCTACAAGTCCCCACAGCGATCCCGTACAATGAGCAGCTTGGGCAAAGCTCTTTTCCCGGCACTTTCAACATTTAGCTTCCTAAACTTGTAGGTTATTCTGAACTTAGAAAATGCTGCATTTGTGCTGAGGTAACAGTCTTGTGCCGCTGGGGCCGTCTGCCCTGCTCCCTCTGAGGAGGCATATTTTCTGCATCTTGTCATTAGCAGTGCCATGGTGTCAACCCCATCCCAAGGAACAGGGAAACGGTGTGATCTGTACAAGGGGGTCTCGGGGGTCTCGAAGCAGAGCGCTGTGTCAGATCCCCAAGCAGTGATGTGTTCTAAAAACAGCATAAGACATGACAGCTGAGGGCCGGCCAAACAGCTCAGTGGATCAAACCCGGTTTCACAGCCTTTTTGGCTCCACATTGTAGTGATGTCCTGACCTCAGGGTCCCTAAGGATCTGCCTGCTCAGACCCTGGTCCAAGGCCCGTATGTCTCTGGACAAGCCACACCTTCTGGACTTTCGTCCCCTACTGATTACTTGTTTTTTTGGTTTTGTTTATTTATTTTTGGTGGAACCAGGGATTGAACTGGGGCCCTTGTGCTTGCCAGGCGAGCGCTTATTCTACTGAACCATCTCCCTGGCCTACTCCCTACTGATTGCTTTTTATTTGTGACAGGATTTTGTCACCTTGGACAGTGCCACCTTGAGGACCTATTCCCTTCTGCGTGTGTGACACATTTTCTAGGCCAGTGGGTCTCACACACCTGCCACAGCAGAGCTGTGGCCCTCAGGCACTTGCTGGCAGCTTCTCAGGCCCCACCTCATCCCTAGCCAGACCTTCCCTAGAGCCTGGAGGTGCGGTCTTCACAGCCTTTGTCTTTTTGAGACAGGGTCTCCCTGTGCAGCTCAGGCTGGTCTTGAACTCTTAACGATCCTCCTGCCTCAGCTCCCAAATGCTGGGATTACTGGTGTGCGTCTCCCTGCCCGCCCTCGGCGTGGTTCTGCTGTGCACTCGGGTTTGGAGGTGTTGCTGTGAGGTTAGGGGCATGCTTGCTGTGTGCACCGCTGCGGTGCTTTCTCTTCCTTTTCAGTGAACTCACTCCTGCCCCTGCCTGCGTGAGCAGCCGCCTGAATGGCACTCCTTCTTTCTCCCTTCCAGGCATTTCAGTTGGGCCCCACGGAAGCCTCTTACTACTGGGTGTACTGGGTTCCAACTCAATACGTGGACGCAATCAAAGACACTGTGCTGGGCAAGTGGCAGTATTTTTGAAAGCACTTTCACCTCTGGCCCAGGAAACTGACCCAAAGTGAAGGACCTTGCGGGAGAGGCCTGCAGCATCCTGGATCTGAGTTCTGGAACTTTGTTCACATAAACCGTCTCTGCGCAGTCTGCGGTCATGTGGGGACTGAAGCCAGAGGTGATGTACTTGCACCATTAGCTTAATTTTAACTTAAAATCACCAGTTCCCTTTCTTGCAGTCAGCTTCATACCGTTTTTAAAGTCAGTACCATGGAAATCAATAAATCTGAATTCCGAACACATCTGGAATACTCTACAATCTGTTTATGAGAGTAGATCTGCCGATTGATGTTGAGAAGGGAATCAAAAGCTTTGTTTAATTTTTTGCTTTTAAATGATTTCAACTGAGATATTTTCATAAATCTTTGGTTGCAAGCATTTGGACTGCATTGTGCTAAGTTGGGGTGTTTTCTTTTTCTTTCCTGATGTAAAATTGTATGCAAAATAGGGGTTTTAGTAAGCCATATTTTCCTGTCCATCGATTCAGATTTCATTCTCTCCCTTTTTAATTTTCTCACTTCCTTTAGATTTGAGTTTTCATTTAAAAAACCCAAAGATACCAGTTCCTCTTTCGGTACCTCATCCGCGCCTCTTCCCTGTGCTTCTCCCCGTGTGGCCACTGCTGCTTGGGGCAGTGCGGCAGAGCAGGCGCCAGGAGGTCTTGGTCAGGGAGCCTCCCTGCCGCAGTGTCTGTGGGCAGCAGAGTCCCGCAAGGACTCCCACCTGCCGCCTTGCCCTGGGACCCGGCTCCCCGAGCCGCAGCTCCAGCAGGAGCAGGTGAAGTTGGTCGGCGCAGCACTGCGGCCGCAGAGCGAGAGACCTGTTTTCTTTGCAAGTTTCAAGAAGCTCTTACACAGTTCAGTGATGCTGTGCTCCTGCGTCCGCGTCATCCTTCTGCCTGTGCGTTCGTGAGTTGAAGTGTCCTTTGCCCTGGGCCCAGAGCCGCTGCCTGTGCAGCACAAGGACATCTGCGCTGTGGTGTGGCTGGTGGCACCGGCCGGCAGGAGCAGGCTCATCTTCTGGTCTCAGCCCCTGTGTTCTTCGTACACGTGAACTTCTGTTGTCTCCTCCGGACTTGGCTGCCTCTGAGGGAGGGCCAGTCTCCTAGTGGAAGGTCCCTTCGTGCCGTTTGCTGTTTCTCTGCTGCTGTCCTCGCAGTTCTCCCCGCGGTGGTCGCAGGCGCTCGTCGTGAGGACTGGCAAGAAGCCTTCCCGCCTTCACACTTTGGATGCTCAGCTGTTGCCCTCTCGTTCTGTGACACGTACTAGCATGTGGTCCTCTGCGGTGACTGTCCTCGTGAGCCAGTTAGTGACGGTATCCGTGCCCTCCCCTCCAAGCTGTAGCCAGGGAGCCAGCGCCCAGAGACAGACCTGCTCCGCGAGGGTAGGCAGTGCCGCGGGCCACACTCTGCGGCTCGGGCAGGCGTGCGTGGGAAGCGCTGCACGGTCCGAGAGGCCGCCCTCGTCCTCGGCGAGGAGCAGGCACTGCTCTCCGCGCCCCTCAGCCTGCGGCTCTAGGGAGGAGCGCGTGTCCTGGCTGCTCGCGTGTCCTGGCTGCTCGCGGCAGCCCGCGGTCGATGGGTCCACAGAGGGGCAGCAGCTGTTGGACGCTGCCCTTCCCGTGTGCCACGTCATTGTCCTGAAGACTTGTCTGGCAGTGCCAACACCCCCCCTCGGCCTCAGCAGGCTTTTCTGTCCCGATGGGTTCTGAAGCCCCTCGCCAGCCTCTTGTACGCCCTGTGTGGCGCCCAGCCCCCTCCGCCGCCCCTTCCTGTTCATGTGAGTGCCACCCTCCCAGCTGCCCAAGGGCCGAACCGCTTCTCACTCAGGCTGGTGTCGTGTCACGAGGACCAAAGCCTGTGTGAACCTTTTTTATTTTCAGTAAAATGGTGCTTTTTTTCCTTACTTCAAGATATTATATATAAATAATAATGTAAATGACATCTTTTCATATGGAGCTATTG
This sequence comes from Octodon degus, assembly GCF_000260255.1. Taxonomy (NCBI): domain Eukaryota; kingdom Metazoa; phylum Chordata; class Mammalia; order Rodentia; family Octodontidae; genus Octodon; species Octodon degus. The sequence continues at coordinate 2,318,746 of NW_004524577.1, forward strand.
AATATTGCTTTAAAGAGCTCATTGAATCTGCTGTCCCAGTCTTGAGCTCTGGCTCCTTGCCCTGGCCACGTGGAGAGCCCTGCCGAAGCTCTGGGGACAGCAGGGGCACACAGCACCAGAAGCCCATGGGAGAAGTGTTTGAAGCTCCATGTCTGGCTCCCAGCAGTGTTCACTATTCTGTCGTCACATTCTGTGGGCAGTCAGTCTCTCTATTTCTTAGTGTCTGGAGTTTACTGACTAAATCTGTAAGCAAATTGAAATACTCTTCCCTTTAAGTAGCATCGTAGAGTTTATTGTTTTCCTCAGGATTATTTCTGCAGTTTCGTCACTGTCAGTTTAAAGGGGACCAGCGCCTCCCCTCTGGCTGGGGCATGCAGGTAGGTGACGGGAGCGCGGCCTCCTGATGGTGGCATCCCCAGAAGTGAAGGTGGAGGTGGCCGGCCCACACAGCCGCCCCGGGCCACCTGGTGACGTGCTGGAGATCCTCCTGCCCGGCATCCTGCAGACCCCTTGCCTGTTTCCCTCTGGGGGACTTGGCAGAACAATGTGACAGCATCGTCCCTGCTGAGCCAGGGCCTCTCAGCACCCTGTCGGTCAGGTCAGAGAATTCAGATTTGCGAGTCGCTGGAACTCTTTGGTATGAAGTCTGGCCCTCTAGGGTGGGCCTTTTGCTGGCTGTGTCTGCTCTTTTTAAATGAGTGAGCTAAGGATGCACTTTCTTATAACTTTGTGGACAGAGTAGAGGCCCGAATGAGACCCTCAATAGGCTTCGTAGTTGCTGCTTTACCTTGCAAGGGCCAAAGAGATGAAGTTTGCCACGCCTCAGAAAAGCTGCCGTATTTCGCTGGAAGGGGCTGGCTGTCCTCCTGTCACTGAGCTGTGCACCTGGAGGAGCTGGGTGCGCTCGCGCCTGGCCCGCTCTGCCAGGAGCTGGGCACGGAGAAGGGTGTGGCCAGCGTGCGAGCGCTGGGCCTGGGTCCCACTCGCCTCTCCCTCTCCTTGTCTGCTCTCGGCAGCTGTCTCGGCAGAGGATGGTCCCTTTGTCCTAAGGCAGAGTCCTGCAGTTAGGACGGCACGTGTCTCCTTTGTCGGCCTAGCAGCCCGCCTGAAGTCCTCGGTCAGGAGCCCTCCGCCGAGCAGAACAGCTGGTAGGCTTCCCGCCAGCCCGGCTGGCTGTGCTGCTCCCTCACTTGCTAAAAGAGCGTTTTTTTCTTTCCTAAAGAGTTGTGCAGTTATTTGACAAATATATGTAAGTATCATGTTTTCTCGTGGTGTACGCTCTGTTCTGGTTGGTTTTTAAATCAAATGCCTGTTTGGGAGGAGAACGTACGTATTTAGTCTATTAGATTTGCGCTGCTGGATTTTTTTTTTTAAAGTGTAACCTTGACTAGCTGTCTTTATTGTTCATTCTGTAAGATTAGTCTATCGATTAAAGTTTGATAATTAATCAGTGTCTTTCCAGTTCTTCCCGCGCCTCATTCACCCATATCTGCACCAGTGGCCAGAGCCATCTTTTGCCAGCTTTGATTTTTCTTTGGCTTTAGTTGGTCTGTGGCAGGCAGGGGGCCACATCTGCCAGGGCCGCTGCACAGCTGGGGGAAGCAGCCTTCCTGCCCACCCTCTCCTGTACCTCCCGGAGCACTTCGCCAGTGCGGCATGTCCAAGGAGACGTGGGAGTGGCGCTCCAGCTACAGAAACCCGTGAGGAAGAAGACTTGGGCAGCGTGGGACAAGGGCGGGTGCTTCTGGCCCAGGGCCGTCCACAAGAGCCGTCCTCCTGGTCTGTGTCTCGAGGTGCTCCTGAAGGCTCTGCTGTCCCTTCCCCTTGCGGCAGGGGATGGTCCGCTCTTTCCTGCACCAGGATCCTGAAGCAACCCGGCTTGGAACGGGAGGCCGCCTAGGCGGAGACCAGGCCCAGTGGCCAGGCCGCAGCGCTGCGCCCTCAGGCCCTCCGCCATCTCCAGCTGGTTTTGGCTTTGTGTAGTCTATCAAGGTTATCGGAGATTTTCAAATTTCCTGCTTCTGTTTTTACCCTTCCTTAAATAGACCTTATTTTTCCCCCTTGTTTGAAAAATCTTCAAGCTGACAGCTGAAATGTCCTATTTTTTATTGTTTTTATGCCTTCCACGTAGGTTTATCAGTGATTAAAATACTGCCTGCTTTGTCTAGATGCACCTGTTTTCTGAAACGTTTGACAGATGCCGTGAGCCTTCACTGTGGACGCTCAGCACGCATCTCCCAAGAGTAAGGGTGTTTACTGCAGTACCGCTGTCTTGCCTAAGAAAATTAATTTTCAGTCATCTAATAGACCAAAATACATTTTAGATTTTGTGTGTGCTCCAGGAATTGTAACCAGGGCCTCGCACTTGCCAGGCTGAGCTACGTGCCTGGCTCCAGAACTTTTCTCTAAGTGGTCTTGGCTTTTTGCTCTCACCTTAAAGGCAAGTAGTACTCCAAACCCAGGGCCTCATACATGTCACTGTGCCACTCGGCCATGTCTCCACACCGTCACCCTAATCTTTTCTTTTTTTTTTTTTTTTTTTTTTTTTTGGCGGAACCGGGGATTGAACTCAGACCCTTGTGCTTGCCAAGGAAGCGCTTATTCCACTGAGCCATCTCCCCGGCCCCTAATCTTTTCATTTGTGATCTTGTCATTGTCCTGTTTCTCATGGCAAGGTGAAGTGTGGTCCTGAGGTGGCCGAGGGACCCCCATCCCCCAAGAGCAGCCCCCCCCCGGGATCCCCTTCCCTCAGAGTAGCCCACCCTCTGCGGGGCCAAGAGCAGTCTTCTGTTCACTGTGGCTCCAGGGGCTGTGATGAAGGAGTGGCCTGGGTTTGGTGACAAACTGATCCTAAAACTTAGGCCAAGGGATGTGGCTCGCGCCCTGCAAAACCCCATTGTCAGCCCAGTGGGGGTGCTCAGGTCGAGCTGTCCAGCATCTGTCCGTCCAGCTTGTGGCTCTGCGTTGTTCTCTGTGGACTTAGCCGGCCAGGGCTGGGATGTAGCTCAGCGGCACCGATGCCTGCCTGCCAAGTGCAAGGTCCTGCGTTCAGTTCCCAGTACCAAAGTAAAGCCTACCCGACCAGCAGCACCGTGACGAAGAGCTTTTCTTCTAGAGTTCTCGTGTAAGTCCCAGAGGCGGCTTTTACCAGCCTGCCTTTTAGTGTCCTGCCTCCACACACATTTGAGCACCGTGGCCTCTGATTATTGTACGGCTGAGCTTGCAGTGAGTACTGGAACTCCCAGTCCTGCCTCAGCCTCCCGAGTGCTGGGACTCTAGGCATGTGCCACCACACCCTGGTTATCTTTCACTTATTAGGCATTACTTACAATTTAGAAAGTAGAGCATCAACAAGCCCTTTCTTTGTATCTGTGATAGCTCAGTGATGACCCTGAGGTTGTGGTAAAGTGATCGGGCACGATGATTCACACCAGGAATCCCAGCACTTGGGAGGCTGAAGCAGGAGGCGTGCTATGAGTTCAAGGCCAGCTGTTCCAAGAACCTGTCTCACAGAATGAAAACCCAACCCCTCCCTTTTTTGGGGGGCCAGGACCTATGTATACGTCTGTTACCAGCTAACATTTTGCACTTTTTAAAACATTTGCAAGTCAGCAGCAGCATCATTTCTAAATACTGAGTATGCTGTCTTGAGCATAAACTGCTCTTCTCCCATCTTTGAACAGTTAGGTTTCCTTTTGTCCCTGACATAAAAGTCCAGGCTTTAAGGACTGAACCTGCTCTGGGTCTGCTCCCTCGCGTCCGGCCAGGTGGAGCGGTACTTCGCGGGGACGCGTCTTGCCCACAGCGCACCGGGTGCAGCGTGGCTGGCTCTTGGTGCTCTCAGGACCCCATCCCCCTATCGGACCGTGAGCTCCTGGCGCTGGGTGTGTCCTGCTCCCCTTTGGCACTCCGGCCCGCAGTGGGACACACGGAGGGTGCTCCAGCCTGAAGGAACGGCAAGAAGGCCGGAACCGAGCTAAGGTACGCAGATGCCGAGGGGGCTTGCGAGCTGCCGTCGGGGATGCCTGCTGCGTGCACAGCCGCACGCACGCGGCTCTCTGCTCTTCTGTGCTCCAGCTCCTGCACTCCTCGGGGTGTGGCAACTGGCCAGGTTGCTGCCCACTGTGAGTGTTGCGCAGGCCTCTCGGGAGCTCAGCGCAGCGAGTGCCTGCCTGGCGAGCGCACGTCTGAGTGCAGTCCCGGTACAAAGCAGAAAGCAGCTTCCTTGCTGCCTGTGCCTGTGGGACCCGGGAGGTGCTGTTCCCCATCCTGGCTCCTTCAGAGACACCGCAGGACCAGAAGGAAGCAGCCCCTCAGCACCCTGACACTAGAGGGAGGGAAGGACCACGCCCCAGCTGTCACTTTACTGGCACTACCGCCAGCCTTAAGTGTTCTTTTAATTCTTTTGGCAGAACCGGGGATTCAACTCAGGCCCTTGCGCTTGCCAGGGAAGCGCTTATTCCTCCGCACCATCTCCCCAGCCTTTAGTGGTCTTTGACAGAAACCCAGGCCCACTTTTTGCCAAAATGTTCACTATGTTGGGCTTCTAAACATAGAACATGTTGAGGAACACGACAGCGGGGTGTGCTCAGTCGGCTGAGGAGCCGCACGCAGGCGCACACCTGTAGTCCCAGCCCTGGAGGCTGAGGCAGGAGGGCGGCTACACAGAACCTGTCTTGAGGGGAAAAAAACAGCTGCAAAAGGGAGTAAGGAAGCTCCTTACGCTGTTACTCTTCCAGGATAACGTGTTCATGTCTTCTGTGACCAAAAGGAAGAGAACATATCTAACAGCTAGGCTAACTCCAGAGGACAGAGGCGCCTGCCCCGTGGCACCGCAGGGTTCTGGGCACTAAAGGTGCCTCTGCTCAGCCCGTGGCCCCAAGGAGACCTCCTGGGGCAGGCCTTCGGCTCCCCTGCCCACAGACCGAAATGTCAGTAACAGGAAGCAGTTCTTTCACGGCAAGACTTGAGCTAAGCTTCATCAAAACCTAGGGAATATGGCACATCACCTGCATCAACCCAAGGAGTGACAGACCGTGATGGAAGAGGCAGAATCAGCACCAGCACGTGACAGGAACACAATGCCAAGCTGACCTCCAAAAGGAAAGAGAGCTTCCTTTTTTTTCAAAATTATTCTATAAATATAGAGGTGGGAGTGGTAGCCCACACCTGTAATTCCCAGGTCTCAGGAGGCTGAGGCAGGAAGACCACCAGAGTTTGAGGCCAGCCTGAACTACAAGCAAGACCATTTAAAAAAACTGAAAAAAAAAAGGGGGGGGGATTCTTCAGTAAGAGATGAAAAACTTAGTTTCAGATACTGCTGCCAGCTGCAGCTGGTAACATCTAACAGTGGCTTATGGACTATAAAAACTTCTTTGTTCATGAATACATTTATTCCTCAGATTGAAAGCAGGGAGAGAAACATTTCAAGGGCACTGCTGGAAAAACTGGATTAGCATGAATGACAAACCCACCTTTTTTCCAGATACATTCTTAAAATACTAAGCAGTATCAATATACAAAAGCACTTTATAAACACAGAAAAAGGAGAAAAAAACGTTGGTTTTACCGATTTATTTTCAAAGGGCAAAACGAGACAACTTAAATACACGTCCAGCAGAGCTGCTGTGAGGACAGCGCACGCTCACTCCTCACCAGCGTCGCCGGAGTCCTGTGAGGAAAGGGGCCGGATGAGAACAGAGCAGGTTCAGGGTGGTTTCTGCTGTAGTCAGCGACTCTGAAGTGGCATCTTGTAAGACATTAGGTCTAGTGTAATTACACACACAGACGCCGTATGGTATTTTAACTTAAGAGGTCTTGCCCTCATTATTCTGGGCCTGAGTGACAGCTAGTGTCTGCGGGCTTCTACCAGGCAGTATCACAGGCACTGCGCACACACCGTTCAACTATCCTCAAAAAAGCCCCAGCTAGGCCAGGCATGGTGGCACGTGTGTGTGGCCCCTGCACATGGGAGGCTGAGGCGGGCAGATCATTGAGAATTCGAGGCGGGCTTGCGCTACACAGTGAGCAGGACCAGCCTCGAACGCAGTGAGACCCAGTCTCAACAACAGAAAGGGAGAACGCCCTGAGCGAGGCCCATTACTGGCGCCATCTTACAGATGAGAAAGCTCGAAAGGCTACGCAGCCCGCCCAAGAGCAGCAGGCTGGCAGCAGGGCTGAGGGCCCTCCTGGCCGCGACGCCCTGGACGGCTGACCCTGGGGAGCAGCGGGCGGTCTGCTGCCCGAGTCACCCTGCTCAGAACGCTGTCAGAGGCTGCTGCTGACAAGGGCTGGCATCAGGGAGGCCTCCCTGCGCAGGAGAGCCTGCTCCCAGGCCCTCGTGGGCGGTACCCTTCAAGCGCAAGCAGTGAGTGCAGGCGGCCTGTTTCAACATTGCTGAGAGCGTCTGTCAAGCATTCTCATTTTTTCTCTTGCTCTCTGCAACAACTGGACGATTACGTCTAGCCCACTTCCGAAAGCCACACTGCTTACCTGGTACTTTATTCATATACATCCTTCTTATCTGCAATGTAATCTACAATTTCTTGTGGGCACATTAACTTTTCCGCATCTATATCAGGAATTTCAAACCCTAGAGGAAAAACAAGACGACGTGAGTACAGAATGCGCCCGACGCCTCACAGCACCCGGCAGTCTGGAGTCCCAGTTGGGGGTGAGCCAGCGCGGGGGCTTTCCAGACGCAGGAGCAGCCAGTTCCTCCTTGAAAGTGCGCCTCTGTGCGCGGCCTTACACCAGCCCAGGAGCAAGGAGCAGCCCTGCTCATGATGTCCTCGTCTATGGACCTGCCTCTCGGGGATTTTAGGGCAGTGTTTATAGGGCCTTCAGGGTCTCATTACTAGATCAGACCTGTAGTGATCCTCCTGTTTACAGCCTCCCAAGAGCTGGGATTACAGGGGTGCGCCACCACGCCCAGGCTCAATTGCTGTCTCAGGACAACCCGGGGGCGGGCCAGCACGGCAGGCCTGGGGAGCGAATCCCAGCCCTTGTGCCTGCTTGCAGCTTTAATGACTAGGGGGTTTTTTGGTGGTACTGGGCACTGAGCCCAGGCCTACAGCCCTCACCCCTTCCCCTTCCGAGCCTCCATGCCTGGCTGGATTTGCTGCTTCCTGACACTTTACACCTACAGAATCATGCAACACAGACTATGTACTGGCTCTTTTCACTTGGCATGTTCTCAAGGTTCACGAGGGAGGTACTAACTCCAAGCAGCAAACCATGAGTGCAAGCAGCCTGCTTATAAACGGTGAAAACTTCTGTCAAGCATTCTTTTTTCTTTTGCTTTCTGCAATAACTAGACAGATTACATCTATAGACCACTTCCTGGTACTTTATTCACATACATCCTTAACTGCAATGTAATCTGTAATTTCTTGTAGATTGTACTTTATTCCTTTTTATGAAAGGGGCTTTGTTCTGTGGCACTGGGGACAGAACTCAGGGCCTTGTACTTGCCAGGCAGGCACTTATGCCACTGAGCTACCTCCATCCAGAGGGTTCCTCCCTGGTGCCCTCACGTTACAGCGGAAGGAACAACAGCTGCTGTTCAGACTCACACAGGACTAACCCCGTCAGACCCAGGGCTCGTAACCTCTGGGCAGACAGTGCGCCCCCCTCCCCACCCCGGGGCAGCAGTGTCTGGGGCGGATCTGAAGTCATGCTCAGCAGGGGCGCAGACCCTGCTCCCACCCAGCAGTTTTCATGAAGGTCTCCCATGCACAACAGCGTCCAACAAAGAGAGCTTGGAGTGCGCGAAGTGCTCAGCGAGACCAAGGTCACAGGACGCATCCGCACAACCTGTCACCTCTGCCGCCACACGCAGGCCGACCCTCTCCAGGGGAGGCCTTTGCCTGCCCCGCTGGAAGCCACCTGACTGTCCCTGGTACTTACCTTCCCTGACCATGGGGGCAGAGGATGCCTGCTGCAGGGAGTGGGCGCTGTCCCTAACCCACCTGATTTCCACTCAGACTCCCAGTGGAACTGCACCCTAAGAACCATGACATACAGATGCAAGATTAAGCCTTGGTATGTTACCAAATTCATCCTCCATGGCCATGATAATCTCCACTTGGTCCAAGCTGTCTAAGCCCAGGTCTTTCATAAAATGGGAATTTACTGAGAGCTGCAAGAAAGGAAGACCAAACGAAATTCAGTGTGTGAAAGCATTTCTTTCCTAACACCTAAGAGCGCAACGCCACTTACTCATCACACAGATGTTATGCAGTCTAGGCTGATGCTGAGCTCACTAAGCAGTCCGGGCTGGCCTCAGACCCTCACCTCCCACAGGAGGGTGACCCCGTAGGTGTCACACCCAGTTAGATTTATTTGTTTTGGCGGGACCAGGGACTGAACTCAGAACTCTGCGCTTGCCAGGGAAGCACTTACTCCACTGAGCCACCTCCCCAGCCCTAGATTTTTTAAAATACAGACTGTAATTACCATTATACATTTAACCCATGCCTGCATGTGTAAGGTATGCTTTGTGTTACTTTGTTCAACTTTCAAGTGTTTAATAGCATAAAGCTAATGATGAAGGAATGCACATCACATCGTTTACTGTTTATTGGTTTAGTTTTTGAGACAGTGTCTCTCTAAGGCTGGCTTTGCGCTATGTAGCCCAGGCTGGCCTTGAACTTGCTGAGCTCCTCTGGCCTCAGCCTGAGTGCTGAGATTAGAGGCTGTGCCACCACAACCAGCATGTTATTTTACTATGGTCTTTAATCCCTTTTTTGGCGGAACTAGGGATTGAACTCAGGCCCCTGCGCTTGCCAGGTAAGTGCTTGTTATACTGAGCTATGTCCCTGGCCCTAATCACTTTTTTAAAAACGTATTTTGTACAGGGCTCACTATGCGGCTTGGTAACGATTCTCTTGTTTTCAGTCTCCCTAGCACTGAGATTACAGGTGTGCACCACCACGCCTGGTCTCCGTAGCTGGCTCAGTGCAGCCTGTGGTGACAGGGATTGAACCCTGGTCCTGGCAGGCATTTAGTCCACTGAGCTCTCTTGCAGCCCTTTAATCACTGTTATACATGACTTTTAAGTTTAGTTTCCTGCTGCCTTATTGACAGCTGAGACCTCTCACCTTAGATACAGCATTTCTCTCCCTCAAAAGTGGTTGTGCATGCCTACCATCCCAGCATGCAGGAGGCTAAGGCATGAGACTGCCAAGCTCAAGGCCAGCCCAGAACAGAGAGCAAGGCCCTATCTTTAAAGAAAAGCTGGCTATTGTAGGGCTGGAGATGCAGGCCAGGGGTAAGGGCTTGCTTAGCCAGTGTGAGGTCCTGGAGTTGTACCCAGTGCGGCAAATCAGGACTGCTGCAAGCTGCAGGTGACACAATCTATCACCTTTCTCCTACTTCAGCCCCACAGGATCAGCAGCAGGCCCAGAGGGCTGGCCCGCAAGTGCAGGGTTCTGGGTCTATCTGCAAGCCTACGCCTCCTGTCCCCATCAGAAGGAAGAATTCTTTAAAACCCCTATCAAAAAACCAAATTCTCACATCCGCCACAGCAACCAATGAAGAACAGTAGCCGTGGCCCTCTGCTATCTTGTGGCCCTGGGCCTCAACAAGGGCCACAAGGTGACTAAGAATGTGAGCAAACCAAGGCACAGCCGCCACTGCACATCCTCACCAAACACACCAAGTTCATGCAGGGAGGTGTGCGGCTTCACCCCCTAAGAGCAGCGCGCCATGGAGCTGCTCAAGGTCAAGGATAAATGCACCCTCAAGTTCATCAAGAAAAGTCTGGGGACGCACATTTGTGCCAAGAAGAAGCATGAGGAGCTGAGCAACGTGCTGGCCACCATAAGGAAGGCAGCTGCCGAGAGGGACTGAGCCTCTCTGGAAGAAAGCTTGGCAGAAAGTTCAAAAAAACAAAAATTCTCGAACCAGGCGTGCTGGTACACACCCAGCACTCCAGAGGTTGAAAAGGAGGATCAGAGTTTGAGACTGGCCTGGAGGCTACAAAGGGAGCACAAGGCCACCTAGAACTATATAGAGACCCTGTCTCAAAAAAAAAAAAAAAAAAAAAAAGCTCTTTGCAAGGACAGTGGCATAGCCCTGTAACCCCAGCTGCTTGGGAGACTCAGGCAAGAGGACTGACTGTGATTCCAGGTTTGAGGCCATCTCAAGCAATTCAGGGAGATCCTTGTCTCAAAAAGGAAAAAGGGCGGGCCAGGGCGATGGCTCAGTGGTACAAGCTCCTGCATAGCAAGAGCAAGGTCCGGAGTTCAATCCCTGGTACCACAGGAAGAAAAAAAAAAAAGGAAAAAGGGTTGGGTAGACTACAACCCTGGAGTTCATTCCAGAGTAAGTCCTATCCTATCTGTTATATTAAGAGTTTCAGTAAATCACCCATGGGACTTGAACTATCAGTTTTCCTGCCTGGGTTTCCCTCCTGCTGAGACTACAGGTGTGCCTGCTTACTACGGATTAAAGAAGAATTTACTATGGATTAAAGATTTTATGTAAAGACCAAATTGGTCCTGCTGGTCTAGCCTGGAACATTTGGTCCTTCCACCTCAGTCTTCTAAGCATGAGATTATAGGGCTGTGCCACCAGGCCTGTTTGTTTAATTAATTAATTATTTTTGGCGGAACTGGGGATTAAACTCAGGTCCTTGCACTTGCCAAATAAGTGCTTATTCTACTGAGCCATCTCCCTGGCTCCAGGCCTGCTTTAAAGAAGGAAACTATACCTGGGCATGGTGGCACATGCCTGTGATGCCTGTAAGGCCTGTAATCCCAGCAATTCTAGCACTCAGGTGAGGCAGGAAGAACGATGCAAACTGGAGACCAGCCTAGGCTACAGAAGGAGTTTAAGGTTAGCCTGAACTGCCCATTCTGTTATGATAAAAATCTTGAAGAGTCATGAAATTAAAAAAGCAAGGGGCAGGAGCCGGGGGGAGGGCTCAGTGGAACAAGTGCTTCGCTGGCAAGCGCAAGGGGCTGAGTTCAATCCCCAGTTCTGCAAAGGGAAAAAAAAAGCAAGGGGCAGAACAAGTGGTACACTAGCACATGTAGGTTTGTCGCTGGGGATCAAACCCTGGTCGCAAATGCTAGTGTGCATTCTACAACTGACCCGTGCCCTCTGCCCACTTAGCGTGTCCTGTGGGAGATCTGCCGTAAGTGTGTGTGCATGGGTGCACGCGTAGCAGGGCCTTGGTTCACAGACTTGATTCTTTCCCCAATTCTGGGCGTAAACCGGGTTGGACGAGACCCAACTCGAATCCCACGTTAGGTTCAGTGTTGACCTTATGGGGGAATTTGCTTTGGTGCTTGTGCAGTTCTGTTTGTGATCAGAACTGTGGAAGCGAGTCGCAAAGTGAGACACGGCATCGTCTGCGCAAGGACACACAAGCATCTGGGGCGCTGGCCACCGCCAGCGGGCACCAGGCGGCTGGGAGTCAGGAGACCCTCTACTGAGCACCCTTGGAATTTCACACGGTGGGATCAAACACTGCAGGGAAAGGGGTAAACCGTATCAGTCACCTTTTCTGGGTCAATCTTGTCATACAATTTCAAGACATAGAGAACCCGATCCTTGATTCCTTCCAGCGTCAGAGGGGGCGCGTCGCTGTACTGGCGGCACAGCAGTGGGACCCTCCCCGGCACCTAGAGTGTGGGCAGGAAGGCAGCGTGGTCAGTGAACCCAAAGCGCCTTTAGATACACGCAAGCACTGAGGGCTGTCCTTTACAGAGCTCTTAGGGCTATATGGAACGGCGGCCGTTGGGACATGCCGTCACCGAGCTGGGCAGGCAGCCCTGGCTTCCTTCCTCTCAGAGCCAGACTGGCCCGACTTGCGGGTTCAGAGTGCAGGCTTTGGATATTCATGCTGCGGAGCCTGTCGCCTTAGCTTCTGAAGTCCTTTAGGGCCAGGTGTGGCAGCTCAGACCTCAACTACAAGGTAAGATCCTGTCTTAAGCAGGTGGCCAGCCGGCCAGCGGAGTTGTCAGACGGTACTGAAAGGCATCTCAAAATTGGCTTCAGTGGTGGATGCACTGACCTCAGCCAGGAGGCCTGAAACCACCTACCCAGCCACCACATTCCAATCTAGCTCCCTTCCAGGGAGGTTTGTCTTACTGCCTGCAGCCACGGCATGGGTCATCAATCTCTGCGGGGATAGAGGAATATCTCGAGACCCACATCAAGCTGCCGGATACTTAAGTAGGTACTGGATCTTGGCTGCGTTTCTTTCACTGAATGTGGGGTGAGCTCTAACTCCACAGGGCAGGGGATTTACATGTGGGGAAGGTTAAGAAAAATCACACGTCTGGCTGTCTGGCTCACTGTGGATTCCTTAATCTAAACTGGTTCACGTTCCAAAGTTACTTTGAAGTCCTCAGTGCGTAGTTCTTAGGGCACTCCCCCATAAGAAGTGAACTGGCTTGTTGCTGCTCAGTCCCTGACACTCACAAAAGGCTCTAAAAAAATACTGATTTAAAAAAAAAAAAAACTGGGCCGGGGAGATGGCTCAGTGGAGTAAGCGCTTCCCTGGCAAGAGCAAGAGCCTGAGTTCAATCCCTGGTTCCACCAAAAAACAAATAAATAAAATAAAATAAACCAAGAGCTGGCCAAATAAATAGCTCAGCGGACTAAAGCACCTGCAAGCAGGCACAGGGGCCACGGGCCAGGGGTTTGATCCCCAGGCCTGATGTGCAGGCCCTGCCCCCAGGACATACTTAGATGGCAACTGAGACTGGTGGTGCGCCTGCAATCCCAGCTCTTTGGAGCCTGTAAACAGGCGGATCCCTAGGAGCCTGATTTAGTAGTGTGATCCTGAACACCCTGTAGACCCTTCCCTAAAATATATTAAAAAAAAAAACAAAAAAACACCAAAAAAGCATATGCCTTACAAGCACAAAGCCCAAATTTGATCCCCAGTAATCCACCAAAAACAAAACAAAACAAAACAAAACCCCAAAGGAACCAAGCCAATATATAGCTCTGTGTTAAGAAACATTTACTTATTTACTTTTAAAATAAAACTTGATATTAAAATTATGCTCAATAAACAAACTAAAGAGATTAATTGAATTTTCGGCATAGTCTAGAATCTTCGAGGGTTTTTTTGGTTGTTTTTTTTTTTGTGGTACTGGGGATCAAACTCAGGACCTTGCACTTAATGAGGCAAGTGCTTAAGTCACTGAGCTATCTCCCTGGCCCTTAGTCAAGTACTTTGAAGGGACATTTTTGAGCCACAGTTTCACTGTTAAGTACATGGTCTCCTTCCTCTGGGTGGGGAGACTCTGATAGAGAGAATCCCTGGGCCACCTATCAGTAATAACTGGAAGAGGTTTCCAGGTCACAAGTAGGATGGACAAGAGAAAGAGGGACTGTACTCCTGCCTCCCCTGTTAAAGAGAAAAGAAATTATTTAAGAGTAATGACAGAAGCGCCAGCGAGACAGTGGACTAAGCACCTACTCAGGCAAGCACAGGGACCAGGGTTCAAGCCCTGGTACCACATGCCACACTGGCACCAGCCCCAGCTCAGTGGGCACAGTGGTGCACACCTGTGGTCCCAGGGCTGGGGAGGCTGAAAACAGGAGGATCACTATGAGTCCGAGCTGTGTAATGAGGCCTTGTACCAAATACATACCAAAAAAATAACATAGTGACAGAAATTTGAGAGCTGAACATGGTGGCACACGCCTGGAACCTCAGCATTTGGAAGGCTCAGCCAGGATTGCTGTTTGAAGCCAGCCTGGGCTACACAGAGACCCTGTCTTGAAAATCCAAAAATTAGGCTGGCCAGATAGCTGAGCGGATTAAAGTGCCTGCTTAGGCAGAATGTAGCAGCTAGGATTCAATCCCTAGTGTGCGGTGCTGGCTCTGCCCCCCCCGGGCACACTGAGACTGAGACTGGGTGAGGTGGCGCGCGCCTTTAATCCCAGTGCTTAGGAGGCTGAACACAGGAGAATCACTACAAGTCCAATCTGTAGTGAGACCCTGTAGACCCTGTCCTAAATATAAAAAATAAAAAAGAGTTTAAAAATAACACAGGAGGCCTAGTGAGGGCATGCTGGTGTCAGGCAGCCCTGGCCGCCAGTGCGGGTAAGCACCATGTGATTAGAGCAAGCGGGCCGCTGCTAGAGTCCACGGGAGCCCCAGCCAGTGTGGGTGGGCAGCTAAGGCAGGGAGGGGCTGTGCTCCAGAAGGCACACCCAGGGGTTGGCGCGTTGCTGCACCCTGCGGCTAGCTTTCCTGAGCCATCTGCAGCTGGGCAAGCTAGGAACCTCTGTGTGCCTCAGCTTCTTTATCTGTAAAGTGGGGTACAGAGCAGTACCATGCTTGGCAGACTGTTGTGAGGCATCAATGAGATGAAGTAAAGGGCTCTGGACACTGTTTGGCTCATGCATAAGTATAGCTTAGCATTGTGCTGTAGGACCACGACAATGACAGCTGGCCAGTGTCACCCTCTGCTTGAAGCCCCAAATACCTGATCCCATACCTTTCTCTCAGTCTCTACTGGGCCTGCGTCTCTGGTGTCTTTACTGATTCTTTACTAAGCACAGCCTGAAGCACTCTCCACTCACTCACTCAGCTTTCCCAGGGACCCTGGGAGATGCACAACACTTCCCTCTACAGGTGTGGAAGCTGAGGCAGAGAATGGCTGTGTATCCTAGCACAGTTCCTCCCCACAACCTCTCCGGAGGGTCTCAGTGCACCTCCCTGTTGAATCTCCACTGTTCAATTCAAAACAACAATAACCCAAAAATTACAGTAGAGAACGAGGAGACTCGCCTCCCCAACAGGCAGCAGGGGCTGTTTCTATGTGTTATCCCCGCACACCTGCGACCTAAGGATTGCAGGTGATATCACGTGCGGCCCCCGCCCCCCCTCAGAGAAGGCAGTGCTTGCAGACAGCGTGACTGGCCTCCGGACAGGGACTCCACCTGATCAGCTGCATCACCCACCTTAGTCCACTGGGGCTCAGCTCTGCCTAAGGAAACAGCTTGCAAGGCCCTCCCTGGAGCTGGCCACTGGACAGCTCTGCCTAGCTGGCTCAAAGCCGACTGATAGAAACAAGCCCCACACCTGTCTCCAAAACTTTCCCTGACTCCTCCACTTCTTCCCACCTGGGGCTTTAGCCAGAAACGCCAGAGCCAGTCCCTGCCCTCCCCAGTTTCTTGGCAACGTGTTCACTCAGTCACAAAGCCTGGCTGACCGGGAAGACGGATCTCATTCCTGCCTTCCACAGACCTTGCTTCCTGTAACCTCAGCAGAGCACCCACAACCTTCAACAGGCTTGGTTTCTAACTGTCTCTCATACCTTCCAATGAACTTAGTCAAACTACTCTGAACCCGAAGTAAAATATTTCCTCTGCTGAACATGTAAACCAGGCAAAGCTGGAAGACCTTCAAGCACCTTGCTATTCAAAGTGGGGCCAAGGACTACAGCAGCAGTGTGGGGGAGCCTGCTGCACATGGAAACTCCAAGGCCCCTTACAGGCAGGCCCACGGAATCTGAATCTGTTTCAGCTCAGTCTATACCCATATGCCCAAACAAGCTTGAGAATCAGCGCTGTAAAAACAGGGACAATCCATCAGTGTTTCTAACACTGGAATCGGTCTCAGGACCCAGACACTCGGCCACTCTACTCCATCCTTTAAACCCCTGACTTAAGGTGCCTATGTATTACCTTTCTGAGACAGCTGACAGGACAGCGTCCTCTGAACTACTAGCCCATTACTCGGCCAGTGAGCCTCAACACTGGCTACTCAAAGGATCTCTTGAGTTCAGATTCTGATTGACTTAGCCTGAGACTCTATTTTCTACTGTAGCGATGCAGTCATGGCCGAAACCAGCAGGAAGCTCAGAAGGTCGGAAGTTAACCTAATCTACTCCACCTTCAAACAACTGTTTTTTTTACTGAGGTCGAACAGAGTTGAGGGTAGGCACACGCTCCTAAGCTGCATTCACCTGTTGTAAGTTCTCACCAAATCTTCAGCCTCCAGAGTAGCTGGGAAGTGCACGCACCGCGCAGTCCGGCTCAGGCAGGCCTTAATCTTGGGATGCAAACACACTGCCTCGCAGAGACCTCATCCCAGAGGAGGAAACCAGAGGCGAGTGGGAGGACAGTCAGGGGATTTGTTACCCTGGTGACTTGTGTGGTGAGAGTTCAAAAATGCACTGTCCACAAAGGCGTGCTGAGGACCGGGTGGGCGCCAGCACCACGCGGTGGCAGCCTGGTCCAGGCTGCATCGCTAAGAAAGCTACACACTACCGGGTTCCCAGCTTTCTTTTTCGTACCGGGAATCGAACGCTGGACCTCGTGCTTGCCAAGGCAGGGCCGTGCGGCTGCGCTGCATCCCTAGCCCACTTCCTATCCGGACTTCCAGAGGGGCCCAAAGAGGTAAAGGGTGTCACAGGGGAAGGGAAAGGCCGAGTTCCAAGAAGAGAACCTCTCCAGGGGAGGCCGGCGGCTTCCTCTCGGCAGCGCACAAGCCCTCCCGCAGAAGGCGGCCACGGCGCTGAGCACTTCCAGCACAGCTCGGGCCCAGGACCGCTAGCCGCCCGCGGCCGCCCCGCCGAGCACACGCCAGCGCCGACCCCGCGCTCAGCCCGAGGCTCTGCGGTCCCCAGCTCGGGCAGCGCCGCAGCAGTCCCGCCGGCACCCGCACAAGTCGCCTCGCCTCGCCTCGCACGAGGGGCTCCGCGCCCGCCCGCAGCAATTGCGGCCGCGGCCCTCCCCCACCCGCGACCGGATCCCCGACCCTGCCAACCCCGCCAGTCACCGCGAGCCACCTGTGCGAGCAACGAGGCCGGCTGCGCCGCCCCTGGCCTCGTCTGGGTCCCCGCGGGACACAACGCAGTGCCGAGCGTCCGGGCCAGGGCCAGCGTGGGAACCCGGGGCGGCGGCGCGAAGGCTGAGGGCAGGCGGCGGACACAGGAGGAAAGGACACGGGCCGCCATGGCTGCGCCGACCCAGGATGCACAGCGCCGGAACTGCGCGCCCGTTTCCGGTCCGCAGCGCGCGCCAGAGAGGCCGCCAGGAGCCGCCCGCGATAGCGCCCTCTAGCGTGTCCTGGAGGAACTGCGCCCTGCAGCCGGCGGCCCCGCGCGGGTTCAGAGGCGAGCCGGTTCCCCAAGTTTACTTCTCTAGACGGGCTGAAATACATATAGAAGTTTTGATGACGGCACTGTTCCATAGATATTAAAATTTAACGGACTGAAGACAGCATCCAAATAGCATGTAAAAATGTAAAAATTGATTTAAGCATATTGCTAATATTTTTAATGTTTAAAAAAAATTATTTGCTTTAAAATAAAAAGGCGAGGGGCCGGGGAGTTGGCTCAGTAGAATAAGTGTTTGCCTGGCAAGCGCAAAGGCCTGAGTTCAACCCCAGTTCTGCCAAAAAAATAATTAATTAATTAAATTAAATTAAAAGGGGAGCCAGGGAAAGCTCAATGGCACAAGCACTTGCCTGGCAAGTGCAAGGGCCTGAGTTCGATT
>NW_004524577.1:2336320-2363475 GCF_000260255.1 Octodon degus
TGGGCAAAGAGATGAAGAGAGTATATGTTATGACTTGTGTCTAGAAGTTCCTCCAAAGTTCATGCAGTTATATAGGTGGGACCTTTTCAGAGGCAGCTGGATCTAGAGTGTGTGGAATATCCTTTACTAGGTGAATATTTAACTGAATTATAGAGTATTCTCTTTTTTTTTTTTTTTTTGCGGAACCGATTGAACTCAGGCCCTTGCGCTTGCCAGGGAAGCACTTATTCCACTGAGCCATCTCCCTGGCCCCAACGAATTTTAAAAGATTATAAAAATAAATCAGTAGATGTATCAGTAAGCCCAATAGCTGGGCACGGTGGTGCGTGCCCGTCATGCCACCCAGGTTGAGGCAGGAGGCTGACTTGAGCCCAGGAATTCTAGGCAGCGTGGACAACACAGTAAGACCCCATCTCAAAACAAAACTCACATATATTTTACGTTTATATACAAACATATATAAACGCATAAACATATATATGTATATGTGACATATATTTATAAACTCTGACTAAGTAAGGTATAGTGGCGCACGCCAGTGTTCCTAGCACTCAGGAAACTGAGGCAGAAGGATCACTGCGAGTTCAAGACCAGTTTGGGCTACAAAGTGAGCTCAATGCAGCCGGAGCTGCACAGTGAGACCCTGTAGAAATACAGAGACAAAAGCCTGATGTCCCAAGAGAACAAAAAACAATAGACAAAATCTGAGGAGAGTTGCCATCTGTTTGCAAATTCCGGCAAGCTGGGACCCAAGGCTGCAGGTAACAGCTTCTCCGGCAGGCGCCCTGTCCTTTGATCCCTCGCTTGGGATGTCATCCGCTAGCATTTGGGTGAGCCTAGTGTTAGGCAAATGGTGGAAGTTAACAGAGATAGTAGCTGTATTCACTTAGGTAATTACGCACATTCCTTAGCCTCCCTTCACCCCTCAATAAATGTGAGATGCTTCGAGGCTCTGGGCTCACTCGGGGAGAGACTCATCTCCCGGTGAGACCTCCGAAGCTACTTTCATCAGGTCTTCTTGTTGTTTCTTTTGGCACCGACCCGTAACATACAACAGACCCTGTCTCAAAAAAAGCCCAAAAAAGAAAATTTAGGTTTTGAGGCAGGCCTTGAGCCTTCTCACCTCACCTGTTGGGAAAGCTGAAGTAGAAGAATTATGGTTTTTTGGTGTTTTAAATTTTTTTATTAGTGCACATTTGCAGTACCTAAGGATTCCATTATTGGAGGGAACTGGCACTTGTACATAACCCATCTCAAGAACTGTGGAATGACAGAGATAGTGCATCCGACTGTGCACCTGCTTTAGGCAAGCACAGGGACCGCAGTTCAGTCGCCAGCGTAGGGATCCACTGCTCTTACTGCTAACAAGAGGACAAAAGCTGGGCTAGGCGGTTGCCAGTCCCTTGTAACATAAGACACAAGGTTGCCTAGCGACTAATAGCTGACCTTAAGGAAACAGGATGTTTTCTCAGGACGGAGGTGCTTGTTTGCTTTAGGCCCTGAGGCCCAGTCCCGCCTACACACATCTGATCCATTTCCTAGCTTGGGAGTGGGGCACAAGCCTGTACTCCCACCCTGGGGAGGCTGAAAACAGAAGGATCACTGTGAGCCCAAACTGCCTCGTGAGACCCTGTAACAAGCACACAAATTAAAGAACTGTGGGGCTTTTCTCAGTAAGTGCTTGTCATGCAGGGTGCCTGCACTCCCTCTGGGAGGCGGCTCTCCAACAGAATGAAGTTTAGCTTTCTAGTGCCCTCCCCCTCCCTTCCCTTGTCCCCCTCCATATCCCTGTCCCTGTCCTATGAGTCAGGGTTTTGCTATGCAGTTCAGGCTAGCCTTGAACTCACTTTCTAGCCCGGGCTGACCTGGAACTTTATGGGATCCTCCTGACTCTGCCTTCAGAATGTTGGGATTACAGGTATGCACTACCATGCCTGGCTTTGTTTTGTTTTTGACAGGGTCTCACTGTGTAGTGCAGGCTGGCCTCAAACTTGCGGTAATCCTCCTGTCTCAGCCTTTGAGTGCTGGATCACAGGTTGAATATAACATACTACTTTAACTTTTGAGGCGGGGGTCTTGCTATGCAGCTCAGGCTGGCCTTCAAGGCTGGTCTCGAACTTGCAACAAATCTCCTGCCTTAGCCTCCCCAGTGCTGGGATTAGAGGCTTGTGCCTCCACGCCCGGCACTGCTAGTTACAACAGGTAACAACATGGTGATCTCAAGGCCAACTTCAAGTACAGTGACATCAGTCTCAAAAAACAAACACACGGAGATATTGCTCAGAGGCAGAAGCACCTGCCCAGTAAGTGCAAGTTCCTGAGTTGGATCCCAGTACTGCAATAAATAAATAAATAAATAAATAGGGGGCCAGGGAGATGGTTCAGTAGAGTAAGTGCTTCCCTGACAAGCTCAAGGGCCTCAGTTCAATCCCTGGTTCTGCCAAAAAAAAAAAAAAAAAAAAAGAGTCAATTTAAGCAAAGGGGAAGATGATGATCTTGGTAAAACCGTCACTTGCGGGCCTTCTGACTAAGATCAGGAGGAGCACAACTGTGCCAGTGAGTCCACAGTGGCTCCAGTGCTAACGCCTGCACTGGTCACGAGATGCGTGTGGAGACGAACAGAGTAACGTAGTTCTGAATTAGGATATTTTAGTAGGTTTCTGTATCACTTTCAGTATAGAAGTCAAAGTGAAGTAACACAAACAGCATTTAGAATGGATTGTGTGTTAGTGTGCAAAGTCAACTGACATGTCCTCTTACCGTGCAAACATCATTGAGGAACCTTTTTTTTTTTGTATTTTAGGGAAGGGTCTACAGGGTGTTCAGGGTCTCACCACTAGATCAGACTCAGAGTGATCCGCCTGTTTACAGCCTCCCAAGAGCTGGGATTCCAGGCGCGCGCCACCACGCCCAGTCTCAACTGCCGACTCAGCGCGCTCCGGCGGCAGGGCTGGCATAGCAGGCCCAGGGATCGAACCCTGACCCTTCGCCTGCACCTTAACACACTGAGCTATTTGGCTGGCCCTAAGGAAACATTCTAGTTGTGCAGGAATCAACTCTTGGTTTTGAGAATGATCTGCATAGAACGGGAAAAAAGGACACACCACGCAGAACGCACAGTAAGTACTTACGGGCATCCAAACCTTTATGTGCATCTTCGAAAGCAAACATGCAGACATGGGGATTACAAGTGGCCCCGAGGCCTCCCTTCGGTGAGCGTGAACAAGCACCCTGGATCAGCAGCTGCACCACTGCCAGGAAACACTCTCCTTTACAGCTAACTCCCGAAAGACCAAGCGGCAGCTGAATTCAGACGGCTGTTTTCCTCTTAACTTAGGAGTAGCGGTATATAAATATATTTCCATCCTTTTGTCCGGCCAGCAAATGCGAGTCTGTCCCTGACCATTTTACAAAAGACCAGCTCTGGTTGGAGCTGGGAGGAGCGAGCACAGTGCAGTGGCCGAGAAGCAGGTCCCAGATGGCAACTGTTCCAGAAGTCAACACAGCGGCCGCAAAGTGGTCCTTCACGTCCCCTTCTAGGAACCTGACGCCAAGCAGAGAAAGGTAACTCAGATTTGCACAACAAGACCACAACAAGCAAAGGCAAGGCCGCCCAAGCACTGCCGAGGACAGAATCCCCACTGCGAGGGCCGCACTTCCCACCCTGCAGAGCCACTGGGGGGCTGCAGCTTGGGGCACGACTGCACACCTGGTCCCCACTCGCACGCACGACTTCCTGTCTCTCTCACAGGAGCACCCATCAGCGCCCGAGGCTCTGCTTTTGCTGTTCTCTCCCTGTGTGGGTTTTGTCCTCAGGGCAGAACAGGGCTGGGCTCCGGCCATCATTCAGGCTGTCACTGCCACCACTAGGCCACGTCAGCCACATGAAGCTCACACACACGTACACTGTGTCCCTTTATACTACCTGGTCTTCTCTTCAGCCATTTCCACAGTAAGATTATCTGGTTTTTGTGTTTAGTGGGCACCCCCCCCCCATGAAAACGTAAATAGCATGAAGCAGGAATGTGTCTTCTAAAGACAACAGCACGGCAGCTGACTGCATGGGCTTGAATTCTGAGTGTACAGCGAGAGCTGTGTGACACGGACAAGCTCATCTCCGCAGCAAGAGAGGGCCCTGATAAGAGTGCTTCGGGGGGCTGCTGTGCTGCTGAATGAGACGGCCCACGTGAACACAGCCCTGCGCAGCTCGCGGAGAGCGCTCCAAGCATGAGCTGTGCTCTGGCTCGCTGCTGAGGACGCAGCGAGAAGTGCCACCTAGGAGCAGGAAGCGCACTTGCCGGCCTGCCTTGGTCCTGAACTGCCTAGCTTCCAGAACTGTAAGAAATGTACAACTATCTTAAATTATTTTTGTTTTGTTGGCACAGGGTCTCACTACGCAGTCGGGCCCCCAGTGATCCTTCTGTCTCAGCCTGCCCAGCGCTGGGGCTGCAGGTGTGCCCCACCACGCCGGTTCAGGCCAGCGCAGCATGCACTACTGGGAACGGAACCCATCCCGCACGTGCTCGGACGGCCCAGCTCAGCCATGTCTAGCTTTTGTACGCTGCCTACTATCTGGGTTGTTTTTTTTTTTTTTTTTTTTGCGGAACCGGGGATTGAACTCAGGCCCTTGCGCTTGCCAGGGAACCACTTATTCCACTGAGCCATCTCCCCGACCCCCTATCTGGGGTTTTGTTATGGTATCCCAGATGGACTAAGAGATGTTTCATACAGTTTTGACACAAAAAATGACACAATAAAGTGAAAAATGACAAAATAAATATTTGATCAAGTAGCTACCTTACCCCCATTCTAAGACAATGAGTATGTTTCTCTCTTTATATTCAGCCAGGTGTGGTAGCGCATGCCTGTAATCCTAGCACTCAAGAGGCTGAGGCAGGAGGATCATCAGGAGCTTGGGGCCAGCCTCAACTACAGTGAGACCCTGTCTCAAAAAACAAAAACGAACATCAACAAACATATAGACCCTGTCTAAGCAAATGAAAGGTTTTTTTCTGTGTTTTAGGGAAGGGTCTACAGGGTGTTCAGGGTCTCACTACTAGATCGGACTCAGAGTGATTCTCCTGTTTACAGTCCCCCAAGTGCTTGGATGACGGGCACACACCACCACGCCCAGTCTCCATTGCTGTCTCAGCGCACCCCGGGGGTGGGGCTGGCACAACAGGCCTGGGGATCGAACCTCAGCCCCTGCGGCTGCTTGCAGGCGCTTTAATCCGCTGAGGTAGTTGGCCGGCCCTAAAATTCTGACATTCTTGATAAGCATATTTACAGAAGTGCCACATCTGGCTGAGAAAACAAGCACGTATTGCACAAGGCCCGAAGAGACATGCACTGTAACTGGGACGTTTATCTTTTGAGTTATTAAAGCTGGACTTGATCTTGATTATTTTGTCTATTTTTCATCCTTGCTGTTGAATTTCAAACATTAATACAAGGAGCCTCTAGGACTTACACGTTCAGATGTTTCTTTCTGATAATTCCAGCACTTCTTCCAAATTCTGTACGGCTCAGAAAGCTCTCGGTATGCTAACAGTTGTGTCACTAGACTTGGCCAAGGACTAAGCGACGACTGCCTGCCTGCGCCCTGGAGGCCCCATCAGATTTCAAGGCAAAGGTGTTCCGCTAGGGACCTTTACAAGCTCCTCACGCTATGGATGAGAAGAGCACATACTGGACACTACTGCAGAAAACATTCCTTGCTCTTGTGCCTTTAGAGCATCTTCCCCGGGGAAGACACCTAACCGCCCACTGCTGGGGGTCAGGACACAGGGAATCGGGGTCTGACTCAAACCAGTGAGTCTTCATCCTGCTTCGGGACATTCTTACTTGGGTCTGTGTTGGTTCATGCACTCCATTTATCAGAATGACACAAAAATACCTCGTGCACGCGTCTCAAGTGACACCCCCGGGAGGCGGCTGCACACTTGCCTTCCAGCCTGCCCCGGGGGCAGGCAGTACCGCATCATGCCCGCGCTCAGGGTTGTCTTAGGGTTGATCACGACCAGCTCAAATGCAGGGCTGCCCCAGGACTCAGTCTGTTTGGCACAGGGATGACTCAGGACAACAAACAGGAGCCCCTGATTGAGGAGAAAAATAACCAAATAACCACTGAAAGAAGGCTGGCAGCGAGAAAGCCAAGTTCCCAGGACCAGCCGCTGGTTCAGACAGGTGCTAGCGGGAGTCACCGGGAGTCACCAGGCCACACCTCCAGGTCTCCTGGCCCGGTCAGGCAGCAGGGCCTGGCCACGCATCAGAGGGCCCTGCACACACCAGCGCTCCGCATCACGGAGACATCGGCGTAGGCAGAGGACGCGTAAGCAGCAGGGCCCTGCACACACACCTAGCACCCCCAGCCAATTTTAGACAGTCTCATTACGTAACACCCATGAGGCTCAAATGTATGATCCTGCTGCCTCATCCTTCAGAGTAGCTGGGACTGTGAGTGTGTGCCACTGCACTTGGCCAGAAGGAATTTTTAAAATTTTTTAATCTTTCATTTATTTATTTGATAGAGGGTCTCACTACGCAGCTTGGACTCGTAATGATCCTCCTGTCAGCCTCCCTAGTGGTGGGATTACAGGCTTGCGTCACCACACCCGGTTTCAGTGGCCAGCACAGTATGCAGGACCAGTACCAGTACCAGTACCAGGGAACAAACGCTGGTACCTGTGCTTGTCAGGCAGGCACTTAGACTGCAGAGCTATCACCCAGGCCTTCAATGGTTTTTGAGACAGGGTCTCACTGTAGTCACGCTGGCCTCAAGCTCCCTTTGTGGCACAAGCTGGCCTCAAATTCGTGTGATCCTGTCTCAGCCTCCCAAGTGCACCCCTATGCCTAGCCGAATTAATTTGCTATATAGAAAACCACTGAGAATTTTAAAATGTTAAACACCATACATTTAATAAAGGTTTAAAAACTACAATCCAAAGGCCAACTCTGGCCTAACATTCATTTTTGTGTGACCCATGAGCTAAGAATGTTTTTGATATTTTGAAACAGTTGAAAAAATAAATCAGAAAATGAATAGTACTCTGTTCATCCCCAGAAATACTGGTGTTTTTTGGGGGGTTTTGTTTTGGTCTTTTTTTTTTTTTCTCTCTGTATTTTAGGGAAGGGTCTACGGGGTGTTCAGGGTTTCACTACTAGATTGGACTCATAGCGATCCGCCTGTGTAGAGCCTCCCAAGAACTGGGATTACAGGCTCATGTCACCATGTCCAGTCTCAATTGCTGTCTCAGTGCACCCTGGGGGCGGGGCTGGCAGGGCAGGCCCAGGATTCAAAACCCCAGTCCCTGTGCCTGCTTGCAGGCATTTTACTCTGCTGAGCTATTTGCTGGCCCTGTTTTTGTCTTTTTGAAATATGGTCTCACTATGCACTTCAGGCTGGTCTTGAATTCACAATGAACTTCAAATTTTACTTTCTATAAACTGAATTGAATGCAGCCAAAACTATTGTATTATCTGAGGCTGATTTTGTTCCGTGATGGAGAAGTACAGTATTTACAACAGAGAATGTATTTCTAGTGGACCTGAAAATATTTCTTTTCTGGTCCTTTAGGGAAAAAGCATGCGAATCCCTGTAGCAAACAACAGTGTAATAAGTAATAAACCACTGTTTGGGTGTGCAGCTCAGTGGAAGAACCCTTGCTTTTCTCAGCAAATGCAAGCCCAGGGCTTAATCCCTAGTATTGCAAAGTAAATGAAGAACAAAAAACTATTTGTGAAGGTTAAGTGGGGGGCTGTTACTATCTAAATAGTTGTGTTAGCGGCTGGCCTGAGAGCTCAGTGGACTAAAGCGCCTGCTTAGGCAGAGCGCAGTGTCAGGTTCAATCCCCGGAGTGCCATGCCAGCCCTACTCCCAAGGCACACTGAGATGGCGATTGAGACTAGGCACAGTGGTGTGCACCTGTAATCCCAGTGCTTTGGGAGGCTAAAAACAGGAGAATCAGTATGAGTCCAACCTACATAGTGAGACGCTGTAGACCCTAAATACCGGAAAAACAAACAAACCCTAAATACCGGAAAAACAAACAAACAAATAAATATTTGTGTTAAATTATTCTTTTTAAATATAGTCCAGTGATCCTCCTGCCTAGCCTTCCAAATGCTGGGATTATAGGCATACACCACCATGCCTGCCCTTATGTGAAATATTTCAATATCAAGTAAATATTAATGTTGTAATACAAAAGATAAAATTAAATTCACATTAACTGAATTCTAAGGAGAAATTTAATTCCCTTTTATTTAAAGGATGAGAGGAATTAGGCTCAGCATTATGTGATGGCCAGGCATGGTGGCCTAGAATGCTAGCCCTTCAGGAGGCTGAGGCAGAAAGGGCGAAAGCTGGAGCTCAGCACGGGCAACGTAGCAACTTGGTAGGGCTGTGCTCAAAATGGAATGGGTGGGACAAGACGGAACAGGACGTGGGAGGGGATGCAGACTGGGCTATAGCTCAGTCCAAATCCCAAGTTCAAGCACCGGATTAAAAACACGGGGTTTTTGTACTGGGAATTGAATCAGGCCCTTGCCCTCGCCAGGCAGGCGCTCATGCTGCTGAGCTATTTCTCCAACCCCTAACAGTCTGTGTTTCTTGGGATTATGGCGCAGACTTTTCTCTGCTCACATAACTTCTCTGTTTAGGTCAGTCCACAGTTCCTGAGGCTAGGAGAGCTGCTTTCTGAGTGCTGAGTCTGGGTGCAGGCGTCCTCCCAGAACCACCGGTCTCTGCTCAGCACCAGCCTGTCACCAGTGTCTCCACCTGGGACTTCAGGTGTGGCCTCGCAGGTAGTCGTCTTCATTCTTGGACAACGCCTCCAACCAGCTCGGATGTCAACGCTGGGAAGCAGGCGAAGTCTGCTGGCTTCGCTGAGAGCAGTAAGTCCCAAGAGAGAAGCATGTGCCGGACCCTCACCCGGGCAGCAGCCTCCTCCGTAGCGTAGGCCCTTTATAGCAATGTGGCTGGAGTCAACACACATTTCCCTGGATAGAAATATGCCTCTCATACAAGGCACACTTCTTAGGGCAGAGTCTCAGCTGTGGACAAGTGTTTGTTTTTAAGCCATACAGCCCCAAATTTGGTAAGCCATAACATTTTTTTTTAAATTTTTATTTATTTGTGTGTGTGTGTGTGTGTGTGTGTGTGGCCAGCTCAGCCCACCGGGGGCGGGGCTGGCTGGCATGTGGTGCTGGGGGATTGAACCGCAGTCCCTGTGCTTTGCTAAGCTTGTTCTAAGTAGGTGCTTTAGACCACTGAGCCATCTCACCAGCCCTAAGCCATAACATTTTAATTAACTTCAAAACGTAAGCAACAAGGAAGGTTTGTTAATTACTATGGATACTGTCCCCACTGGTGAGACCAATAATCACACGAAGTAGACATGCAGTGGTCCCACAGGGTTACTTACCATTTCAGAGTAGGCTTTGTGGCAGACTGTGGCCTGGTAAGAATTATCAATGGACATCTTTTTCAGGAGTTGACCAGTTTTTAAATTCCTTAGACATCAAAAAAAAAAGAAAGAAAGAAAAGAAAAAGAACAGTTGATGGCATTCTCCCAGCAAAAATGGCTTTCACAAAAGCAGTTCGCTTATCACAGCCCCTCTTGGGGGTAACCAGGGGAAGGAGGAAGGGAAAGGTACTTCTGTTTGTTTCCTCACAGATTAGCGATCCGCAGAACTCCAGGCGAACAGTGTGATTTAATAGCTTAGACTGAATCTATTGATCTCCCAGGGATAAATGTCCCCAAATTCCTTGACAGGCAGGGCAAGGGGTGCATGCCTGGAATCCCAGCAAAGGCTGCGGCAAGAGCCTGTACTACAAAGCGGGTTCAAGGCCAGCCTAACCTGCATAATGAGGCCTTGTGTCAGAAACAAAGCAAAACCACAGTGCTTGAGAACAGATTTCCATCACCTCTTGTTTGCCTTCGGTACGCAGGATTGAGCCCAGGCCTTCACGCTGACCCACATCCAGGGTCCTCTCTTGTGGAGACAGGTTCTTGCTGTGTTGCTAACTTCCCCAGACTGACTCAAATTTGAGATCCCCCTGCCTCAGCCTTCCAGAGGGTTAGGGTTACAGGTATGCATCCTCAGGCCTGGGCTGTTTTTTATTTTCAGACAGAAATAGAGTTCTACCCTGCAGTCAGCAAAGCGGCGGCAACCGTGGTTACCTTATCACGAAGTTGTTAACTAATTTGGTTCCTATAACTGTGTGTGTATATTAAATTGCATCTTAGGCACAATACATTACAAAAGCTAGGTTCCCCTGAAGAACACTGGTTTTTGTTTGTTCAAGTAAACAGTTAACCTGAACCGAAACTTCAAACGCTGCGGCTCCAGTTCAGCCCTCCCGCGCTGCACCAAGTCTGCCCGGCACGCCGTGCTGGGCCCAGCTGGGTAAGCTGGGTGGTTATACTCAGCACACAGCTCCCTTCCTTTTGGCTTTCTCCTTTCGGGCCTTTAATCTCTTCCTTCCCAGCTGCCGGGGCTGCTCTGAACACTGTACTTGCAGCCGGTAGGACGGGGTCCTCCACTTAGCGGGCCCGTAGCCACCCAGTGGTCAGACTGGGACCCTTCTCCTGGCTTAAAGCCATAGGATCAAGAAATTTGCTCAGTTCCATTTTGTCCCCTTCCTCTTTTGTGGGGGGTTCGTGGGGGCTGGAGACTGAACCCAGAGCTTTGTGTATGGTGAGCACGCTAACGAGTTACACCCTCAGCTGTTCCTTTTTGCGACAGGGTCTCACTCAATTGCCCAGGAAGGCCCTGAATTCACAATCCTCCTGCCTCAGCTTCCCGGGGAGGAGCTGGGCAGGGCCACCACCACTGGCCCCACCTCTGCTAGGTGTGGAAAGCCCCGCCACGGTCTTCCTTCTTTTCCTGCTCTGGTGCCTTTGGAGAGTCACTTTTTATATTCTGTCTACAGCTTGCGGTTATTAGAAATGGGAGGCTCATCTGCCAGATGCTACTGTCATTAAGCAGAAATGACTGCAACTTGGACAATAAAATTCCATTTTTATGAAAACAGCCTACGCAGATTAATCTTTTTCAAAAGTATATAGCATCTGACAGTAAAACACAAAATAACCACCATCACATTTATGGGCAGTCTCTTCCCTGATCTCCACAGCCCTGTGCAGTTGAAGGCCCGTCCTCCTGGACAGCCGAGGGGCCTGAGGGCGGAGGACAGCTTACCAGATGACAAAGCTGTTCCCGGCAGTGGAACCGAGCAAAGCTTCCTGCATCCCTTGGAGCTCAGCAAAAGTCAGAATAGTTTCTTCGGGGGACATCAAAAATTGTTTTTCCTTGCCTCTGCATTTTAAAAAAGTATTAAAAGTAAGTACTTTGTACCAAAGCAGTTTCTAAATAGCTATTCAACACACAGCAACACTATGCATAACAAAACTACACACAACAAAGATTAGCACCAAAATACATGTGTGTATATACATATATATATTTCCAAAACAGAAAATATGTATCCCAATCTTTCTACAAATGAACATATAATTCTTTCACATTATATCTACTTGGACACATTGCAAGTACCTCAGATTTATCTCATCCAATATTAACCTCTAAACTTCTCTTTAAATCTCATTTTCAGACTGCAGATAAAGTTCAGTGGTGCAGTGCCTGCCCAGCAAGCACAAGACTCGAAGTTTCATCCTTGGTACCAACCCCCCCCACCAAAAAAAAAAAACAAAGCCTCCTTTCTCAGCTGGGTGTGGTGGTACATGCCTGTAATCCCAGCACTCTGGGAGGTTGAGGCAGGAGAATCACAAGTTTGTGGCTAGCCTAGGCAACTCAGGAACATTCTCAAAATGAAAAATAAACAAGGGCTGGGGATGTGTTCAGTGCAAAGGCCTAGTCCCACCAAAAACCAAAACAAGACCCAAAGTCTGTTGCTAGGAAACACGGATGAGCAATAATAAAGGTGGCCTGGAGGTGTAGCTCAGGGGGACAGCACACACTTAGCAGCCCGAGGCTCAGGGCTCAAACACACACACTCTCTCTCTCTCTCTCTCTCTCTCTCTCTCTCTCATGATGTGGCAGCTAGAGGAGATGCTCTGAGCTCAGCTGTCTATACGGTGAACTGGAGTCATCCACAGGTGCCTAACCAATAGTATGCGGGCCTAGGGTTCAAGGAAGAGCCAGAGCAGCCACCACACGTGGAACGAGGAAAGGTGCTTCTACTGCTGAAGGAAGAGACACAGAGCCGGCAAAGGGGGCCAAAACAGGACACGCAGCAGCCTCCTTACTCTGCGGATCCCTTCCCTGCCACGACGAGCTCCCACCTCTAACCTGCTTCTGGAGTGTCACCCAGAGTTGAGGCACACTATGCGACTCTCATGGCAGAAAAACAAGAGCCGAGAAGTCCGCTCTCCCCGCAGATCGTGCTACTGCGCCCCGAGTTTTCTTACCCTGCTCCTTCTGCAAGGGTCACGACCTCTACTTGCTGATCACAGCCTGCCCCGCCGCCGCCGCCGCTGCTGACGAGCCTCCTCCTCGGCAGGCCGAGCACAGCTCTCACAGTTCCAGATCTCAGCAGTTGCTGCTTCTCACCGCCATCATCTGAGGAGCAAGACAGTGCCCTGAAGCAATCACAGAACACGGCAGCAGTGAGGAGTGAGCCTGCTAGTCCGCACGCACGTGTTAAAACTTCGATCAGGGATGTCATTTTATTTATTTTTGTTATAAAAACAAAAACCTCTTTGAAATCTAAATTCAGATTCATCAAGACTGGCTCTCACTTGAAGATTTATTTTGAATATGAATTCAAAACAAGCCAACAAAGATAAAGGCAAGTAAGTTTACGTACCTGATTTCTCTGATTTCCAAATTTCCCAAGGCTACAAACACAAGGTTATAAACATCAGGCACTGGGACTATCTGTAACACCGGAACCTGTGTGAACAAAGCAGACAATTTAAGCAGCTGGAACATCCGCGCACAGCACAGCACCTGCACCTTAGCCCTCCCCTCAAAGGCAATCTCTGCTTCTAACAACAGGGCAAACTTAGGTGAATTCTAGCAAGCAAATGAAGAGAACATCACACAGCCATTAAAAATTATAAACGGGGCAAGGTGCACTGGCACAGGCCTGTGATCCTAGTGACCTGGAGGCTGACACAGGCGGACCACAACTGAAGAGGCCGGCCCAGGCAACTCAGCAAGACCTTGCCTAAAAACAAAGAACAGAGGATGTAGCTGTATGGGAGAGCACCCTTGAGTTTGCTCCTCTGTACCACTAAATTAGTAATTAATCAAAACCAAAATGTGTATACAAAAATTACACATTGAAGGGGCCGGGAAGATGGCTCAGTGGAATAAGCGCTTCCCTGGCAAGCGCAAGGGCCTGAGTTCAACCCCCGGTTCCGCCAAAAAAAAAAAAAAAAATTACACATTGAGCTGGAAGCACTTGCCTAGCATGTGTGAGGCCCTAAGTTCAGTTCTCGGCATGGCAAAAATACCTAAGTACAAAGTGTACTTCCTGGGTGGTGAGACCCTATACCACCACACAAATAAAAAGTTAGAAAATAAAGAAGTCTCTGCATCCTGCAACCCCCCAAAAGTGGCTGACTACTTTTATCGACCTTCAATACATTCCTGCATGAAAGAGGCAGAATAGTTTTGACACTAATGACTGAAAGCAGAGATAAAAATGAAACCTTGGTTAGAGATCTCCAGTTTAGTTAAAAATTTTTATAGTGCATATTAATGGTACATGATTATATCCATTGGAGGGAGTGTGTACATGTTGTTGGTTCTTTTACACCCAACAACCCTCTTCCGTCTCTCCATCTCTTGTTCCCTTCTGTGTGTCGGGGGAGGGGCAGAGGGTACTGAACCCAGGGGCTACATCACTATCCTTTAATTTTTCCTTTTTATATTTTGAAACAGCGTCTCACTGAGCTGCTAAATTGTTTAGGTTGGGCCAGAGCTTGCAACCCTCCCTCAGCCTCCCAGAGTGCTGGATCACAGGTGTGCACCATGCCTTGTGAGATGCCCATCTCTTAAAAAAAGAAAGAGCAGAGCAAAACCCGATCAAGTTTTGGGGCTAGGAGTGCGGCTCAGTGGTAAGCGAGCGTGATTAGTACACACAAGGCCTAGGTTCAACCCGCAGCACCTAGATTAACGCACAAGACCACAGTCACTTCCTAAAGAAGTATTTATCGAGCTCCTCTGGGAAAGCACAGCCCCGGAGGCTGTTAGCACAGCGGAGCAGGGCTGAAGCATCAGCAGGTGTGAAGAACACATAGACGCACATATAGGGAAAGCCAGAGAGAAAAATCCTAAGCACACCATGACTGCTACCATGAAAAATACGGATGAAGGTAGACAGAGGCTACAAGGAGGGCTGGGAGGCAGTTGGCAGTCCATGCACCTGCCTGGCAAGCACAAGGACCTGAGTTCAATGCCCTGCTGGCCCCAAACTGGCAGTGGTGGCACACGCTTGTAATCCCAGCGCTGGGGGGCCGAGAAGAAGGATCGCTACCCACCCAGGCTGCACAGTGAAACCCTCTACCAAATAAATAAATAAATAAATAAATAGGGAGGACTAGCAAGAAGCACTTGGAGAAAAGAAACAGAAATAATGCTCCGGTGCACGGCCAGCCTAAACACCAGAACACCACACCTCCTTGCTCCCCCATAGGTCTGCTGTCCAGCCCGCCTCTGGATACACACGTGGCAATGCTCCAGAAGCGCAAGTCTACGGTGGACCAGGCGGGGGCAGAGGAGCGCTCGCCATGCCTCTTCGCTTTAAGACGCAGGAAGCCGGGCCAGACGGCAATCCTGCTGTGCTGTCCACTCTCTCGTCACTCAAGTGACCACAGAGATGTCCTTCTGCTCCAAGATTCTGACTTACCTCCGCGAAGGTCCACGTCTGAGTTTTTTCCCACTGACAAGGGTCCACATGTTTCCAAAGAGAAACGACATATTCACAAGCAGTCACGACACACGGCTCTCTCAATCCAGCTTCCTCCCACCACATGACACTCACATCCACGGAGCAGGAACCTGAAGGATTCTGACACAGGGTGGCAACACAGGTTATGTTAAGCAGATACCCGAGGTGTGTGTTTTAAATTTCTTCTTCTTTTGTCTCCTTTTTTGAAGTACAGGGGATTGAACTTGGAACCTTGAGCTTGCCAGGCAGGTACTTAGGCCACTGAGCTATCTCCCTGGCCCGTTTTGAAGAGTAAGTATGAAAAGCAAAGAATTGCAAGGCTTATATAAAATACTAAGTAATTAAGATCAAAGTTTCACAGAGGTCAAAGGAAAAAGCTTTGTGGGCCTTACACACTATCAAAAATCGCCTGTGCACACTCATATAATGATGGACTTAAAATGTCCAGAATGGGACAGATCAGTCTCACCACACAAAAAAATCCCATACAAACTTAGCCATCTGGAAAGTACACACCCCGATGAACCACTCAGGGAGTAACTGAAACCACACGCAACAACCGGTGCCGGCGAACCTTCTAGAGATGAGGGCCCAGCGGCAACCCAAGCCCACCCACTCGCGGCACAGACAGTGCTGTGGCTAAACCCGAATACTGAGGTTTTAGTTTAGGAGAAACAACCCATGCCTTAATATCTTTGTCTTTTTTTGTATTAGTAAGGGTGTACAGGGTCTTACTACGCAGATCAGACTTGTAGTGATCTGCCTGTGTTCAGCTTCCCAAGCGCTGGGATTACAGGAACGTGCCACCACGTCCAGTCTCATCGGCCTCAGGGTGCCCCAGGGGCAGGGCCAGCACAGCAGCCCTGGGGATTGAACCCTGGCCACTGCGTCTGCCTAAGCAGGCCCTTCAATCGGCTGAGCTATTTGGCAACATCTTTGTTTTATTCTTGTTGGTGGAACTGGGGACTGAACTCAGTCCCTTGCACTTGCCCGGTAAGCACTTACCCTACTAAGCCATCTCCCCAACCCCAAACATGTTTGTCTTAAAAGGAGAACAGCACAAGAGCTGTTGTCCACCACAACAGACTCGGATGCAGTCTGGGAGGGAACTGTGTAGCGAATCCTGCAGAGCGCCACACTTAACCATTTATGAACATTAATCTAAAGTATTTAAAATTGACTAAAGAGTAAACAGGTGAATCACTGTGAGTGTACTCTAGTAGTGAGACCCTGAACACCCTGTAGACCCTTCCCGAAAGTACAAAAAAAAAAAAAAAAAATTGACTCAAGAATAGCGTGGAAAAGCATCAGCGCTTAGGTATTACTATGAATCTTTTGGTTTTTTTGCAGTACTGGGGATTGAACTTGGACTTTGAGCTTGCTAGCAGGTGCTTATTCTACTGAGCTATCTCCCTGGCCCACTATGTATCTTTTATTTGAATTAAATTTTTTTTTTTTTTTTTTTTTTTGGTGGCACTGGGAAAAGAACCCAGGGGTGCTGAATCAGTGAGCTACATTCCCAGCCCTTTCTCATTTGAGGCAGGGTCTTGTGAAGTTTGCAGGCCGGCCTGCACCCACCTTGGCAGGCTTGGAGCACTGCCTCGGCACTATGTGCCTTCTCTAGAAAAGGACTCCAGAGCTCGGAGGCGGCCAATTTCCCAGCTGGTCTCTGGCGGAAGCACGTCACATGGACTTGAAGTTCTTCCCTCTGGGCCACTGGCTCTCAGCTGGAGAGGCGTCACGCCCCACCCCCATCCCAAGGCCACTCAGTAAGGTCTGGAGACATTTCTGGCTTACCACACTGCGAGGAGGGACCATCCACAACACCAAAATGGAGCACTGCTACCCACCTGAAGTTGCCATAAGTGCTTCTCTTAGAAACACTAGATCATCTGGAGAGCAGAGGCATGGGTGACTCCCAGCTCACTCTGTTAAAGGCCTGACTTGAATTGAGATGCTAACTGAGTTCTTTAGCTCAAAGGGTCCTTTGCAATAGCTTGACACGAAAGGTTCAGCAGGAGAGCTCGGAACCTCAGCACAGGCAACGTTATGAAAGGTTTCAAATCTACTTTTCTGACTCTGCTTACTCTTTCATAGTACTAAAAAGCAGGACACTCCAGGCCTGCCTGGTAGCGCAAACCTGAAATCCTACCACTCCGGGAGGCTGAGGCAGGAGAGCTACAAGTTTGAGCCCATGCTGGGCCACTCAGTGACACAGTAAGACCCTGAGGCAAAAAGAAAAGAGAGGAGAGAAATGAATGGCTGGGGATGCAGCTCAGTGTGAAGGCCCTGGATTCAAACTCAGAAACAACACACACACACGCGCGCACACACACAGAGGACAGGAAGCTACAGGACCCAATTCTTCTCAAACTGCTTACTAATGAAGTATGTTACACGTAAGATACAAGACACATGATTAACAAAATATTCTTCTGACCTTTAACTGTGAAACCAACTGCAGGCTGCCCGCGTCGAGGCTGTTGCCTACAGGAAGATCCGCCGTTTCGGTCTGTGGAAACAAGGTCACACCCTAAGCTACACTTACCTGTCGCGTCGGCCCACCTTCCTTACACACCAAGAACTCCACCACGCTGGTCATTTCGATCATCGCACCAAAGTTCCACATGCAACAGTTTCACTGATGAAAAATTAGGACCCCTTCACATTTAAAACTACATACTTTATTTCATTTTTTAATTTTTAGGTACCAGGGTTTGAACTCAAGACCTTTTGCTTGCCAGGCAGGCGCTTATGCTGCTGAGCTATCTCCCCAGCCCAAAAATATATATTTTAATTAACTTCAATTTCTTCAGCAGAAGCTAAATGTTTACAACAAAGGCATGTCAAAGAAACATGTTAAAGTATTCCCAGTACCACAGGCCAACTTGAGGCTGTCACACTTTCCATATTCTTTATGGTAATTCATTCTTTCAGAAAAGATGTCATAGAAGAAGCCACTGCTGGGTGCGGTGACTCACACCTGTAATCCCAGCACACGGGAGACTGAGGCAGGAGAAGTTTGAAGCCAGCCTAGGAACTACAGCAAATTCTGGGCCAGTGTGAGCTACTTAGCAAGGTTCTGCCTCGAAACCAAAAACAAACAAAAAGCTGCCACTGTACCTGTTGAGGGGAACACTCACGCAACGCCAGGCATGAACTTCCACAGGGCTCATTTTCTCTGGCATTAAACAGCTCAGGGGGTGGTGCTGCTGGGAGGCCAGAGTCACTGTCACAGGCCTGCTGCCCTTGCCTGTCTGCCATCTGCCAGGTGGCATCCAGCAGCGATGGGCCCGCTAAATGGCCACACAGTTCACCATCTCTGGCAACGGCGGCTGTGCACTGCATCTGAGAAGGCTGCGGACCAGCGCACGTCTGTCCCCCTTCAGCAGACAGCTTTCCTGAGTCTGCCTGGGAGCCCCAGGCGGGAGTAGGGCCTACGATGGGGAAAGCGGGCGAACACAGGCCTGCAGCAGGCGGGTCACTACTGTCAGGCACTGAGGTATTTAAAGAAGTGAAAAGCAGTATGGAGGAGGAAAGGCTCTTGTCTGTGGACTGGCACTGCTGGTCTGGCATTTGAGGATGCGCTTCTTCTGGGACACCCAGGTCCTCTTCCAAGTCCTGTACCACTGCACCTATCCGCTTAGGCATCAGGCCCTGCGGAGCACTGTTTCTCTCTTTCAGATGTCTCTCTCTGCGCATTTTTGAGCCAAGAGGCTTGCTGGGTTTTTCAGAGCAGGACTTCAGCTTTTCAAGCTTAAGAGACCCAAAATCTGCATCAGGTAACTCAAAGTCTGTTGTGCTGAGGAAGGACAGCGGCAGCCTTTGACTCAGCACTTCCGGCTTAGGAAGAGGAGAGGCGAAGGAAGCACCATGAGCCGCAGGAGGACGCGCTTCCTTCTGACAGCGACCTTCCTTCCCTAAAACAGAAAAGCAAGCAGTGATAATGGTAACAACGCCCAGCGAGAGGCACTAATGTCCAACATGGTAGGATTCTACGCTCCAATAGGACACAAACTGCTCAGCGCTTCTACCCATGACTTTCATTTTTTCTTGGCTGGAGCTGAACCCAGGGCCTTCACACTGAATTACTTCCCCAGCCCTTTTTTTATTTTGAAATGGGATCTCGTTAAGTCACTCAATTGCCTAGGCTGGGCTCAGACTTGCAGCTTTCCTGTTTCAGCCTCCATGGGAGTACAGACATGGGCCACCTCATCTGGCCCCATCTGACTTTGGACTCCGGATAAAGGATTTAGATGATCGCTGAGTGGGGGGAAAGCCGGCAGGTATTCTTGCTTGCATAGGATGCAAAATAACGTGGTGCTGGCAGTGTCAACTGGTGGAAGACTGGGGATGAGGCTAGGCTTAACCTGGCCTGCTGTGCAGCCTGAGGGGGGCTGCCTCTCCCTGCTCCTTCCCCTGAGAACGACCTGGACTGAACACCTCGAGCCTCCTTCCCACCCCCAAAGACAATTCCAGCCAGGCGTGGCAGTGCGTGCACGCAGGGGGCTGAGGCAGGAGGACCGCCAGGCTTCCAGGCCAGCCCAGGCTACCCAGAGAGATGGTCTCCAAGAAAAAGACTCCAGCAGGCTACTGGAGGATAATCCACAAAACGCTAGCTCTTCTCACACAAGAACTTGGTTCTCTTTCCAAGAAGTGCTTTGTTGCTGTGCCTGCAATCCTATCATATTTAAGATGTAACTGCATCAAACGATGAATGGCTAGACACGTGGGCCACACAAGGAGCAGTGTTACTCTGCCACAAAAGGAAAGAAGTGCTGTTACAGGCAAGCTCCTTCTGGACACAACTTTCTTACAATGAAAGAAATTCATAAAAAAAAGAAAGAAAGAAATTCATTATTAAATTAATTGGGCTGGCCAGATAGCTCAGCAGATTAAAGAGCCTGCTTAGGCAGACACAGGGATTAGGGTTCAACCCCCAGAAGGCCGTGCTGGCTGCACCCCTGGGTGCACTGAGATGAGACTGAGACTGAGACTGAGACTGGGTGTGGTGCGCACCTGTAATTCCAGAGCTTAGGAGGCTGTAAATAGGCGGATCACTAGGAGTCCGATCTAGCAGTGAGACCCTGAACACCCTGTAGACCCTTCCCTAAAGTACAAAAAAAGATGAAAAAAGTTAATTCTATCTTTACTTGCTATCTTCCAAAACTGTGTGCTCCACAGACTGCAAAGGTTGCATTATGTATTAGATCTAGGGCTGGGGAGATAGCTTGGTGGTCTAAGCACCTGCCTGGCGAGTGCGAAGACCCTGATTTAATTCCTAGTACCACATGCTATGCTGGCCGCAGAATCTAGGCATGCTGTGCTGCCCACTGAAGCTGGGCATGGTGGCACACGCCTGTAATCCTAGTGCTGGGGAAGCTGAGACAGGAGGATCACTACAAGTCGGAGTATTACATATAATATATACTGGTATATAAGATACACACTAGCATATTTAGTACATATTATATATGGATTATATATTATACACTAGTATACACAATATAGCGTACAATATTATATATGATCTAAAAGGTTGTTCAGGCCTTTGCATTACATGATCTTTTTTTCTTTTCTGAGACAGGGTCTGGCTGGCCTTGAGTTCACTTTGTAGCCCAGGCTGGTCTCAAACTTGCAACATTAATCACTTCTAAGAGCTTTTCAGTGGACTCTCAGTGTAGACAAGTTTCCCACCACTGAGCCACACCCACAGGCCTGGATTCTCTAAGATACGTAAAAATTCTACCCGCAAAGAATTATATACTGTAGCTGAACAGACACTGATTTTAGTGAGCACCCAGCATATTTTTCTTTGTAGTGTTAACTTTTTCAATCTCATTAGTAAAGGAAAAATAAATTTTAAAAATCACATTAGTGATATCTGGTATCATTCTAATTAATTAAAAGTCAATTCCCTGGGCCAGGGAGATAGCTCAGTGGCTCAGTGCCTGCCTTGCAAGCACAAGGTCCGGAGTTCAATTCTTCCTGGTACCAAAAAAGAAAAAAGTCAATTCCCCATGCCTTCCTGTCATCTGGATGTGAAGATAAAAACAAGGCCATCTTGGGTGGGGCTGCTGGGGTGAGTCAGCGAGTTATTATCTGTGTAGCACTGTGGGCTGTGAGTGGTGTGTGTGGTGGTACCGGCCTCCGAACCACTGAAGCCAGGGCCTTCCCACTAGTAAAGCCCCAGCCCACCTTTTACTTTGAGTTGGGGTCTTACTAAGTCACTCAGTTGCGCCCGCCAGGCTTGCACGATCGTGTTCCCGCATCACCCTCCCACAGCAACGGGATTTCAGGCCTGCGCCAGGGAGCCTGGCTGCGCACCGGCAGCATCAGCACTGTTACACACAACCTTCCTTGCCCTTACCTCTCCTCCTACCACGCGTATCTGCCTTTCCATCCTGATGCTTGTGCAATGTGACTTCTTCCTCGGACGCACTAGCAGAGAAAGTGCCGGAAGCTGGCAGAAGCAGCTTATGGTGGTCGAGAGCTGAGGGACTGGCTGATTTTCTTTTTTTTCTATTGCAGGGCTGCGAAACAGCTTTCCTAGAATAGTCCTCACCGCCAGCGGGTCCAGGAGCAGAGCTGACTTCAGGTAATGAGATAAACTCCAGAGGGCTTTCTGAAGTTGGGAGAGCTGGGCTTGAGGCTGACATCCTAACTTCACTCTCACCAGTTTCTTCGTTGGAAAGCTTTATACCTTTAGTTGCTTCCTTAACTTTATTTTTAAACCCTTTCCTCTTGATGCCCAAATGATTCTGAATCACAGCTTGCAGGGCCGCGTTCCTCTGCTCACGGGACATGCGGCGCGTTGTTCTCACGTAGTACTCCGCAGGAAAGACGAGGCCTTCAAGCACCGTGCAGGAGTGCACTGGATTTTCCGCACACACGGTAGCGACTGCCTGCAGGCTACGATTTTTAGGTCGGCTTGGAAGTTCATCTGCCTCAAGATTGACACTTCTACTACTGAGACTATCTCCGGGCGATGTGAGAGACTTCTCCGTGTGACTGTCTTCATTTACAGCGCGGATTTCACCTGCTGCTGAGCTGCTCTGGGCAAGTTCATTTACAGAGCCTGCACAACTGCTCTCTAAATTAGGACCTGCGGGCTGCTGGCTCCTTGTACTCCCAGCTTCATCTAATACCGAACTGTCTGTGCAGACAGTCATTTTCGTGCCTTGTGTTTCCAGGCTTATGGGTGAAATAGGCTTAATATTTTTCACCCCCTGAGAAGTAAGTCCATAGTGACCTTCCGGAGGCATGCGTTCAAGACGCTGCCTCTTGCTGCTGTCTGATAAAGCATGCAAAGGAACTGCAGGCTCCTTGAAAGCACTGTTCCCTCCTGAGGACACATCAACACCTCTTTCCGACTTGGCAGTTGGTGGAATTGATTCACACTCCCCGTCAGCTTCTGAAACTGGTGCCGAAAAATCTGGAATTTCAGATTCAGGACTTGAAAGGTGAGTTTCTGCAGCTGCTGATAGCCTAGGACTTTTGTTACTGACTGCTTCCTGTCTCCTTGATCTCTCGTGAGACAGCATGAGCGAGCTGGCTTCATGGCAGCCTTCTCTTCCCTGGGAAGTCAGTGTCCTCCTTGGCTGCAGATGTCTCCCGGGCGGCTCAGGGGGTCTTTCTTCACCGACAGGATCAGGGACCTTGCGGGGTGAACGTTCTCGGGTGCCACCTGGCCTGTGTAAACATAACCCTTCTCCCAGGCCATCTTCATAGCTAAAAGCCCCAGGTTCACGGTCAAGTGTCACTGATGTCTTTTCTCCAGTTTCCTTGTCCAGATGGGTACTGATCTGTACTTTTCCACAAGGAGATCCTTCCTTTTTAGGTTCTGAAGAGAAAAAAATGTGACTAAGTTTCTTTTTAACATCAAACAAAAACTCCACATATTTCAAAATATTTAAGGCAGTCATGCATGGTGGCACATGCTTGTAATCTTAGCATTCGGGAGGCTGAAGCAGGAGGATTGCCACAGAGTTTGAGGCCAGCCTCAGCTACACAGCAAGTTCAAAACCAGCCTGAGCTGCACAGCAAGACCCTGTCTCAAGAAGAAACACACACACACATACACAATAGGGCCGAAGATGTACTTCACTGGTGTAATACTTGCCTCGTATGTTTGAGGCCCTGGATTCAATTCTCGACATTGTAAAAATATATAAAATAAAAGCTTTATATATACACACATATCTATCTATATTTCTAAACATTTGTTTTAAAAAGACTCAGAAACATTTCATTCAAGTAGACCAAGGTTCGAGTCTCAAACATTCTCACAACTGTGCCAACGATACAGCTCAGTGGTGCAGTGTCTGCCTGGCAAGGGTGAGGTCCTGCCTGGCAGCCGCACGGCCCTCAGTTCAATTCCTGATACAAAAAACAAAAAACCACCTAAGAATTTTAAGTAAAAATAAACAAATAATGCTGTGCTAAAGAGGTCTTCAAATTTTTTTTTAAATCTCAATCATCTTTAAAAACTTTTCTTAATCTCACCTAACTTCTGCTGCTGCCAGGACCGAACCGAGCGCCCCGTGGCTGCCAAGCACAGGCGCGGCCACTGAAGTCCACAGCCCCCCGCGCCCACTTAGTATTTCCTCAGCTTTCTTTCTTTTTTGTTTTGTCCTTCCCTTTTCACTTTTGCTTAAGTAACTCCAGAACTACTTTCTTACTTCAGTAGCTGCTGATTTGCAGGGCACGATGACCACACCTGCTGCGTGGGTTCTTTGCACAGATACCAGACATCTCCATTCTTTGTCCTCTGCCCTCCCTCTTCTTCTTCCAGCTTTGCATTACTATTGCTTTTTAGGTTATTTATTCTTTTTTTTTTTTCCTTTCCTTTTTTTTTTTTTTTTGGTGGAACCGGGGATTGAACTCAGGCCCTTGCTTGCCAGGCGAGCACTTATTGTACTGAACCATCTCCCCGGCCCCGTTTTTGTTTTTTGAGACAGGGTCTCGCTACACAGTTGAGATTGGTGTTAAGCTCACTTTGTAGCCCAGACTGTATTGTATCTTTACTGTACTGTCTGTACAATACCTTTTTAAAATTTTATTTATTTTTTAATTTATTTTTTGGTACCAAGGATCAAACTCAGGACCTTATACTTGTTAGGCAG
This sequence comes from Octodon degus, assembly GCF_000260255.1. NCBI lineage: Eukaryota > Metazoa > Chordata > Mammalia > Rodentia > Octodontidae > Octodon > Octodon degus. The sequence continues at coordinate 2,360,369 of NW_004524577.1, forward strand.
GCACTTATGTCACTGAGCTATCTCTTCAGCCCTCTTTTTAAAAAAAATTTATCTTAAAAATTTTGAACCCCCAGTGATCCTCCTGTCTCAGCCTCCTAAATAGTAGGATTATAGGTGTGCGCCACCACGCCCAGTTTACCATGGCTTTTTTTTTTTTAACCATGGCTTTTTAAAGAATATGTTTCTTTTCTTTTCTTTTTTTTTTTTTTGCGGCACTGGGGATTGAACTCAGGCCCTAGCACTTGCCAGGGAAGCACTTTTTCTACTGTGCCATCTCCCCGGCCCCCAAGAATATGTTTCTCAGTGCGTATGTGGATACTTTTTTTAAAAAGTTATCCTAATATTTAAACCTGAAACATAGTTTTTAAGAGTCAAAGAAAAATATGCAACTACATGAACAACCCAAATGGAAGTATAGTTCATTGCTCTAATTTATGACATAGGAATTTTATGTAAAGCTAGAAATCCATTGTTTCTGGCTTTTTTTTTTTTTTTTTTTTTTAGAACCGGGGATTGAACTCAGGCCCTTGGGCTTGCCAGGCAAGCACTTATTCTACTGAGCCATCTCCCAAGCCCATTCCATTGCTTCTGATCCACTGGCTGTGGGGAAAGAACGACAGACAAATAAATGCACTTAAAACACGAGTAACGAAGCGAGCATAAGCGACTACACCAGATTTACCCGCACTGTCTAGCTGGGGTGAGATTTTACGCTGCAGCGAGCAATCTGGTTCAACCGTTTTCTTACTGGAACTCTTCACCTTCTCAGCTCTTTGGGCACGCTGCAGAAAACAAAAGAAGCGCAAGACAGAAGCGTCTTTTAGCGTTTTGCTATTGTCAGAAACTTTTAAAAACTGTGCGATACCTTTTTTCAAAATTTATTTTATTTTTTAAAATTTACGTACTGGACACAGGGTCTCACTATATAGCTCGGACTCATAGTGATCCTCCTGTCTCAGCCTCCCAGCACTGGGATTACGGCATGTGCTACCATGCCTGGTTCTGGTGGCCGGCATGGCATGCAGTACCAGGGAGCGCACTCTGGTCCTTGCACTTGCCAGGCAACGCTTAGACTGCTATCTCCCCAGCCCTTTTTGTCTTCTTGAGACAGGTCTCACTGTGCAGTTCAGGCTGGCCTTGAGCTCACTCTGTAGCCCAGGCTGGTCTCGAACTTTCAATTATTCTCCGGCCTCAGCTCCTGAGTGCTGGAATTACAGGTGTGCACCACCATGCCCAGCCCAATATCTTAATCTGAGAGCGTACAATTCACTTACCTGAAGACGGGCCAGAGTCTTGGTGTATTCCCTTTTCAAAAATGCTAATTTTTCCTTCAACTGGAAGAAGAAAAACAGCCATGTTGAGTAGTGGAAAGGTGGAGTAAGCGAGAAGCAACACCGCGTCTGTCGGATAGGAGCAGCAGTCAGTGCTCACAGGGCTTCTCAGCCTCCAGGACAAGGGCTGGGCCACACAGACCTCTTTTTCTTTGGATCCTCGCACACACCATTTCTGTCACCTGGCACACTGCTTCCTTTGTCAAGGCCTATGGAGTCCTCAATGGTCAATGTAAGAGTTTTCTTTCCCTGGGGCAGAACTGCGGGCTGTTCTGCAAATGCAGGTTGGACTCCCCTGCTCTCCTCTGGGCTTCCCTTATCACAACTCTTCACTGTATCAAGAATGTGGTCTGTTACTCCCTCCTCCTTCCCCATCCCTGAGCCATGAAGATAACAGGAGTCATCATCCTCATTCCACAAACGCCGGCTAGCACAGCTACGTCCAGTGCCTAGAGCCACAACTGACACCTGCCTTCAGATGCTACAGATACAGGCCGATGAGTGAAGGCTACTGACGGTATATAAGAAAACTAGCTGGTTTTACATGATAACAAATACCTGCACAGGGCGGTAGGAGCGAGTAGGCTCCAAAGGCCTGGTCAGGTAGGGTGGTCAGGAAGGGATTTCTCAGGACTGTCATGGAAGCCTAGACCTGAAAAAGGAGGGCACTCACTTCAGGGAGCAGGGGGACGCGAGCCCCAAGTGTGAAAACTCCACCGCAGATGGGCTCAGTGTAACAGGCGTTTTCATTGCCAAATCACCAGCTAGGCACACAGAAGGCATCCAACAAACTTCCTGGAACTACTCAAATCAAGTTACAGATCGCTGCAAGTTTAGATTTCCTTAGTCTCTCCAGCTTCTGTGACTCAAAGGATAACCCCAGCAGCAAAGCCATCCATTTCCGTTTTTCTCTGACTTTCTAGGAACCTGTGGTAAAAACTCATCCTTTCCAAGACCATGCAGGTTACAAAGGCACAATTCAAACTCTAGCTGCTGGTGAGCAATCACAGTCTGTGTTCTATATCTCTAGGCTAGTCTGCCGCTCCCCAGCCTCATCAATATTTAGGTGTTCTCTGTAAATGATCTTTTCACCCTAAAAGCCTACAAGCTAGAAAAAGTTAATTTGAACATGAATTCAGTTCGGTTTAGCTCACAAAGCACAATAAAAAATCCCACTTAACAGCACAGGAGTCTGGCGACAAAAACCCTATCAGTAGATTCTTATCTGAATAAACAGGGACTCTTCCAAACCCCATAATACGATGTAGAGCTTTTTTTTTTTTTTTTTTAAAGTGGCTAACTATGTCCTAATGTTGTGAAATAGAAAAAGACTAAATGTGCAAAACCACTCGGGCCATACTATTTATGAACATTGCCCTCTTCAATGACTACATCCTATTTTTAGGTGGTCAGGGATACTCAGCTGCCGCCGCAACACACAGCCCCCCAAAGATCTGAAAGTGCCATACTGAGAAGGTCTGAGCCGGAGAAGTCAAGCCTCAGCCGTGCCAGGGAGGAGAAAGGAGAGGGAGAAGCCGGGCACCGTCCTGCCAGCTTCGCCTGGAAAGGTCTGCATTTTGCCTCGCGCACACCTTCTGCAAGGAAACTTTGTTTCCCAAGCGTCACCGCGCGCGGGCCCCGCTCCCGTCCACACCTTCCCTTCAGGCGCCCAGTCGGACCGAGGACGCAGGTCTGAGGGGTCGCCGCCCGCGCTGCCCCAGCGGGGTCGCAATATCCAGGCGGGTCCCGCTGCCCAGACGGGGTCGTAATACCCAG
>NW_004524577.1:2363710-2401176 GCF_000260255.1 Octodon degus
CCCAGACGGGGTCGTAATACCCAGACGGGGTCGCGCTGCCCAGACGGGGTCCCGCTGCCCAGGCGGGGTCGCGCTGCCCAGGCGGGGTCGCAATATCCAGGCGGGTCCCGCTGCCCAGACGGGGTCGTAATACCCAGGCGGGGTCGCGCTGCCCAGACGGGGTCGCAATACCCAGGCGGGGTCGCGCTGCCCAGGCGGGGTCGCGCTGCCCAGGCGGGGTCGCGCTGCCCAGACGGGGTCGCGCTGCCCAGGCGGGGTCCCGCTGCCCAGACGGGGTCGTAATACCCAGACGGGGTCGTAATACCCAGACGGGGTCGCGCTGCCCAGGCGGGGTCGCGCTGCCCAGGCGGGGTCGCGCTGCCCAGGCGGGGTCCCGCTGCCCAGACTGGGTCTCGCTGCCCAGGCGGGGTCCTGCAGCCCAGACGGGGTCGCCCTGCCCAGGCCGCCCGCGCTCGGCACCTTTTCCTTCTCCGCGCAGCTGAGGGGCTTCCAGGGAGGTTCCTCCATCGGGATGGGGGCCGAACGCAAAGCGCAGCAGTCGGCAGCCCTGGACCTGCGGACACGGACACCCGGCAGCCCTGGAAGCAACCCGGGAGGAGCGGCGAGCCCGGGAAGCCCTCCGAACGCGACCGGACGGCTCACGCGGGCCAGACGCGCCATCCGCCTCGGCCAATTAGAGCCGCCGCCGCGTTCGCGCACGCGCAGTCGGCGCCGGCAGACCCAAGGCGCAGGCTGGCCAGAGGAGAGCCGAGCTGTCGATTGGGCCGAGCCTCGACAGCGGAAGTTGGAGGCGCAGCCGGAAGTAGCCGGGCGCTCGGCGGTCCGCTCTGTGACGGGGTCCTGAGGAGCGGCGAGGCGCCGGCGGCCATGGAGCTGGGCGAGCTGCTCTACAACAAGTCGGAGTACATCGAGACGGTGCGTGTGTGCGGACGGCCGGCCTTCGCCTCCGAGCGAGCGCCGGCCCCGGCCCGCAGCCCGCGCGTCCCCGCCCTCCCGCCGGGTGCCCTGGGCCGTGGTCGGGGATTGCTGGGGACGCTTGGGCGATCGTCGCGTTTCGTCGTCCAGTCGTGCAGGGCCGCCGCAGGCTTTTAAATGTGTATTTCTGATTCTCTCGTGGGGATAAAGTGCCTTCTGAACGCAAGGAAAGCCCTCGCTATCCTAATATTGAATTACGTCCGTATTATTAAATTATCTGTTACGAAAAGCACATCTTCAAGCTGCGGGCCTATGTAAACATTTTTTGTAAAATTAATGTTCTGTTATCTATTAACGTGCTGAAAACTGTCAAGTTCTGTACATAGTAAGCGCTTGAAATGTGTGATAAAACGCCAATAGCAGCAAGTGCCCAGACTCATTTTTGTTTTTTCTTCCCATTCTCACAACTTTATAATAATGGTAGTGCCATTATCCACAGTTTAGGGTATTAATTTGAAAAAGGGAACCGGGACTTGAATTCACATCTCTGCCTGATGCCGCTTAAGCTATGGAGTTACCACACACAATTCTTCTTTCTTTCTTTTTATGTATTTGGTACAAGGTCTCACTACGCAGCACTGTCCTGTTTTCAGCCTCCCCAGGGCTGGGATTAAGGCGTGCGACACCATGCCTCCATTCGGTCACCGGCTCCACCGGGGGCCGGGCTGGCGTGGCACGTGGTGCCTGGGATCGAACCCAGGCCCCTGCACTTGCCTAAGCAGGCACTCACTCCACTGAGCTATCGTGCTAGCCCGCCACACGCTAAGTCTGAATCCACTCCTGAATCTTTAATTTGCATCCCTGCTTTCAGAAATCCGTCTTAGATCACATTCTATTCCAGTTCTTCTCTATTTCAAGTTTTCTTTATGGACAGTTTAGCCCCAAAGTCCACTCAGTTTTCTGCTGTTCCTTTTTAGGCATCTGGGAATAAAGTCAGTCGCCAGTCAGTGTTGTGTGGAAGCCAGAACATTGTGCTGAATGGCAAGGTAAGGGACAAAGACAGCTCCAGGATGTGCACACCTTTGCCTGCTTCCGGGGAATCCTCAGCTAGCAGGGTCAATCAAATGCTGTGTCTGCTATTGATTGCTCCGTTCCAGTTCTCTCTTTTTCTTCTCCGAATTGGATTTATCAAATGCAAAAAAGATCAGTTAAAGGGAATAAAAGATAATCTTTCCTTTTATGTCAGAACAAAATACAGGGGCACTTAGAATCAAAATTACTGCGCAAACTTAGCCAGTGGCACATTGGTGTTGTCACAGCAGTTGGCTTATTCAAATCAGAATCCCGACCGAGTCAGGCACACATCGTGTTAGGTTGTTATGTCCTTGAGTCTCTTTTAATCAGTAGAAGTTGTCTTTCCTTCACCCCTTTTCCTTCGTGACATTTAGATACTGTAGAAATTAAATTACTGTCAAGAAATTAAATTCTTATCAAGTTTTAATTCCTGAGCCTGGTAGGGTACATCCACATAGAATTGTTTACGATGGCATTTATTTCCCTTCTCTACAATTGGCAGGTGGATATAGAAGCTTGATTATTTACTCCTGTGTATTTTCTTTTCTTTTTTATCTTTGAGACATGGTGTTGCTATGCAGTTCAGGCTGGCCTTAGGCTCACTTTGTAGCCTAGGCACGTCTTGAACTCACAACGATCCTCCTGCCTCAACCTCCCAAGTACTGGGATTACAGGCTTGTGTCACCTCACTCGGCACTCCTATATTTCTCATCTCAGTTGTATTGCAGTAAATAAGGACCGTTATCTATTTCTATCTTGATCATATACTCATTTAAAGAATTGCTCTCCCTCCAGGTTCAGCTGTCGCCTCTCCATTTAGACACCAGACTGCTTCCAGAGTAATGTTTCCAAAATGAGAATTCAGTTCTATTACTTCTCTATTTAAAATATTTTATTGAGTCCTGATACTCTATAGAGAGAAACATTTACCCTCAGTGTGTGCCATTCTTCATAATCTACTGTCTTGGCTACTTTTACAGCTGCAAATCCAGATTAGTGCACTTAACACATCCCGTTCGGTTGATTTGCGTATTTTGAGAATGCCTCCTCTTTACCGAGGTGGAGCACTAATCCCCCTAGATTTCTCGATGCATTTTTCAGCCCTTCCACACAGTTTCTGGGGAAGGAAGCCAGGTCTCACTGCACACATAAGGTGTTTAATCTGGGTCTAGTGGCGGGAGATGAACCAGGATTCGAGAGGGTCCACCTCTGGCAGCATGAAGTCAGAGACAGCAGTGTTAGGAGATTTGAGAAAAAGAGCGGGAGCAGCCAGGGCTGTCACGGGGCCAATAGCCAACGCCTGAAGGGCAGGTGGGTCTGAATGAGGCCAAAGAGACACGCAGCTACGTCTGTTACAGCCATTCTCACTACGTTTTCATACACTGAGCTCTGTTCGTAGGATAGTAAGGGGCAGTCTGATGGTGTAGGGCATCTCCAGGGTCGCCTTAATACTTGATGCAGTAGATCATAGCGGAATAGTGTCTTATCCTTTTGTATTATGTTTTGGGCTGTGTAGGTAAGTTTTTAAACTGTGCTCTGTTATAGACCATCGTCATGAATGACTGTATAATCCGAGGGGATCTGGCAAATGTAAGAGTTGGACGCCATTGTGTTGTGAAGAGTCGCAGTGTTATAAGGCCACCGTTCAAGAAATTCAGCAAAGGGTATGTCACTTAATTACCTTGCTCCGGTCTCAGGCGCCATGAAGCTAGCAGGAGCGCGGCCCGTGTGTGTGGGTGCAGCACAGTGAGCGCCTCTGCCACGCTGTGCCTGGTGCTAAGCAAGTGTCCCCGTGATGAACGTCCCTGTGGTGATGGCCGTCTTCATCTGGTTGGTTGTTGGTGCCAGAAACAAAGTTTACTTCAGATGGCAAAAGCAAGGGAGCTTCTGATCTGACGTACACAGGCGTATTTGATAGCCTCCGAGGAAGAAGAGGAGCCAGGCTCACGAGGACTAGGACTTACAGCTGGACGGCTAGCCACAGCCAAAGTGTCTGTTCTCTGCCCCTTGTCTGCAGGGCTGTCCTGGCTCTTGTATTCTTTGCTCTGCATTCCATCCTCCCGTCTTTCAGATTGGCTGTCTCTGTCCTCTGTGCACAGTCTACCTGGCTGCTTCCATTCGGTACTTAGAGCATTTCTCCATTTATATTTTGAAAAGATACCAACTGGAGATCTTATCTTTTGTTTTGTGACGGGGTCTTGCTGTGTAGCCCAGGCTAGCCTTGAGCTCACAGCAGTCCTCCTGCCTCAGCATCCTGAGCGCTAGGATTACAGGCCTGTGCTACTGACCCCAGTGAGATCTCTTTTATTTCCAAATCCTGGGAGGGAATCTCATTGGCTCACCTTCAGCTAAGTACCTACTCCTGGCCTAAGAGCCAGCCTTGGGGGTCCAGTCTAGTTAGACTTCTGACTCCTCAGAGGGAGTAAAGGTAATCCATAAAAGGATCAGAACAGGGCTGGCTATAATGGTGCGCACTTGTAATTCCAGCACTCAGGGGTCAGAGTCGGGTGGGGCAGGGGATTGCCACAAATTTGAAGCCAGTCTGGGCTACAAATTGGGATCAAGGCCAGCGTGAACTATGTAGTGAGGCCCTGTGACAGACGAACAAGGACAAGAACAGAGGAAACTGACCAGCATGCCTGTGTGGTAGGGGCCCCTGGCCTCTCTCCTCCTTTGCTAATTGCCCACCTGCATTTCTGCCATTTAGTTAACGTAGCATGTGTTTATTGAACTCCTTATGCCAGCTTTTGGTTATAAACTCAGCATATAAACACAGATAATATAGGGTTTCTGGTCCTAAAGGTCTCAAAATCTAGGTAGAAACAGTTACAGAGACAGATAGCTGTTATATAATGTGATACTAAATGTGATAGCTGCTGTGTAATGTGCTATCTCTGAACATAGTAAGGAAGAACAGAGAAAGGAGAAACTAAGTCAGCTGACACACTTAGGAGCCTATCACGCAGGAATAAGCCTACTCTCCTGTAGGGACACTGGACTAGAGCAGTGGTGGTGAACCTTCTGGGACTGAGTGCCTAACTGCAGCTCTCAAACCCGCTTGCCGGCCACAGAGTGCCGACTCTGCAGTTAAGGCTGAGCGCTTGGCCGCTGGGGCGCTTGGCTCTCAGGCCTGTGCGGACAACACGTCTTCACACTGGACTAGAGGTTTCCATCACATGTGGAGGTTGGAGCAGAAAGTCAATGTAAATAAGTCCCAGGATAATAGTGACGTCTGAGCTCAGAAGAGCTGAGAGGAAAACCAGAAAGCTCTGGCCCTCTCCTTATGGGCATATAGTGACGATATTCTGCTGCTCTTGTGGAGTCCACGTTCTGATAGTGGCTTTGCATGGCCCAAGAGAAGCATCAGGAAGCGACAAAGGGTTTACTGGCACATAGAGGGACGTGCAAGTTGGTGTAGTCTACATGATAGACACAGAAATAGGACAGTATAGTAGAAAAACACAGATAGAAGATGAATGCTCACTTCTGGCTAGATACCCTACCAGAGTTAAGTAATACTTTAAAATTTAGGATTTGTTATTTATTTCCTTCCCTCCTTCCTTATTTATTTATTTAGCAGTACCAGGGAACGATCTCTGGACCTTGCACATGCCAGGCAGGTGCTTATGCCACTGAGCTATCACCCTGGCCCCTAGGACTTATAGTTAAAATTAAAGAATTGTCAGTATTGCTGCAGACTATGATAAGATCAAGGAATTTATCATTGCACACGGGGTACAGACCAGAAGTACTGGTGAATTCAGATTTCAGCAAGTTGCGGGTCTTGAATGTTACCTTTGGCAGAATATTTCTGGCAGAACAGAACAGCACTGAAAAGAGCTAATGAGCTCGTACCCACCTTAAATCTGTTCCAGTCCAGAGATCTATTTATTTATTTATATTTTTTGGTACCAGGGATTGAACATAGGATCTTGTGCTTGCCAGGCAGGCACTTAAGTTGCTGAGCTACCTCCCCAGCCCCAGTCCAGAGATTTAAAATTATAAACTAGTAAATTTGACCACGGAAATGTGACACTGGAGATCCTGGAGAATGGGAATGATGTCAGAAGTGGGGAGAGAGCCTGTCAGCTCCACTTCATCCTTCAAGTCTTGCCTTAAATACCACTTTCAATTAAATTTTCTCCCAATTCCTGATGGAGGTAAGATCTCTGTGTACTGTACTTTCACATTGTGTCTCTTCGGCACCTGTCACAGTTGTAACTAATTACAGTATTTTATAATTAGTTACTAAATCTGCTTCTTTTCTTGATTATAAACTCAGGGCAGGATTGTTTCTGTTGATTCCCATTGTACCCCACAGGAATACGGCACTGGTGCATAGTAGGCACTCAGTAAACATGGCCAACGAATAAATTATAAGAATGTTGGGTGCTAAAAGACACAGTCAGGGCGGGGGAGATGGCTCAGTGGAATAAGCGCTTCCCTGGCAAGCGCAAGGGCCTGAGTTCAATCCCCGGTTCCGCAAAAATAAAATAAAAGACACAGCCCATGAACCTGATGTCAGCACCGTGAAACAGGCAGACTACTCAAAGTGTGATCTGGGAGCGTTGTGAAGGAAGCAGAAAAGTGCAAATAAATACCATTCATTTTTATTTGATGCCTGCTTTTAAGATCCTAATCCTTCTGCCTTGCTTTTTCTTGCATGTTTCTTTCTTCCAGTATTTCTGATTTTGGGTTGGTAGTCAGGCTGGGTTTTTTTGAGGGTCATTATGCCTTTGACTAGAGATTTACTGTATTTTCTTAGGAGGAGGGGAAAAAAAAAAAAAAAAACATTAAGGAAACAGCTAGTTCCAAGTCTAGATTCTCTCTTTTATGGATGTAAAATGTCCATATTGCTGTACTATCACCATAGTGTTCAGCCATGCTCAGACAGTGGTTAGGGTGTTCAGCAGCGTTGTACCAGCCTCCAGGAGGAAAGGCCACACCCACAGGAAGTTGTTCATTTAGAGGAAAGCAACACTGATGATCTATATAAATTTAACTGATTCCAGTTAATCTGTCAACATAATGCAGGTATATTTGATTTTGTATAAGGAATACAGCAATGATCTATTTTGTTGTCAGCTTTTCAATAAAGTTTTAATTATAAACCAAAATATTAATAGGTTTTCTCTAGCCTGAGAATTGTTTTTTTGGTACTGCGGCTCAAGCTTAGGGCTTTGTGCCTAAGCCACTGAACTATCTGTCTGGCCCAAGCCTGAGGGTTCTTTTCTTCTTCTTCTTCTTCTTCTTTCTTCTTTCTTCTTTCTTCTTTCTTCTTCTTTCTTCTTTCTTCTTCTTTTTTCTTTTTGGTACCAAGGATTGAACTCAGGACCTTACACTTGCCAGGCAGGCACTTACACTGCTAAGCTATCTTCCTGGCCCTCCCTCCTTGCCTGGAACAGTTTTATTAAGATCAGATGAAAGCTGAACTTTGTGGTGTGAATCTGTAGTCCTAGCACTCAGGAGTCTGAGGCAGGAGGATCATTGTGAGTTGCGACAGCCTGAACTCAGTAATGAGACCTTCCTCAAAAAGCAAAACAAACCAAAAAAAGATAAACTTGAGATTTTATGCTGTACTTCTGTGAATCGTGACCCAGCATATATCACCTTGACATTTTTCTTTTGTTGTTCATCTGTTCCTTCTCTAGTGTTGCATTCTTTCCTTTACATATTGGGGACCATGTTTTTATTGAGGAAGATTGCGTGGTCAATGCTGCTCAGATTGGTTCTTACGTTCACGTTGGCAAGAACTGTGTGATTGTGAGTATGGTTACTCCGCTGTCTCTGCAGCCCCATTCCCCTCTGTCCCGTTCATCCCTCATCCTTGATATCGGTGCGATTTTGCTTCTCTAAGCAGAGTAGCAGTCGTTTCTGGTCTCCTGAGGTTGGGTCTGTCTTGATTTAGAGGTTCTTTTCCTTTGTGTTAATAACTGGCTAGCTTTATAGAATCTCTTTTGTATGAAGTTAAACTTTCCCCTTAATAGTTAATTTTATTAAAGGATGTTAGGTGCTGTTATCCCTGTTTGCAGTAGGTATTAAGGGCTTTAACAAAGCTTAGCAGGTAATAGAGCTAGGATTTAAATTCAGGCAGTAGGGGTAGGCAGGCTGCTACACAGCCTAGTTGTTTGCTTTCTTTAAGGGTCATACAGTCTGACAGAGGCAATAGAGGATCTAAAGGGCAAGTGGAAATGGGCTGAGTAGACCAGGGGAGCTTGGGCATTTCCAGTCCGTTAAGGGATTGGCATGAGTGTAAGGTTCAGAGTCACCAGAGGACGACGGAGTGTTAGGAGGACGGCAAAGTGCGCAGTACAAGAAGGTCCCTTGCGCAGCAGCACCTGTACAGTCTGGTCCGTAGGAGCGTAGGTATCCCCTTGTTTCACCCACTGGGCATGGTGGTCACACCTGTAGTTCTAGCACTAAGAGACTCAGGCAGGAGGATCACCAGGGTTCAAGGCCAGTCTGGGCTACGTAGTGAGACCCTGTCTCAGAATAGCAACAACAAAACAAAAAATAGGGTTGTTTTTTTAACTGAGAGCTGGATTTCTTGTCTCATTGACAAAAACTTAATTTCTGTTGTGGTTTCTGAGAACATCTGGGCAAGAACGTCAATGACTAGAGCTGATGTGCCACAATGCTTAGCTGTTTTGTACCTTTTAGATGTATATATTACTAGACCAGATTCTAGGAAGAGCCAAGATCCTTTATATGTTTCTTTAGTGGTGTGCTAATAGAAGGTCCCGGGTTAGCCTGATGTTGAAGAAAAGGGGAAGATTAAAAAGTTGACCTGAAAAAAAAAAGTGGATCTCAGTGTAGTAGAGAGAACATTGACTTTAGGGTGCAGGAAAACAAAGAGGGAGGGTGGGCGGTGGGCACTCAAGTGAGTCGGGCAGTAAGTTCTGGGGGCGTTGTTCGTCATGGCTTGTTAGATGTTTTATACAGCCCTCTTGGAGGGAGCGACTTGGGAGTCTCGTGCATAAAACGTGAGGAGGCAGAAACCTGTGAACTCTAGTTCAGTCAGAACCTATTTATGTCTGTGCTGAAGTGTCACGCTTTTCCCTACAGATGTGTTTAATGTGACATATTAATTAAAACAAGTTCTTAAAAACTTTATTGAAAAGTAAAACATAAAAGGGGAAACAATTTCATAACAAAATAATAGAATGACAATAATTGATACAGTGTATTTTGTCATTTTTAAAGTAATTTAAAGTACAAAATATGGGCATAAAAATTCTCCAATCGATGTTAGTACAAACTTTTTTCATTCAACTAAGAGACACTAATAGCATAGGTACCTTGCATTCTTTTCTCTTCCTTTCCCTTTCCCACATCCTACTTCCTTTTTCCTTTTAAGGAATTTCTTTCTCCCACCTCATGACATCTATTATATATTTTAGACCTCTTTAATTTCTCACATGAGGGAGACAGTATACTTATACATGAGTCTGATTTCTTCAAGAAAAGATAATTTTTTAAAAGGTAGAGGAGAGCTAGGAATATCTGTCCTCTTCCCTCGGCCTGTTTTCCAGCAGCTAGCCTCCCAAACCACATGTGTGTTTTCTGGCATTTTCCTTAGCAAAGTACAGACATCTCCGTGCCAGCCTAGTGCTACAAGCCTGACCTGTGTCCCCGCGCAAAGTGTCAGAAAGGTGACAGTCCAGACTCTGCCCCAGCGTTAGGGAGTGCTGTCCCCAAGTGCTCTGCCTTTTGCACTACTTCTCAGTACATTAGTTCATGACCTGACCAGTGTCTTGCATTGGCAGTAGTTTCTGAGTCTTGACAGATTCTCAAATAATGTCTGAGAAACCGCTTTTGGAGCTTCAGATCCGAGCTAGTGGGAACTCCTTTCAAGGCTTACCTCTCCTCATGACGTGCAGCGCCTTCCTGCAGGGGCCCACGGGATAGGGTAGGTGTTAATCTGGTTACCCACATGCGTGAAGGAAAGCTTAACAAGCAGTGTTAATAGGTACCAGCATTGTGCGGAGATTTATGTTTGAAGTCTCTCATGTTGATGGCATCCCTGCAGGCTTGGTTTTCTGTCCTGTCACAGATGCGGAAACCAGGGCACAGAGATGCTAATTTATACCTTAAAGATGTATAAGTAACTACGTAGATAATGCTAGCAACCTGGATACAGGTCTTGATTCCTCCGTGGAAAGTTCTCTATGAAGACTAAAGAAGTAGTTTTAGCATTTTGGCTCTTCAGCATCTACCACTCCATTTATGCTTAAGACACATATGTGTGTTTTTGTTTATTTGGTGTTGGGAACTGAAGCAAACCTTACGCTTGCCAGGCAGTCGCTGTGCCACTGAGCTGTGTCCCCAAGCCTACATGTATTTTTTATATTGCTGCTAAGCAGTCTACTCAGAATGCTTCTGAAACCCATTTTTTCTCTAAGTGGACTCAGTGACCAAGTAGTGGACAAAGCAGGTGTCTTTCTGCAGGCTGTCTACTGGCTGGTGGTGCTGCATGAAAAAATTCCTTCCCTCATTCTTTTCCCATGGCTCTCGGCCTACTGATCACAACATTGGACTGAATCCTGCCTTCTTCAGCGTGCTTGGTTTCCTTTCTTCCATGCTTTCTATGCTTATGCTGAGTTGGCACAAAAGCCTGAATAATGTTAACTTAGAGGTTCCCGGGGAAAGTGGCCAGTTCCTGTATCTTTGAGATATCTACTAGCAGATAATTTGTGGAAGAAAATTTTCAAAGGAGGAATAAAGAGCCATACTTAAGACTTGCTTCTGGGCTGAGGATGTTGCCAAATATTGCCAGCCCTATTATTTATCCAGTGGAGGCAACTTAACTACTTGAGAAATTCAGACCTTGAAGATCCAGCCTTTTTAAAAGTTCCCTTGTCAATTTGCCTTTCCCTGGAAATAGCTATGATTAAGATACTTAATAATGGTGAAGAATTTGAACACAGTGAAGTCCATGCATCTGTTACAGTCAGCGGTAGAATCCTAGTTGTGCGTAGGGTAGCATCATCCTGGTATTTGTGTAAATGTCCACTTTGTTGGCCAAGTGTATTTTATCAATTTTTTTTTTTTTTAAACCAGAACACAGGGGCGCTTCCATGCTAATAAAGACCAGAACTTAGTGAGTAGTCTCAAGCACAGCTTTTGACTGTATATACAAGCCTCTTTTTCTTGAATCAAACAGATGACCTTGTATCTTGCTCTTAAAATGCTGTGGATCGTGGCAGGACTGAAAAATAGTAACAGCAAGTAAAATCAAGTATAACATCCAGTCAGCTGAACGTTCAAGTGACTGTCCCTTTCTTAGGGGAGAACAAACTAATAACTTCATATACAAATGAATTTGTCAGGACTCTTCTAGGTGGAATTGACGAAAGAGTAAACAGAGACTTGGGACTCGCAGGTGCAAATTGAGTGTGTTAGCCGTGTAAGCCAGGAATACAGAAGGGATGCTGGCGCTATGCCCAGATGGCTCCAGGGTCTCAGCTGATACAGTAAGGGTCAGTCTTCCTCTCCCCTCTCTTTCCTCTGAAAGGTTCACTTCACTTTGAAGAAGTTCTTCCTTCATGGAAAGAGAGTGGCTGTTCCAGGCTTATGGGCCCTCTAGAAAGCGTTGCCGTGCCCAGTAGACCCAGCAGAAGTCCTGAGCTTGAGGTTCACATGCCAGCGCCCTAAAGCAGGCACTGTGGCCAGGCTTGGAGTTTGGCTCGTGAGCTGGGAGTGAAGCACGTGGCCTGAGTTGGAAATCGGAGTGGTTCCCAAGGAAGATAGAGCTTTTCTTTCCAGGAGAAAGGGGAGCAAATCCGATGAGAGATGCAGTTGTATAGAACTCTTGGAAAACCATAGTTGGCATAGTTTCTGATGCCTCAGATAACCTGTGTTGTCCCGAGCATGTGTGCCTTCCCCAGGGTGCAGCATGTAATGCTCCCTTTGGCCCCTTTCTCCTCCTCCTCTTATCATCTGGAACAGTGGTCGTGACTTGACACTCTTGTTACTGTCTGGGGCTATTACATGTCAGGAACGGAAAGCATACAGTGTTTTATACAACAGACTAGACAGTTTTGTTCCTGTTTCCTGATCTACTTTTTATTGAAAAGATTTTCATTTCAGGGGCGCCGATGTGTGCTGAAAGATTGCTGCAAAATTCTTGACAATACCGTACTGCCTCCAGAAACTGTGGTACCACCATTCACTGTCTTCTCAGGCTGCCCAGGTAACCTAGTATTGTGTTTTATTTTATTGTATTTTATTTACTTTTGAAACAAGAGTCTCACCCTGTAGCCCAGGCTGGCCTTGAGCTCACAGCAGTCCTCCTGCCTCAGTCTCTGGAGTGCTGGGGTTACAGGCATTGCCTTCATGCCTAGCTGTTATTTATTTTATTTTATTTTTTTTGGCGGAACCGGAGATTGAACTCAGATCCTTGCATTTGCCAGTCAAGTGCTTATCCTACTGAGCCATCTTCCCAGCCCCCTAGCTGTTATTTTTATTTAAATCTCCTCAGAATTTTATTTTCCATCATAAAAGGAATGCATGCAATTACTGTCTCTGATAATAAGATGTAGTAAATTTAAAAATTCTTCAGCTACAAAGTACCTACAAATTCTATCTAAAATATGACAGGTTTTTGTTGTTGTTTTGTTTTGTTTTAATGTATAAGGTTTATAAAACTGTAAGGAAATTACTGAGCATGGTGGCATACACCTATAATCCCAACATTTGATAGGCTGAAGTAATAGAATTGATAGTTTGAGGCCAGCATGATCTATATAGTGACATTCCATTTTTTTTAAAAAAAAGTTATCTCAAGGTCAGAAACAAAGAGGAAACTCAACAATGTAAGGTGTAAGATTGTGGGAGTCAATGCTGTCTTCATAACAGAGAGCTTAGGATGTGATACATGGGAACAGGAGCTGAAACCCTGGGCCAGGAGCACCCCAAATGCCCTTGAAAGTTTCCCTCAATCAAAAGTTAATGCAAAATAAATTTGCCACTGTACGGGTTAAATGCAAAGAAGCATTTTTCTCTTGGTCTGGGCTCTTGATGGGAAAAGATCTTTTAGGGGTTTTTTTGTGGCCAGCCCAGTGTGCCCTGGGGGTGGTGCTGGCGTAACATGTTGTGCCAGAGATCCAAACGCTGTCCCTGCGCTTTCCCTAAGCTTGCCAAAGCAGGCACTTTAGACTGCTGAACTATCTCACCAGCCCCGGTTTAGATAATTTTTTACTTTGTGCTTTCTCTCACATTGGTTGGAGGTTTGAATGTAAAAATCTTGAATGGCTCAGGAATTCCCAAGCTGAAAAGTTAGCTGAAAACCTGCCCTCAGGGGTCAGACAAATAGCTCAGTGCATTAAAGCCCTGGAAGCAGGGACTTCGAGGATGATAGTGTTGCAGTCCCTGGGCCTGCCATGCCCCCCCCCCCGGGGTGCACTGAGACAGCAATTGAGACTGGGCGTGGTGGCGCCCTCCTGTAATACCAGCTCCTGGGAGGCTGTAAATAGGCGGATTACAGTGAATCTGATCTAGTAGTGAGACCCTGTAGACACTTCCCTAAAATACAACCCCCCCACACACACAAAAAAAAATTGGCCTCAGTCCAGTAATGCCCTTGCAGTGCAGAGAGGAAAATTCTCATGACCTCTACATGGTTGAACCCTGTGATCTCAGAGTACAGATTAAAAACACGAGAGGAAACAAAACAGTATGAGCTCATCCCAGAAAATTTAGAAAACAACAAAAGTGGAAAAAGACCTCACAATCTTCCCCACCCATACCCCAGGACAGTCTCGTGTGTGTGTGTGTGTGTGTGTGTGTGTGTGTGTGTGTGTGTTTTGTTCATTTGTTTGTTTTGAGACCGAATCTCACCATATAGCTCACACTGTCCTTGGACTGCAGTGATCCTCCTGCCTGCACCTCCTGCCTGCCAGCCCTGTGGGTGTGAGCCGCCTCACGTCCAGCTTCCCCCCAGTGGCTTACACAGTCGCAGTTACGTAGCATGTGCATAGCACGTCACAGATTCACAGTTGCAAGATGGTATGAAGAGAAAGATAGGAAGCACATGGATTCTACTCTGCGTTTCCAATTTAAAAATCCTACTCAGCTCATTGGGTATAAATGTCATCGCGGCGCAGTCATCGTTCACCGTCTGGGGGACAGTTTGCCATCTGCCATCCCCCAGATGGATCTCTGCTTCTGCAGAAAGCAAGACTCTTGGGTAGTGTCCTCCCCATGTTAGAGCCCGCTGTGACAAGGTTAGCCATTCTTAGCAAATGATGGGTCGGAGCAGCCCAGGTGCTGTGTGATCAGACAGGCCTGTGACCTGAAGCGAGGAGAATGCCAGAGCAGTTTTGCTCTTATTTTAGCGTATGAAGTTCCTTGGCACCAGCTTCTTAGAGTCATTGAACATTGTTAGCACAAGGCAAGGAAGTGTTGCTGGGTATTCCAGATGCTAGTAGTAGTGCTCTCTTTGGAGGTTCTAATAAGAGGATTCAGGCTGCATGAGCCACCGTGTACGTGAGGAAACAGAGACTTGGAGAGGTTGCCTTGTCCAGAGTGAGGGCTGATTGGGATGGCTTTGACATCACGTGCGATCCCTTATTTAGAGTCCAGTTCTTTTTGTACTGTGACTGGCTGCTTCCATTGTTTCTCTTATGTAGTTTCATAGAGAAATGCCAACCCCCTGGAAATGCAGTTGACAATCTCCCCCTTTCAAACTGTAATGCGCTGAGCTATTTGGCCCTGTGTGATATTTCTTATCTTAAGCAGTTTCTACTGATGTAAAAGTATTAAATATTATATAGACCAAACATATTCGCAAATCAAACAGGATACTAATTTTCAGTGTCTATGAGAATTTGTTATTTTTTACACCTGTTTCTCTTTTGTGTCAGTTAAGCAGAGGTCACAGGGAGACTAGCGTTCTTGGAGGACTTCAAAGGATGAAAGGAAGTTACAGGACAAAATGAAGGCTCTAGATCAGGCCCAGGAACTCAGGTGCCTCCGGGAGCCAGGCAGATAACATAGACGAGTGAAGTGGTAACCCTTCACAGCTGCCTTACATAAGTCTGACATCCCCAGATGCTCTGATGTCTTACGAGGAGCTAAAAATTGGGATTTTTCTGTGATTTTTTTTTTTTCTTTTTGTACTTTAGAGAAGAGTCTACAGGGTATTCAGGGTCTCACTACTAGATCGGACTTGTAGTGATCTGCATGTTTACAGCCTCCCAAGAGCTGGGATTACAGGCTCACGCCACCACACACAGTCTCAATTGCTGTCTTAGCATGCTCGTGAACCCTGGCCCTGCGCCTGCTCACAGGCGCTGTAATGCGCTGAGCTATTTGGCCCTGTGTGATATTTCTTACCTTAAGCAGTTTCTACTGATATAAAAGAGTATTAAATATTATATAGACCAAACATATTTGCAAATCAAACGGGATACTAATTTTCAGTATCTATGAGAATTTGTTATTTTTTAGACCTCTCTTTTGTATCATTTATGTTTTTATGTACATACATGTGTGTTTTATATATGTGTATGAATCTTAGGTATGTTGGCGTATATTTATATACACATATAGCATGGATATATGACACTGTTTATTGTTAGACTCACACTCTGAGACTTGGGAGATAGCTCAGCCTGTCTGGCAGGCACAAGGTCCTGAATTCAATCTCTGGTATTAGAAAAAAAGGAATCCCAATCTGTATACTACTCTCTATATTGCTCCGAAATTGGCTCTGTTTAACGATATGCCTCGAGTGTCTTGTCATTGTGTAGAGATCTACCTTGTTCCTTTTACTGCTTATGGGTTTTTCACTGCTTAGATGTACCATGGTGTATCTAATCAGTCCACTAGTATAATGGATTGGTAAAAGTTGTACCTTTTGGTCACTTTATTAAATGACATTATTTAAACAGTTTAAGTTTCAACTACTGAACAGCACTTTGAATGGTGAAAGCAAAGATAGTATATTGTCATACTCGAGCGCTTTTCTTTCAAAAACAATTCCAGCCCTCATGTATATTATAAAACAACCTCAAAGGAAGACGTGGTATCTTTTCTACTGTACTTAAGATACTAAGTAGAGAGTTGAAAAGCAGTGTCACAGAAACGAAGGCAGGTCTTCACAGCTGTATGATTTCAGCAGTCAAAGCCGGATGATGTTCGGTGATAGAAAGAGCCCACTGTGGCACTGATGCCGGAGGCTGGCCACCACTGGCTAAGGGTGTCACTCAGAGCAGAGCCCTTGCCAAGCATGTGCAGTCCCTGGGTTAAATCCCTAGAACCACAAGAGATGAAGAAAGAGGAGGAGGAAGAGGAAGAATAGGAAGAAGAGCGAGTAGGACAGAAAGCAGAATTAAGCAGAATACTTTTTAAAATATAAAAAGTTTTAAACTTTGAAAAAATCTGGATGATGGACTGAAACATTACTATTCAACTGGGACAAAACACACAAGATCACAATATTAAGCAGAATGCTTTTTTTTGTTGTTGTGGTTTTGTTTTGTTTTTGTGGTACCAGGGATTGAACTCAGGACCCTGTGCTTGCCAGGCAGGTGCTTATTCTGCTGAGCTATCTCCCCAGCCCGCAAAATGCTTTATATCCAAAGAAATATGACAGGTTACAGAAAGTGAAGAATTTAGCAGTCAAAGTTGTATTACAAGCAGTACGTACCTATTTATTCAGTATTGGGCACTTAGTTTCGTGGATTGACGTTCTTGTTCGTATGTTGAACAGTTGAGTAGGGTTGTTGCTTAGAGAAATCAAACTCGGGACCTCATGCTCATCAGACAGGCACTGTGCCACCGAGCTACCCCTGCCTGTCTTTAGAGTTCTTACAGACAGGGTCTTGCTATGTAGTTCAGACTGGTTTTGAACGCACTACATAGACCAGGTTAACCCTCTTGCTTCAGCCTTCCGAGTGTGCAGTTACAGGTGTACACCACCTTGCCTGGCCATTTTTGCAAGCTGAGTTGTCAGGCCACAGAGTATTACCTGAAAGATTTGCTAGCAGTTTCTAAAGTGGCCTTCAGAGCAGTTGTATGAGTATGCACTATGCCTGAGAATGCCTCTTTCCTGAAAGGGTTTTGTTTTTTTTTTTGGTGGTGTCAGAGATCAAACTCAGGACCTTGCGCTTGCCAGGCAAGCACTTATTCCACTAAGCTGTCTGCCCAGCTCTTTTTCTTTCTTAATGTATATATTTAGTACAGGGTCTCACTACGTAGATCGGACTCATAGTGATCCTCTTGCTTTCAGCCTCCCAAGTGCTGGGATTGCAGGCCTGTGCCACCACACCCACTCTCAATCACCCTCTCAGTGTGCCCCGGGGGTGGGGCCATCATGGCACACTGGGATGAACCCCAGTCCCTGTGCTCTAAGCAGGTGCTTCAGTTCACTGAGCTATCCGGCTGACCCTTTTCTTTTTTAATATAGAGTAATAATGACTAATACATTGCATATTGTTGTCTTTATTCAGAGTACAAGAGAGAGGCATTTACTTGTCTAGACAGTATTAGTACAAACCTTTCCCCAATTAATTGAGAGAAATTGTCTTATATGTATGAGATAGTTACATATATTTTGGCTTTTCCCTTTTCTCCCTTGGGAGTTGTCTTT
Organism: Octodon degus; assembly: GCF_000260255.1. Classification (NCBI taxonomy): domain Eukaryota; kingdom Metazoa; phylum Chordata; class Mammalia; order Rodentia; family Octodontidae; genus Octodon; species Octodon degus. Next base: position 2,381,292 of record NW_004524577.1, read on the forward strand.
CTGTAGGACCTTTCTGGTTTTTCTTCTTTGATTTATCTATCTAGGGAAGTTGGGCATTGGGTTTAGTTTCATTTTACAAACAGCACAGCAGCTTCTTCTCTCCAGGGTAAAGATAAAGCTGGCTCAGTGGGGATCACATCTTGGGGTGGACAAGTCCTTGGAAACCTCTGATGCAGGAGGAGATGTTTACTCTTCGGATGTCCTGATTTTTTATTTATTTATTTATTTATTTTTTTTTTTTTTTTTTTTTGGTGCTGGGGATTAAACTGAAGGCCTTTGCACTGAGCTATATCCTCAGTGCTTTTATTATTTTTAATTTTTTGTTTGTTTGGGGTTTTTTGTGTTTTAGGGCAGGGTCTATAGGGTCAAGAAGTATTTTTAATTTTGCTACAGGGTCTCAGTTGCCCAGGCTAGAACTGAATTTGTGATGCTCTGGCCATGGCCTTCTACAGTACCACCACCCCTGGCTCTGACTTTTACCTGGAGTATGTTTCTTCATTTGGGGAACTGTTAATATTTGTTCCTCTCCAGACCTTGTCACAGATTCCTGTCATCTGGCAGATAATCTGTGTTAGTCCTGAAGATGGGAAACCTCACAGCTAGGTAGAAGTGAGGATCTCTAGCTGCTTGAACAGCAGTCAGAGCTGTGCTCTTCCCTGACTGCCTTTGTGACCAGGTTTCTTTTGTCTGCAGGACTGTTCTCGGGGGAGCTCCCTGAATGTACCCAGGAGCTGATGATCGATGTCACCAAGAGCTACTACCAGAAGTTTCTGCCTCTGACGCAAGTCTAGTGACTGCCACAAATCTTGAATTTGCTTGAGTTCTAAAAGCTGAACTTGGGGACAAAGGGAGTGGTCAGCATCTAAGAGAGATCTTATATCTTTCACAATTTCCACCTTTTTTTCCTTTTTAATTTAGAAGTTTTCAATTCTTTAAGGCTCTAGGGTCTTAATTTGTGAGGAGCGGGCCAGCCAGATAGCTCAGTGGCTATCCAGTCAGAAAGCACCTGCGTAGGCAGATGCAGGAGTTGAGGGTTCTATCCCTGGCCTGCCGTGCAGCCGCGCCCCCGGAATATGCTAAGATGACAATTGAGACTGGGCATGATGGCCTGTGCCTGTAATCCCAGCACTTGGAGGGTGAGAAACAGGAGGATCACCACAAGTCTGATCTGTGTAGTGAGACCCTATAGATCCTATACTGAAATACATTTTTAAAAAAGAATTTATGAGGAGAACATGTGGAGGAATCGCGTTCGTGTCCTGCTGGGCTAGCACCTTATCTGTTGGCAGTCAGCCCCGCTGTATCATTATCTGCGCCCAGCACCCAGCCCCTGCTCCCGCAGATGGCCAGAGCCTGCCTCCAGTGGACCTGCGGGGCAGCGGTGCTTGCCCACATGGGCGTCACGTGGCTGGCGTGCTGCTCACAGCTGTCAGCACCACCAGCGTGTGCGCTCACACAGCCAAATCCCCACTCTCCTCCTCCTGCTGCTGTTGATGATAAAACTGCCAGTGGCCACCACAGTTGCAGCAGATGGCAGGTGCTCATTATTCTTGGGAAAATTGTGGCGTCAGACTCCAATTTCTGTGGCTACAAAACTTGAGGGAGGATAGTTAGTGTTTCTTACCCTCCCAGAATGACTTTAGCCATCCTAAGGTGATTAGTAAGAGGTTTTTACTTGTGGCTTTCACCAAAAGATGGGTCCCTAGCATCCTAGACTTTGCATATGTGAAGTTCTAGGCTGGGGTCTCCCCTATAGCGCTGCTAGTCAGCCGGCCACTCCTTGCCTAAGGGGTTTGTTGTATGTCCCTGAAGGTGACGCACTTGTGAGCACTCACGCCAGTCTAGAACCATTGAACTCACCCCGAGTTTATCAGAATCTGTCAGTGCAGACCAAAATATCTGCACTTGAGTCCAGCCACATACCCTTAGGAGGGGCTCACAGAAGACGGCCAGGGCTTTTCCTACCTTTCCCTCTAGCTGGCTGCACAAGTTGGCTGATCTGGTTCTCTCTGACGTCTTGTATAGAAGGAGGACTGAGATGTGAGGGGCTGAGAAGATCGCCCCCGAACCCCCCATCTGCTGTGAGTAAGGCAGAGCAGGTTAGCACCTAGCATGAGCCTTGTGGACCTGATGTCACTTGAGCTTGTTTAGCTTAAAATCCCTCTACAGTTTGTCATTTTTTTGTGTTGTTAATTAAAAGATTGACACATGGAGCAAGGGTTTGAAGGTGGTCATTCCGCTGCAGTGATGGTCGCTGTCATTGCTTGGGCACTTCGCTGCGTGCCATGTACCGCGCTGCAGGCATTCAACTCATTGGCTTGCGTGTGTCTTGCACTAACTTAAGGTCTGCATGTTACCTCCGTGTTAAAAATGAGAAAACTCCAAAGATATTAGCTGGCTTGATTCAGTTCATGTGGTGAAGAAGTGGCTGCTCTGGGAGTCCCACTGTCTGTCTGCCTCCCTAGCTTGTGTTCCTGACCTCTGTCCTAGAGGGATGAGATGGCCTCGTTTTTTAGAGCACAGCGGCCATGTGTTCTGTCTGACACCAGCAGGGCAGTCATCACAGTTCTTGGTCGCATACAGGCGACTCTCCCAGGTCCTTTTTTCTTTTGTTCTGCCAAAAATAGGGATCTTAGAATTAGCACTTAGGGGCTAGGGAGGTGGCTCAGTGGAACCAGTGCTTCCCTGCCAAGCACAAGGGCCCGAGTTCAATCCCAGGTTCTGGGAAAAAAAAAAAAAAATTGTCCTACACTATTAGGACGGAGAATTAGCACTTAGGTACTGTGTTGGCTGACTATCAACATCTTTCAGGACGAGTCTAGCAGATTCTCACCCAGCTCGTATTTGAATGCCTCTCTCTAAAAGGAAGCTTGCCACTTCTGGCAAGTTGACTATATTGGGCTGGTGAGATTGCTTAGCAGACTAAGTGCCTGCTTAGGCAAGTACAGGGGCTAGGGTTCAATTCCCAGTACCGCATACTGCGCCAGCCTCACCCCCAGGCACACTGATTCGGGCATGGTGGCACATACCCGTAATCCCAGGGTTGGGGAGGCTGAAAACAGGAAGATTATTAGAAGCCTGAGTGGTGTAGTGAGACCCAATACAAAATTAATTAATTAATTTAAAAAATTAACATTAAAAAGGAGAGGTTTTATTATTATTTTTTTTAACCTTTTCTTTTATCTAGTACTGGCAGTTCAATTCAGGACCTTTGCACTGAGCTATTGTTTCCCCAGCCCTTTTAGTTTCTTGATTGGTTAATTAATTGAGTTAGCTCTTTTTTTTTTTTTATGAACAGAACATATTTATTGAGGGAAAAAAAAGCTCCTGAGAGAGGGACAGGAGGGGAGCCTGAGCGGGTATTCCCCCCGGAGTTCATTTTTTGACATAGGATCTTGTCACATAGTTCAGGTTGGCCTCGAACTCTCAAGATCCTCCTGCCTTATCCCCAGTACTGAGATTACAAGCCTGTACTACCACACCCAGTAACCAGCCCTTCTTACATTTTTCATGTTGAGACAGTGTTTCACTAAATTCCCCAGGCTGGGCTTGAACTTGTGGATAGGCCTGCCTCAGCTTCCAGAATCCGAGGATTGCAGATATGTGTCACCACACTCATTTTTGTAGTGTTTATTAATTAAATTTTTTTGGTACTAGGGACCAAACTTAGGACCTTGTGCTTACTAAGCAGGCACTTATGCCACTGAACTGTCTTCCTGGCCCCTTTTGTAGTTTTTTGTTTTTTTCTTTTTTTCAGAACTGAGAATTGAACTCAGGCCCTTGCGCCTGTCAGGCAAGCACTTATTCTACTCTCCAGCCCCAAATTTATTTATTTATTTGTTTTGCAGTACCAGGGATTGAACTCAGGAACCTGTGCTTGCCAGGCAAGCGCTTATTCTACTGAGCTATCTCCCCAGCCCCTGTAGTGTTTTAAAATAAACTTTTTTTTTTTGATAGACAAACGTAATTTTAAAATCATTAAGGAATTCAGGTACATACTTTCCAAAATCTAATCCAATAAGAAGTGTGATGTAATGGAGAAGTAAGACCTAAATGGTACAGATTTTCCCAGTTTTGGGGCACACTACATGGTGGTTCTGTACCTTGCTGCTTGTTCTTCATGTATCTTGAAAGTGGTCCCCGAGGGCCCTGACAGATGATCAGAGATAGCAGTTGCTAACATTTATAGTGTATCTAGCATATGTCGAGTACCTGAGGGTTCTTTACATTTATTAGCTTTTCATTTCTCGCAGTTAAACATTGGCTATGTCCTCACCTTAAGGAACAGAAGTTACATAAAGCGGCAGATGTGTGCAGCTGAAGTGGCTGTGATCCAGGTATTCTGGCTCGCAAGCCTGGTGAATTCCTGGTGTTAGAATCTATGTTGTAACACCTTCAGTTTTCCAAAATTGTGTGCCTGGCCAGGAAGCTGAAGAAAATAAGTATTTAGCTTTCTCAGGCAGGCAAGGAGAAGGGAATAGGAAAGGATATTGGGTGAGCCATCCAGTAACGTCTGCTACAGGCAGAAGGGTGCAGTGCCTCCCTAAGCTGTCTCTTTTTGTAGTGTGCCTTATCTTGTAGCCAGAGCTGTGGTCTGATGGTTATAAATGGGAACATGTCTCCTAGGAGGATTGTCCTTGCACCCAATAAATGGGGGCGTGAAACTTTGAACTGTGTGGTTGGTGCTGTGCAGAGGAACGTGCCACCTGGATTGAACAAAAGTCCAGCAGCATGTGCTGCAGTAGCAGAAGTCCAGACTGAACCGGTACGCAGGTGGGGCGGATATTAGTGTACCTGGGCAAGGGACTTAGTCTTTTTGTGCGTTCACGTACTAAGCTGTGTGATAGGAATAGCACGAGCACCTCAGAAACTTGAACTGGATTAAATGAGGTTCTGCGTGAACATTGAGGACAGTTCTTGGCACTTAGCACTCTGTAACTACTAATTTATTGTTGCAGGGAAAATTATCTTGAAAGTTGTGTACCTATTGAGTTTTGAGTCTTTTTTTACCTGCACATTAGTAAAAAAGACAGTGAAGTACTTGTCTCAGTTACTTTTCTTGTTGAGACAAAATACCTGACACCCAGAGTTAAGAGAGGAAAGGTTTGTTTGGACCACAGTTCATCGCGGTTTTAGTCCGTAGTCGGCTGGCTCCAAAGTAGGGTGGCCAGGCACAGGAGCCTGGTAGAGGAGAATCAGTTCATGGTGGGTGGAAAGTAGTAAATTAAGTGGCCTTAGCAGCTTTTCTCTGCCCCTTTTGTATTCTATCTAGGCTACTGGGATTAGGGTAGTACAAACCAGTCAGTGGACTGATTTAGTAATCACCCACCCTTAAGCCTAGCACCCTTAATCCTATCTAATTGCACCAGGAATCAGTCACATGTTCTAGATCCAACCTCCGCTGAAAAAGCCTCCTGTGATGTGATTGCGTGAGGTTTTGGGGAACATCTGGACACGGCCATCATATTCTACCCCGACCCCCTGTTCCACCGCTGACTCACAGGCATGTCTTTCTGCAAGAGGTATTTAGTCCATCTCTAGGAGTTGCCAGTGTCCTAACAGTTTCAGTCCTGCTGCTGGTGCAGCAGCCAGTCTTCCTCTCCTGGCGGTAGGGGTCGAGTGCCTGGACCCTGTGCGCCCTGAGTGCAATCCCAAGGAATAGATTCTGCAGGCTGCCGCTTTCTGGAACGTGGGGCTTGGGAGCATTCTTCTCCATGCAAAGCCTTTTTTTTTTCTTTCTTTCTTCTTTTCTTTCTTTTTTTAAAAATGTATCCGGTACAGGACCTACAGGGTCTCACTATGCAGATTATAGGCACGTGCCTCCACCCTCGTCCGCTGAGCTATCTCGCCGGCGTTTCCCCTTTACAACTCTTAAGGCACAGAGGCCGAATCCTGCTGGTTCTTGTGATGTCCTCGGGCCATCTTTTCTGTTGCCTTCTTCTGAAATGCTTGGCTTTTTCTTGCTAGACTTTTCAGTGACCAATTTCTCCTCTGTTCCATCTTTGTAGGCCACAGCTTTGCTGGAGCTTCCTTCCTCACCAAACTTAAAACATTTAAGATTGTTCTGCTGGGCTCCTTGCTGCTGACTCCCAACATAAATTTGGCTACTCCCCCAACAGTAGCCACGCCGCCACCACAATATTAGACTGCCTTGAGATTTCTGCTGCAGGAATAGTCTGTTGTCCTTCATCTCAGTCTCAGTAATACAAAACGTGATGGGAATACAGTGCCTTGGACAAGATAGGAATTTGTTTCTCTCTGACCTAGCAGTGAAGATAAAGGCAGGAGGGCTGGGGCTAGTTCCCCAGTTCCTGCTGTCTTATTATACAGCCAGGTTTACTTCCAGTACAAAAGTAAATTTAGACTCTAGGTGGCAGCTCAAGTGAGAAAGGAGGGTCTCAGCGCACAGAGAGGGAAACCCAGACCCCGGAGAGAGGCGGCTCGTGCCAGCTGCTCTGCACGTGGGCCTCCTTTTCTTCTGCTGCGTGTGAGCTCTCTGCTCCTGGGCACGGCAGCTGGCAGTGCTAGACCAGTACTATTCTGCACTGGTAACTTTGCTTGTTGCTGAGACGAAATGCCCAGTACGCAAAGAAGGAGGCAAGGAGTATTTAGCTCGCAGATTGTGGAGGTTTCCGTCTGTAGTTCGCTAGCTGTAAAGCAGGGTGGCGTGGCAGAGGGGCATTGCAGTTTTGGCAGGCAGGAGACAGCAAAGCAGCAAACCCTTCCAGGCTGCCCGTCTCAGGTGGTGCTGCCCACACAGGCTATGGCACCCTTGATCTCAGCATCACACACTTAATCTAGCTGGCACACCCCAGATCCAGCCACCTTAAAAACCACTGTGACGGAATGAGGCTTTGGCGGACGTCTTTTTTGCTTTGTTTTTTGGTGGTGATACCAGGGATCGAACTCAGGACCTTGTGCTTGCCAGGCAAGCGCTTATTCCACTGAGCCATCTCCCCGACCCCTTTGGAGGACGTCTTAATACAAGCCATGCTAGACTAGTAACCCTAAAAGAAAGATTTCTTCCTTTCTAGTTTTAGTCTGGCAAATCCCCAAAAAAGTACTTAGTGACTCGTGGTAAGTTCCAGACTTCTTGAATCAATCATGGCCAGTAGCATTTGGCTTCTTGGCTTAAATCAATCTGGGTTATGACTTTTGTCAGTAGTCTGTTACCAAACCAATGTAATGACTGAATCAAAAACAGTTACCTACCACAAACAGTAGGTGAGTGTATAAATATGTATTAATGTTGTTTTGAAAATGTGTAATAGTAGCTGGGTGTGGTGGCACATACAATCCTAGAACTCAGGAGGGTGAGGCAGGAAGAGCGCCTCAGCTCCCCAAGGCCAACCTGGATTATGTAGTGAGACCCTATCTCAGAAAGCAAAACAAAGTGCTGGGGGCTGATGAGACCCTCAGATACCTGTAGAGACAAAATTTCCAGATGTACGAGGAACTTAGAGGAGACTTGTTTCTAGTGAACAAGCTTGCCAGCCTCAACAGCAAGCAGCACAGAGGGGTGGCTTCATGCGTCACTTTTGACTCGGTTGAAGGAGGTTTTGAAAACTGAGAAACGGGTTGAACTTCAAAAGGTAGAGGTGAAAAAAGAGACAAGCCCTTCTTCGTCCCCGGATCATTGTACAGGTCGGGGAGGTGGTTTTCCTTCTGCTGTCGTCAGTGGATAGTATCTTGCCCTGAGAGCACTGTGCCTGTGAGTTTACCACCACACACCAAGAAGCACATGGCTCCCTGCATAGTTTTCTGTTCCCAAAGCAGGGCAGCACAAGGCTCAGGACCACGGGCTTAGGTCCTGACCGTAACCTTCACAGCTCAGCCCCCACCAACAAGCGTGTGTTAACAGCCGTGATATGTATGCTAGGAATTCCCAGCTGGACTCTGTCTCCATGGCAGCTCTCCCCAGGGACAGTCTGTCACCAGACAGTTACTTTTATTAAGTTTCTTTGTTCTTGGAGAAGGCAGGTGGAGAAGACCTTGCCTGGGCCTCTTTCCAGTTGGCTGGGGAGGAAGAATTCCTGGCTCACAGCTGAGAAGGCAGTGGCTAGATTGGGCTTCGGGCTGGATCCTAGGACCCGCAACAGCATCTGTGGGGATCCACCTCTGGCTTGCCCCTCTGCTTGCTTTTGAATTGGCTTTGTTGTCAGGCTCGAGTTATGGAACTTAGAGGAGCACTCCTCAGTGCTAAAAGAACCCCAGACTTGGTTCTCATTGTTCCCAACAAGATTCATATCTAGTTTTGAGTGTTCTGATGGACTCATCCTGCCCGTGTGCCCTGTCGACCGGGGAGGGGGTGGGAGGGCTGCCAGCAGGTGAGTGGTCTGGGCAGGGGGTCAGCAGAGCCCCTTCCTGCTCTCAGACTTCCCTTCCCCTGCCCATGCATACTCCTGTTTGTCTTGGGAGGGAGAGCTGGACCTGAGCTAAGGAGCAGAGGGAGAGTGCTTCTGGCCAAGGGGAGTGTCAGGCGCAGCCCTTGGAGGACAGTCCTGTGCTGCGCAGCAGCGCTGCTGCACACGGCCCCTGGGGCCCTTAGACGACGTCTCATCCTGTGCCCATGCTCCTCATCCTGCGCTGCCTTCCGAGGAGTGCGGCAGGACCTGCGGGTTATCCAGCACATTTAATGCACTCCGCAGCTGCGTGCAGCTAACGGGTGCCCCACACAGGCTCGTGTTCCAGATCTGGTGCGGGCAGTGGGGTGAGTGTGTGATCGTGTGTGATCTCGGACCATTCCACTGGCTGCTTGGTCTGCATGGCTGCACAGAGCTCTTGTGTGGGTGGGGACAGTGGAGGCTTCGAAGTCACTTCTGCAGCAGCCACTTCATCAGGACCTGGGCCACTTCCTTGTTTTTTTTTTGTTGTTGTTGTTGTTGTTTGTTTTGTTTTTAATGTATTTGGTGCAGGATCTCATTACGCAGCTCAGACTCTGTAGCGATCCTCCAGTTTTCAGCCTTGCCAGCCCTGCAATTACAGGCATGCGCCTGGACTCAGTGCCCAGCTCAGTATGCGGTGCCGGGGATCAAACCCTAGTCCCTGCACTTGCCTAAGCAGGCACTTAGTCACTGAACTATTTCACTGGCCTTTTTTAAAGAAAAAAACAATAAAAATGATACAGAATTTCAAAACAAGATGATAGGAAATTAACAATGGTTGTTATATTGCTTATTGTTGTCTTCAGAGTAGTTCAGATTACTAGATATAGGCATGTAACATTGCTCAGTGAAGCATTAAATGTCCCTTTTAATAAGCCAATAAAAATTAGTATATATATATATATATATATATATATATATATATATAATCTCACGTAACACATGTACTTGCTGCCTTTTAATGGTGGGAAGTGGGGGCCTGGCCACGTGCTACACAAACAAGAGAGCGATCGCTACTGTTTTATTCCTCTCACAAATCCTTACTGCACCACCACGGAGTGCCAGGCACTGTTTTGGTCCTGTGGGATGCAGGGAAGGATAAAATGGATGCAACCCCTGCCTGTAGGAGTCTTACAGTTTAGTAAGGAAGAAACGCCAGGGTGCACGCTAGCGCCCTCTTGAGGGCCTGGGGGCCCCCTGTGAGGATCATCACAGTGGTAAGGAGCATGGGCCCTGGAGGCTGCCCAGACATCCCGCCTGGCCGCCATCTGGCCTAGTCACCTCCGCTTTGGAAGCTCGGCTCTCACTCATAAGCAGGGAAGGTGGGCGGGCAGTTTTGTGGACTTAAGTGCATTGTGCCCATAAGGCCTGGACGCTGGATCGGGACAAGCACTCCTAGATGGTAGCTATAACTGTGTCCATCTGGACAGGGTGCACCATCTCAGTCACATTCCCCTTCACCCGGTCCTGATAGCTGGCAAGTGTGGCTTGGGGGAGGAAAGGTTCCTTTTGGTGCACAAGTTCGAAGTTTCAACCCGTAGTTGGTTGGCTCAGATGTAGAAACAGCATGGTGGGAGGGGCAGGGAGGACAGCCACTGCCTTCTTGGGGACAGGAAGTAGAGGTAGAGGGAGGAGCAAGCAGGGCAGGGAGACAGAGCCTCCTGGGGACCCTAATGACCTGCCCTGGGACAGTTGACACACCCACGTGCCTTGTCCTGCTAGGAGTGCTGTTCTCCTGGAATCTCTGCCCAAGAACCTTCAGTAGGCACTGGACCTCCTCGGTGGTGTCCTAGAAAATGGACAGTGTTGTGATTTTCTTTTTTTATTTGTGTATTTGGTACAGGGTCAGTACTTGGTGGCCAGCTCAGTGCACCCCAGGGCTGGTGCAGCATGTGGTACCGAACCTGGTCCCTGCACCTGCCTAAGCAGGTGTTCCGTCTGCTGAGCTATGTTGGCAGCCCTGCTTTCTTGTTATTTTCTTTTGATAGACATGGACATTGAGTCACAGAGAGGCTGTGTAAGTTGCCCAAGGTCACACATGTCTGGAAGGAAGGAGTTGGTGTTGGAACTCAGGATTCTTTGGCCAGACACTTTAACTTGTAAGTTACATTTATAGTAAGTTCTGTTGCTTCTTGGTGGGCGTGAGTGAACAGACGAGCCAGTGAACAGGTGGGCCTGCAGGTGAGGGCTTGCCCAGAAGCCCCGACAGCATGGGAGGTGGCATGCAGGTGTGTGCGCACGTGCGTGTGTTTGGAGTCAGCACAGTTGGGTCTGTGTTCCAGATCCACCACCTCCTGGTCCGATAACTCTGGGCAAGTAACCTAAGTGAGAATAATAATTCTTTTCCAGAGTGGCTATAAGGATTAAATCACGGGCTGGCCAAATAGCTCAGGGGATTAAAGTGTCTGCAAGCAGGCACAGAGGCAGGGGGTGGGGGGTGGTTTGATCCCTAGGCCTGCCGGGCATGCTGAGATGGCCATCGAGACTGGGCGTGGTGGCGTGAGCCTGTAATCCCAGCTCTTGGGAGGCTGTAAACAGGCAGATCACTACAAGTCCAATCTAGCTGTGAGACCCTGAACACCCTGTAGACCCTTCCCTAAAGTACAAAGAAAATAAAAGATAATTAAATCACGCCTGGTGTGGCAGCACACACCTATAATCCTAGGACCTAGAGGCTGAGCTAGGAGGACTGCCATGAGTTTGAGGCCAGCATAGTAAGACCCTGTCTCAGTAAGTAAGTAAGATCATCTCTACAAAGCTCTTAGTCTGTTCCCAGCACATAATGAGACTAAAGTGTGATTGTTAGTATCATTATTAACGTGTCAGAATCGTAACACGAAATGATTAGGCCAGCCTGAGCACACTAAAGAGATTCCTGGGCCCCTCAGTAGTAGAAATTAAAGAATTGAAACTGCACTTGACAAGAGCAAGAAGGGAATATGAAAACAGCTGCTGAAGCAGAAGGAACTGGGATCTTTTCGTGAATGCCTCGTCATTTCTTAATGTTTCTAAGTGGCATAAATAAAAACACATGCAGCAAGGGCTCCCCAGGCCTTCGGATATGTGAATGAACAATATCCAGCTTGTTTTAATTGGCTGACCCAATTAAAAATGCTTTAAAAATGTCTTTTTTCTTTTGGTCTTTTTGAAACAGGGTCTCGCTGTGCAGCTCAGGCTGACCTTGAGCTCACTGTGTAGCGCAGGCTGTCCACAGATTCACCGTGATCTCCTTGCCTCCGCCTCCTGAGTGCTGGGCTTACAGGTGTGCGCCACCACACCCAGCTTAAAAAAGGTCTTATACTGAGGGTGACACCCTGGGGGTGTCCCTAGAGGAGGGTGCGCAGGGGAGCTAGCACACAGCATTCACCCCGCAGGTGCTAGACCAGGTGCTGGGGCTTGAGTACGTTTGCAGCAGCAGCTCAGACCCGGTCATCCTCCTGGTGCTGGCATTGCAGGTACGCACCACCACACCCAGTTTTGGGGCCGGCATGGCGTGTGGTACCAGGGACTGAACTTGGATCTTTGTGCTTGCCAGGTAGGTGCTTAGACTGCCAAGCTATCTCCCTAGCCCTGAGAATAACTTTTATGATTACTGGATATGAAAATGTGATAAAGTTGACTTAAAGTATTATATGCTCATAATTTCATCAGTGCTAGAAGGATCATCCCAATTTAAAAAAGAAACCTGCAAAAGAAGTAAATAGCATTGGGCTGGGTGTGGTGGTGCACACCTGTAATCCCAGCACTCAGGAGGCTGAGGCAGGAGTATCACAGTGAATTTGAGGACAGCCTGGGCTACAAAGTGAGCCCAAGGCTAGCCTGAGCTGTGTGGTGAGACCCTGTCTCTAAAAGGCAAAATAAATCAATGGAATGAAATTTGGTGAAATCCAACATCTTTTTGCTCTTTGCCACAGCAGGTGGGTTGGCATTTAGTTCTTTGGGCCTGGGAAGCAGGAGAAGTCTGTTTTGGTTTTTGAGACAGGGACTCACTATGTTGTCAAGGCTGGCTCTGAACTCCTGGCAGTTCCTGCATGCTGCTCACAGGCGTGCCCCACGGTGCCTAACACGTCTGTAGCTGGTGGTGCTATGATTTGTGCCTGCCAGAGTCTCTGGCAGGGTGGACCGCATGAAAAGAGAGGCACACTGCCTGGAAATACACATTTGGAATGTGAAAAAGAAATTAAGTTGTTAATGAGCCTTTTTTTTTTTTTTTTTTTGCCATACTAGTGATGGAACTTGCCAGGCAGGCACATAAGCTGCTGAGTTCCATCCCCAACCCAATGAGTCCTGATTCAAATCAAACATCTGGGGGGCTGGAGAGATGGCTCAGTAGAATAAGTGCTTTCCTGGTAAGCTCAAGGGCCTGAGTTCAATCCCTGGTTCCACCAAAAAGAAAAGAAAGAAATCAAACATCTGACCCTTTGATGTTGAAAATTTTCTTTGTGTGTGTGTGTGTGTGTGTTTTAGGGAAGAGTCTACAGGGTGTTCAGGGTCTTTCTCCTAGATTGGACTCATAGTGATCTGCCTGTTTACAGCTTCCCAAAAACTGGGATTATAGGCCCGTGCCAAGCCCAGTCTCAGTTGCCCTCTTGATGCGCCCTGGCGGTGGGGCCCGCACAGCAGGCCTGGGAATCGAACCTCTGGCCCCTGCGCCTGCTTGCAGCCACTTTAGTCCACTGAGCTCTTTGGCCAGCCTCCGTTGTTGAAAATTTTCTAATCTGATATTTTGAGTGGGCCAATGTGGAACTGTTTTTGAGACTGACAGGATGTAGAGCCTTGCTTGTCACTTGGGCTTGGAGCGCGCTGTCTGGTGTACAGCAGCGTGCTGTTGCCGCAGCCCAAGCAAAGCACTGGTTGTCTGGAGTCCCATAGTCACATATCCTAATTGGCTGGACCTGCCCCCAGGCTGAAGTCCATTACTGTGCGCCGTGAGCAGGTCTGACCAAGAGTTCAGCTGCTTCCAGTTAGCAAGGCTGGGCCAGATCAGACCCTGGCCTAAAGAGCAGGACCCTGGGGGGCGTGGAGGGCAGGATGCCTGCAGCTCTCATCCATAAGAACATCCTGGGAGCTGGCTGGACCGGCTGGCGCTCATAGATGCTCCCAGGAGAGGTTTTGCTCTTTGATGGAGCCATCTGAAGTGAGGCTGCCAGTCAGCTCCTCAGGCTGACTGCATTCCCGTGTCCCTGTGTTTCTTGCCGAGAGCTGTGAGTTGAGGGAGCGTACATCCCCTGAACTGTGCCCCCCGCCCATCTCTGCCCACCTCCAGGCCTGCTTTTGCCAGATGAGCATCTGGGCCCTCTGGAAGCTGTCCCCTGCTGTTGTGCCTGTGTTCTGGTTTGGTTGCAGTTTGCAGCGATGGACTAAGTGACTCCACCTAGCTCAGTTTTCTCTAATACACACAGCCTTGTGAGATATGCTAATTAATCAGAGCATAGCTGTCCAGGAAAGGGACTGGTCTCCTGCCCAGTGGCCAAATCATCAGGTCCAAGGAGTGGCAGGGTATGGAAGCCTATTTTGAAATTTATGAAAATTCAGGGTTTTATCCTTTATTAGTTGGGTAGGGTTGCCGTAACTCATTACTATAAATTGCATTGCTTGAACAACAGGAATTAGTTTTTTCCTAGCCCTTCTGGAGGTTAGAGGCTCAAGAGCAAGGTGCTGACCAGCGTGCTTCTCCTGAGCCTGCCCTCCCTGACTTGCAGACCGTGGCCTTCCTGCCGTGTGCTCACGGGGCCCTCTGGGTGTCTGTCCTGATCTCTTTCCTTTATAAGGACCAGTCACATTGTAGCAGGGCCCCTGCCAGCCGCCCCATTTATCTTAGTTACCTCTTGAACCTGTCTCCAATAAATAAAGCCCATCTCCAAATAGCACTAGTGCTTAATGCTTCAGCTACACATTTGAGAGTTCAGCCTGTTAGTTTACTGATTCCTGAATGTGCCTTTCTGGTTTTTTTTTGTTTGTTTGTTTGTTTTTTGTTTTTTTTTTTTGGCTCAGAATGCCCTCAGGGGTGGTTTGGCTGGCTGGAGTGTTGTGGGGATCGAACTCCAGCAACCTGAGGCTGACAGCTTTGTGGAAGCAGCCACTTAAACAACTGAGCTAAGGCCAGGCCCCCATGGAATAAGGGTTTTTTTGGGGTTTTTTTGTTCCTCGAATGCCTTCAGGGCACTTTTGGCCAGCGGGAGAGTTGTGAGGTTGGAACTCCAGCCACCTGAGGCTGACAGCTTTGTGGAAGCAGCCACTTAAAGGACTGAGCTAGGGCCAGGCCCCCGTGCCTTTCTGTTGAGTTGTATACGATGTTTGCCTGCAAAAAGTGTGTTTGTACCTCTTGCACATACCCAGATGAAAGGCTTAAGAGGGCACCGAGAAACGTACAGCTAGGATTGCTGAGTGGGCGCACAGATTCTGTAACGCTGCAGGGACATTAAAGTAAAGCCTGGTATTAGGGAAGCTCAGACGACTTGCCCGAGTCTTGCTGCGTAGATTGGCCCTGGCCTCACTATGTAGCCCATGCTGGCCTCCCTGGACCCTGAGCTTGCTCTTAGGAACTCTGAAGGAAGTGTTGCCCTTTTCTTGAGAGAAACCTCAGATGCTGCCTTCCCACATGCTGTGAGTGCTGACACCAGAATAGCACTTTCCATACAGAATGCCTTTAAATCTCGTTCATACTTGTGAGCTGGGTCAGTTTCAGTCGTGAGCAGGTGAATCTGTGAAATTCACTGTCTTCTGGTGTCCTTCAGAAAAGGACTCTAGAAAGTTTTCAGACTAACACTGGGGCAGCCCCACTGGGGGTCCTTAACTTACACTGCCTAATACCATCCTGCTTGGAGCTCCCCAACACTGCACCTCGACTCCAGGAGCACTGCCTGCACCCTCTGGGAGTGTTTCTGTACTTGGCCCTGATCACATAACATTGTCTCAGCCCTGGAAGGCTTTAAGGTCAGCTTCCACTTTGCTGTGCTGTGCCTGAATTGGGGCCTGAGGGCAGCTAAATGGTTCAAACAGAATCTTAAGGAACCTGGCTGAGATAGATTTTGTGATTTGTGGGACTGATTTTAACTGGTTATAAATCAAGACTTCTAACAAGTATAATGGAGGTTCATACGTAAGGCTAGCCTTCTCTTCATTAAAGGTACCACTTTTGCAAGGATCCTTTTGATAGTAATTTTTTTATTTTTATTTTTTTGCAGTACTGGGGATTAAACTCAGGACCCTGCACTTGCCAGGCAGACGCTTATTCTGCTGAGCTATCTCCCCAGCCCTTGATAGTAATTTTGCTGGAAGAGCCTTGGCCAAGAGGCAGGTTGTTTTAAAAAGTAATAAAGCAGGCCTGAGTCTGTTCTCCTTAGAAAGACCTGTCTGCAGGGTCAGTGCCTGGCTAGATTTGGGAGCTTGGAGTTCAGGAAGCTTCTTACTATCCCAAGTCCTAAGAGCGACACAGTGCCCCGGCTACTGTTCGTGCAAACACCATGGTTCACACTGAACCACCTGTGTTGAGAGTCTGGAGTTGTGTGTGTTATGCAGAGCATGAGGGGTGACCAGTGTCCATAAACCCACTGGGCTTTGAACTCACTTTCTCGTGTAGGCTGGCCTTGAGCTCATGGTGACTCTTGCCTGGGCCTCCTGAGTGCTGGGATTACAGTTGTGCACCACCATGCCCGGCCCCAAGTCTCCATTTATTAACTGTTTTGGTCTCCCTCTAATGAACTTCCCTGGCACATGTATTTTGCAGTGGTTGCCACAGCTGGTTTCTGAGGAATTGTGCGGGTCTGTGAGGGCACTCCAGAAAGTTTGCGTCCGTTTTCTTCGGGACTGGGCCCACACACCTTGTTCACGTGCTGACTTTGCTTCATCCTTTTGCTGTCATCTAGCTATGATGTAATCACAGGCAGGGCCTGTGACTGCCAGTGAGTCATCTGACTGGGAGACAGTACTTGGGACCCAGTGGGCACTGGGGGCATCTCTGGGGTCCTGGGAGTGTCTTTTTAGTGTAGATGCTAAGGCAGAACACAGGTTGTGTTCAGTTCGTCAACATTTAGTGCACTGTATAATTAGGAACATTTTCTCCATAGCTATACTAAATTTCAATAAGAAGCTCAAGTAAAGGATCACACACTATGGGGATTTATAAAAAAAAAAAAAAAACCTTAATTAAAAAAGAAAAGCCAAACCTTTAAATTCACTGCTTAGTAATGTCCCCTTTTACCAGGCATTTTGCCTTGAGCTTGGGACATGGGTGGAAAAGATCGTATCATTGTCTTACCTCTTCCTTGGGAAGCTGGTAAAGAGATGTTTACAGGGGCCAGGGATCTGGCTCAGTAGAATAAGTGCTTGCCTGGCAAGCACAAGGGCCGGAGTTCAACCCCCGGTTCTGGGGGGGGGGGTTTACAGTAGGATTGAGCTGTGCGCAGTTGGGGACCCCATGGGGCAGACGGAAGGCAGAGGAAGAGCTGCCAGTCCGGGTGCTTTAGCAGCCCAGGGTTGTTGCGGTAGTGTCCGCAGAAGCCAGACAGGCACGTGGGCTGCAGAGGTGGCCAGCCGGCGTGTGTGGGCCAAAGGCCGCTGGTCCTTCTGATTTCCACCCCCCGAAAAAAATTTTTTTTTAATTTCTATGAGTGTTTACTTTTTTTTTTTTTTTTTTTTTTGGTGGAACCAGGGGTTGAACTCAGGCCCTTGCGCTTATCAGGGAAGCACTTATTCCACTGAGCCATCTCCCGGGCCTAGTGTTTACTTTTTAAATGCTGTACATACAGTCATGGCAACTTGACTTTACCCTTACCCGGTCAGCAGGTGCCCGCGCCAGTTTCTTTAAAAAGTCAAAACGCCTGCAGGACCAATCTGGCCGTGGCCTAGCAACCTGCTGGCAGGCCTCCTCGCTACTGGAGGTCCTGGGGACAGAGCCCGGAGCAAGCCCGGCGAGGCGCCGGCGGGTGCGGTGGGCTGGGGCCCGCAACTGCACCTAGGAATCACCTGGGCAGTGGTGCTTAAAGGCGAGTTGCGACCGGCCCGGCCTTCGCCTCCTAACGAGCTCCAGGTGCTGGTGACGCCGCTGCTCTCCGGATCGGAGCCAAGCCGCGTGATTTCAGAGTGAGGGGCCGGAGGGCCTGCGGTGCGTGCGGCCGCGTTGGCCCGACAAGCAGCCCTGTGTTTGCTTAGATTCTGGGTTTCTTGGCCGGTTTGGCAGACGGCTGAGGCAGGTGCTGTCCTGAACTTCCTCCTGTCGCTGCCCGATCTCCAGGCTTAGTTTATATTCTGGAAGGCGGCGGGTGGACGACAGGTTAGGAAAAGCTTCCAAAAGGAGGCGCCCAGGAGCTGCGTGCGGGCGCGTTCCCTGCCGCTGCCGAGGGCGAACCCCGAACGAGTTACCCCGTCCTGGGGCTGGGTCGAGGCATTCTCACGCCGAGAAGGGTCTCCCGGGGCCTTCCGCGAGCCCGCGGTCTGTGCGGCCCTGTCGGCCGCGTTTTCCGCCGAGCAGCGTGAGAGTTTAAAGGCTGCGGCGCGGCGGGGCGCTCGCTCCCATGGTGCCGCGCGGCGGGCGGGTTTGGATTTTAAATCCCCACGGCCAATCAGCGGCGCGCAGGCCTCTGTAACGTTCCCAGCGCCGCGTTTGAATTCGGGGCGGAGCGGAGCAGTGCAAACCCTCTGCACCGACCCTGCGTGTCCCTTGGAGCAAGGCTGGGATCATGAATGCGGCTGCAACGGCAGGGAAGCTGGCGCGGGCACCCGCTGACCCGGCTAAAGCCGGGGTCCCCGGGGTTGCAGCTTCCGGAGCCCCCGCTGCTGCCCCGCCGGCAAAAGAGATCCCCGAGGTCCTGGTGGACCCCCGCAGCCGGCGGCACTACGTGCGGGGCCGCTTTTTGGGCAAAGGCGGCTTCGCCAAGTGCTTCGAGATCTCGGATGCAGACACTAAGGAAGTCTTCGCCGGCAAGATCGTGCCGAAGTCCCTGCTGCTCAAGCCGCACCAGAAGGAGAAG
Source organism: Octodon degus (assembly GCF_000260255.1). Classification (NCBI taxonomy): domain Eukaryota; kingdom Metazoa; phylum Chordata; class Mammalia; order Rodentia; family Octodontidae; genus Octodon; species Octodon degus. Next base: position 2,399,647 of record NW_004524577.1, read on the forward strand.
ATGTCCATGGAGATCTCTATCCACCGCAGCCTCGCCCACCAACACATCGTGGGCTTCCACGGCTTTTTTGAAGACAACGACTTCGTGTTCGTGGTGTTAGAGCTTTGCCGCCGGCGGGTGAGTGTCGCCCTGGAGGGGCTGGAGATGCCAGGGAGCCCGGCTGGGAGCGCTGGGACCTGGAGCTGGAGGGAGGGAACCCCCGGGAAGGGGCGCCTGGGACTTGGAGATCTGGAGACGCGCTGGGAGCGCGAGCTGGGGCTGAGAGAGGCCTCCGCAAGCAGTGCTTGGCCCGCAGAGCTGCTGGGCAGGTGGTTCCGGTAGCGCCGAAGTCAGTCGCGGTGCAGCTAGGGAGGGCGGCTCCGGGACGTGGGGGCGGGAGGTGCCGGCAGTGGGTGCCAGAGCCCAGGAGCTGCTGCTAAAGGAGGCGTCCCTGGAAGGGTGGGGTGCGATTTTCCGGGTAGAGCTGGGTCGGGGGGTGGCTGGGTAGTTAGACCCGACTTGGGGGCCTCCAGGGAGGAGAGGGACCTGGACATGGATCTGCCGGGCGGAAGCTCGGGAAGCGGATCCTGGGCGTTGGAGCGCCGAGAGAGGGGCCTGATAGAAGCTGCTGTGAGTGGTTCTGCCCGCTGTTCAAGTAGCCTTGAAGAAGGGACTGGGGAGCCGAGAGGAGGGCCTGTCAAGACTCCTTCATCATCCCCTGAGGGTCCCGTTTGTGCTCTGGATTGCCTTTCCCCAGAGACCAGTCTTCCGTGGGCTCACGCTGTCTCCACCTTCCGCTTCCCTCCCCAGTCCCTCCTGGAGCTCCACAAGAGGAGGAAGGCCCTGACGGAGCCTGAGGCCCGATACTACCTGCGGCAGATAGTCCTGGGCTGTCAGTACCTACACCGAAACCGGGTTATCCACAGGGACCTCAAGCTGGGCAACCTCTTTCTGAACGAGGATCTGGAGGTGAAAATAGGTGAGATGCAGCGGTGCTGACATCAGGGTTCAAGAGCTGGGCATGCCGGGGAGACTCAGGAAGGGACCCAGAAGGGGGTGGCTGGGGCAGTCGAGAATGTTTGTTTTTAGATGGCTCTGAAGTCCAGATAATTAAAGCAAGAGCCCTCAAGCCAGCATCTTGCCTTCACATACATTAGTCTTGTGCCCCAAATCAGTATTTTTAAAATTTTGATTAGGTTGGGGGGAGGGGTCTCAGGAATGCTAAGCTCCAACCTCCAGCTGGTTTCTATCTTTAAGAATTGGAAGGCTTGGCGTGATAATTTGCATTTGGAGTTCCTTTAAAAATGTAGAACTTGCCAGGCTTGCTGGAGTGGTGGCACACACCTGTCATCCCTGCACTCGCACTCCTGAGGCTGAGGCAAGAGGGTCCTTGTGAGCTGAAGGACAGCCTGAGCTTCCTGGCAAGACCCTGTCTCAAAAAGACAAACCCTGCACAAGACAGCAGCATTCCTTGGAGTGTCCCCCTTGCTGTGCTGAAAAGCACGCGCCCAGTGCTGTGGCCCCCACTGCTCCACCGCTTGTTCACAAAGC
>NW_004524577.1:2420158-2438539 GCF_000260255.1 Octodon degus
ACTAGGAAGAATGTATGCAATGTGTTAATTATTGAAACTGTCCTACCAATTTGGTTTGAAACTGTCTCATTGCTATTTGTTTCTCAATAAAATTATGAAAAAATAAATAAACAAATAAAATAAAATCCTGGCTACAAATTAAAACAACTGTGGCTCACAGCATCCTTGTGGTCGGTCCCTGGTCCTGGAATATATGGGGTGGAGTGGCTTCGCCTGGAGACTCCTTTTGTGCTGCTGTCATTGTGCCATTCACCTTGCACCCATACTCAGAGCAGCAAAGTCTACAATCCTGAGGCCCCAGCCCGAGTCTCCATGGAGGTCAGACGCTGTTTCAGCCACTCCGGCTGGGCTCCCAGCTGAGTGACCAGCTCTCCGGAGGCGTCTCTATCAGCCGACCTCCACCCTCCGGGCTCCACCTTACGTTGGAGCCACGACACGGACCTGGGCATTCTTTCTTGTTTGTTCTCTTTTGAGTTTGCCAGTGATTATAAGTCACAGTGAGGACTGATTTCTAGTTCAAGTTTCTCCGCCTTGGCACTTCTGACACCATGGGCCAGCTGTCCTGGGCACTGTGGGATGCTTACCCGCCCTCACCCAGCGATGCCAGCAGCGCTGTCAGCCAAGACACCAGGAGTGCCGTCAGACGTTGCCTGAAGCCCCGTGGGTAGGGAAGTAGAACCACTGCTCTGGGTAGGAAGGGGTAGATACCCCCTCTGCAGATAAAAATGCCTGCATGCACAGCCGCACCAGGAAAGGGCCGAGACAGAACGCCACCCGCACAATGCACAGACTCACGGGGTCGCCTGGGGGCTGCAGCTGGAGGAGCTCAGGCGCCATCCAACCTTCAGTGCCCGGGATGCCCGAGTGGAGGCTGAAGCTGTAGCGGCCGGCGGGCAGCTTCTTGCAGAGGCCGAAGTCTGAGAGTACCACCCTGCCTCGGCCCTGGCTGTCTGGCCCAGCAATGAGAATGTTGCCTGGCTTCAGGTCGCGGTGCACTATGGAGGGGAGCAAGGGTGCTCACTGCTGATGGGGCAGGACTGGTGGGGGGGCGGGGGGGAGGATGAAGCGCCATTGGTACCTATGTGCAAGGCGTGCAGGTGGGCCAGGCCCGCCGTTAGCTGCTGTAGCACCATCCTGGGTTCCACACACCAGTGGTCCGGGTCGGGGCTCTCCACGTACTGAGCGGTAGGGAGGGCGAAGCGTCACTCTGGGGCCCAGGACGGCCCTGCCCGTCCTGTACCCCAGCTCACCTCCTGCAAGGACGCCTGGCAGAGCTCCAGGGCAATGTAATGGAACTGGGGGCTCCGCTCGGTGCAGAAGTAGCGGAGCACGTTGGGGTGCCGGTCTGACTCCTGCAGCAGCTGCACTTCCCGTTGCACCAGGCCGAAACACTCCGGGAGGAGCCTCTTGACAGCCACTGCCCGCCCCTCGAACTGTCCCCTGAGGGTGGCAAGGTGAGGGGTTAGAGAGCTGGGGTGGCGGTGCCCGCCCACGGAGTCCGGGAGAGTGGCTCTCCAGGGGGCAGTCAGTGTCCAAAGAGGCTAGGAGGGCTGCCTCCGCTCACCGGAAAACGAAAGTCCCGCTTGCTCCGCGACCAAGCACATCCTTGGGGTTGAAGGAAATCTTCCCCACGACGGTGAGCTGCTCAGCTAGGGGAGAAGAGGGCGCAGTCTCGCTGCTGGCTGCCCACCTGGCCTCCCACACCCGCCCAGTCCCGATCCACCTGCCCTCCACCTGTCCACGGCCTCCCACCCTTCCATACGCCTCGCCAACGGTGCTAAGAGGAAGGACCCGGGGCCAGGCCTGGGAATGACAACAGCCTTTTGCAGTTCTTAGGTGAGTGACTTAAACACCCTTCTTTTGTCTTCTCATCTGTAAAGCAGGGTCAGTGTTCACAGTCTCCCACAGTATTAATTTGAGCATTAAATGTGTAGAGTCAGGGGTGAAGGTGCGTGCCCGTAATTCAGCTGCATCAGGGTAGCACCCCGGTGCCCACTGTTTGCCCAAGTGGCCAGTCTCTCTGTGACTATGCTCAGGGAGGAGGCTGAGGCAAGAGTTCAAGACCAGCCTGTGTTCCTAAGTGAGCTCTAGGCCAGCCTGAACTGCACTGCCAGACCCCATCTCCAAAAGACAAAACAAAACAGAAGGAACCCGCACGCCCAAAAAAGAAACATGCGGAGAGAGGAGGTGCATGCCTGCAGTGTCTTCTGTCCTGTCTTCCCTCTCTACAGCCTGTCATTCCCCTGCTACTAGTTCTAACGGAACCCTTTTAAGGGACACTGGATCCACCTCAACCAGGAAGGTGGGTTTTACAGCAGAGAGGACAGACAGAGAAACTGGCCAGATGGGGAAGCAGTGGGCATGGACGCTGCCCGGGTGCACAGCTGGCTCTCAAGTGGCAAGGAGTCCCTGGCGGTCTTGACTTCCTGCTAGGGTGGGCGGGGCTGGGTCAGGTGGACAGAGTCCTTTTCGGCAGTTATTGCTCTTCCCCTTGAGTGGCCCGTGGGAAACGTCTCCCTCAGACCCAGGCATGCGCCCCGCTCGGCTCCAGAGGTACTGCACACCCCCAGCTATGCACACATGGAACCCAGGAGCAATGTCGTGCGGGCCTGAGTTGTTCTGCCTAGGAAGGGCTGTTGGCTTTGCGCTCCATAATCACCTCCAGGAAAAGTGAAAAAGCCTTAGGAACCCATGAGAAGAGCGCCCAGTCATGCCCCAGTGACTGTGCTGAGTCACCTGCTTAAACATCCATTCTCACCACCTGCAAGAAGCGGGTGGAAGCCTGAACTGGTAGACGCTGATCTCTCGGAAGTGCACGCGTTCAGGGCAGTGAGAGCCCATCACCAACGCTGCCTGCGACAGTCACTGGAAGCCTGCTGGGATAGATCCTGCTTGCCCGCCTCCCAGTGATAAGCCCCACCGTGGACTACTTGCTGGCTTTCCGTTCTGTTGCTTGCCTCCTCCCCTGTCCTCCATGCCCTGGTGGTGGCGTTAACACTGGCTAAGTACTTGCTGGGCGAAGTCTTCAACTGCTCCCTCAACATAAGCTAGAGGCTGGCGTATGACCACAAAGGCGTTGAACACAGAAATAACAGGCTGGGGAAGACTCCGCCCGCATAGACAGGATTTGTCAGCCTTCTGCATCCCTATAATGAAGAGGTAGCAAATGCAAGCGCTAAGTGTTGTCACGACAGAGGGGCACGCTGTGCCACCAGAATTACTCTGGAAATCCTGAGCACACAACCCGTGTCGCTGCGGTCCTCACAGAGGCTGGGAAGCAAGCGCTTGGCTTGTCACATTCTCTACCAGGTGTTTGCCAGGACTCACTAAGGGCACACCCAGGAGCCAGCTTACCTGCAGTTTACCCTCGAGCTGCCTCTTGGCAGCTCTGGGAGCCTGGCTAAGAGCAGAGGTGTCATTAAGTCTCTCTGTGTTTGTTTCCTCTTCCATAGAAGAGGCATCCTCAAGGAACCCACCCTACAGGAATGCTGTATCATATGAGTCCATCCGTGCCCGCTGCTCAGAACAGTGCCTGGTACACATGAAGCACTCGATAAATGCCTCCTCTGGTTCAGGACTCATTGTGCCCACTTGCAATTAAGTATTCAAGGCAGTTGGCAGTCCTGGAAGATGCCCAACCGAGCACACACAGATGAATTTATGTCAATGAAAAGAGAGTGGATATGGCCCACTGTCGATTCTTTGAGCCATAGAAATGCCCCTTTGGAAAGTCACTGTCCCCTACCAACACAGCAAGCCAAGATTTCTAAGACTGGAGTTCTTGAGCTGAACACAGTGACATAGAGGTGCTTTGCCACCGGCACCCATGTGGCCTGGTTCTCAGAGCTCTCGTGCCACTCGGCACATCCTGATGCTCTCGGGGCTGAATCAGTCTCAACGCCCTGGACGCTCGGTGCTGAGGCGGGCAGATCTGGCCTCACCGGAGCTACGTCTGTTCCTCGTACCTGCGTACCTCCGAAGGAGCACTTTTAGACTCTCCCCGGCTCAAAGGCACTGATTTGGCAGACACTTACTGAAGCAGCACGGTGCCCAGGGGCCAGAGGAGGGGCAGGACACAGCGTTGCGCAAGCCACAGGACAGCTGCTCCCTAGCTGGCCTCTGTCCCTGCCACTCCCAGTTGCTTGTTACATCTCCATTTCATCTGTTTACTTTCTCCACTTGGCCCAGCCCAGAGCAGCCCGACATGGACTTCCAGAGAGACCTACTCCTGCTTCCTTGCAGCCTGGCTTTCCTTGCTCCATCCTGCGCCCCTGGGGAACTCCTCTGCACCCCTGGGGGCCTCAGCTCTGCGTCACTTCCTGTCTTCCCAAGCTGCTCCCCTACGCTGGACCTCCTCAGCTTCCCGTATGGCCCCAATATCATGGTCCTTCTCACAACCATAATACTTGTCTGTCTGTTCTCTGTAGGATTCGCCTAGAGTTCATGAAAGTGCCAAAAGGATTTACTGACATTTCAAAGAAAGCAAAAGCTATTTCTTTAGGAAGGCTTTCTTTAAATGACAGAATATAAAATTGTGTCCCCACTGAGTTTAATAAAAAGGCACATGTTCTCTCTGGGTCACTCTGTCTTATTTTCTTATTTTCTCTTGTTCCAAAACATTGATATCACCCTTTCCCTGTAGAGGATAAATAATTTTGGTATTTGGCTGAGTTAGATCTGGGACTGAAGGTCCTCTTTTGCCTCCTTTCTAACATCCAGAAGCTGTGTGTGGGGAAGGGGGCATTGAATCTAGGGATTTTTATGCCATCGTTTAGCCCTTTAAATTATATTTTTTTAATTTTTTTTTTTTTTTTTTTTTTTACAAAAGGTTGTACAGGGTCTCACTGTATAGATCTGACTCGGATTACAGACGCACCACCACGCCCAGTCTCAGCGTGCCCTGGGGCAGGCCTGGGGAATCAAAATCCCAGCCCGTCTGCCTAAGCAGGCGCTTTAATCCACTGAACTATTTGGCCAGCCCTTAAAATTTTGAAACAGGTTCTCATTAAGTCACTAAATTGCCCAGACTAAGCTTAAACTTTTGACCCTCCTGCCTCAGCCTCCCAGAGTGCTGAGATTACAGGTGTGCGCCACCACGGCCTGGTTTCCAGGGACCTGTTAGCACCTACTGACCTAGACAGGAGATGGGCAGACTCCCGAGGAAGAAAAGCCCAGCACGCCCAGGCCGGGCCGAGTGCAGGAGCACACAGCAAAATGCCAAGGAGGAAGCAGACCACGCTTTGGCAAGTCACCCCGGGGAAAGTCAGAGCCTGTGTTCTCTGTGGAAAAGCTAGTGGAGTTCGCTCCACAAGGTCCAGAGAGGTGAGAAGCTGGGGTGCCACCGGAATGTGACTTGGGCCCATTGGGAGCTGGAAAGATGACAAGAACTACAGTGCCAGTGCCCGGGGGCTCGGGCAGCTCTGCTGTACCCCCTACCTGCACAGGCCGACCTGGCACTAGGGGAGGTGGTTCAGTGGTGCCGTGTGTGCTTTGCTTGTGCCAAGCCCTGGGTTTGGTCCCCATCAGAGAAAGCCAAGCCAAGCCAAACAAAAAATACCCCAAGGCAGGAGGGACATTTTCCTCTTAGCAGAGTCCCAAGCAGAGACACGGTGAACAAAGGCTGCAGCATCCGGCCGGGCGCCAGGCGGACCCCAGCACAGGTCTGCTGCCAGACAGCGGTGGGGCCATGATGCGGCGCGGGGGTCGAGGAGCAACCAGGAGCTGCCAGCTCTGCCCACAGAGACCAGCAGCACCCGCCAGCCAGCGCCCAAGGAGCAGCAGCCTGCACTCAGTGCCAAGGCCGTGCAAAGCTCTCACGAGAGGCGCGCCTCGGCTCTGAAGACGCGCGACAGAATGAAGCTGAGAGAAGACGGAGAAATCTTAAAAATTATGCCTGGGACATTTACTCTGATTGCAACCAAATGCGTGTCGCGATAGCCTCCCCGAGGCATGAGGCGGCGGGTGAGGCGGGTGGTACTACTCCCATCCACAGACAAGAAAGCTGAAGCTCAGAAGTTAGGTAACTTGTCAAAGTTCGCAAAAATCAGTTGAGTTCAATCTACGCCCAATTCTTTCTACATCCAGATTCCAGTATCGAAAATAATGATAATAAAGGAATGACAGAAGACACTGCTGGAGTGCTGAACTAGCCAGACGCGGTTACATACACCGTGATCTCAGCACTCGGGAAGCTGAGGCAGGAGGACCACTGTGAACTTGAGGCCAGCCTGGACTACAATGTGAGAACAAGGCCAGACGATCACATGGTAAGACTCTGTCTCAAAAAAAAAACAACAAAAACAAAAACCCAGAGTGCTCAGCTACCTACAGCACTGTCAGAACACCCTCTTATGGTTAACCATCAATGACAGTGGCTCCTAATTAACTGACTGTGGAATTAAAAGAAATCTGCCCCTCCTTTTTCTTGGTCCCTGAGTTGAGCTTGTCTTGTTGACTCACCCTCAGGGTCACAGGCTTGTTCCGAAGGGCTCTGCAGCCTCTTCTGGCTCAGAGATGCAGTGGCCCCAGAGGCGTGGGCCTGGGCATCCTCTGGGACATCAGGAGTGCCTGCAGGTGCTTGGGAAACCTGCCGCTGCTTCTCCACCAACGGCTGCTGCTGCTGGGAAGGGAGGCTTAGAGACCTCAGCCCCAGGCAGAGAAGCCCTGTGCCCGAGATGGCCTGGAGTGTGGGCTCTCCGAGTGCAGGGGGAGGGCCAGGGAGATGCCGGGAGGGAGGCGAGGGCAGCTGGAGAGCAGAACCGGAGAGCAGGAAGAGCGTTCTCTCCAGGAAACCCTGGGAGGGACCTGAGGTTGAGGCGCTGGGCTTACCTGCCACATGAGGAAGAGCACCCAGCCGCCCAGGAGGGTGGCAGTAAGGACAGCTGCCAGCAGGTCGTGGTATCCCAGCCCTAGAGCAGACACTGGAATTTTCTCTTCAGGGTGCAGCTCTGAGTGCCGTGGTGCCTCCTGGATCAGGTTCAGGAGCTGAGGACAAAGAGGCTTTCGCTCTTGGTGCTCCCTGCACCTGGAACCCCCAACCCCACTTCGCCGCTGGGCTGTAGGCAGGCTTAGCCCAGGATGCAGTAAGCGCTCTGCATATGGCGGGAGACTCGGCACTCTCTGCAGTCCTGAAACAACACCGTCCCCTGAAGTGGCTCGCTGAACCTAGCAGGCAATCAGTGTCTCCTTGACTATCACTTAAAGTTACAGTTCTTGCTGATAACCCCTGCACTCCGGAAGGCTGAGGCAGGAAGATCCAAGTTCAAGCCCTGCCTGGAAACAGTGACTTAGCAAGACCCCAACTCAAAAATGAAAAAAACAAGAAAGGGCTTGGGCTCTAGCACAGAGAAAGGGCACCCACAGCTGCAGCTGTAGCTCATTGCACAGGTCCTGGGCTTAATCCCCAATACTGCAAAACCCACAAACACTCATGGGCTGTCACTAAAACTCTAGATATCCACCTCTAGGGACTGGGAGTTTCATGGGTCTCTGGTCATTCCAATGCACAGCTAGATTTGAGGATTACTGCCCTAATGTAGCACTTCCTTCTGCACTTGAACTACTTAGCGCTGCTTCTTATCCAACCCTCTCCCAGGAGAACATGATTTTATAGTGTTTCTGTTTTCAATTTCTCACTTGATCAATACATTACTTTACAATGTTTACACTGAAGAACAATAAAGAAAAAACCCGTGAATCATGCCTCATGGGCTTTGTGCACTTCTAACACCTCTGGCGGCAGCAACAACAAATACTTGTCTCCTGAGAAACCATGTGACCTCCTAAAGCTCGCCTCCTAGGAGCTTGGGAAGGGGGCCCAGGCGCGCCCACCTAGCCAGTGCCCCAGGCCCTCTGGCCTTCTGCACTGACCCTCAAGAAGAGAGCCCAGGCATGGGTGCTCCCTGAAGGTCTTGTTTCGGCAGTCCCACTCCCTAGGGTACGATGGATCCTCAGCATGGTGGTGTGCAGGACCGGGGGTGGCTCATGGTGTCCTAAGGGACAGGGATAGAAAAGGGACAAGGGCTGAAGGCCTGTCTTCCACTCAGAGGCTGGGCTCATAGGTTCTTTGTTTTTATTCCAAATTTGAGTCAGGGGACCTCACCGATGAGCAGCCACTGGCTGGGGACAGACACACTGCCCGAAGGGTATCGGACTGCAGTGCTGGGTGATCCTTCTCGCTCTCCCGAGACTTGAAATGTCACGTCATCAGTGGTAGGGCCATCCATGGGGGCCAGAGTGAGTCCCCGAGGCTAGAGCAGAAGAGCATGGGCCACCGGTGAGCAGACTCCCCTCCCCTGTCCCGCTTCCTAGCCCTTTCGCAGATCATTTCTTACCACCAGGGCCACCCCAGTATGGACCAAGGCTTTAGAGACATAGAAGCCGGCTTCATCCTTCCCCACATAGAGCGTCATCCTAAAGGGGAAGAGAAAACTGCTAAGAGAGCTGAGTGATGGGCCAGGCAGTTTTCAGCTACCTCTGCACCCACGTCCCTGGACAGCGTCATCTCTTACTGACTCCAGGCCTGGCTATGTGGCTTGATTTAGCCATATCAAAAGCAAATATTATACAATAAAATGTGCCTGGGCTTTGGGGCTGGGCCTGTGGGCTTGCTCTTTGCAGCCCTGAGGCCGCCATGAGGAAGCCCAGCCTTCAACAAGGAATAGGAACTCATGTAGAACAGAAACTGACTATTCTGTCTCACCCTTCATAGGCCAAAGAGTCTCCCAATTCTGAGACAGGTGAGGCCACCCCAGGTCCCTGCCTCTGTCTAGGCAACACCCCACTTGCAAGACCAGAACATCATCACTAGTTGACAGAATCTTAAGAACAGAAAACACTGTCTGTATTTAAGTTCTAAGTTTGGGAGCTGTTCGTTATGGGGCAAAGAATAACGGGTACAAATCCTCTAGTCACACTTTCTGTGGCTAGCCCAGACTTCCTGTAAGACCACAGCTTTCTAAATCTGAACTCATCACTTCTTTCTCGGTTTTGTTCTCCCCTCTTTCCTAGCACTCCCTAGAAATGGCTGTGCTCACGTGCATCCAGAGATGTGAGCGGGCCCAACTCCTCACTCAGCCGTACTCTCTAATCTCCAAATCCTACTAGTTTTCCTATCCTAGTCCAAAGTACCACTTGTGCTGGAACCAACGCAATGTTCTACAGCTGCCCTTCTCTTTCATCCCTCTAAGATATGTTTCACATTGCAAACAGACTGAACTTTGTGAAATGAAAATATGATCAAATTTCTCCCTTTGTTTAAAAATTTCCAGGGACCTGGAGAGATGGCTCAGTGGAATAAGCGCTTCCCTGGCAAACTCAAGGGCCTGAGTTCAATCCCCAGTTCCACACACACAAAAAAAATAATAATAAATAAATAAATAAATAAATAAATAAATAAAAATTTCCAGCTGGGCCCGGTGGTGGAGCACGCCTCGATCTCAGCACCTGAGAGGCTGAGGCAGGAGGATCATCATGAGTCTGAGGCCAGCCTGGGCTACATAAGTGACTTCAAGGCCAGCCTGCACTACATAGTGAAACACTGTCTCAAAAAACCAAAAAAAATAATTTTTTTTTCCAGTGGGTCCTCCTTAGATTCGGAAGAGAACCCCCCAAAGTTTCAAGCACTCAGACAAGATCTCTGCTTAACTCACAGCCTCAGGCACTACTGTCTGCTCAGATCTGCGCTTCAGTTTTATTGAATTTCTTTCTGTTCCTGGATTGTATGCTTTCTCCTCCACATTTCCTACTTCTTTTTCTAGGTTTCAACATCGGTGGCCCTTCAGGAAGCCCCCCACGACCACCCCCTGCTCTCAGTATCAACCTGGTACCTTTCTGCATATTTTCATCACACTCTGGACTTCTGTTATCACTCCATGTCATAACTGCCTGTCTACATATCTGTCTCGCTGCTAGACACTGAGATTCTCGTAGGCAGAAGCAATAGCTATACATTTGTTCTCCAGGGCCCAGAAATTGACAGGCATATAGTATGTGCTTAAGGAATAGTTGTGGAACAAATTCAGAGTAGACACTCCCTGATTCTCTGAATCTGTTTCTGGACACTGCAAGATGGAAATACTAAAGGACTCGGTGGTATAAGGAAAGGTGGCCCCGAAAGTACTGAGCACTCGTCCTGGGGCAGCGCCTGCAAATCAGACCAGGTTGAACCCAAAGGGGCCTGCTCGGTCAGACCAGAACCCATCCAATGCTGAATGAGAGGGCTATTCAGGGGCTCCTAGGGACAGTTAAGAGGCTCGACCTTTTGATGGCTTGGTTCAGCTGTATGGCTGGGCCACACCTGAACATCATGCCCACCACCAGGCAGGGGCTACAACACCTCCCAAAGCCCCTTCCCTGGGTTCCAGCCAGGGACACTTACAGAAGCTGGGTGTCTGGAGCCAAGAAGAAGGTGGCCGAGTCTTGGAAGCCTGAGGCAGGCAGGCGGATGTGGCCCCAGTGGAGAGCCAGGAAATGCAAGGTGTCCTGAGCCAGCGTGAGGTGGGGCACCTGGCGCAGGCCATCCTGGTGCCAGGCATAGACGCCCGTCACAGGCACACCCAGGTCCTGCGTCCACTGGACCGCCCCGCTCCCCGGGTCCACCGTTAGCAGCAGGCCCATCCCGCAGGATGCCAAGCAGCTCACGTCTGCCAGGAGAGATGGCAGGGCAGTGTCAGAAAACTCTCGTGGGAGGCACCCGGAGCATCTTTGCGGAAGGTCATTTAGGTGTGTGGAGGTCAGGGGTCACTTGCACCATGAGGGGGTCAGTCAGGGTCACCCACAGGTGACTGCTGTGTGTCAGTCTCGGTCACTTAAGAGAGACCTGAGGATGCAGTGTACTCAGCTATGGTCATGGGAAGGCTGACGTCCAACCAGCGTGAGGCACCAGAGCGGCCCAGGGTTGGGAGTCTCTTGGAGTGTAGACGGGTCAGTATGGAGCCCTGGAGTGACACATGTGAAGTATCAGCGTTGCTGGGGACGTCCTATGTGGAATGATGGAGTCAGGATTGGAGGGCTGTTCTACCAGGGGCAGTGTAAGGTACCCAGGCACCTGGGCAGGAGGGCATAATGCCAAGGGGATGGTGGGGCTGATCTGGGAAGAGGCTGCTTAGGGCCATCTGTGAGGGCCACTTACTCAACATGTAGGTTAGGGTAGGTATGGGGTGCTTGGGGTCAGGGGATGTGGGGAGTCCCTGAGGCTCCCTTGTTGGGGTCACCTGGATTGTGGAGGAGTTAGGGCAGTGAGACTTCACTCGGGTATGTGAGGGCAAGCCTGGGCTTTGGGGTCACTTGGGGCCATCTGTCAGGATGGCCTATTTAGCACACAGGTGTAAGATGGGTTGGAAGGTTGGAGGGACTTGGTTGTGGGTGCCACTCACGACCCTCGCATGGGGTGTCTTGCTTGGGTGTGGGGGCAGGAGAGGCGCACTCACATTTCCCAGGTGAGCCTTCCATGGGGGGTGCTGAGTAGCGGCGGTACGTGGCATTCCAGCGCAAGGCCGGGGTCCGTGGGTCATGCATGGTGACGGTGTACTCTGGGGGCCCCAGAAGCAAGGTTACCAGAGTGTTCATGGGATGCCATCCTCGCCTGTTCACTTTGTGGGGTGACAGACCTGTCTGGTGTCCTGCTGTACCCCCAGTTCTTCATTTAGAGCTTAGTAAAATATCTGTGGATGCCTCACAGATTGACCAGCCTTATTGCCAGGTCTGGACAGAGAAAAAGACGCTGCCTTCTGGAGGAGCTGCTGGGGCCATACTCACGTGTTCGGCCGATGTAGAGGCGGGCACCGGAGAGACCCTCTGTGGTCAGCGTCATCTGAGTCTCCCCTGACTCGGGATCCACCACAAACCAGGCGTCCTGCTTCCGGCCTGCGGAAACCGAGTTGGCCAGCTTGCTGGACGGCTTAGGACAGGGCGTATGCCTCGCTGCTCCTGTGCCGCTCCTCTGTCACGGCCTGGGCCCCATCCCAGGCGGCACACGGTTGCCGCAGGCTGGGGGACGCTTACCTGTGTAGAAGACCCCATCAGAGCTGCGACAGGGAGACGCGTGAACCAGCTCCGGGATGGTGAAGGGCAGTTTCTAAGAGAAAAGTCCAAAGGAGGAAGACTAGACCTACGCACACAGCACTCACAGGGCAGAGGAGATCACGGCAGCCTTTCAGTAGGCACCGTCACGGTCATTTCTGCTTTCAGGTAAGGAAAGCAGGGCTCAGAGAGGCTGAATCAATCGGCTAATGTCACACAGCCAATGGGGCAAGTTGAGTTTTGAGACAGGATCTCACTTTGTACTCCGGCTCACCTTGGACTCACCTAGGTTGCCCAGGCTGGCTTCAAATTCGAGGTGATCCTCCTGCCTCCGCCTCCCAAATGCTGGGATTCCAGGTGTGCACCGCTATGCCTGGCTCCAAGAGCCAAGCTTAGGGGCTCTAGAACCAGCCTGCCTAACCACGGAGCTACACAGGCTCTCGGGAACTGCAGAGAATTCCACACTTGGTGCCAAGGTGTCATGCAAGCCACTTGGCCCTGCCTTGTGGCCTCCTCTCACGCACATGGAGTGATTTCACAATTGTTAATGTTCACAAAAGCCTTAGACAGATGAAGAAGCTGCCCCGGATCAAGGGGAACCCTCCACAAGTAGAGACCCACCTCCAGCACTCTCTGCCCTAGACTTGGACTGATTTTCTCCCTGAAGTCAGATCTGTCTGTGAGGGGTGCCCTCCCCACTGGCTTCCCACTGGGTGTGGGGCACAGGGTAAGAGCAGGGGATGCAAGCCCCACTGTTGGCCAAACACCAGCCAACTTTCAGAATTTCAGAACCAGAACTGTCCCTGTGATCAGAAACTGACCACCCACGCAAAAATAATCAACCAAGCCGGGCGTCGTAGTGCATGCCTGTAACTCCAGCCCTCAGGAGGCTGAGGCAGGAGGATCACTGCAAATCTGAGCCCAGCCTGCCAGGCTACAAAGTAAGCTCAAGGCCAACTTGAGCTACCTGCAGAAGAGTGACCTTGCCGAGCCGGCCTGAACTGTCACGCCGCCAGATTTTGAGCCTTTGTCTTTGACCCTATTATTTAGCAAACACTGACACACAGATGTCCCTTTAAGAGGCCCAGGGTTCTTGAGAGCCCGGAGGCCCCGCGGGGTCCTACAGTCTTCTCTGCAGACCCAGCCCGCCACTCTGCTTCCCATAATGCTCAGCGCTCTGACCCTTCAAGACCCCCGATTCTGACTCGGCTGCCCTGTACCCTCGGCTTCCTGCACATGGAAGCAGGTTCCCACCCGGTCCCAGGCACTGCAGAAACACACCATTAACCCCTGTTGTTGCTCCGTCCCCAACATGTACAGGCTGCCATCAGCTGGGTCAGAGAGAAAGGCCGTTCTGGGGGGCAAAGAGGAAAGCAGAGAACATCAGGGCCGCTGTGCGGCTGGCCCCGCGAAGCCCCCATCCCGTGACTCCCTGCCTGAAGGGAGCCCTTCCCCGTGGGAGGGAGGGACCTCAGGGCTCCGAGGTGCTCCCCCAGATCACACCCGGCCCTGCGTCCCCCACACCTTTCTCTAAACCTCCAGACAAGTACACGCCCCCCAGCTCCTCCTTTCCAGCTGACCCCAGGCTCACTTACTCTGTGACATACGTCGGTCCCTGGGCGGTGGGATCTGCAGGGACAGGGGCGTGGAGTGTAAGTCTCCTCCAGGTTCTCATTGCAAAGCAAGGCTCGTGAGCCACTGAGCTCTTGCTGCCCTCTGGACACCGACCAAGCCCAGGACATAGCCAGCACGCCAGGGCCTCCTCCTGAGGACTCTGTCAGGAAGGGTTGCGACCCTTCGCCCCACTTTATACGTGAAGCTACCAAGGCTCAGAGAGGCCAGGTGAATTTCCCAAGGGCACACAGCTAGTGAGCAGGAGAGCGCCCCGACAGCAGCTTGTTAGTCTACTGCCCATTTTTATCCTCCACATCAGCGTCAGCGTTATCCTCCAGCAAGCCAGGGGCCCCAGAGGTGGGAAGTGGCCGCCCCCGGCTTACCATCCTTCAGGGTCCACTGCAAGCTCCCCGTCTGCTTGCTCAGCGCATGGAGACTGCCGTCCAGGGTGGACACCAGCAGGAGGCTCTCCGGCCTGAAGGTCTGGACCTGTACTAGGGAAGCAGGCTGCTCTGCAAGGCCTGGGCTACCCTCTCTCCCAACCGGGGGTGGCTAGGGCTCCTCTTCTCCAGAAGAGGCGGAGAAGGGAAAGTAGGACAACTGGGAAGTCGCTGGCTCCCCACTACCCTCTGATAGTACTGGGGGTCCAGGGAGTTGGGGCTCTGGGCTGGTCAGCTCCCTATGTCTTGTTCTCACCTCCTTCCCTTCCACCTCAGTTCTGTTTTCTCCCAAAGTTTTCTGCAAAGGACTCCACTGACCTTACAGCCTCCCTAGGGCACTGGAACCCAGAGTCTCCCCATTGTACAGGTGACGTAACCTGAGGCTGGGGAGGGCTAGATAACTGGCTTCAAGCCACTTTTACTATAAGTGAAAGAACTGGGACTCCAAGGACCTGGTCTCTCTGGCTCCAACACTGCCTTTCCCTGCGCCATCCGGCTGCTTCTTTGGTGTTAACTTTCTCTGCACCCCCAAACTGGCCCAGCCGCTTTGCGGGCCAGGCTCCAGCAGGTTCCCCCAAAGCACAGTCCGGGTGGCCGGGAGTGGGTCTGCAGCTGCCCTTGCTTCCGGCCCCTGCCGGGGTATCTCAGCTGCCGTCTTCCCACCTTAAGCAAACAGGGCGAGGCTAAGCTCACAGCAGGAACCGGAACATCCGGGTGGCCGCCACACCCCACATCCTGCTGCGGAACCCTCAGGTTTGAGGTGGAGCCCGCGGTGTTTGGCGGAGAGTCCGGACAATGCCTCTCAGCGCCTGTTCTGAACTTCAGGGTTGCCATCTGAGAACCAGTAGGCGGCAGGAGGGCCCAGAGGGAGGCCTCAGCCCCAGCTGCCACGGCTGGATTTTGTTTGCACAACGCAGTGTTTAAAAACTCCTTTCTAATTAGCTTCCATTTTTCTTAAAAATGGAAAATTTCACTTTAAAAAAATCGTTTCTAGTTTTTCTGGAAACACCAGAGCGGCCACGCTGGACTCCATTATCGCCCCGGGGCCCCGGGCCGGGACAGGCTTGCAGGGCCAGCTTCCACCCGCTCTTCGGCGCAGCGAGAGACCCGGGCTCTAGACCGGGCCGCTCTGTCCTCTGCCACCTTCCCCAAGACCCGGCTGCTCCGTCCTCGGCAGGGTTCCAACCGCTGCCCCACCCGAGGGTCGCTCGTCCCAGACGCGCTGCCCCGGCGTCCAGTCCTGGCTAAGAGGGTCACTTTTCCAGGCGACTGAAATTGTAAATCCGGGCGTGCAGGCGCGTTTCGCAGCCGCAGAGCCAGAAGCGGTCCTTGGATTTAGAGGAAGTCGAGAACCCGGAAGGGCCAAGCGGCTTCGCGCCGAGCCACACGCGCTCCCCTCCTCCTCCGCAGGAGCCGATTCCTCTCGGCCCGGGCAGGAGCGGCGGGGTGCGGGCCTCCCCAGCCAGGTGCAAGGGGAGCGAGTGACAGCTCCGGCCTCAGAGGTTGTCACCCGCCAGGGGCGGACCCAGGGCGCCCTCCCGGCCTCTCACCTGCGGCCCGCGCGTCCCGAGCGTCCCGAGCACGGCGGCGACCTGGAGCAGGAGCTGGAGCGGGGCCCACGGCCTCGGCATAGCCCCGGGCGGGCGGCTGCTCGGTGGCCGGCTCCTCCGAGCCTCCGGGACGGGGAGACTCCGCCCCCCGCCTGGGCGCCGCCTCCCTCCCCTTGCCAGGTCACCCTGCAAGCCAGCCAGCTCTAGGTGCGCCCAGAGATGGTTAGAGAGAGAAAGAAATTCGAATCTGTGTCACCCCAAAGCGTGTGCTCTTTATGACTGCGGCAGTGACCTCCGCTGAGCTGATGAAATACACATTAATCGGTGATTTCAGCCATTCACTCAATAAATACTTATCGGATGGAGGCTGGCGAGCCGGCTCCTGGTGTGGATCCCTGAGCTTAACCTCTAAGGCAGTGCCAGGCGGCAGCTGTCACACAGTGCAGCAGCCATGGTAGGGACACCTGGTACCCGGGCCTCACTGGCTTGGGTAGGGGGCTTCAAAGTTTGGTTCATCTCTTTTTTTCCTTCGTCCTTTTATAGAAACCCCTGCTGGTTCGAGAGGCACGCAGCCTGGCCCTGCCACCTTCCTGTTCCTCATTTTGTCTCCCAGGGTCCTCCTGGTCATCACCCCTAGTCACCAAGTACCTGGCCCAGGGCCTCACTGCCCATGCAGCCCTCAGCCCAAATCTGGTCGCTGTCCCTGACGTCTCCAAGTGGCCACAGGGACAGCGCAGCCAGCGCTGCGGCCACTCAGCCTGGTGACCTTACTTCTCTGGAGACCTTGTCCTCCGTGCTGTCCCTGCGTGTCTGCGCCCTGAACTGCTTCGCGCTCTGAACTGTTTTCCTGCACCATCTCTCTCTGACATCTTCCTTAGTTTGGTAGCGGGAATCGAACTCAAGACCTCACGCTTGCCAGGCAGGCCCGTGCTGCTGAGGTGTAGACTCCACTCGCATCTCTCTCTCCGACCCCACTTCCTCCTCTTGCAGTCTTTTCTCTCCCTCCCAGCTTTCTCCTAACCCTGCTCCTTGTCCTATGTGATACTGGAGGCCTGTTGGAAGCCACGGAAGCTGGAAATTGGTCAAATGTGTGAAAGTGGGACAAGGCCTCAGTGCCTAAAATAGCCGGGCTATCTCAGTCCTGAGGTAAACATCCTGGATGGTGAATGTCAGCTGTTAGTCACTAGGCAGCCCTGTGTCACTCGTTACTAACTTTGCAAAGGTATAAATAAACGCCCGGGATGTGCTGCTGGGGGTTGCTTCGCCAGCCAGGCAGACGGTCAGTCCACCACTGCCCCAGCTCTGGTCTTCTTGTCCGCCTTTTCCTCATTCCTGCGGGCATTTCTCCCCAGGCACGATGACGGATCACCCTGGGAGGCTGTGGGGGATCCTCTTGGCAGCCCCCCGCCACCTGCCCTGGGCAGCATGGGCCTCTCTGCTGGCCGTCTGAACTGCACCTCTGAGTGATGCTGTGCGGAGAAAGGAGCCTTCTGTGTCACCGGTAGGGATGTAAGTGAGTACAAGCACCACGGGAGCCAGTAGGAGAGTCCTGAAGAGCTCAAACCAGCAATCCTGCTTGACCGCACCGTTCCCCATCCAGGTGTCTCCCCAGAAGGCGTAGAGGGCTCCTGCGACCCTGGGCCGCGCACGCCTGGGCCTACAGCAGCACAGCTGAAAGTAGCTAAGTCTGGGAGCAGCTGTAGATGCATCAGGAGAGATAAAGAAAGTGGGGCATTTCAACACAGCAGAGTCCTGCTACTCTGCCATAAAGAAAGATAAGCTTGGGCTGCAGAGATAGCCCAGCAGTCTAAGCTCCTGCCTGGCAAGCACGAGGACCCGGGTTCAATTCCTGGTACCTCATGCCATGTGGGCCCTGGTACCCCAGGCTTGCTGTGCCAGCCACTGAAACCAGGCGTGGTGGTACACACCTGGAGCCTGAGACATGAGGATCACTACGAGTCCGAGCTGCATCAAGAGACCCTGTATCCAGTGAATAAATAAATAAAAAGAAAAAACAGAAAGATAAACTCAAGTCATTTGTAGGAAAGTAGATGTACCTTGAGACCATAATGTGAGGTGAACAAAATCAGACAGACAAGCTGAGAAATCGCATAAAGATTAGTACCAACTAGGAAAGACAGGAAAGGAAGGAGAGAGACGGCTTCCCAGGTGGGAGGGGACCAAGGGACGTCCTAGAGAGAGCACAGGAGGGGAGGGAGAAGGAACGGAAGCAGAGAATTAAGACGTGTCATGTGTGTGTCCCAAGGCCCCACAGGGAAGGCAAATGTCTTGTGCTGCAAATGTAGGCTGAAGAAAAACAGTGAAGAGTGCTGAGGACCAGAGACAGACAGACAGACAGGCAGGCAGGCAGACAGACAGACAGACAGGCAGACATAAAGCAATTTTAAAAAACAAAACTTGTACACCATGCGGCCTTTGGCTTGCTGCGCTCTTCTTTGTTCTGAGCCGATCTTGTATCCCCCTCTCCGCAGCATCTGTTCACTCTAACAACAGTGGTATCTTGCCAGGCTAGAGACTCAGGTAAGCTGCTCATGTAGGAAGGAATTCTTCCATAGGTTTTTTCAGGCACCCAGCGCAGCAGAGAAATAGGCAGAAGGAAAAAGGGAAAGGGGCTGTATTATCTTTGAGAACATGGAGAGAACTTGGGGAAGATAAGGAATTCTCTAGATTGAAACAAAAGGAGGCTGGGGGTTTCTTTTTGTATTTTAGGGAAGGGTCTACAGGGTGTTCAGGGT
>NW_004524577.1:2442525-2443939 GCF_000260255.1 Octodon degus
TAACACGTAAACCAATCAGGGCAAGGCAGATTCAGACAGGGGATAGGTTGGCGTCACCAGTAGCTGGGCAAGGTTGATAACAAGGAAGGCTGTTTACAAAGTATAGCAGTCAGGAAGCAGGAAATGGGCGCCATCTTAATAACATGGCTTGGGCGCGGCCCCCAACAGAATTGAACCAAATTTTTAACAGACGGCCTTAGCAGATGTCTGGAGAATGCTACACTCCACAATATCAGAATATGCATTCAGCTGGACATTCTCCAAAATAGACCACTCCACAATATCAGAATATGTTCAGCTGGACATTCTCCAAAATAGACCACATACGAGCTCATAAAATATGCTTAAGCATGCAAGGGAACCGGAATTATCCCACACACATTATCAGACCATAGTGCCAAAGAAAGTGGAAATGAATGGCAAAAGAAACCACAAAAAATTTTTACATTGAAAATGAAATGATGCCCTCCTGAACAATCAATAAGTCACAGATGAAATTTAAAAAGACAACAATTTCTACGGTTAAATGAAAATGCCATTACAACATACCAGAATTTATAGGATACAATGAAAATGGTCCTGCAAAGGAAATTTGCAGTGGTAAATTCCCACATCAGAAAAACAGAACCAAATAAATAACCTAATGTTGACCCTCAAGCTTTTAGAAAAGAGCAAGCCAACTCCACACTTTGTACAAGGGAGGAAATTACAAAAATTAGAGCAGAAATGAATGCCATTGAGACTAAAAGGACAATACGAAGAATCAAAGACGCAGAGTTGGTTCACTGAAAGATTAAATAAAATTGACAAACACTTAGCCAATCTTATTTTAAAAAAGCAAAGAAAAGAGAAGCATATATATGGTTAAGAACGAAAAGGGTGAAATCAGGAGTCCTGCAGAAATCTAGATCATCAATACCAATTTTGTGAAAGTATATTCTAATAAGACAGAAAATACAGAAGAAATGGATGGGTTCCTAGATACGCATAAATTACCAAAGCTGAATCAAGAAGATATCAAGATTCCAAGTAACCCAATATCAGCCAATGAAATTAAAGATGTAATTAAAATCCTACCAACAAAAAGAGTCCAGATTCTGATGGATACACTACTGAATTCTACAAAAAATTTAGAGAAGGCCTAATACTCCTACTTCTGAAACTCTTTTTTTTTTTTTTTTGAGTGGAATTATTTGATTTTATTTTATACTAGGTGGTGGGCACAAAGCAGTCCTCCTTAATAAAGTTGACAATTAGCTTCACTCAGAACATTTTTAATAATGCACATTTTCAAAAAGTATTTATCTTACAAATTGTTCTGCAATCCAAATATACAACAGCTTGGAAAACAACATTTAGAAAACAAAAGCCAATGTAAAAAGACAGAGTAAAGCAACTGTAACAGTACAGGTTC
>NW_004524577.1:2444039-2455473 GCF_000260255.1 Octodon degus
TTGAACTCAAGCTCTTGTCCTTGCCAGGTAAGCATTTATTCTACTGAGCTATCTCCCTGGCTCCTGGACTCGCTGTTTACAGCCTCACAAGATCTGGGATTAGGGGCCCGGGAGATGGCTCAGTGGAATAAGTGCTTCCCTGGCAAGGGCAAGGGCAAGGGTAAGGGTAAGGGCCTGAGTTCAATCCCCAGTTCAGGAAAAAAAAAAAGAACTGGGATTTCAGGCGTGTGCCACCTTGCCTAGGTTCAGAGCAGCATCGTGTACTCAGATAAAACTCTCCTTTTGTTTGCTGTTTCCCCACACAACACACTGGTGTGATATGCACACTGGGTTTGCCACGTACGGTTGGATTCACAGTCTCTTATTGTGCAGTAAACTTTACTTGCGTAGAACACAAGCTACAAATGAACAGGAGTACGTTGTTTGTGTGTGGTAATAAAATAGTGCACGTTCTAGAAACTTCGTAAAATTTGGAAAACTATGAATAAGCCAGCAAGCACTGTTCATGGCTCTTTCTCCCGGGAGCAGCACCTGGGCCAGCAATCTCCTCCGGCTGCTCGATCTGTGCCGCCCCAGACAGCTGCCTTCCGGTGGAGCCTCTGTGGAAAGATTACGTGCTTTCCTCCTTTGCAGGGTCCTTTACCCCTGTAGCCCTTTTCCCATTCAAGGGAGGGTCCTCGGAGGCTGCTGCCTCAGGGAAGGGAGGAGGACGCGGAAAGAGAAAAACTCTCTTCTCCTTTGGCCTCTGAGTTATCAAAGAACTCAGGATATAAACACAGATTTGAAAGAATAAATAATGAGAGCAGAAGCCACTCGCTAGACTTGGAGGGAAAGGGTAAGGAGGAACAGGGAGAAGCACTGCGGGGTCCTGAGGAAGGGAGGGTCAGGCCTAGTGCCCCTCACCGAGGGCTGAGCCCCCCACCGGTGTGTGGGACTGAAGAGCGTGGAGAGAGAGAATGGTTTGAATGGAACACCCCAGAGTTTGTTTTAGAAACAATCTCCAGGAGCCCGGGATATAGCCCAGTGCCACAGTCACAGAGCCTGCTTGACAAGTGCAAGGCCCTGAGTTCAATTTCTGGTACCACAAAAAAAGAGAAACACTTTCCAAATCCCTGTTTGCTGGTATTTGGAAGTGGGGCCTTTGGAAGATACCCAGGATTAGGTGAGGTCATGAGGGGCCCCCAGGTGGGGATCTGAGGCTTTATAAAGGTGCCTGCCTGCATTTGAAGCTTCCTGCCAAGGGATGGCACAATAGGATGCTGGCACCACACTCCTGGATGTCCCACTCTCTAGAAGCAGGGGCCAATGTGCTCTGGTACTCTGTTACAGAAACACGAAGTAGACGGAAGGAGACCCAGACAGACAGGTGAAAAGCGCCTTGCCTGAGGGGGCAGGGCGAGGGAGGAGGCTCTCAGGGGGAAAGAGGGACAGTGCAGGGAGGTGGGGACGAGAGACAGGACACACAGGCTGGGGAGGTAGCCTGGAGGTCTAAGTGCCTGCCTGGCAAGCACAAGGACCCAGGCTCGATCTCCAGTACCACAGGCCATGCTGGCCCAGGAACCCCAGGTGTGTGCAGGCCACCCAACTGGGCGTGGTGGCGCATGCCTGTAATCCCAGTGCTGGGGAGGCTGAGACAGGAGGATCACCGTGAATGTGAACTGTGTAGTTGGAGCCTGTACCAAATAAATAAATAAATGATTACAAATTAAAGAAAGAAACAGGACACAACGGGACCATGGTGTCTCAGAGGCTTGCTCGTCACTGGTCCTACGTAATCTTTGAACTTAGACACTCCCTGGAGAAAGGATAGAAAAACCAGATGGAACTGAATTTCTTCCACCAGGTACAAAGGGAGTGTAAGACAGAAGTTGAATTTTATAACTTTCTGTGAAATTTTATTAAGTTTAGATACTTTATAAAGTTAGAAAGAAAGAGGCAGGGCATGTGGCTCAATGACGGAACACCTGCCTGGCATGGGGGAGGGCCTGGGTGTGACCTCCAGACACACACAACACACACACACACAGAGTAATGAAGTTAATCTCTTCCCCCACCTCAGTTTATGCTCTGTTCCTAGGATATATACACTGACCCTCAATATCTGAAGATTCTGCATCCAAGTATTTAATCAATTTTGGATTGCAAATAGTTGAAAAAATGCACTAGCATTGACCATTAACAGACTTTTCTTTTGAGAGAGGGTTTCGCTATCTAGTAGCCCAGGTCGGCCTCTCCTGCCTCTCCTCGAGAGTGTTGGTACTGTAGATATGAGCCACCGCACCTTACGCAGACTTCTTCTTGTTATTATTCACTAAACAATATAAGGGGGCAACTAATTACGTAGCATTTGCGTTGGATTACATATTACATACTAAGAAGAACCCAGAGACGATTCAAGGTACGTGGGAGGGTTACGTAGTGTGTGGCCGCCAGCTGCAGTCACTGTGCAACGCCCAGCTGCACGGAGCCAGCCTGCAGGCGGCGGGTGGGCGGCCAGCGGCGCAAGGGGCGGAGCTGGAGAAGAACAGACGCCGGCTGGAAGCTGCTGAGAGGCTGTGGGAGCTGTTGCTTCTCTTCGGGGACCTTGTCACACTGGCTTTCCTGATGAGCTCGGTTGTCCTCTTCCTTGGAGGAGCTCAGTGCCGACCCCCTTGGCACTGAGGATGGCTGTGGCTCTCTTGGGGAGTCTGGTCTGCACCCCGACCATCAGTCCTGGCTCTGGAGGGGAAGACGGTGCATGCTCAGTCTCCTGAATAAGCTTGTGGCGATAGAACTCAGCTTTGCTCATCGCTGAGGAGCTCGGGACCTCGCTGTCGCTGAGGACGGCTGTGGTACTTTGGGGCCGCTCTGGGGCTTACCGTGAGTGCTGCTTCCTGGCCCCAGGGCAGACCCCTCAGCTGCTGGCACGGGCCCTCCATCCCGCTGGCACAGACTTCCTCGCTTCCACCCGACCCTGGGGCCTTCCCAGCACAGAGCCGTGAAGCGGGCCTGCGTGAGACACTGTCGTGGGCTCCGGGCCTCCGCTGGACTTGCGGGAGGCCCTGTTGGGGCTCTAGGGCTGCGGCGGGACTCACGCGGGGCATCAGGATCCGGGCCTCAGCTGGAGGCTGCTCTTTAGTGTGTGGGCAGATTTCTTACACTCTTTGTATGTGATTCTTGGGGTGATTCATTATAGAATAACCTTATAAAATGTGTCCTGTAGTGTACCATTCCCCTCGCAAAGCCCCAAACTACAACTGGCTTTATGGCCGCACTGGGCCGTTTTGTACAGAAGACCTAGTCATCTGTGGATTCGGGTGTGCTTGGGAGTGGGGTGTCGGGACCGATCCTTAGCGACAGAGTGGAGAAGACAACTAAAATGGTGAGGCTGTTCCAGTCACAATCGCCCGAGACAGCAAATGCTTAGCGGTCCGTTTTAACCACGTAGGCACAGGACCTACGTGAAAATATGACAAAACTTTATGAAGAACATCAAGCAAAATGTGAACACTGCAAAGCCATGTTCTTGGGCTGAAAGACTTCATGTAATTAATTAATTTTTTTTTTTAATTTTAGGCAAGGGTTTACAGGGTGTTCATGGTCTCACTACTAGATCGGACGCTAGTGATCTGCCTGTTCACAGCCTCCCAAGAGCTGGGATTCCAGGCGCACACCACCACGCCCAGTCTCAACGATCATAGCAGGGTGCCCCAGGGGGCAGGCTGGCAAGGCAGGCCTGGGGATCAAAGCCCTGGCCCCTGCTTGCAGGTGCTTTAATCCGCTGAGGTATTTGGCCTAGCCTATAAAAGTTGAAAAGGACTTTTTTTTTTTTTGGCTGGCTCAGGCTGCCTTAAGGGCCAGTCTGGGGATTGAACCGCGGTCCCCTGCACCTGACTGGATTTGCCTGAGCAGGGGCTTAAACACCTGAGCTAACCCACAACCCCCCTGGAAGACTTCATGTAATTAAAATGTCACTTATCCCTAAAGTACAATATAAGTGCTGTATAATGAAATTTTTATTAAATCCAGGCCCTTTTTAAAAATGGCTAAAATAGAGATCAAATATAAGAGTAAATACTTCAGAGTAGTCAAAAAAGTATGAAAATAAAGAATAGTAGAGAAAGAATTGTCTCACTACGCATGAGAACGTAGCACAGAACCTCCGTATCAGGACAGTTTTAGCACAGGAAGTGCAACTAAGAAACGTAGGAGTCGGGCTGAATCGAGAGTCCAGGAGCATCGATCAGTACCTCAGAGAATTTACAAGTGGCTAAGGGACGCTTTACAGTAATCTGCTGGGATACTGTAGTAATCCTTGGCATCCTTCTCAAACCATATTCATTTCTATCGTTACATAGCAAAGTACCACCCCCATTGCTGGCTTGACACCTCACAGGTTCTGGGGGGTGGTCAGGAATCCCGGTGTGGCTTGGTTGGTGCTTGGCAGGGTCTCCTACGGCCAGAGCTGGGGTCATTGAAAGGGTGGCCTGCAAAAGCAGTCACTTCCAAGCTCTGGTTTGTGGTGGTTGACAAGGTTTAGTTCCTGTGGGACAGTTGACAATGTAACATTGAATTCATGGAAGGGGTGAAGAGAGAGAGAAAGAGAGAGAGAGAGAGAAAGAGAGAGAGAGACAGACAGACAGACAGACAGACAGGAGGGAGGGAGAGGGAGAGAGGGAGGGACGGAGGGAGAGAGAAGAAGGGAGGGAGGGGGAAGGAGGGAGGGAGGGAGGGAGAGAGAGACTCATGGCATTTCATTAGCTTGCCACGTCGTCGTTACAAGTACCTTCTACTTATGAGGAGAGAACACTACAAGGTCGTGAGAGCAGGAGGGAACCACTGGGAGCGCACTGAAGTCTCTACTGTAAGATACAGAATTCATTTTGATGGATGAAAGGCGACTGTCAGTAATAAGAATCACATTCCAGAGGGTGATCTACAATGCTACGTACTGGGAAATTATTTTGTATTTTCAAGTAAACTTGTTATTGAAGTACAGCACACCTATATGCCATTAATAGTTCACACAGTGGTCACATCGGTTTAACGTGTGCAGATTAAGAATCAGGCCATGAGGGGGCCGGCCAGATAGCTCAGGGGACTAAAAGTGCCTGCTTAGGCAGAGTGATCCTGGTGTGTCACGCCAGCCCCGCCCCTGGGCACGCTGAGGCAGCAATTGAGGCTGGGCATGGTGGTGCGTGTCTGTAATCTTAGCATTTGGGAGGCTGGAGACAGGAGAATCACTACAAGTTCAATCTACATAGTGAGACCCTGAACTAAATACATTAAAAAAATAAATAAATAAAGACAAGAATCAGGACAGGAAGCCAGGCATGGTACTGCACACCTATAATCCCAGCACTCAGGAGGCCGAAGCAGGAGGATCGCTGCAAGTTTGAGACCAGCCTGGGCTACAAAGTGAGCTAAAGGCCAGGCTGAACTGCACAGGGAGACCCTGTCGAAAAAAAAAAAGAAAAAAATCAGAGCCTGACCAACTTCCCTAAGGTCCATTGGTCCCATTCCAAGAATTGCCTTCTCTTTGGTTTCTAATACCATATATTAGCTCTTTCCAGTTTTGAATTTTTAAAAATGAAGCTGCACAGTCTGTGTACTGTTTGACATCTGGGTTATTTTTTCAATATTATTTGTGTGACTTAATCATATCATCAGATGTAGCTGTAATTCATTCTCATTGATGCATAGAATTTCATTGGATGACTATTCCACAATTTATCTATCCATTTAAATGTTGAAGGGCATTTATTTGAGGGGCAATGGTTTTTTCTCTTTGTGGGCTTTTGACTTTTTTTTTCAGAGCTGGGGATTGAACTCAGGCCCTTTTGCTTGCCAGGCAAGTGCTTATTCAACTGAGTTGTCTCCCCAGCCCCTCCTTGTGGACTTTTGACTTTTTTTTTTTTCTTGTCTTTGAGACAAGGCTTCACTATACAGCTCAGGCTGGCCTTGAGCTCATTTTGTAGCCCAGGCTGGTCTCGAACACCCAACAGTCTTCATGCCTCAGCCTTCCGAGTGCTGGGATTACAGGCATGCACCGCCATGCCCAGTCTCAATCACTTCTCAGCACACCCCAGGGGCAGGGCCAGACTGCAGGCCAGGGGTGGAACCCCAGGCGCTGAGCTCTGCCTAAGTGGGGTGATGAATTTTTTAATGTAAAACAGAAGATAGAGAAGCCATAAAACATATGTGAAATAGATAAAAACTTCAAAACTTTGTAATGGCAAAAGACACCATAAACAAACATAACATTAGAAATATTTTGGTAAAAGGAAGATTAACTTCTATGATGTATAAACTGCTGCCATAAATTGATAAGAAAAAGACAAACAACCAAAAACACACAAAGGCTGTGAACAGGCACCCTCAGAAGATCGACCTCATGCGTGTGAAGAAGTGGTTGCACCCCTAGCAGCCAGCGAAATGGAAACACAAGACTGGAGCAGAAATGATAAGCGCGTTGCTTTACACCTACAAATTTATCTAATTAAAAAGATGCCTACAAGAAGGCCAGGATATCGGTAACGGCTAAAGTGGAGTGGAATTTGGCGGTTCATTTTAGCATTCTATTGGCTTAAAAAATGTTTGAAAATGTCTATAGCAAAAAGAGAAAATAGTAAAAATGACAACAAAGAATGCTGAGACTCTTGCGACCAGGTGTGCAGGAGACGCGTGTCCTCATACAGTGCCGGTGCAGACGGAAGCGGGCGCAAACTTGCTGGGATACAGTCAGGTGCGGGGCTGCATGTGCTTGTGATAGGCAGTAATTATGGGGAGTGGGCACTGGTCCCCATCATTTTACTCCCCTGTCTCCTTCCCTCCTATCTCCTAGTCATCCGCAGGTCCCCTTCCCAGCTCTGCAGAACTTCTTGTCATCTATCTGACGTCTAACTCATGGTGATCCTCCTGCCTCAGCCTCCCGAGTGCTGGGATTACAGGCATATGTCACCAAGCCTGGCTCCCTATCACCTATCTTTCATTTTGCTTTTTAAATTATTTCTGTTTTGGGTTCCTCATATAAAACAAACTGTTGGACATTTAACCTCTGGTGTCTGATGTGCTTCACTTGGATTTATGGACTCCAGGTGCATCTGTTTTTCTACATATGACTCAGATTTAACCTTCTTTATGCTCGTGCCGTTCTCCTTCGTGCAACGTGTATATCCTGTTTTCTTTCTCCGTCATCTGCTGAGGGGCCTATGTAGCTATTGTGAGCTGAAGCACCAGCTTTATGACGGTGGGGATATAAACACCTTGCTCTCTCTCTCTCTCTCTCTCTCTCTCTCTCTCTCTCTCTCTCTCTCTGTTCTGGGAACTGAACTCAGGACCTGGTGCCTGCCTGGCAGGTGCTTGTGTCACAGAGCTGCATCCCCACTGATTGATGAAGTTTAATCAAGTGACTCACAGGGAGCCAGGGCTCTTACTTGGCCAACATCCTCCTCCTGTGTAGGAGGAGGGCGCGGACACTGCATGAGTTCTACACCTCCAGCCCAGGGTAGCTGCTTATAGTAGGAGAGGGGTGGCGAGGCTGGCTAGCAGCCGCAGCTTCTGCCCTTCCTTTGCTTTTCGCTGTTCCTGCCGCCAAGGAACGGCTGCTCTCTGCCTTGGAGCCAGATGAGTATGGACTGAAACCTCCACAAACTGTGAGCTAAATAAGCCTTTCCTTCCTGAATTTTGTGTGTCGGGTATTTTGTCCTAACAATGAGTGAAAAATAACCAAAACATCCGGCATAAGCATTTTTCTCCATGACAAGCAACTAGAAACAAAGCAAGTAACCCTTTCACTGAGAGACAGTTGACCATATTATAGAAATCTGCAGTTTGAAGTATTATGCAGCCATAAAAAGTAACATATTCCAGTACTTTCATTAACTTGAAAGGATTTCTATGAGTTATGTTGGGAAGAGCAAGATTCAGAAAACAACATTATGGGGACTTGTTTTTATAAAATAATGTAAACTATTTTTTATGTAAACTGGGAGAAAAATACAGATTGTACTGCATTTGCAAATAAGAGTTTATATTATACTAACAAACAGGTAATGCCAGCAAAAAAGAAAAATAGTTATAGAAAGAGAAATTATTCTCATCATGTACCTCATTTATGTAGAATTGCATAAATACCCTGCATACATGGGTGGTTAATGTACCCGTATGTTCGTGACCAAATAAATCAGCTATTTCTGCCACTCTACAGAGCCGTTTGATCCCCTTTGCTCTGGTTGGATGTTGTTTGTCCCCTCAGTGTTTTTTGTATTGGAGGGTTGGTCCCCAAGACATGGCCTTGGGAAAAAAATGCTAGGGGCCAGCGAGATAGTTCAGCAGACTAAGTGCCGGCTTAGGCAAGCGCAAGGACTGGGGTTTGATCGCCGGCACCACATCCCACCCCCAGTGCACTGAGCTGCCACCAAAACTAGGTGTGGTGGCACATGCCTGTGATCCTAGTGTTTGGGAGGCTGAACGCAGGAGGCTCGCTCCAAGTCCGAGCTGTGCAGGGAGAGCCTGTACCAAATACATAAAAAAGATGGCGGTCTTGGGAGGAAGGGGTCCATTAAAAGTGGACAATCATCAGGACCACGGGGTGCAGGGCCCCAGTCCTGCTTGGGGGTGAGATTCTTCCCCTTGGACACACGCTACCATTTGCCATGGATGAGAGCCTGCCCTGTGATGCTTAATCTTCCAGACTCCAGTGCTGTGAGCTAAGTAGGCCTCCCTTCTTCCAGGCCAGCCCGCCAGGGTATTTCATTGCAGTAATGAGCGAGGGGCTAATAGATCGCTGCTTTCATACTCCGCCAGTGTGGCTCGTAATAAACTCTAGAATGTCTTTGAAGCCCAAACAGGAGTCTTCCTTTCATCCTGGTATAAAACTAATTAGCGTTGGTGGGGTGGGTTGGCACATGCCTGTAATCCAAGCACTCTGGGAGTCTGAGTCAGGAGAGGGGCAAGTTCCAGATGAGGCTGGGCGGTGCAGTGACTCAGCAGAAACCTGTGAAAATCACTTAGTTCCAGAGAGGGGCTTGAGGGGCATGATGCCCAGCGCAGAGGCCCTGAGGCTAACCCCAAGTGCTGGGCAGGATGGGGGAACCCTGTCGAGAAGCTTAAGACCCTTTTCATACTTCATGTACATGTCTTTTAACTAAGTTGCTATAGAAAAGTTTTATTGTGCCAAGTTTACAGGTGGGCAAACTAACTTTCAGGGAGATTAGTAGTGTTTCAGGTCTACAAAGCTGGTGGGAGGCGCCGCTCCACACCTGCGTCTGTGAGCATAACCTCCATGCTTTATTTTCTTCTTTTAAAAGTAAAAAAAAAAAAAAAAGTCAGGCTGGTACACATACAGGTGCATGTAGACGTGCCCGGCACATTCCTCTCCCGCATTCTTCCCATGATGAGTTTCCCAGGGGTTCACTTCCTCTAGCTCTTGGCTGGTAGGATCTGGTGAGCCACGATTAAGGTTTGGGTCTCAGGTAGAGGAGACTGGGAGGTGGTCAGGCTTGGTCTGCTGAGAGACAGCCCCCATGGCTCTTCCGGGCCATGCCAATTCACCAGCCTGCCACGGTGGGGTTTGAGGCCAAGGCCCCGTCGGGGTCCTTTGACAACTGTGGTGCCTGTGTATCTGGGGCATATATGTCACCCTGATGACCCACTCATGGACAGGTTAGGTTCCCAGGTACTATTCGCTATCGCTCTCAGCTGTGGCCTTCTATTGTCCTTTGAGGCTTTGTGGCATCACAGGCCACCCCACTGGCCTCAGGGACCAGTGACTCACAGGCATTCATTTACTATAAGTCCACGGTCCAGACAAGGGGCCTAGACCTGGGACAGACTCACAAGTAAACATAGAAAGATGACTGATTCATTTTAAATCCTGCTGAGAGCCACCTTGTAGTGGCCTCTCTCACCAGTGTCACAGGCCTCTGGCAGCCTCTACCATGACTGTCGGCGTGGAGGGCATTATTTCTGTATGCCAGCTTTTGGCTCCTCAATTAAGTCCTACAGACGTGGAACAGACTCATAGTTTGGTATAGAAAGTCCAACTGATTAATTCTAGAGCCTTCTCAGTGCCACCTACTGCTGCGTCCAACCTATCTTTCAAAATTGCTGGAGAAATAAGATACTTCCATGACACGGAACACTTGAAGCATTTCTTGGCCACCATCCTGGCACTCCAAAATGTTCTCAAGAATGTTCTACAAAGAGATAACAAAAACTACAACTCCGTGAACCCCAATAGAATGAATTCACTAGGCAAGTAAGTAAATAGAGGAGAAAGAAAGGGAATTAGTAACCGGAAAATAACACGGCAAGAATAAGTCAATGCATATTAGTTTTAACCATCAATGTCAATGGTCTCCAATCGAAAGAAACAGACTGGCAGAACGGATCAAGAAACAAGATCCAGGCCCGGGGAGATGGCTCAATAGAATAAGCACTTCCCTGGCAAGTGCAAGGGCCTGAGTTCAATCCCAAGTTCCACCAAAAAGAAAAGGAAGAAAGAAAGAAGATCCAACAATATGCTACACATAGGAAACACACTGAACTCAAAAATAAATCACATACTGAAAGTCAAAGGATGGAAAACAATACTCTATGCAACAGGAACCTGGAAAAAAGCAGGGGTAGCTATCTATTTGCAGGTAAAATGGATTTCAAGGCAAGAACAATCAAGAGAGACAAAAAAGCTCACAACATCAGTGTTAAGGCAACACTGCAGGAGGAAGACGTGACAATCATATGTATACACACCAGACACCAGCGCACTAATATAGAGAACAGATATCAGTGGACATTAAAAATTAAATAAGCACTACTAAAATTATAAAGGGGAACCTCACTATTATTCTGAAATTCGGAAAAACCCCAAAATACATCTTGGGCCCAAGTATCTCGGATAAGCGATACCCAGGCTCCAAGCAGTGAATTACCGTCCAGGTCAAAGGGTGACATACGGCAGCAATAACAAAAGTGATAAATCTGTGAAAAGTGTCAACTGCCACCCACAAAACAGGGGTCACCACTGGTATCACCAGTCCCATTCTCCCCAAAAATACATGAGCATTTTTTCTAAAAAATTGTATTTAATACAGGGACTACAGGGTCTCACAGCACAGATCAGACTCCTAGTAATCCTCCTGTTTTCAGCCTCCCAAGTGCTGGGATTACAGGCATGTGCCACCACGCCCAGTCTCAGTCACCCTCTCAGCACTCCCACTGTCACAAAGAGGCAGGTGAAGTAGACAAAAAGTCAACAAAGAAATATCAGAATTGTGTCGCGCGCTGTCCCCTGAACGAGAGCACACAACACCGGCACGGCAATCCAAACTCTTTATTGTTCCCATTCACAGCAACCGAAGCCTCTACACGTCCGCTCAGCCGCGGCTCACTACTTGTGCTTCCTCCGGATCAGGGAGGCGCGAGTATATATGTAACACGTAAACCAATCAGG
>NW_004524577.1:2460948-2466230 GCF_000260255.1 Octodon degus
AAGCACAGGGACTGCGGTTCGATCCCCAGCACCACATGCCAGCCAGCCGCGCCCCCTGGTGGGCTGAGCTGGCTACACATACACAAAATAAATTAATAAATATTAAAAAAAAAAAAAAACAGTACAGGTTCTTTTGGCTCAGCCTCCTCAGTGGTCTTACTGCAGCATCAGTGTCAGAAATCTGCTCCTTCAGCTGGCTCCACTGCTCTGGATTTAGAGAAATCCTTTTTCTTCCTGGTTTCTTTTCACCTTCTGCATCCATCTTATATTCTCTAATATGAATTAGAACTTTCCCTTCAAAGTTCCGAACGCTGACTTATCCCGTTTTTCCATCTGAAACATGTTGTCATTGCTGCTGCTGCTCGGCTTGGAAGATGACAGAGCCCTTGAAGTCTCACCAGGCTTCTGCTTCTTTACAGGCTTTTCTGGAGCAACTTGCTTTTTCCTCTTTCACTTTTTGTCAACTTCACTGTCAGCATCGCTGCCTGAAGAGCTTGAAGAAGCAAGTTCCTTTGACTTAGGCGTCGCTCCGCGGCTGCAGCGGACAGCCTCCTGCTCGCTCGAGACTTTCTCAAACTGCTTAATTTTTTTTTTTTTAATATTTATTTATTTATTTGGTACAGGGTCTTGCTGTGCGGATCACTTGCTATGCAGTGATCCTCCTGTCTCAGCCTCTCCAGTGCTGGGATTGCAGGTGTGCACCACCACACCTGGTTTTTGTGGCCGGCCTGGTGCAGGGCTGGCATGCATAGGGTACTAGGGTTTGAACCCAGGTCCTTACACTTGCCAGGCAGGTGCTTAGACTGACAAGCTATCTCTGAAGCCCTGTTTTTTGTCTTTTTGAGATAAGGTCTCACTAACTCGCCAGCCCAAACTCTTTAATGAAATTCAAAGAAAAACAATACTCCCAAACTCTTCCTGGAAGCAAGCATTACCCTGATACCAAAACCAGAGGACCCAACTAAAAAAGAGAATGACAGGCCAATCTCCCTAACAAATATAGATGCAAAAATTCTCAAATAAGATATTGACACATAGGGCCACATTGATAGCTTAGCGGTCTAAGTGCCTGCCTAGGCAAGCACAAGGATCTACGTTCAAACCCCAATACCACAAGCCATGCCAGCCCTGCACCAAGCTGGCCACTGAGACTGGGTGTGGTGTTGGATGCCTGTAATCCCAGCGCTGGAGAGGCTGAAACAAGAGGATCACTACAAGTCTGAGCTGCATAGTGAGACCCTGTACCAAATACTAAATATATAAAATTTTTAAAAGGATACACACAGAATGCAGCAAATCATCAAGAAGATTGTATATCATGACCAAGTAGGATTTATCTCAGGAATGCAGGGATGGTTTGACATTCACAGATCAATAAATATAAAACAGAATATCAAAAAAGCCAAAGCCAAAACCACAAAATCCTCTTTATAGATGCAGAAAAAGCTGTTGACAAAGTTCAACACCTATTCATAATACACCCTACAGAATATTGGAATAGATGGTTTTTATCTTAATCTGATAAAATCCATCTTTGACAAACCAACAGTCAACATCACACTAAATAGTCAAAACCTGAAAACTTTCCACTCTAAAATCAGGAAGGATGATTTTAAGGCCAAGGATGTTCACTATCGCCACTCTTATTCAATATAGTTCTGGAAATATTAGCCAGAATAATTAGACAAGAGAAAGGAATAAAAAGCATATAGACAGGAAAGGAAGAAGTTAAACTATCATTATTTGTGGATGACTTGACACTCTACATAGAAGACCACAAAAACTCCCCAAAAGACTTCTAGATTTAATAACCAAATTTAGTAGCATAGCTGGATGCAAAGTCAACCCTCAAAAATCAATAGCCTTCCTGTATGTGAACAACAAGCCTTCTGAGAGAGAAATTCAGGAAACAACACCTTTCACAATAGCATCAAAAAAAGTGAAATACTTAGCAATCAACCTAACAAAGGAGGGCCGGGGAGATGGCTCAGTAGAATAAGAAAAGAAAACAAAACAAAACAAAAAAAAAAAAAAAAAAACTAACAGAGGAAGTAAAAGACCTTTATATTAAAAGGTCTATTATGATGCTTTGGAAAAAAAAAAAAGATCAAACAGGATATCAGAAAATGGAAAGATATCTCTTGTTCCTGGACAGGAAGAACCAATCAAGTGGAAACGGTCATACTTTCAAAGTTTTTATAAAGATTGAATACAATCCTGATGAAAATATCAATAGCATACGTTATAAAACGAGAGAAAACAACCCTAAAATGTATTTGGAACCAGAAAAGACCTAGAATGGTAAAAGCAGTTTTGCGGAACAAAGGCAAGGCAGGGGGCATCACAGTACCTGACTTGAAATTATACTATGAAGCGACAGTGATAAAAATAGCATGGTGCTGGCAAAAACAAAGAAAAAACCAGATAAACAGACACGAGGATCACTGGAACAGACTAGAACTTGCAGAAACATCTCCAAATACCTTCAATAAATGATGCTGGAAAAACTGACTTTTTGCCTGTCAAACATTAAATCTCTCTCTCTCTCTCTCTCTCTCTCTCTCTCTCTCTCTCTCTCTCTCTCTCTCTCTCTCTCCAAAACCAGGGATTGAACTCAGGCCCTGTGCTTGTTAGGCAAGCATTTATTCTACGAGCCATCTCACCTGCCCAAAGATTTTAGGACGATTTTTTTTTTTTTAATTTTTGTGGAACTGAGGATTGAGCTCAGGCCCTTACACTTTCCAGGCAAGCTCTTATTCTACTGAGCTATCTCCCCGGCCCTAGACCCATCTCCCAACATGCACTAAACTAAAATTGCAGTGGATCAAAGATCTAAATATTCAAACAGAAACACCGAACCTGCTGGAAAGTAGAGTATGCAGAATTCTTAAAGACATAGGTGTAGGCAGAAGACTTTATGAACAAAATCTCAGTTGCACAGGAAATAATTGAAAGGAAGAAGCAACATGGATCTCATCTTTTGCTTTGTTTGTGTGGTGCCAGGGATTGAACTCAGGACCCTGCACTTGTGAAGCAGGTGCTTATTCTACTGAGCTATCTCCCCGGCCTGTGGGATCTCATCTTAATAAAAAGATTTGCATAGCAGAAGCAACCACCAACAGCATGAAGAGACAGCCCACAGTGTGGGAAAAGCATTTTTTTTTTAGACAGGGAAAAAAAATTGTCAGCTGTTCCTCAAACAAAGGATGAATCTAGAATAGATGAAAACTCAACAACAACCCAAACCCATCCCAATTTATTTTTTTTTCAGACTATAAAATTTATTTAATCAAGGCTTTAACATTGAACAGATCTCTCAAATAAAATGGAAACACAAATCCATAAATCACCATAAAGTACACATAATACCCAACAGAAAAACACAAAACAGCAAGCTTACACAACCCCTTAAAAGCCACGGTCTGCTTCTCAGATGCTCCTTCCACCTGTCAGGCATGTTCTTTTTTTTTTTTTAAATTAATTAATTAATTAATTTTTTAAATTTAATTGAGAAACAAATATGAATGAGACAGTTTCAAAGCTGATTAGTAGGACAGCTTTGATAATCAATACATTGTCCGTTGTTAACTTCTTAGTGGTTATCCATAGTACAAGAAGCAGACAGGATACCGCGTCCAAACACTATTAGTACACCTCTTTCTTCTCATTGAATTAAGTGAACACCCCCCACTTGCTGCTGCCGCTTTCAGAAGCCGTCGCAGGGGTCCTCTCCCTGAGTGTCTTTCTGAGGTGTGATGAGGAAGGCGGTGAGTGCTGTTGCCAGGTGTCGTCCAACACAAAGTCAGAAAAATAAAAAATGGAGCAGCAAGCAAGACATTGCTGTGTGTCTCACCCCCGCTGCCCTCCGGATGTGGTGCTGCGTAACCCCTGGATCTTTCCCACAAGAGGAAGGATGGAGAAGCCTGTCCGGGTCTAGGAAAGGCCCGCTGCTCCCCATGCCCTCCTGGGTGCCAGGGAAGCCTCTACATTCTGGCTTTGGCCTGCGTGCTGTTTGATTGATTGATTGATTGATTGATTGATTGATTGATTTTGGTATTCAGTTTGGAGCAGTTGCTCTGATCTTTTCCCCTCTGCGCTGATGAGATAGAAGGATCCGGAGGTGCATTGTTCTGTGCGTGCGCGTGGGTCTGGAAGGTTCGGTTCTTTCTAAAAAAATTTTATTGAGAAACAGCAATGAGACAGTTTCAAACCTGATTAATAGGACAGTTTCAATAATTAATACATTGAATATTGTTATCTTCTTAGTGATCATTCATAGTACAAGATGCAGACATGATATCCTGTCCAAATATTATTAGTACAGATCTTTCTTCTCTTTGAATTAAGAGAAAGTAGCTGTATATATATTCAAACTATTTTGAATATGCAGATACAAAATAGTCCTTCCTTTGTATCCCTTTTTTTGTTTAGTTTTGTTAAAGATGAGTATTCCAGTGCCATTTAAATATTGTAGGTGCATGAATTCAGCAAAATAATCCAATATAGCCCAGGAGTCCATAATAATGGGTTATCCATAGGACTGGCCATGTCAGAAGTTGTCAACTTGAGCCTTTTACAGCTCAGCATATTAGTCTGGCTTTACTTTTTATACCTCATTTTTATACTTTTCTACTGGATGGTTAAGACCAAGATAAAGCAAGACCTATGCAACAAGAGGTGTAACTTTTGTTTCTCACAAGGTCAGTCAAATCCCCTCAGGATTTACCCTGAAACTCTGTACCTCAGTTTGTAGATCCTTTGTCAATGTCAGCCATGTGGATGAGTCATGGCCATTGCTTGACCAGTTTGCTGTCTGTGAAAGCCTGAGAGAATGTTTTCTCTCCATGTGACTTTCCTTAGGCACACTCTACATCATCGATCACTTTCCTCTGTGGCCCTATAATCTCCTTGATCAGAAAATTTGGGACACAACTGAGTTACATGACGTTACAGTACAAGTTCTCCTATGTCCTGAGTCTTAATTGATCTTGGAAGGCTAGGGCCAAAATGTTGGCTTTCCTTGCAGCCCTCCTTCTTCTCTAATTTTGGTCTGCTAACTTAGGTTGTTAACCCTCCAGAAGACAAGCTTATTGTTATTACCATACAACCTAGGCTGTTAAACTTAACCTCACTGTCTGAATATCAAACATCTTAGGCACAACATGGAACAGGTATTTTTCAAGTATTGATATGTTGACCTTTAAGTCCCTACAGAATATGATGAAAAAACATTTAAAAATTAGAATATATTTTTTAAAATAGGCATAAAGAATTATATAATT
>NW_004524577.1:2490571-2492247 GCF_000260255.1 Octodon degus
ACTCTCCTAAAATCTTGTTTTGAGATTTTGTACCATTGTTTTTATTTTTTTTTCTTTAAAATAAAATAACTGATTAAAAAAAAAATCTTTTTTTTTTCCAATACCGGAAATCAAACTCAGGACCTTGTGTTTGCGAGGCAGATGCTTGTGCCACTGAGTCACCCCTCCATCCCCTGAAATCTTTGTGTAAAAATACGTATATTTTTATCTTTTGCTCTTTTTCACAATTGAAATTCCTCTTTATATTCACAAAAGTGAAAACAGGAAACACTGAAAGCAGCAGAATTCTTCTGCTTTTTTCCTTTTCTGACATAACCAATCCCAATAACATGAATAGAAATTTTCAATTTTTCTTTCTATAAATTATAGTCTCGAATTAAAAGTCATGCGTGGAATAGTAATAAAATACCCCATCAATCTCAAAATTATGTAAATAAAAAGCAATTCTAATAAGTCATTGTTTTTTCATATTAATTTTATTGAGAAAGAAGTAGCAACGAGACAGTTTCAAAACAGGTTAGTAGGACAGTTACAATAATTAATACATTCAATATTGTTGTCTTTGGAGTAGTTATTCATAGTACATGACATCTTGCCTAAACACTATTAGTTCGGGGCCAGGAGGATAGCTCAGTAGAATAAATGCTTGCCTGACAAGCACAAAGGCCTGAGTTCAATCCCTGGTTCTGCCAGAAAAAATTAAAAAAATAAAAAAATAAATAAACACCATTAGTCCAAAACTTCCTTCTCATGGAACTAAGAGAAAGTAGCTGTATATCTATGCTAGCTATTTTGTATATAGAGATATATATTTATTTGTTTTCACTACAAAATAGTCTTTCATTTATATGCCCCCTTGCTGTTTACTTTTGTCAGAGATGGGTATTCTGTTGCCGTCCATACATTGCAGGTGCACGTATTCAGCCAAGTAATCCAGTATAGTCAGTAGTCCAGCAGTACTCTGTAACAGCAGTGGGTTATCCGCATGACTGGCAATGTCCGAAGTTGTTGACTTGAGCCTTTTACAGCGCAGGTCATTGTTTTTGGAAATCATTTTTGCATCCGTATAAAATAAACCCCCTTTCTGAATTACCTTCCTTTACTAAGAGCAATACGAGGCCTTTTTCTTCTTCTGTTTTTTGGTTTTGGTTTTTGTTTTTTTCAACAGAGCCTCACTGTGTAGCCCTGGCTGGCCTCCAACTCACAGCGATCCTCCTGCCTCTGCCTCCCCAGCGTTGGGATTACAGGCATGCGCCGGCGCACCAGCCTGGCAATCCCAGGCCCCAGAGGGTACCCGGATACATCAAGCAAACTCTGTCCCCCGGAGGGACTGCTGCCGTCCAAAAGTGGAAGCTCAACATTTTTTAGTCTGCCTTACAGAAGTGTTTACGAAAGCAATGAGCCCCCCCCACCCCATTGTAGAAAACCAAAGCGAGCAAACGAGGCAAGCAGGAGGGCTGCTCGCGCGCCTGCGGACGCCGAAGGCGAAAGGGCTGCGTGGCTGCCAAGCGGCCCCTGCTGTGGGGCGCGGGGACGCAGCGCGCGACGGGGACAGCAAAGAGACACACGGACGCCAGGCGGCTGTCTTCCCAGGTAAGCGCCCACACGAAGGTGTCGGCCAGCGCAGGGACTAGCCGGGGGAGCGCTCCGCACGGCTCTGCATGGCTCGGCTCGGC
>NW_004524577.1:2493472-2494685 GCF_000260255.1 Octodon degus
GCCCAGGGCTTAGCTCGTGCTGTTCTTTTATAAATTAAGGGAATTTCGTCTGTGGCCCATAGCTGGATGAGCACAAGGACAAGCGAACCCTCAGGCCCAAATTCCAGATGTTGAATGCCGTAGCAATTCCACATGCAAACAGATCAGTTTATTTAGCAAACGTCTGCACAAGGTCAGATTGCACTGCGCTCTGGTTGGCGCCGCAGGTCGGATTTCCTGACACGTTTGAAATGCTCCCGCACCTAGTTTACGTATTCTGAGGGAGGATTCTTTCGCTCCGCCTACTTCCAGTTTCAAGCCTATTAGGGGTGAAATTAAGGTGGGGAGGCTGGGGAGACGGCTCAGTAGAATAACTGCTTGCCTGGCAAGCCCAAGGGCCTGAGTTCAATCCCCGATTCTGGGAAAAAAATAAGGCTGAAAGAATGATGAAGTGAACTTTCTTTTTCTTCTTCTTTTTTTTTGTTTTTCGAAACCGGGGATTGAAGTGAACTTTAAACACAACATTTTGATTATTAATTGCAGAATGTTTTTACTCCTAGTTTCTGTTTTATGTTACATTGAGTTTAATTTTTTTTAATTTATTTTTTGATAGGGTCAAACCTAACTGATCAAAAGGTATGTAGTGAAAAATCGCCTCCAATTTGCCTAACATACGCCTCCCTCCACCGCCCGGGAGCGATGCTGAAGTTTCTCCTTTTGCCGGTCCTCTCTCTCCCTTCTCTCCCTCCCTCTCTCGCTTTCTGTCTCTCTTCTTGCCTTTCTTCTTTTCTTTTTCTTTTTGCAGTGCCAAGGAGTGAACCCAGGACTGTCACACTGAGCTACAACCCCATCCTTCTAAAATTAAAAAAAATATATATTTTGAGACAGGGTCTTGTTAAGTCATTCAGACAGGACTTGAACTTGTGATCTTTCTGTCTCAGTCTCCCAGTGTGCTTGTAGCATTTCTTAAGCATTTCCTAGATCTCTTTATGCAATTATATATATACTTTTTGTGTGGTCCCCCAGCTTTCTACAGAAAAGGTAGCATATTTGTGCACAATAATACTTT
Source organism: Octodon degus (assembly GCF_000260255.1). Taxonomy (NCBI): domain Eukaryota; kingdom Metazoa; phylum Chordata; class Mammalia; order Rodentia; family Octodontidae; genus Octodon; species Octodon degus. The sequence goes on from NW_004524577.1 coordinate 2,494,521, forward strand.
CATTTGCTTGCTACACCTGGGAGATTTTCTATATAAATTTGTGAAAATCATCCTATCTGCACTATATTTCATTAACATAATGCATATGGGTGGTTTTCCAGGTCTTGCTGACACAGAGAGGGACAGAGAGAGAGAGAGAGAGAGAGAGAGAGAGAGAGAGAGAGA
>NW_004524577.1:2494785-2502788 GCF_000260255.1 Octodon degus
GACAGAGAGAGAGAGAGAGAGAGAGAGAGAGAGAGAGAGAGAGAGACAGACAGACAGACAGACAGACAGAGACACAGAAAGATGGGGGTGCTGCAGCAGGTGGCACACCTCATTTACAAGCATGCAAGGCTGCCATAGGGTGTACTTTCAGAAGCTGGAGCACGGGGTCCAAGAGTGCAAGATCTGTGGTTCTGTCACTTCCCTCAGGACCGCCACAAGTGTGATGCCAGTTGGCACACCTGTCTGCAGTGGTCAGAGCGGCTGCTCCCTCGAGTCTCACCAACCGTGTTTATCCAGCTTCTGGGTTGTTTCCAATCTCAACAATGAAATGTGGTCTGTCAGCGTAGTTTCATGTTGCATTTCTCTTTATAAGATCGAAGCTGTTCCTAAATGTCTTGCTGACTGTTGATTTCATGGATCACCTCAGATCTGAGACAAAATGCGGAGGACCACCTGGGAGGCTCTTCTCGAAGGAGGCGCGGTTGGCGCCATCGTGGCTGAGCCTGTTTCCACGTATTGAAGCGCACAGAGCTGGTAGGAGCTTTCCTTACCCTGTCGGTTGGCTTCAATCCATGCATATCGGTCCAGCCGAGGTACTGATGCTGGCCTCTGAGGACGGTCAGTGGTCAGGCAGTGTTCGCCGGCACCCCCACCTGCCACTCCCTGCTGTGAGCTGGGATGGGGCGGGATGAAGAGCCAGTGCTCCCTGCTGTCAGGCCTTGAAAGACGACGCACCAGGGCCGGAGCACTGACCCCAAGCCCGCCGATGCCACCTCAGTCGGGTCACGCGGACGGCTTTCTGCAGCCTTCTCTCCGCACCCTCGAGTCGCACCGACCGTGTCACTCCCCCGCTGCGTGGGTGAGTTCAGGCCTCCCACCCGGCCCGCTCGCAGCGCTCGCCTGCCTCCTGCCAGCCTCCCGGGCGCTCATCCGCAGGCACACCCGGCTCGGTCCTGGGTGGAGGCCTCTGCTCTGGACAGCCGTCACCGTGGGCAGACGCAAGACCCCGTGACTCCCCGCCATGTTGGATCTGTCATCGTGTCTTACGCCATGGATTGCCCCGGAAGTGCTAGGTTGCAATTAACTCTCCAATTCCAGTAGCTTTTCCGCGGGATTGCAAATCTTAACTCCCTGGGCTGTGACGAGGACTAGAAAACACTCTCTATAATGAAACATGCCAAAGATGGAGTGCATGTGATTTTCTAGAGTTTTCCACCATGACGCAGAAGTTGTGAGTGTTTAGATCCTGGTGCTCTGGCATTGCATCAGTGTGTGTTTATTTAAGTTATTTGAATCCAGTTTGTTAACCAAAAAAAGAGGTAAAAATAGTAGTTGTTTTTTTTTTTGGTCTTGCTATGTAGTTCAGGATGGGCTTGTGCTCACTTTTGTAGCCCCCCAGGCTCGTCTCAAACTTTCAGGGATTCTCCTGTCTCGGCCTCCTGAGCGCTGGGATTATAGGTACACTCTACATGCCCATTTCCAGGCCAGGATAGTGCACTCGGGCTTCCAGGGCCTGCATGGCATGCGGGGCTGGGAATTGAACCTGGGTCCTTGTGCTTGCCAGGTAGGCGCTTATGCCTCTGAGCTATCTCCCCAGCACCCCCACCCCAGTGATAGTTTAATGTGTGTTGTCACTGGATGAGGAAGATTATCAGAGTGTATGGCAATCTTCTCATGATCGCATCATACGATGTAAATCATCTATTTAGGTGTGTGGGAGACCATGTACAGGAATGGACATAGAACCATGTTGGTCTGCACATACAAAAATTACCTCTCTGTCTCTGTCTGTCTGTCTGTCTGTCTCTCTCTCTCTCTCTGTGTGTCTCTGCCTGTCTCTCTGTCTGTCTCTATCTCTCTGTCTCTCTCTGTCTCTCTGTGTCTATCTGTGTGTGTGTGTGTGTGTGTGTGTGTCTGTCTGTCTGTCTCTCTCTCTCTCTCTCTGTGTCTCTGCCTGTGTGTCTCTCTGTCTGTCTCTGTCTCTATGTCTCTGTCTGTCTCTCTGTGTCTATCTGTGTGTGTGTGTCTGTCTGTCTGTCTCTCTCTCTCTCTCTGTGTCTCTGCCTGTCTGTCTCTCTGTCTCTGTCTCTCTCTATGTTTCTGTCTCTCTGTGTCTGTCTATCTGTGTGTGTGTGTGTGTGTGTGTGTCTGTCTGTCTGTCTGTCTGTCTCTTTCCCTGTCCACGAGGAGACGGAACCCAGGGCTTTCTGCATGCTAGGCAAGGGCTCTACAGTGAGCTACATTCCCAGCCCCAAATCACTGGTCTTCGCTCGAATGTACTTCATGGCAATAGATCATTTTGACTGTGCTGGATTTTTTAATTACATATTGACTTAGAAACTCAATTTCCTGCCTGAGCACAGCCTATTGTTCTGGAGAAGAGGGCCGTTTCCTTTGGAAAGCTAAAGTCTTCTAGGAATACCCATTCCATCCCATATGCTGACTGACCACTCTCTCGCTCCAGTGGCAGAGGCAAGTAGGTACAGATCACATAGCGTCCAGAGCTGAAAATATTTATGTCCAGTCTGTACAGAAAAAGGTTGTCAGTTCTTCTTTTACGCTAGTGTCATGGTTTGGGGCTTTTTGCAAGGGGAATAATATAATTCGGGACACATTTTATGATATTATTTCATAATGAATCACTCAAGAACCACATACAAAAGTGCAGGAAATCAATCCACACCCTAAATTCTTAAGAATTCAGCTGAGGGCCGAGAGCTCGTAATAGTGCCTCCTGTAAGCCCAGCTGGAGGCCTGGAGGCCACGACGGTGTCTCCTGTAGACCTGTTTCAAGGATCTGTGCTGGGAAGGCCCCAAGGTGGGGGTGGAAGCTCGGCAGTCTGTGCCAGCGGGATGGAGGACCCGTGCCAGCAGCTGAGGGGACTGCCCTGGGGCCAGGAAGCAGCGCTCACGGTAAGAACTGGCGCTCCCCTGAAAGTACCACAGCCCTCCTCAGTGACAGCGAGGTCCCGAGCTCCGCCAGCGATGAGAAAAGATGAGTTCCCATCAGGAAAGCCAATGTGACAAGCTTCTCCAGGACGCTGAGCAGGGCACCATCTTCACCTCCAGAGCCAGGAAGTGATGCTCAAGATGAGGCTCCACGCTCCTCCAATGTTCTGGGAAGTGCCAGCCAAATAAAATAGCTCAGTGGATTAAAGTGCCTGCTTAGGCAGACACGGGCTGGGAGTTCGATCCCCTGGCCTGTTTTGCAGGCCCCGTTCCAGGGGCACATTGAGATGGCCACTGAGACTGGGTGTGGTGGCACACGCCTGTAATTCCAGCACGTGGGAGGCTGTAAACAGGAAGATAACTAGGAGGCCAAACTACTCAGTGAAACCCTGTACACCTGGTGCACCCTTCCTAAATAAATAAATAAAAAGTTCCCTGGGAAAGCCAGCATGTCAAGGCCCTCCAGCAGAACAGCCGAAGAGAACCAGCAGCTTCCGACAGCTCCAACAGCTTCTCCGACCAGCATTCCTAACAGCGTTTGGGCAGCTCCTGCAGTCTGCCTTTATGCTGCTGACAACAGTCTGCAGGCGGGCCTCCCACACCCAGCACCATGCTAGTTTAATTCAGCTGGGTGTAAGAGGTTGACCACCAGTTACAATCCACCACAACTAGTGAATTCATACAAAGTAACATAACCCTATTGAGAAAGAACTTATAATTAAAAATATATTTTTTTGGTGGATAAATAATTGATATTTGGTTGTGCCACAGTCAGAGAGATTGATTATCTGTTAGGATTCAGGCCCCAAGGCCTCATGCATTCAGAGGCGGGCTTTTGGAAGGTGGCTGGATTAGGGCAGGGCAGGATGGCAGACCAGAGGCACTGGCTGGGAGGTGGGGTCTGCTCAGGAGGGGAGGAGCGTGGGGCCTGGAAGGGTTTCTCTGTCTGGACAGCTCCTTGGTCCTTCTACATGTCCTGGCTCTCACGACGTGAAGGGCTTTCCTCCACCCAGGGCCTTCCACCAGGACTGAAATTTCTGAGACCCTGAAGCAGAACCTCCCCTCTGCGAGCTGTGGATGTCAGGCTTCGTGTCTTGGTGGCGAAGAAGTGCTGAAGACGCTGTCCTTGGCACAGCTTCCCAAATAAAGCCAATGGCAGTCTACGGACGCCATGCGATCACTATAATACTGAGGCGGGTGGTAGCTGGCTCGCAACGCAAAGGGCTGGGTGCTCGGCAGGACTGAAGGAGTGGGGGAAACACCTAAACTGGACCCAGGCTTGCTGGAATATCGATGCTCACCATGTGGCCTGCTTTGGATGGAGAGGCCCAGCCTTGAGAAACGTCGCAGGGACTTGGGGCAACTTGATGGCAGGGTGCTACGGATAGGGCGGAGTTTTGCACTTTCAGCCATGTTGGGTGGCATGCGGGGTCACATATAGGTAAAGAGACAAGGACAAAAACGGATTCCTCTGTCTGCGAAGCTGAGGGATGACAAGAGAGTGGGAGCCTGTGGGGAGTTAGCCCCTGTGTGGGTGTGAGAAGGCCTCTTCTTCATGGCAGCCGCGGCAGACGCTCCTGGTGCACACCCTCTGCTGTCATCCAGATAAGGCTGTGCGATTGCCTCAGCGTGGCTCTGGGGTAGCCAAGAAGACCTGCCTGTGCTTCCTGGGAATGCAGTGAGTGGGCGTGCGTGAGTGACGGGGTGAAGCAGGTGGGACCCCAGACACAGGGGCACTCAGCCAGCACCCACCGGATCGTGCGGTGGGGTGGTTCCTCCCTTAGGGCTGGCTTCGGGGCTCCCCCCACATTCCCCTCCTCTGGACGGCCTCGCCTGTCTGGCTCATCTCTCATAATTCTTACAGCATTCTGTCCCTATTTGTGCTATTTACAACTCTATGTGGAGGGCAGGCCATGGCCTGCTCAAGATGGCTTTGTCCTGGGAATCTGGGAGTGTTTTATCTCGTGGGGCAAAAGGGACTTTACAGGGGAAGGGTTTTGAGGTGGAAAGGCAGAAAGGTTGCCCTGCATTATCTTGGTTTAAAAAGGTGCTCTGAGGAAAAGCCTCTCCCTGCCATGGTGCTGTGTGTCCCCATGCAGGACTGAGTGTCAGACTCCAGCCCTCTGAGGTGCTTGGGTTCTGGGTTTGTGTTGCTTCTTCAAGGTCTGTTTGATGTCAAGAGCCGCGACCCGCACGTCTCCCCTATAGCTTGTGTGTGGAAGCTTAGCGCACGGCGCAGCAGTGCTGGGAAGTACGGATGAGTGGGGGCAAGTGGGTCACCAGGCCCTGCCCTCATGAGCAGAGTGGGGTTGATGTTGTGGGAAGGGGTCTTTGGGTTAGTCATGGGAGGGTCAGCTCATTACGAAAGTGGATCTGTCCATCTGTCCATCCATGAGTCTGTCTGTCCGTCTGTGAGTCTGTCTTTCTCCTCCCCCCACCAAGTGGAGGACAAGCCTAGGGGCTTTCTGGAGCACTTCAGAGCCCAAGCCATAGGGGCATCTTCCTCAAAGAGACCCAAGGGTGCCATCAGCTGTTTCCACTGAGAACTATGATGAATAATGCGACTACGAATATTTATGTACATGTCCTTGTGTGACTCTGTGTGTTAGTTGATACATTGTGTCAACTTGGCTGAATCAGCTTCAGCAGCGTGGGGGCCTCGTCCTCCAGGTGGACAGGGCCCAGGAATTGAGAAAGGCAGGAAGCCGCCCTGCCTGGTTTCCTGCCCTCCCTCCTGGCTTCCATGGAGAAGTCTCAGTCTTCGGAGGAGCTTGATCTCAGCAGCCGCGCCACTTTGGAGGAGCTCTGATCTTCACTGTGGAGCGCTGATCTTCGCAGTCAGCGCAGAGGGAAGGGAGAGGCTTGATGGATGCCGCCGCAGCTGCTGCTCCTGCTCTGCTCTTCATTGTTTTCTGCTGCATGAACTGTGTCGTTTGCCTTGGAGCCAATAGAATATGGCCTGAACCCTCCAGTAACTGTGAGCTTAATAAACCTTTCCTTCCATCATTTTGAGTGTCCGGTATTTGTTCCAGCAACGAGTAAAAAGTAACTAAGACACTACGCTTTCAGCTGTTTGCGTGGACCTAGAGATGGAGCCAACCGCCAGGCCACGCAAACCAGACCTCCATTGTTCTCGTGGAAGCCCCTCCTATGGAGCTCTGCAAGCTGTCCTCCTAGTTCATGTCCTTTGCAAACTTGATTCTCTATTATTTTATTATTATTATTATTATTATTATTATTATTATGTCTTTTTTGAGACAGTCTCCCTATGCAGTTCAGGCTGGTGTTGAGTTCACTTTATAGCCCAGGCTAATCTTAAACAATCCTCCTGCCTCAGCCTCCAAAGAGCTGGGGTTACAGGTGTGTGCCACCACACCTGGCTTGATTCTCTCATCTTTTTCCAAAAATTGCCCGGAAATTTCTTTGTTTTACTAATGGACCAAGTTGTCTAGAAGGTCTGTCAGCATGATGAATGGTTTGGGAGGGTGGGTTACAGTTAGTAGTTGCCGCCACTGTCTGTTTCTCTGAGGCACTCCAGTCAGCATGCCCCACAGGATTCTGGGAACTCTGAAGAGAAAGCCTCTCTCTCTTACTGAGTGCAGACCTGTAGAGAAAGCCAGCCCTCAGGAGAGCCAGCCCCCACTGCTGCCGTGTGGACCCAACTTGGCATTAGCATGCGAAAAGAATATAGATGCTTTCAATCTTTACTTGGAAAAGCACTCAACACACGTGATCAGAGAACTCCCCACCACTGTCTACACGTGAGATTTGAACTCCAGTGTTCAGTTTATATTATTATTGATTATTTTAATGTATGTGGTTCAGAGTCTCACTATGCAGCTCAGACTTATAGTGATCCTCCTGTCTCAGCTTCCTGAGCAGCGGGGATTACCAATATGTGCCGCTACGCCTAACTAGCGCCTCCAAATTTGTGAGGCAAACATTGACGGAATTCAAGGGTGAAAGAGACTTTTCAACAAAAACAGTGAAAGGCTTCAATACCCCACTTTCAGTATTGGATAGAGAGACGAAGGAGAACATCAGTAAGTGACTGGAGGCCTTGAGCCAAGTATAAGCCAAAGGGACCTGGGACACGTGAACACGTCATTCAGCGGCCACAGACATGAGCACACATTCTTCTCCACTATGACTGGAGCATCCTTCAGGTAAAGCTACGTGGCAGCACACAAAGTAAGCCTCAATAAATAAACTGAACTTTTACAAAATCAACGAAATACCTTTTCTGCAATGGAACGGAACAAGGAACGCCATGGAGCTCAGATACACGCATACTAAATGGCTCCTCTCAAGCCACTGGAGAGGACCCACAAGGCAATTCCAAATCCTTTGAGACCAGGAAAGCATACTCACGAAGCACCGGCTTAGCAACCCTCGCCCAGGCTTTTCTCTTGGACTCTACCCTACTACCGCCAATAAACTGTTTACCATCTTTGCTGGAATGTACTGTAGGCAGCTTAAACGCTTCTAAAGATTTACACCTTTGAAATGTGCTCCTTTCTTTTTATTTTTCGTTTCCTAGCAAATGGTACCTTCAAGTTGTTTAGGACCCAGATCTTGGGGACGCAGCCAATAGCGAATGCACCAGCCGATCTTTCTTTTCTGTTTCAAAAGAGGACTCAGATTGGACTGCTCCCCCAACTGCGGTCATCCTGCGATCGCCACCATCACCTCTCACCCGGTTCACTGTAGTAGTTTTCCAGCTTCTTCCTTGCATCAGTGGAGTCTGGAAGTGGTTCTTTGATGCAGTTAAAATGGAAGTTGGAATATCCCATCCTCCAAAAAGAAACCCTGCCACTGTGTTCTGTCACACTTGTGACCCTGCAAGTGATTCTTGATTACTCAAAGCAGTTGACCTGTATCTTTGAATACTTTTGTTCACCTCTCCTTCCCTCCCCCTCCCTTCTCTCCCCCTCCTTCTTCTTCTTCTTCCTCTTTCTCTTTTTCCTCCTCCTCCTCCTCTTCCTCCTCGTCCTCCTCGTCCTCGTCCTCCTCGTCCTCGTCCTCCTCCTCCTCCTCCTCCTCCTCCTCCTCCT
>NW_004524577.1:2502888-2512514 GCF_000260255.1 Octodon degus
TCAGACTAGGCTTGAGCTCACTTTGTTGCTCAGGCTGGGCTTGAACTCAAACAATCCCCCTGCTTCAGCCTCCCAAATGCTTGGAATATAGGCATGAGCCACCATGCCCTGTTCTTGCATCCTTAGACAAAAAGTGGCCCCTGGCTTTCCTTTGTATTTTTATCTTTTGTGAGGTTGGTCATTATTTTTATTTTTATTTATTTATTCTGGCCATTATTTTTAAGACTTTTTAACAATTCCTTTTCTTTTTCTAATACTGAGGTTTGAACATAGTGTCTTTATACTGAGCTACGTCCCCAGACCTGGCCCACTTTTATTTTGAGGCCAAGTCTTTCTAAATTATTAAATTGGGGCTGTGGAGATAGCTCAGTGGTCTAAGCACCTGCCTAGGAAGGCGCAAGGACCTGGGCTCAATCCCCAGCACCACATGCTGTGCTGGCCCTGTCCCAGGTGTGGCCATGGAAACGGGGCATGGAAATGCACGTTTATAATCCCAGAGCTGGGGAGAGTGAGACAGGAGGATCACTGTGAGCCCAAGCTGCATAGTGAGACCCTGCACCAAATATATAAAATTAAATTATTAAATTGCCAAGCTTGGGCTGAGCCTCAGGCTCCCAAGAGTGCTGGCATTACAGGTATGTGCCACCACATCCCACTTGCCTGCTTTATTTATTTATTTATTTATTTTGGAGACAGGGTCTCCAGGCTGGCTCCAAACTTGCAGCAACACTCCTGCCTCAGCCTCCCGAATGCTGGACTTACAGGTGTGCACCACCATACCTGGCCATATCCAACTTTATTAATCATTTCTCTTTTTGAGGGGGGTATCAGAAATTGAACTCAGGACCTTCTGCTTGGTAGGCAAGTGCTGTGCTGTTAAGCTGTATCTTCGGCCCTGTTAATCATTTATTTCATACTTTGCCCCCAGTTTTGTCTTTTACCTTTCATAGAGACTATTTCTCCAAGTTTCTTCGATGTATGCGTGTATGTATGTTTGTGCCTATGTAGGTACATATGCACATAAATACATACATACATATATTCCCTACAGAGATTTTGTCATAGAGTCAAATTTTTCAATCTTTTATGTATGATTTTAATGTACTTTATGTTTAGGAAGGCCTTCTCCTGTTTAAGAGCGAGTACATGTGAGCTTTCTTTTGCTATTATATGGTGCCATGTTGCCCCAAGTCACTGCATCTAAAATACAGATGTCCCAAATGACATTTACTGACTAATCCACATTTTCTCCACTGGTTCACATTGTTACTTTTACCATGTGACAAATTCCTACGTGCATTTGGGTCTAGTTCTGAATTTTTTAAAAAAGCTCTTTCTTCACCCATGACAGCAAGTCCATTGTACAACGTTTCCATGGTTAGAAGAATCCCATGCCAGGCTTGATGGTGCACACCTGCAATCTCAGCGCTTAGGAGGCTGAGGCAGGAGGAGTGCTGTGAGTTCGAGGCCAGCCTGAACTGCATAGCAAAACCTGGTCTCAGAAAGAGACCCCTCGCTTTTGCCCTTTCCCCTCCCCCTGCCCTCTCACCTCCACCAGCCCTCAGCAACCCCTCACCTGCTTTCTGTCCTATAGGTTTGCCTGTTTTTAAAATGCCCATAAAGGTGATTACACAATGTGGTGGCTCCGCTGAATTGTGTCAGCTCAATTGCCTTGGCAGCCTCCTCGCGGATTAGTAAAGTGCACTTCTGTGCGTGTCATAGACGTGTGACTCTGCGAACTCTCCGTGTGATCCCTGGCCTGTCATCTGTGGCGCTGTTCCCTGCTCTGCTTCTGGCCACTGTGATGAGCTAAGCCTCTTTGTTCTGTTGTGCTTTTTCCCCAGGAGTTCCTGCCTTGGAGCTAGGGACCCAGGATGAGATCTCCCAGGGGCCAAATCAAACCCTCCTCCTGTAGATCGTGCGTGTTGGGTAATTTGTTCCAGTGACAGGAAAGGTAATTAATGCATATATAACACGTGGTCCTTTGTAAGGGGCCTGCTTTCTTACCAGAAGATTTTCCAGATTTATTGATGTGTGGCACAGTTCAGTACTTCATTGTTTTGTATGGCCAAATTATATTTGCAAGGTGGGCGTGGTGGCACATACCTGTAATCCTAGCACTTGGGAGGCTAAGGCAGGAGGATTGTTGCGAGTTCAAGACCAGCCTGGGCTACACAGTGAGCTCCAGGCCAGCCTGAACTGCACAGTGAGACCCTGTCTCAAAAAGAATATATAAGAACCAGCCAGATAGCTCAGTGGACCAAAGTGCCTGCTTAGACAGAGCTCAGAGGCTGGGGTTTGATCCCCTGGTATGCTGGGCCAGCTCCACCCCCGGGGCACGCTGAGACAGTGACGGAGACTGGGGACAGTGGAGCACACCTGTAAGCCCAGCACTTGGGAGATTGAAAACAGCAGGATGGCTACGAGTCTGATCTGTGTAGTGAGACCCTGTGGAACCTGTAGACCTTGTCCTAAATACAGAAAAAAAGAATATATATTTGCATGGATATGCCACATTTCGTTTGTCAGCTCATCCTCTGATGGATATTTGGGCAATTTCTACCTCTGGTTATTTTGAAGAGTGCACCTTTGAATGTTCATGCACACATTTTCATTTGAACACATTTTCAATTCTTTTTGGGTATATGTCTAGGAGTAGAATTAATGGGTTAGGTAGCATTGTGTAGCTGTTCAGAAAAATCTTCAAAGCTCCTGCACAACCACTGAACCATTTTACATTTCTACTAGCAGAGCAAGAGGACTATAATTTCTCCAAATCCTCCCAAGACCTTTTATTTATTTGCTTGCTTTAATACTAGTCATCCCTGTGGGCGCGAAGTAGTACCCTGCTGTGGTTTGAGCTTTCGTTTCCTGAAGACTAGCGATGCTCAGAGCCTGTTTGTGCCTTTCTGAAGCCACTCATATATCTTCTTTACAGAAATATCTTTTCAAGTCCCTTGCACATTCCTCCAGCTGGGACGTTTGCTTCTTTGTTTATGATTTTGAGACAGCGTCTCACTGTGTTCCAGGCTGGCCTTGAACTCTCTGTGCGGCCCAGGATGGCCTCAATCTTGCTCTCCTTTTGCGGCAGCTTCCCAGAGGGCTGGGATTACACCCATCTGGGAGATTTACCTCCTTATTATCAAGCGGTAAGTTTCACGCTTTCCTTCCGACTCTACATGCTTACTTTTCTAGGCGGACCTTCATCAAGCCTGGCTGGGACCTTCTGTGTATCTTAAAGGCAGAAAACAAATGTCCAGCCAGCATTTAATCTAATAGATTTTGCAGCAGGAACATTTCCTCATGAATGTCTCTTTTCAGGACTCTGAGATTTTCAGACGAGGCCACGTATATCAGGAAGTGGATTTAAAGCCTGCCGGCACGCATGGGGCAAGTACGGCTTCTAGCGCAGGGTTCCTCCCGGCCCGTGCGTCCCGACGTTGTGCAGGACTCTCTGGCCTCACTGTAGCGCGGTGCTGAGTCAGAGGTCCCGGCTGGAGAAGCCCTTTCCGAGGTTGGCGTCCAGGCTGGGCTGACTTGTCGGTAGCTTCCCAGGGACGCGCCCCCTCCTGGGCTTGGACCTGACCCAAGCCGTACCCGCAGCCCCACTCCCAGCGGCCGTCTGCAGTGACGGTTGGGCCTCATCAGGAAGGCGTGGTCCTTCCCACAGGCTTTAGTCCTTAGGGGGATCTGCAAGGGAGCCAGACGTTCCCGACATTAGCTGTACTCCTCTGGGCATCTGCAAGAGAAGCGAGCACTTCTTAGATCGATATTTTCAGGGCTCGTTGGACGCCAGCCTCTCGCTGGAGAATACAGTCTCTCTAGCTTCTTTCTCTCCAGGGTGGGTGTGAACTTGAACCTTTGGCACGCACTATGGACATTTGCCCTCTGGACAGTTGGTGTGTGGGCGTGATGCCGTGGACACCATATACTGTGGTGCTTGCCCCTCTCCAGCCCTCCCAGCCCTCCCTCCTGTGTCTTCTTGGATGTCTTCGCCACCCCTCCCCATGACTTGCCGCAGATGTAGTGTGGATCTATTTGTGCACCCCGGGTGCATAGCTGCACTTTACACCTAAAAGGAAAGTAAATTTTTGTTTTGAAAGTAAATTTTTTGGGTCTTCTTATGATATGGTGCTCGTTGAGAATGCCAATGCTGTGGTTTGAGTGTCTTCGCCAATAGTCATGTTGAAATTCAATCTCTTCTATGAAGGACTAAGAGAGGAAAACATCACCTGACTGTGGCATGTGGAGGTGGAACTTTTGGGAGTAGCACTGAGGTGTCGTGTGGCCTGAAGGTAGTGCCCTGATCCAGTGAGTCTTTGGTTTTGGAAGAAGAGGAGAGAGCCGAGCTAGGTGTGATACCCTGCACCAGCCCACAGAGAGAACCCCCACAAAAAGCACCACCATAGGTGTGGCTTCTGATCCTGAACGTCCCAAAGTTTAACCTCATGAGCCAAATAAACCTTTCTTTTAAATAAGTGGCTCCGTCTGCGGTGTTCAGTTATAGCCACGGCAAGCTGGTGCTTAAGCCACTGAGCTATCTCCCTGGCCCTATGTACCTGTAGCAGCGCCTCATCAGAAATGGAACTACTATGTATTGCAGCATATACTACGGAAAAGCATTGATAGGAAAGCGAAACAAAACAAAAACTAACCACCCCTGGCAGCCTCCACAACGGAGGAGCAAGAAACAGTCTAGCAGAGGCCCCACACAAGGTGTGACGGGCTTAGCAAAGTGCTTGGGCAGGAGCGAGCAACACAGCCCTTGTTACCTCGCCTGTGGCGCCTGCACCCACCCGGCTCAGGGGTCTGAGTCACTGCAGCCTGGTGTTCACAGCCAGCCCTGGGCCTAGCCCTGTCAGAGCGGATTTCTCGGGAGAAGCCAGGAATCTGGATTTGGGCATAAATCCTCTGGATCTAGCATGGGCTCAATCCCACTACGGCAGCAATGCTTGTAGAGGACCGCAAAGGTGAGCCGAGGCGCGATGGCTTGTCCAGAGTGAGTCTTGTACTGAGATTTGAGTCTGAATCCGCTGCAGAACCCTTGGGGATCCTCCAAGAGCCCCCCCCCCACACCCCTTCCTGTCCCAAGACTGGGGCCGTCCCAGGTGGGGACAGCAGGCCTTGGTGTGTCTCTGATCGAACATCCACGCCACAGGGACGGACGAGGCTGGACCTTGGAGGGGGCGGGGACGAGGGCCTGCTGTCCGGTGACCGTGAGGTCGCAGACCCGGCTCGAGGAAGGCGGGGCCCGGCCTCACCCACTTTCCCGAGGAGCCGACCTCGACCTCGCAGTCTCGGCTCACACCCCGTCGCTCGGTCCCGCCCCTCTGGCCCGCTACCCGGGCATTGTTCTGCACTCGCCCCGACCGACGCAGGTGGGAGGCGCGGAGCTAGCTTCGGCGCTGGCTGCCCGCCCGCCCGCCCGCCCGCCCGCCGGCCCCCGGTCCCGCCGCCTCCGGGCCTCATGGGCGCGCGCGGCTCCCACTCCGCGGTCCCTCCCGACGCGGACAGCATTCGGCGGGAGACGGGCTGTGAGTGCGCTGGGTCTGCGGGCGGAGGGAGCGGAGGCCGGGGTGCTGGGGCGCGCCGTCTCCGCCACTCTGCGCCCAGCTTCGAGGGGTCTGGGCTCAGGGCCGGGCTCGCCCAGGCGCAGGGCGGTTCCAGCCGGGATCGGCGGACGGAGGACGGTGGCTTTGGTCCCGGGTTTGGGGAGTCGGGCGCGGGGCGCGAACTCGGCGGCGTGTGTCTCTGGTAGGCCGAGCTCCTGGAAGGGCGTCGGCGTGCTGCCCGGACAGCACCGTAAGACAGGGAAGGAGGCCTCACGGCCCCAGGGCAGCCGGGGCGCGGGGGGGGGGGGTCACTGGCACAGGAGGATGTTTGGTGGCTCACCGGCCCGGGACCCCTGAGCGGGGAGACCAGGGCCCTGGAGTCTGGGAGCGCGGCCAGGGGCACTGGTGTCCACGTCTGGGAAGGTCCCAGGGTCCCAGCTGTGGCCAGCCCTTCTTCCCCCCAACTCCCGCAGTCTCACAAGCCAGTCTGCTCCGCCTCTACCACCGGTTCCAGGCTCTGGACAGGGACAATAAGGGCTACCTGAGGTGAGGGGACCCCAGGACCTCTTGCCTCTGTCTCGCTAACCCCTAACTCCGTTTCCTCTGTCCTCACCTCCATCTACGGCCTTTGCCCCCCATCCCCCCTTTTTAACAAAAATACAAAACGATGTGTTGTTTTGTGATACAGAACACAAGCAAATGCCGTCCATACACAATGTGCACACAGCTGTGCGTTTTGGACACGAATGCTGTATGTCTCGAGAGTAAATTTTCACAGGCAAACGCTGCTGCACAAATATTCGGTAATGCAAAGCAATGTGTCCCACCCCCTTCGCATTTTGATTTTGCAGCCGCATGGATCTCCAGCAGATTGGGGCGCTGGCCGTGAACCCCCTGGGAGACCGCATCATAGAAAGCTTTTTCCCGGATGGGTGAGGCTGCTCTGGGGCAAGGGTAAAAACATCCGTGTGGGGCTGGGGAGATCGCTGGGCAGTCTGAGTGTCTGACTGGTGAGTGCAGGGACCTGGGTTCAGTCCCAGTACTGCATACCAGGCTGGCTGGAGCATGCCTGTAACCCCAGTGCTGAGGAGATTGAGACAGGAGGATCACTCTAAGTCCGAGCTGCTAGTGAGACTCTGTATCAAACTAACAAACAAATGAAAAAGTTTTTAAAAACATTTTAAAAAGGTCAGATACAGACAGAGCCTATGTGGTAACTCCTTCCCTTTCCACCCCCCCACCCCCCACCCAGGAATCACCAGGTGGATTTCGCTGGCTTTGCCAGGGTCCTTGCTCATTTTCGACCTGTAGATGAGGAGGACCCAGGAATGCAAGACCCCAAGCAGCCAGAACCCCTCAACAGCAGAATGAACAAACTCCGCTGTGAGTCCGGGGGGGAGCCACCTGAGCCACATCTCCCACGTGCCCTATCAGGGAAGCCCCGGAGGCCCCCCCCTCCTGCCTTCCACCCCTCCGTGGTGATCTTCTGATAGACAGGACTGCGGAGCCTCACCTTCTTTCCCTCCCCGCTCTCCGCCCAGTTGCATTTCAGCTCTATGACCTGGATCGGGATGGAAAGATCTCCAGGAACGAAATGCTGCAGGTTGGAAGAGCCGAGCCCAGGCGATGAGATGTGTGCGGGGTGTGGGGTTGGGTGGGGCGGGGCAGGGTTTGGGGAGGGTAGCTTGTGGCTGGATGTCGTAGGGGACTGGGGTACTGGCTGGGAAATGGGAACGGGTAGGGTCGGAGTATGTGTTAGTTGGGGGTGGGGCGGGGCCCACTGAGCATGAGTTAGGAATAGATCGGTGTTCTCAGCTGGGAGAGATTTTTGCCCCCTGAATGAGTCTTCGGCAATGTCTAGAGACACCCTCGACTGTCACAGCTGGGGACATGTGCTACTGGTGTCTGTCGGGTGGGGGCCGGAATACTACTACGTGTCATACCATACACAGGACAACCTCCTACAACAAGGAGCTCTCCAGCCCCAAAGGCCAATAGTGTCAAGATGGGGAGATCCTGAAGTAGATGGAATGGGTGGGGTGGAGCTGGAAGTGGAGGCAGGGATGCGGAGGGTGTGGAGGCTGAGTGGAGGTTGGTTTCTATGGCTGGGAAAATGAGCTTGGGCATATCGTTGGGTTGGGTGAAGGGCAGTGAAGGCTAAGTGGGGGATTGGGTGGGACGTGGTGGAAATGAGATTTGGATGAGGCGAAAAATGGACCCGGATGGACCAGGGATGTGGTAGCGAGTGTGGGGGTGGGCGGGTTCAGCTGCTTTTGTGTGGCTGCATCTTCTCCCTCCTCCTAGGTTCTCCGCCTGATGGTTGGGGTCCAGGTGACCGAAGAGCAGCTGGAGAGTATTGCAGACCGCACCGTGCAGGAGGCAGACATAGATGGAGACGGGGCTGTGTCCTTTATGGAGTTCACTAAGGTCAGAACGCCACTGGAGATGTGGAGTTGAGATCAGGGTCCCTAGGAGGCATGAACAGGGAAAATGAAGTTCACAAGGAGGGTTCACAAACAGGGGTTCCAGAAAGGGCAGGCCTGGGGCCCGGGGGGAGGCAGGAACTTAGAGGATTGGGATTCAAACCTCCTCACTTGACCATCTTTCCTTAGTCCTTAGAGAAGATGAACATCGAGCAAAAAATGAGCATCAGGATCCTGAAGTGACCTGCTCGGTGCCTTGGGCAAGGTCAGGCCAGCCGGTATCTGCTCGGGATCCATCGTATTCTTCTAAACCAAACTCTCCTGACAGCTGAGAAGAGAAAATAGGAAGGGTGGGAACTGAAGCACAGCTCCCTTGATCTCAGCTCTCTAAGTCAGCCCATCATCTTCTGGTTGCAAGTGACCGGAAGTCCATCTCAAAG
Organism: Octodon degus; assembly: GCF_000260255.1. NCBI lineage: Eukaryota > Metazoa > Chordata > Mammalia > Rodentia > Octodontidae > Octodon > Octodon degus. Next base: position 2,511,304 of record NW_004524577.1, read on the forward strand.
TGACTTCAGTTTAAAAAGGGGAATTTAATGGCTCATATAATTACAAAGTCCAGAAGTGTCTGTCTCCAGGCACAAGGGAGGCTATCAGGACCCAGATTTCTCACGTGTGCAGCCCAGCTTACTTTTCCTCTCGTAAGCGGGTGGGAAGGTTTTCGTACTGGGGATCAAACTCAGGCTGTGCTTGGCAGGCACGTGCTTATGCTGCTGAGTTACATCCCCGGCTCAAGCCAGTGGGAAGGGATTCCCTCATCCCAGCAGTTCCAAGCAAAGACTGCTATTTCCCTCCTGGGCCCTTGTCCCTGTCCCCTGGGCAACGGAGTATTCTAACTGGCCAGGCCCATGGCATCTACTAGCTCCTGGGAAGGCTGGGCTCAGGATTCAGGATGGGCTGAGAGGCGGTTGCCTAAAGAAAAACGAAGTGCTGTTGTCAGGAAAGTGGGGAATTTGTATGGATCAGGCAAAATAGGATGTGTCCACTGTTGTCTCGTGGGCTTCATGGAGGACCCTTGAAATCTGGCTCCTGAAATGGTTTTTCTTGATCCCCTGAGGCCCGACATGTGGTGAGGGGTGGTGACAGGGGGAGATGGTGAAAACAATAAACAGTACGAACCTGCCTAAGGGTGTGACATTTGAGAAGAATCCTCTTTGTTACCTGGAAGAGTTTCACACAATGACACAGTATTCTGCAGAATAGCGTCACAGCCACATCACCCCGAGAGAATCTGCATTGTTAGCAAGGTGCTTTGGCTATCCCTGCAGAAGGCGCTGTCCCTGTCCCCTCCTGTGGGCAGACCAGTGCTGTCTTGTCAACACATGAGAACCAGCTGGGCTCACATCTTCTCAACTCTGTATGTTGGTGGCTTGACGTCTGTGGTACTGGGAATACTGGCTTGAGGACATGAGGCTGCTGGCAAGTGTGCTAGGCCAGGGCTGGTCCTCTGGGAGGGCCATACCACCTGCTCCGCATCCACCATTAATGTGTGCGCCGACGCTCCTCCACCCTTGCCCCTGTGGTTCTGTGCCTGTGACCTCGGGCTGGCATGGGCAGGGTGGCAGCATCAGGAAGTTAATGATCCTTGGAAAAGCTCTCGATGGGTGACAGATGAAAGTTGGTGGATGGGGCTGGAGAGATGGCTCAGTGGTCTAAAGCACCTACTTGGAATAAGCTTGGCAAAGCACAGGGACTGCGGTTCAATCCCCCCAGCACCACA
>NW_004524577.1:2512614-2537083 GCF_000260255.1 Octodon degus
TCTCTCTCTCTCTCTCTCTCTCTCATAAAAAAAATTAAAAAAAAAAGAAAGTTGGTGGATGCTCGGGTCCTTCGCCCTTCAGATGGACAACAGAGAAGTCTCTTCATTCTCAGAGGAATCTCGAGCAGATTCGAGCCCCTGGTGCCCACCCCGCCACCCTGCCTTCTGGAGTGCCCATGCCAGCCCCCTTCCTGTCTGTCTGCTTGCTGGGGCCCCAGGGCCACCACAAATCCTTATCTTCAGGGGCATCTGGTGAAACAGCGGAGACACACCAGACCTCCGGGAACACGAGTGCTCACTCCTGTGCAGCTGCGGGGGGTGCCCTGGGGGGCACAGGAGAAGCCCGCAGCAAAGCACTCAATGCCCTGGCGCTCTCTGGCTTCAGCGAGCTAGAGATCCTCTAAGGACTGCCTCACTCTGAGGCCTCAGGAAGATGGACTGGCCCGCAGTGGAGAGTCAGGTCCATGCCAGCGCTGACATTGCGGTAGAGATTGAGTTAGACAGGAGAGTCCCACAGCTGGGGGGTGAATGGGCAACATTTGAATCCGTAGGGAATTTTGTGATTTTGTTAGAGGATTGTCACATGAGCAAACACTTGTATATTTTTTAATTTTTTGGTAATGGAGGTCAAACTCAGGCTCTTGCCAGCAGGCGCTACCTGCGCCTCTGAGCTATATCCTGGCCCAGCCCTTTCTTACTGAGAAGCATTTGTTTAATCTTTTATCCAAGTAAAGAGTAGGGGATATGGGGAAAAATATTCAGCATGTGGCTGGTTTTCCAGGCACTGTGAGGGATTTGTTTAAAAAGAGATGTAGAGGAAAGATGGAGCAGAAGGACAGAGGAGAGAGAGGGAGACAGAGAGAGACAGACAGAGAGAGACAAGGGGGGGAGAGAGAGAGGGAGAGAGGGAGACAGAGAGAGACAGACAGAGAGAGGCAGACAAGGGGGGGAGAGAGAGGGAGAGAGGGAGAGAGACAAGGTTGGGGGGAGAGAGAGGGAGACAGAGACAAGGGGGGAGAGAGAGAGGGACACACACAGAGAGAGAAAGGGAGACAGAGACAGAGAGAGACAAGGGGGGGAGAGAGAGGGAGACAGAGAGAGACAGACAGCGAGAGACAAGGGGGGAGAGAGAGAGAGAGAGAGACAGAGAGAGAGAGAGACAGAGAGAGAGAGAGAGACAGAGAGAGGAGGGTGGTGCTTTTTCCATGACAGACTTACTCAGATTCCCTGGTGGCACATTTCTCCTGACAGGTTCAGCCCCTCTGGCCCCATTTAAGCGTTCCTGAGTCTCCAGGGAAATCTATAGCTCTCAGAAGCGATGTGTGTGCTCGAGGTCCACGGAGCACCCCAAAACCCTGGCCCAAATCTCCTGGCGAGGCCGCGGGGGCCCACTAAGTCTCAGGGTTGTGGCCCCGCGCAGCACACGGAACCTGACGGGCCCCCAAAGGACGCCTCCCGTCACACCTGTGCACACCTGCTCTGGGTGCTCCCGATCTGACAGGGTACTGGGGGGCCCAGGGGGAACCCCCAAGACTCTGTCCGCCACCACAGTGGGTGCGGAGCCTACTTCTCCACCACCCCTCAGCACAAAGGGGTGCCGTCTGAGCTCCAGACATTGGAGACCCTCATTTGCAGGGGAGAGTCAGTCTGGCTGCCGCGATCTGAGCCGCTGAGCCCCACTCGCTGCCGCTCTGTCAACTCTGATCAAAGTGCTCATGGATTTCTGGGGGGAGAGGGGCTGGTAATACCAGTGGTGACCCCTCTTCACAGATTTGTCACCTTTATTATTGTTGCTGTACGTCACCCTTCACCTGACCATAATTCACTGCTTGGAGCCTGGGTATCACTTATCCCAGATACTTGGGTCCAAGATGTGTTCTGGGGATTTTTCTGAATTTCAGAATAGCTACATATGTGGAGAGAGGCATCATGGAGCTGTACTCCATGTGGAAACGTGAAATTCATGAGTGTTTCTCCTAGACTTTTTACGCAAATCCTGAAGATATTTTTTTTTTCTGGTACCGGGGATTGAATCCAGGAAGCACTGGCCTCTACCCAACCCCCTTTTATTCTTTTATTTTGACACAGGATCTCATTGAGTTGCCCAGGCTTCCTTCAAACTCCCAATTCTCTTGCCTTAGGTTACAGGTGTGGGCCACACCTGGCCATTCCACTTTTTTACTGCACTTACGTTTTGACTTTGTTCCACTGAGAGATGCCAGGTGTGGAAGTTTCCACTTGTGCTGCCATATTCATACTCGAAATTACCAGATTTTGGAGCATTTTGAATTTTAGATTTTCAGATTAAGGGTATTCAATCTGTATTCATCAGTAAAATGGACTCATTTAAATTTTATATAGTTTTCTTGAGAAAGAGTCTTGGTATACAATTCAGGCTGTGCCTGTCCCAGAATCTTTTGGGGGGACACATCTACCTAATCTAAAGGGAGTGAGGAGGGTCAGAGAAGGCCCTTTTCCTTGCCAAGAAGACAGGGCCTGAGACTGCGCAGGGAGTCCCAGGAGGAGCGGCGAGCTCAGGACCCTGTGCGCCCCTGTGGTGCTGCCGCGGACTCCTTCAGCTGCTGAGGACCTTGCCGCACAGGTGGAAGTGGCTGTGCTCTGTGCTGGGGTCAGTCCCACCCGCTGAACGCCAGTGAACTCCCTTGGTGCTTCAGAGACCGTGTGCAGGTTTGATTCCTGGTAAAGACTTGCCCTGAACGTCAGCGTGGCTCAGTACACGTGAGCTCTGGAGTCCTGCTTAGGCCTGGACTTGAAATCTGGGTCCTTGGAATCGTGGGCTGCACAGCGCTGGGTAACTCACTCTAGGCGCGGGTGCCTCGCGGCAGCACCCCTGCAGCGCCGTGGGGCTGTCTCGCCCAGCAGCCTGGTTATCTCCTTGGAGGCCTTGGTCACATCTGTAAACCTGGACTCTGGCCTGGATCAGCCAGGGTTTCTTCAGTTGTTAACTGCTTTATGAAAGAATAGAATTTTATTGGTTTATACAACTGAAATAAAAGTTCAAAGGTAGCCAGGCACAGACGAGTCCCCGAATTCCACTGATCTCATCAGAAGTTCAGCTTCTCATTTCTCGACTCTGCTGTTCAGTGTTGGTAGCAAAGTGTCATTTTGGAGCAGAAATCCACCTCTACTTTCCACCTCTTCTATCCAAAGCCCCTGAGCTATTGGCCTGGCCCCTGTAGCCAAGAGAGGGTGACATTCTGATCACCCTACCTGTCACAAGCCAGTTTTCTGGAGCCGGAGCTTGCTGTCGCTCTGACTTGAGCCAAACGCGATGCCTGGGCGTGAAGTGTGCTGATTGTCTGAGTAATACCCGGATGTTGCTACCTGACCACTGTGTCAGGCAATACCAACAGATAACGAGACACCTGTTAGTACTTTTTGCCTACAGATGACAGAATTGCCAACTCACTGTGGTGCACACCATTCAGACAGTTATCTCACCCTCTAAGCTGTCTCTGCAGGCGTGCAGGTCTAAAGTTGTTGAGTGCAGACTGAACCCAGGGGATTGCCCGTCAGGCAACCAAAAATATATAATATATATATATATATATATATATATATATATATATATATATATACCGGGAATCCAACTCAGGACCTTGCACTTACCAGACAGTGCTTATGCCACCGACCTATCTTCTTGGCCCCAAAACTGTTTTAAGGATCTGAATTATGATGTCCTTTGATTCCTTAGTATGCTGGCCTTGGACTTCACTCAGGCTCGCAGAGGGTCTCTGAAGCTGTAGCTTCAGGGCATCGTAGGAGTAGTGTGTACGCTGTACCTGAGCGAACGACCTCGGGCAGTTAGAGATGACTGCTCTCTTTTTCCTTTTTGTACCGGGCACTGGACATGGAGCCTCTGCTCCGAGCTACAACCCCAGCCCATTTTTAATTTTTTTTATTTTTCTGACTGGGTCTTGATGCCCAAGCTAGGTTTGAACTTGAAATCTTCCTGCTTCAGCTTCCCAGAGTACTAGGGTTGCAGGCATGTGCCGCCAGGCAAAGCTTCCGTGCTGGTACTGGAGGAAAATCTCTTTCATGGAAGAACAGCAAGTGGGTACAGGCGAAGGGCACCTCTGGTGGCTAAGGCCGGAAGGAGAACACCTCTAGTCTTGAGCGAGGCTTGGACTATGTCCCAAATGGGACCTGTGGGGTTTTCAGTTTTGATCAGGACAAACAGGCCTTACCAACGGGGATGAAAGGGGAGAGAAACAATAGCCATGTTGTGTATGTCTCAGTGTGGCTGTGGTGGGAACAGCCCAAAATCTCCACGGCTTACAACCTGAGAGTTTATTCCTTGCTGGGGCCCATGGTGGTGCCCTGGGCCAGCTGCGGCACCGCTCCCAGGCCTGCAGGTTTCCATAGTGGCCTCACAGGGCCTACACCGTCCTCCTGGGAGAGGGAAGGAGCAGAATGGCTGCTGGCCACATGTGCTGGTAGGCTTCCGCTTGGATCTGACCTGAGCCTTGTCCAGCTGGATGCTGGTGGCTGAAGCCTAGCGGCTGAAGGCACCACCACTCTTACTAGATCTGATATTTCTGGGCATACAGGCTCACAGGGGCGTTTGTCTGTCCCCGCAGTCCTGACTGAGCTTGCTCCGTGATATCCAGCTGGGCTGGCTGAGAGTCCAGCTTGACCTGACTCGCAGGCCCGGTGCCTTGGCAGGTAGGGTCGCCAGCATCCTGGGAGGACAGGGCCTCCGCCGCAGCAGCGCAGGCCTCTCCGAGACAGCACCTTAGAGACTGGGGGTAGACGAAGCCCATCTCTGGAAGCCAGAGCCCACAAACAAGCACAGGCTCGCTTCCTCCATGAGGTCCTTTGACAAAGGACAATACATCATGTCCTGTACGGCACAGAGCCCGCAAAGGAGAGGAATACACACTCCATCTCTGGAGAGACTCTCGGCCCTCCTTGGACTGCCACCCAGGAGCAATGGCATGGATATGACTTGAGCGTCTCCCATGCTGCGAGAAGCCGTAGGACTTTCAGAGGTGGTGGCACCTTGGGAAATGGCGACATGCTGGGAGGACAGCCCTGGGAAGGAACTGAGGCTGGCCCCTTGGGGCCCTCGCTAGTTTGTGAGAGACAGTCGTTACACAAGAACAAGCCTGACTCCTCCGAGGCGCCCTGCCTGCCTGTCGGGCCATGCGCTCTCTTTTCTCACAGCACTCCCACCCTGAGCCATCAGCCTGAGCCGTGAGCCATGACGCTTTTGTCTGAGCTGAGCTATGCCAGCGCTACGCACTTGATCCTCCAAATCCGGGAGCTGAATAAAACTCTTTTGCCTTGAGACAGCGTCTCCCTGTGCAGTCCAGGCTGGCCTTGAGCTCTCTATGCTGGCCTTGAACTTGGGGCGATCCTCCTGCCCCAGCCTCCCAAGGGCTGGGGTTACGAGTGTGCACCATCACACCCAGCCAAACCTCTTTTCTTTATAAAGTACTCAGTCTCAGGCATTCATCATAGTAACATAAAATGGACTGATACATGTGGCTAAGGGTGAGGATGTATACGCTTACAGGGAAAGGAGCAGACATTAAAAAAAAGAAAAGAATTGCAAGATAAGCCTTAATTTACCAGTTAACATGTATCATGAAAGGAAAATAAAGTTGATGGGACACTGCTGGTGACAGATCACTGTATCATAACAGAAGGTACAAGAAACGTAAATGTGTATATGTAACATGTTATGTTGTGCACTTACACATTTGATGCCTAAATTACTTCACAAAATGAAAGATGGGTTAGAAGAAGGCATAAGTGAATACGAATACAATTTTGAGGTGCAGAGGATTTGCTGAGGAGAATTACCATGAAAAATATTCATAGTATTAGAGTTAATACTATAAAGCAAAAAGGGCAAATTGGAAAATGTTTGAATTATGCATACAGTCGAGGGACTGCAATCTTTTACATATAAATAGCTCTTATAATTAGAAAAAGACAGCCAAGTGAACGAGAATCTCTTAAAAAGGAATGTAAGGAATATAAATGTCCTAAAGCATATGAAAGTGTTCAATCTCAATGTTGAGCATTTTAATTAGACCCACGACTCTTAGGAAGATCAGCCTGATTTTATAGATATATAACCCCTAAAAACGGGCAGACACTTATTTCTAGGAATTTATCCTAAGTACTTAATTAAGGCCAGGCATGGTGGCACACACCTGTAATCTCAGCACTGGGGAGGCTGAGGCAGGAGGGCTGCCCTGAGTTAGAAGCCACTCTGGGCTACAGAGTGAGTCTAAGCCCCACAGGAACTACTTCGCAGGACCCTGTGTCAAGAAACAATTAAGGATGTATGAAACGATTCACCTCTCAGATTGTTCACTTAAGTGACGTCCAGGACAAAGTGAAAGGCTGGGGTCCGCGGGCCCGGAGCATGCGTGGGCGGGGCGGCTCAGCGAGGCTGCGGGAGCTCGCTGAAGGAGCAGCCTGCTGCGGGCTTGGAGGCGCGCTGGCAGCCGGCGGGTCGCGGCCGCTTCCTCTTCAGGAGTGTCTCACCCACGAAGCTGAGGCCGTGTTCTTCGCAGGCAGCTCCGGCCGGAACCGAGCCCGGTCCTGGCGCGTGCACGCCCGCAGGGCGAAGCAGGAGGCCAGCTGGCGCCGCGTGGGCAGCGCCGACCCCGCGCGGACCTCGGGCGCAGCAAACGGCCGCCCTTGTGTCCCCGCGCTGCGGCGGCGCGCGCTCGCTGTCCCTGACCGGCGTCACCCAGACCGCGCTAAAGGATGCGTTAGAATCGTAGTTGCCGCTTAGCTACACGGAAACCAAAGGAAGCCCCGAGGTCAGGACCGGTTGAAAAGAAAATGGCAAAGTCATCAAATGAGGTGGCAGTCAGCCGCTTCAGGTGAAGTTCTACGGGGGGATGTACTGTTACCAGGCAACAGGAGGACCGGGCAACTGTGACCCCGGCCGCCGAGGGGTGCAGGGGGACAACTGCAAGCCGAGACCAGCCTGGGCAGGCAGACCCTGTCGCAGAGATGGCTTGAGCCAGTAACGGATGAATGAATGAATGAATGAATCAATCAATCGAATTAAGTAAAAAAAAGGTGCAGATGTAGCTCAGGGCTAGAAGAGCACCGCAGGGTTCAAACTCTGGTAGTGGAAAAAACAAAAGAAGAAAGAAAAAGAAACAAGTGTATCTAAACATAGAAAGGGAAATGTTTTGGGGGAGGTTATATCTCTTTTTTTGTGTGTGTTAGGTACAGGGTCTCACTACACAGCTCAGACTCCTAGTAATCCTCCTGTTTTCAGCCTTCTCGGTGCTGGGATTACAGGTGTGTGCCACCAGGCCAGGTCTCAGTGGTGGGCTCAGGGATTGAGCCCTGGTCCCCGCGCTTGCCAAAGCAGGCACTTAGCCCACTGAACTATCTCGCCCACATTTTGGGAGGTTATATCTTAAGCTGTTACATTGTAAAGCAGAAATGAAAGCCTCACTTGGGGTGACTCCTTTACTTTCAACTCTCAAGTCGTTTCTACAGCACGTGAAGGACAAGCGGTGCCTGCTGTCCCAGGCCCTCTGTGGTGAAGGTTCCCTCTGCGCTCTCTGAAGCCTCCTGTGCATTTTCTTTCTTTCTTTCTTTCTTTCTTTCTTTCTTTCTTTCTTTCTTTCTTTCTTTCTTTCTTCCTTCTTTCTTTCTTTCTTTCTTTCTTTCTTTCTTTCTTTCTTTCTTTCTTTCTTTCTTCTTTTTTTCGGAACTGGGGATTGAACTCAGGCCCTTGCGCTTGCCAGGGAAGCATTTATTCTACTGATCTACTGAGCCATCTCCCTGGCCCCTGCATTTTCTTTCTTGTTCTGGGAATGCTGGACAGTAGAAAGCCTCCCTCACATCCCCTCAGCATTTCTTGCTGCCTCGGGCAGATCTTTGTCTCCTTATTATGTTTCCACTTACCACTTGCAACTTTTCCTCTTAGAGCTTTCTTGGACTATTTGTCATCCAATTGTTCTCCCAACTCTCTGAATGGCAAAATAAATTACCTGCAAAGCTTTAGTAATCAACCAACTAATCAATCAAATGAACAAATACACAAAAACTATACTTGGGCCCACTACATTCTAATTTTTGGAGCTGGAACCAGGAAATCTATATGTTATTTTAGATAAGATTCGTCCGCACGAGCTGGAGATCCAAAATGACGCTGCTCTGAAGGGAAGTCCTGTCATCTCCTGCTGCCCAGGCCCCATTTTCACCTTCTTCCCTCTGGCTGCTGAGCTCAGCCACCCTAGGTGGAGGTGGCAGTGCTCTGACCCCTTCTGATTCCGTAATGTGCTGTGCCCGAGCATCGACCTGCCTTCCACAGCTGCCTCTGTGTGGCACTTCCCCACGGGACGGCTGCAGATAAGCGGCCTCCTCTCATGGCGCACCCCTCCACCCTGCACAAACTCTTTGCAGGACAACACGCCTCCATGGTACCCTTGCCTGCTGCTGTAAACCTGCGGGTTAGAACTGCCCAAAGGAGGCCTGATTGGATAACACCCTGGGCCCCTCGAAGGCTGTGCGGTGCAGGTCCACCCCGTTCTCACGCCCCCACCTGCTGGATGAGTGCCCGCTGGCCCCAGACTTTCCATTGGCCGTCATGGGGGTCCTCTTCTGTTGTGGATCTGACCAGTGAGATGCTTGGTTAGTCCCTGACTCTGGTTGCCTCTTCTGTGTCTCGCCTGAGGGCACACTGAGCAGGGCTCTCCCAGAGAGTGGCTTTCTTGGTGACAATAAACAGAACACAGATCAGAGAAGAGCCTCAGGGAGCCCACTACTCAGAACAAGTTTCCTAGTGGGGGCCCCAGTCCCAGGCCAGGCTTCAGGCTGTAGGTGGGCCACAGAGTGTCCTGGGAGGGCTACCCTGTACACACCTGTGACACCCCAGTGCCGGCCCTGTCAGGGAAGGGCTGAGATTTTTAACTACTGTCCAGAGAGAGACTTGAAGACCATGAGACACACAAGATGCCTCCGACGGAGCTTAGTGCACTGCCCGGCCCGAGGGCTCTGGGGGCCACTGCGTGTCTGCACGGCGCCTTGTGGCCCGAACTCACCATGGAGGGTGGGGGTTCCAGGAAACCCGGGAAGCTCTGGGACCCATCAAGTCAGAGGTACAAACTGAGTGGAGAACAAAGACTGCTACGGATCCCCCAACTGAACTGCTGTTCAGAGTAAAATCAACTATCACCCCGCACCCCACCCCACCTTGTACTGAGGAGTGAACCCGGGCTTTTGCGCTGAACTATATCCTCAGACCTTTATTCATGTTTTCAATTTATTAATTTATTTTTTAAAATTTGGAGACAGGCTCTCACTCAGATACTGAGGCGCCTGTGCTGGCCTCCAGCGTGTGCCCCTTCTGCCTACGCCTTCCAGAGTTCTGGGCTTACAGGCGTGTGTGGGTGAAACTGGTTTTCCTCTGAAGGCCTTGCTGGCCAGGGGGCCTGCCATCTAGAAGGAGGAAGGGCCACCTCCGGGGAGGGGCTGTTGCCCAGACACGAGGCCAGCTCAAGGCTTGGCAGGGGCTCATGGAGACCGCCGCTGTCTGCTCAGCCTGGAGCAGGGTGGCATCCCCAGACCCCGGCAGCCTGACGAGAGGGTGCCCCTTTGCCGGGCAGACAGCAGCACCATGCAGAAGCCGGTGCTGTGGGCATAGCAAGCCCAGCCGAGCAGCTTTCCCGTCCGGCAGTCGTGTCCCCGGATCCAAGGACCCCAGTGCTGGGGCCCCAGCAGGGCGGCGCTGCCTACACAGGGACCGGTGGAGCTGGGAGTGGCGATGCTGTCACGTGGGGCTGGTGGCTCAGCGCTGCCAGGGCCTTGGACCCAGAGAGGGAGCAACGGTTGTAGCTCCCTCCCAGGGGTTTGCTTTTTGAAAAGCAGGTGAAGGGCTGGATTATTCTGCAGCAGTGGTGGTGCGGAGGGACAAGCGGGTCAGAGGCCTGGGGCCTCTGAACACTCTCGCTTTTCCTTTAGTCAACCAGAGAACTCCTTCACTCCGCGGCTGGCCACAGGCAGCTAGAAGCCTAGAAAAGGAAAGAAAGAAGGCGAAGAGGAAGAAAAGAGAAAGAGTAAGAGAGAAAATGAAAAGAAAGGGAGGAAAGAAGTCTTCAGCTCAGGACAAGCGTGCTTCCCCTCGGCAAAGCAAAGAGACTTTAAAAAAGAACTTTAAATCTCGTGTACCCTCAGGGCTGGGGAGATAGCTCGGCAGGCTAAGCGCCTGCTGGCGAGCACAAGGACCGGGGTTCGATTCTCGGTACCGCATGCCATGCCAGCTCAGGAACCCGGGGGCGGTGTGTGGGCCCTGGAACTGGGGGTGGTGGCGCGTGCCTGTAATCCCAGTGCTGGGGAGAGTGAGACAGGAGGACCACTGTGAGTCTAAAATGGGTAGCGAGACCCTGACCACATACATAAATAAATATTAAAAAAATGTCATCTACTCTCAATTACTAAGAAACCCTAGACCTCACATTGTAGCCCAGGCTGGTCTCGAACTCACAACAATCCTCCTGCCTCAGCCTCCCAAGTGCTGGGATTGTAGGGGTGCGCCAACCTGCTGGGCTTATATACTAATTTTTATAATAAAGTACTTAAATAAAAATGGCCTGTATTGGCATTTTTGCCTCTATAATATAGGTTCTAACTTACCTTTTTTTTTTTTTTTTTTTTTGAGACAGGTGTAGTTCAGGTTAGCCTTGAACTAACTCACTATGGAACCCAGGCTGGCCTCAAATTTATGACATTCCTCCTGCCTCAGCCTCCTGAGTGCTGGGGTTACAGGCATGTACCACCACACGGTGGCTTTAACTTAACTTTGACATCTGCTGAAATGTTCTGTGACAAAACTCCGTAGGCTGTGTGTCAGCGTTCTGTTACTGTCACAGAATGCCTGACCGAATCAACTCTTTTCCTGAAACGGAAAGGTTTACTTCGGTTCCTGGCTTCAGAGGCCTTGCTCCACGGCCCTGCAGTCTGTTGCTGTGGGGTCTGGGGCGGCATAGGGTGGAAGAGGGCTGTGTGCCATGTGGTAGCCAGGAAGAGACGGGAAGGGCCTAGGGCCCCGTGTCCCCTTCAAGAGACACCCCCAGCAGTCTTACCTCCCCATTACACCTCCCCTCTTAAGGCTTCCACCACCTCCACCAACAGCCCCCCAGGTTCCTGACCACCCCTGGGCCTTGGGGAACATTTCCAATCCAGGATGCATCTGCAGGCTCCATCAGGGTCACGCCTGGGATCTCATTTAATTTCAGCACTTGGCCTCTTTAATCTTAAACAAAAGTAACTAAGAATAAAAGAGAGGAAAGTGTGCATCACTTTAACTAGAGCCTTCCTGAAATTTTACCAAGCTGTAATACGCATTACTGTAAAGCATTCTATATTGGGCATAGGCGCTCCGACATAATAAGCTAAATTAAAGTAGGTCTTTGGCACTTACAAATTGGCTAGATGAAGTGAGACCCTGTAAACCCCCAGCTAAAATAGTAATTGGCTCAATAAATATTGAAATAGGGTGCCAGGGATTAAAACATTATATAAAACCGAAGTAATAAAGGAGTGATTTTCCCCGCTGCTTCTCCATTTGACAGCTCAATTTCGCTTATTCTTCAATCTGGGAAAAAGAAAAGGGACCTTCCAGTGTAGTGCTTCAACCTTACTGCTTTATTCTCACCCGAGAAGGACGTCCAACCTTATACTCAATCTGACTGAGATTATCGATCTTTGAAAACCAGTAACTGGTCAGTATTTGGCTCCTGAAGATCATTCAGGGTGTCCTGCCCAGCACCCTTTTCGCCCACTTTCTCAGCTGCTATGCCCATCTTTCTGCAAAGGGACCCGTGTTCTGATCCAGGATTCCCACTGGGCCCTTAGGAGTTTTGTCATTGCACACGATCTCTGGTGAGACCTTAAGGCCACCCACCTTCTCTACGAGCACAGCTTTATGTTATGGTGGTGGTATGGTCTGTGTCTAGTTGTCCCCCCAAAGCCTCATGCAGTCTTGGGACGGGGACTTGTGAGTTTGAGATTAATTCATGATCAAGGCTGGGATTATGGGTCTCAGTACTGCTGGGATTATGGGTGGGAGTGCTGCACCCAGCCTGGGGCGCATGGCCTAAATGCGAGTTAAAGGAGGCAGACGTGCGCTCTGTCGCCACTGTGGCTGCTCCTCCTCCCTTTGCTCGCTTGCTCTTTGCTGCCGCCATGAATGGCTGCTCTCTAACATGTGCCACTCTGCCTTGGAGCCAGTTCAATTTGGACTAAAACCTCCAGGAACTGTGAGCTAAAGAAACCTCTTTGTCTTTCATCTTGGGTGGCGGGTACTTGTCCCAGCAACGAGAGAAGAGTGAGTGAGACAGGTGGCAACAACCTCCTTCCAAGGAGATCCACTTGACACATTCACTGAGGCCATGTAAATCCAGTATCTTTAGGGTTCTGATGGCGACATAGTCCATATTTTAAGTTTTTTAAAAAAATTAATATCAAACTGAACTATGTAGCAAGACCCCACCTCAATGAAAAAAAAATCAACAAGTGCTCCTTCTGGTGTCCTTCTTCTCCTTCTCCTTCTCCTTCTCCTTCTCCTTCTCCTTCTCCTTCTCCTTCTCCTTCTCCAGATCAGACCCGTAGTGATCCTCCTGTTTGCAGCCTCCCAAGTGCTGGGATTACAGGCACCCGTCTCCTGCGTCTGCCTAAGCAGGAGCTTTAATCCACTGAGCTACCTGGCCGGCCCTCTAGTGTCTTTCAAAACAAAAACAAAAACAAAAAACCAAACTTCTTTCAATGTGAAGACCTTGGTAACCTCGTCTCAGGCCCCCGGAGGCTCCAGAATGCTTCCAGCGGCTCCCAGCTGTCCTGGGCTCCTGAAGCAAACCCGTCTTGGTGTGCTCCTCTGAAGCAACAAGTGATGGCTCTCTCCTGGGTGCTCCTAGAATAGAGGCTGTCACAGATGGTGAGCCTGTGACCCTCCATCTCCAGCTGTCGCCTGTGCTTTGGACCTTAGAAACAGCACCCCTCAGGCAGTGCACGGCGACCAGGGCCTCCCACAGCTAGGACGCAGCCAAAGCAGGACCCTGGCATCTCTACTTCCCTCGGAGTGTGGCTTCCTTGTCCTCACTCCCTTGCTAGGCTCTGAGGTGCTTGAGGAGGTCACCACTTCCTTAGGCTCCTGGACAACCCACAGCCCGTGGGGATTGCTGAGTAAATAACGGTGTGAAATGCAACCCGTGGGGGTCATTGCTGGCCACCACGACTGACTGAGCTTAGTGGAATGTTACGGCCATCAGCGTCAGCCAGGACGTCCTCAACGAAGAACAGGACCCCAGATAGCTCAGCGGACTAAAGCACCCGCTTAGACAGAGCACAGCGGCCGGGGTCCGATCCCCAGCATGCCGGGCTGCCCCTCCTCCCGGGGCGCTGAGACAGCAAATGAAGCTGGGCGTGGTGGCGCACGTTTGTAATCCTAGCGCTTGGGAGGCTGAAAACGGGAGGATCACTAGGAGTCCAATCTAGTAGTGAGACCCTGTAGACTCTATCCTAAATATGTTAAAAAAAAAAAAAAAAAAAAAAAAAAAAAAAAAAAAAAAAAAGAACAGGATCTAAAACAACACACTACCAAACTGTGGGCAGCTGTCTTAGCACTGGATTCTCCCCCCAACAACCTGCCCATTTTTATGGTTACTGTAAAGTAAGGGACCTAAACACAGAACCCTAAAGCCTCGTCTGCTCCGAGGGTAGCAGCTCAGAAAGCTCTTGCCTCATAGATGCCTGCAATACAGATCAAAGTCACAGAGCTTCACACATACTGGGCCACAGTACGAGTCCGTGCTAGGGTACTTGTTCAGATGATATCCCTAGGGTGACATGGCCCTAATCTATGGCCTCTAGTGTGGCCAACCCCCGGCCCTGGACTAGAGACTGCTCATGCCATTACTAAAATTTCTCCCAGCAACAATGCCTAACACACAGGACATTTTTTTTTTTTCTTTGCAGAACCGGGTATTGAACTCATGCCCTTGCGCTTGCCAGGCAAGTGCTTATTCCACTGAGCCATCTCCCCGGCCCCCCCTTTTTTTCTTTTAAGAGGAAAAAAACCAAAAACAAATAACAAGAACAAAGACAAAACCAAAGCAACATAAAACAACTAAAAATGGTACAGAATTTCAAAACAAGAATAGAAAATTACCAATGGTTGTTATATTACATATTTTTATCATCAATTTTGTTGCTCGGATTTCCAGATATAGGCTTGCAAGATTGATTGATCAAACAATTAAACAGTAAATCTTCTTTCCACTAAACCTTAGTTTTTTCCCTGTCCTTTTTATTTTTCATGTTTTAAATTTATTTTAAAGAGAGTATAATTGTCTTTCACTGAAATATGTTTTTAAAATTCAGAATTTTTGGCATTTTTATCATGACTTATTGATAGATTTTAATGTTTTTATATAGCCAAAATTGTAATTAAAATATATATTATATGAAGAAAAAAAATAAAGAGTATAAAAATAATAGATGAGACATTAGAGATGATACATATTTAAAAGAACACCATGAAAGGTATTCCACTGTGGTTGTTCTATTGCACGTTGCTGTTCTCAATGAAGTTGTTCAGATTACAGATATTAGCATATAGAGTTGGTCAAAGTAAACATTTTTGTTTCATTTTATGCATTTGGTACGGGGTCTCACTGTGCAGCTTGGATTTGGGATTACAGGCGTGCGTCAGCACACCCTGACTTGGGGGCCGGCTCAGCTGGCCCCGGGCTGGGGATGGGACCTTGTCCCTGCACTTGCCAAAGCAGGCGCTTAGCCCGCTATCTCGCCGGCCCTCAAAGTAAAGTTTTAGACGTCACCCTGTGCCTTAATCGTCTCTGCTCTCCTCACACGGGATTCTTTGCTTTTCCTTCCAGGCTCAGCGTGGTGGCGACCGTGGCGTGGTGTTCCCCGCTGTCCGCTGAGGGCACACCTGCGGCGCCCCCACCTCACACTAGAAGAGAGTGCCTGCGGTTACTAAGGTGCTCAGCGAGGACTGAGCAGCTCCAGAGCCGCTGCGGCTAGCGGCCGGCCTGACCCCAGGACACAGGCCCGCCCGCCTCCCATGTCTCTTCCCCGCTCTCACTCTGCGTTGACCACGGTGGCCACCACAGCCCACACCAACCGTGGCCGCAGTCAGTCTCTCTGCCACTTAAACTACAACTGTGGTGCATTCCAAGCGGAGGCTGGGCCAAGAGGGAGCTGGAGTGAATCCTTGCTTGTGGCAAGTTCTCATGTTGCCTCGGCTGGCGTGTGTGTGTGTGTGTGTGTGTGTGTGTGTGTGTGTACTTGTTTTATCCGTCTGGTGTAAGCCACGCACTGGGAAAGGCCACCTCGGGGTCCCAGCGTACTGGGCTCACCTTCCTCACCTCCACCGCCCGGCATGGCTCTGGACCCTTTCCTCCCGCTGTCGCCAGCCCGCCGGCACGCTGCTGACTGTCTCCTCGTGCAAGGGAAGTTCCTCTTTTTCTGGGAAAGGCTCCTGCTCCCGGCCTCTCGTGGGTCACGAGCTGTGAGCTCCGTGGGTGAGGCCGGCTTCCTCTTGGGAAGACCTGCGCTGCTCGCTGCCTCTTCAAGATTGTGTTGCACTAACCAACTCCTCTTTGGAAAGATTTTTTTTTCCTTGGGTTTGGTCAAAACCCAAAATGAAGTGGAGCTTCTATTCTGCTCTCCAAGGAGCCTCGCCGGCTTTGCCTTCTCTTGGAGTTTTCGTGGGCTTCCTCAGGTTCCCCTCTCCAGCCACGAGCCTGAGCGCACTCTCACATAGTATTTCTTTTTTAAAATTAAATTAAATTAAATTAATTAATTTATTTATTTTGGCGGAACCGGGGATTGAACTCAGGTCCTTGCTCTTGCCAGGGAAGCGTTTCTTCTACTGAGCCATCTCCCCGGCCCCTAAAATTTTAAAATGAAAAACCCCACAAAATTTCAAAACAAGACAATAGGAGGGTCATGTAGTGTTCCTTTTAATTAAACATTTCCCTGATCTTTTATTTGCATTTTCATAATAGTGCTTCACGGGGTGCGAATTTGATAGTTAAGAGGCCTGTGTGCTCATTCCTTAGGCGCCGCAGGCTGAGTCAGGGTGAGGCTGTCCGGTGGAAAGCCGGCTCCAGCGGCACGGAGGACCGTGAGCAGGGCGTCGGGGATGCTGCAAACGCGTCCCAGATCTTACAATTAATGGGTCACGCCACTCCCCCAGTCAGCTTTCTTTTTTAAAAAATTAAGTTTATTGGTACATTTTACTATTTTTTATTAAAGTTTAAAAAAAATCTTTGTTTGGTACAGAGGCTTGCCACGCAGCTCAGACTCACAGTGATCCTCCTGTCTCAGCCTCCCCAGAGCTGGGATCACAGGTGTGCGCCGCCGTGCCTGGTTTTGGGGCCTGCCTCTGCAGAGGGCGGCGCAACGTGTGCTACTGGGCAGGGAACCCTGGGCCTTGAGCTTACCAGGCAGGTGCCTAGACCGCTGAGCTACCGTCCAGGCCCTTGTTGGTACATTGTAGACATACATAATGAGCATGTTCATCCTAGGGAATTGGTGCCTATACCTGCCGTATTTTGATTCCTCTTTTCCCCCCAATTTTCTCCCCTCCATCCTGACTTACAAAGCTTTGTTTCCAGTTTATCCTCTTTTTAAAATATTTTTTTTCCTTTTCTGTTTTTCCTTTCCTTCATCCCCACCCTAGTTCCTCTTTCCTTTTGAATAATTTCTTTCCATTTCACAACATCTGTGTACACTTTGGTCCTCTTTACTCTTTCAGTTTCGTAGAGCAGGGAGACAATGTGATGTTCAAAGACGTGAGTCCAATTTATTTCACTCCAGAGTATGGTCTCAGGCTGGATCCATTTACCTAGCACTGTCTCAAGTCTATCCTTCTTTATGGCTGAGTACTGCTCCACTACATTAAAAACCCCATGTCTCCTGTATCCATTCCCCAACTGAGGGGCATTTGGGTTGTTTCCAAGATATAGCCATGACAAATCGCGCTGCTATAAATACAGGTTCGCATACATCACTGTGGTATGATGATTTCTTTCTTTTTTGTTTTAATTTTAGGGAAGGGTCTACAGGGTGTTCAGGGTCTCACTACTAGATCAGATTCCTAGTGATCTGCCTGTTTACAGTCTCCCAAGAGCTGGGATTACAGGCCTGCACCACCACGCCCAGTCTCAGTTGCCATCTCAGTGTGCCCAGGGGTGCGGCCGGCAGGGCAGGCCGGGGATCGAACTCCAGCCCCTGCTCCTGCTTGCAGGCACTTCAGTCTGCTCAGCTATTTGGCTGGCCCTTCAAATTTCGTTAGTGACAAAAAATCCATTCCACTCAGTGGGGCACAGTGCCCACTTACAAATCACTGTTTTCTTTCCCTTTTTGTAATCTGGCTTCTTTATTTTTTAAAAAAATTATTGTTACCTATTTGCCATACACAATGATTACATTCATCAGAGGGAGTGTGTACCTGTATATAATCTAATTCTTCTCCCTCGCCATCCTCCCCACCCCTCTTCAACCCTTCTTCTCTCATTTACAAGAGCTTTATTTCTATTTGTCCCTTCCATTAAAAAAAAAAAAAAAAGTCGCTTTCCCTGCCGCCCCTGGTTTCCTTCCCCATTCGAGCGCGTTCTTCCCACTTCCGGACATCATTCCCCTGCTCGGCCCTTATTTACCCCATGGGCTTCTCACGCAAGAACGACCATGTGATATTTGACCTCCCTTACAGCTCTTCAGTTTTTGCCTGCCTAGAACGCGAGCTCCACAGACATACGGAGAAGGCAGACAACCTCGAGCTTTGAAATTGCACGCTGAGAACGAGAGAAGGATCCTGCACCTCAAGTCACTCGGCGGTGCTTCCACGGCAGACCCAGCCTTCTACATGCGGGCATAAAAATAGAAAGCGTTTCATTACCGTAATTGGATCTCCGTTCCTGCTGGCTCATTGTAATTCCAAGTTGATGTTGTGCCAATTCTAGAAAAAATTACTTCCCTATGACTTTCAGAGTTTGGTGCTTAATCTCCGTCTCCTCCAAACGCAAGTTTAATATCATACTGCGTATGCGTTGGGTGGGCACTGAAGGCAGCCTCAGCGGGGTAAGGAGAACCGCCCGTCAAGCTACACCCTCAGCCCTCCCAGCAATGGTGTATTCATGGATGCAAATCTAATGCATTAAAAATATTTTCTAAATCTGCTTTTGGCATCGCCCTCCTTCACCAGCATATGTGAGCAATACCAAACAAGTGTTCGTATTTTTAGAGCGTCATTTTTGGGCCGTCTCTGAAATTGTGATGTTTTGCGCATCATGCCTTTTCCATTAGGTAATGCTGATCACACTGAAGAGGTTGATTGCAGTTTTCTGGGTTCCGAGAGACACAGTGGTTTCTGTCTCACGGTTGAGAACGTAAGTTCTTGATTGCACATGGAAACGTTGTTGGATGCTCCGGACGGATTCCTTACACACGTCGTGGGCATCGGGAGTCCAGGAGGGGGCTGGACATCCAGTTATTATGTTTCTCCGAAGCTTCACAGTCTTTAAAAGGTTACAAGGGATTTAGGGAGACACTTGGATGAAGGACAGCCCAGAAAACTGGCTACTTCTGAGGGGGTAGGAATAGAAGTCAGGGCAGGGAGAGGAGACTTTTGCTTCCTAAGGGACATTTACAAATTAATGGCCACATGCTCGCGTGGTGTGGGACTGAGGGTGACCGCTCTAGAGACGACGATCAGTGCCCCTGAGACTTGGGTGCTCTGCTTGTCTGCACGGTACAGCGACAACAGCAACTTCAGGCCCGGCACGCCGTGAGCACTTTAGAGTGTGCTCACAGCTGCCTCAGCTCCGCTTCTGCAGGACAGCAGCCACTGCCCCCTTCTCACAGTGGAGGACGTACAGGTGGCTGGACACATGCATCACGTGGCTCAAACACAGTAGTAAGCACCCAGGGCGGGCGGACTCCAACCAGGGTATCTGGCTGGAGGCTGCTGCTTGCAGGTCGGATGCTGTGCTGCCGTGCCAGAGTATTTGACCTGTCTGTGCCTCTGCGCTCTCTCTCTCTCTCTCTCTCTCTCTCTCTCTCTCTCTCTCTCTCTCTTATTTGGTGCAGGGTCTCACTACTCAGCTTGGACTCATAGTGATCCTCCTGTTTTCAGCCTTCCCAGTCCTGGAGTTACAGCCGCGCCCCACCACGCCCGGTTTTGGTGGCCAGCTCAGTGCGCCTGAGGCAGCATGGCATGTGCTGCTGGGGACCTTTGTTCTTTTTAAAATGAAAGCAGCAGCAGCAACAACAATGACAGCCTCAGAGGAGGTTGTAGAAATTAAATGAATTCATGTAAAGAGGTCAGAGTGGTTCCTGGTCCGTAGTAAGAGCTCAGTGAATGCCAGTTACCTTTCTCATAATTTTGTCTAAGAATAAACATAGTTAGAAGTGTCTTCTGCCTTTTAGGGTGGAGGCTTGAGGGCTCTGCATAGCTTGTTTCTCTTTTACTAGAAAAATAATTTTGGCAGGGTTTCACTCTCAGCAGGTGCCAGGTCGGGCAAATCTAGTGCTCACAGGGGACACGCTTGCGCTCTTTCCAAAGCTGCAGATGGACAATTCCTGGCTCTGGTGGGGAGGAGGAGCCAGCTCTGGCATGTGGCGCTTGGGTCTGAGTCTGGGCTTGTGCCTGGAAGAGGCCCCAGTGGAGGGTGACAAGTCTCCTGGAGGTCACAGGTCGCAAAGGCCGAGCGCGGCCACCTGATGGAGAATGGATGTGGAAGCCTGGACATGCGTCAGACTCAACACTGAAGCCACCTGGGCCCAGCCGGGCCCCTCAGCATCGCAGTCCTGGCGGGGAGAGGTGACGGTTTTAAGCTCTTGCATCTGTTTGTTCCCTGATACATATTTGGGGCATTCCAATGATAAGCATTACTTAATGGTTTCCTAAAGAGTGAAGATTCAATTTGTTTGCAGCCTCCCCCATTTTCTTTCCATCTCAAAAATTTTTTTCAATCTTTTATTAATCTGGTACAGGGTCTTGCTTTGCGATCCTCCTGTCTCAGCCTCCTCAGGGTTGGGATTACAGGCCTGTGCCACCATCTCCAGTTTTAGGGCGGTTTGGCACACCTGGCGTTCTGGGGTTCTGGGGCTGGTGTGGCATGCAGTACTGGGGATCAAACCCGGGTCCTTGTGTTTGCCAGGCAGGCCCTTACACCGCTGAGCTATCTCCCCAGCCTCCTTCCCATCTCTACTTCAAGCATATCACTAAGTTCGGTTGCACTGATATTCAGCGCTACATTCTATGATTGCATACATATTTATGTAAGCTGAGCCGTGCTGTGTGTTATGCTTACTTTTGGTTTGTGTGTAAGTTTTTGTTTTCTCTGGAATGACTAATTCCTTTATTGTATGTATTAGTTTTCCACATGCAAGTCTTACCCCATTCAGGTTGCTGTAAAAAATACTATGGCTGGGTGGCAGGTAAACGAAGGAAATGTATTTCTTAGCGTTCTGGAGGCTGAGGGTCCCAGATCAAGCGGATTTGGTGTCTGGCGTCTGCCTCCTGACAGACGGGTCTGCACTCGCCTGAGCCCAGGGCTTCGCAGGCTCTCTGGGAGCTCTGACAGGAGCACTAACATGCTTCGAAAGGCTGCGCCTCATGCCCGAGCAGCCGCCCAGACTTGGCCTGTTGCTGGAACCACACTGGGGCCTGGGTCTCAACACAGGGACGTTAGGGGCGTGCACACATTCAAGACCACATACCGTAACCCCAGAACTCTGAGGCAGGAGGATCACAAGTTCGAGCCAGGCTGGACAATTTAGTGACTTAGCAAAACCCTGTCTCAAAATAATAAAAAGAGACGGGGATGTAGTTCAGTGGGAAGCCCTGGTTCAATCCACAGTAATGGGAAAAAAAAAATCAAGACCATATAGCCATACTGGGCAGCTCTGCGGGACTGGAAGCTCCTCAGTGAAACCTCCCACCCGAGCACAGGCCTCGGCGCTCACATGCTTCACCTCCACCCCACCTCAGCCCGACCTCTGCAGTTCTGCGCACTTGCCAACAGCAGCCAAGCCTGTGTTCTCTCCTGCACGCTCGTGTCTGCAACTTTGTCGCTCCACATCCGTGTGAGGCACAGCGGAGCGTGTTATTCTGGGCAGGGTCCTGTGACGCTTTGTCAGAGACAGTGCTGTGCTGGAGGGACACTTTGGTTTCGGAGGCTGGGACGGACGATGGCCTGTCTTCTGCCCGGGTGTCCTCTCTGTCTGTCTCTCAGGGCTCTCAGCCTGGGGCCGCCAGCTGGCCATCGGCGTCCGGCGTCAGGCACACGGCAGGTAACCACTTGGCCAAAGGCCTGCGCGCCGCGCAGCAGAGATGCATTGGTCTCTCTGGTCCACCAATTCCTTAAGCCAGTTCCCTAAGTGACTGTTGGTGCCACCAAATGTGCTCCCTGCTGTCGGAGCTAAGTAGCTGGTGGCAGCCAGGCTCCAGGACGGCACCCCACAACCCTGTCCCTGGGGTCACACTCTGCGTGGCCGTCTCTGGTGACTAATACAGCGCAGCGGAAGTGGCAGTGTCCGGCTAAGAGTGCAGCGGGGGGGACCCTGCAGCCAGGGCCGCGGTCTCCGTGCTTCTCATCTGAGCAAGGCAGACGCCGCCGAGTGGGCAGGAGGCCTACGGGGACGCCCACGGAGCGCGTCAGGGGCCCTCGCCTGCCGTCCCAGGAGGAGCAGCCCTCTCCCCCCTGGCGCACCCCTGGATGGCGCAGCCCCAGCTCGCCTGTCACTCCTCATGGGAAGACTCGGAACGAGAAGCTGCTCTCTGACTTCAGCCCTTAGAAAGTAGGTGAGCCTGGGCTGGGGCGGCGCTCGGCAGCGTGAGGGCCTGCCGGCAAGCGCCAAGTCCAGAGTATGGAAAAAAAAAGGGAGATAAAAGCGTTGATCTTTTAAGCTTCTAACCTCGGGGGGACATTTGTTCCGCAGCAGTAGCTCGCTGATCATCTCCTGCTGGGCTTCCGCCTGCTCGCTGCAGTGTGAGCAGGCGGTCCCGAGGCCTGGGGCCACTGTGCACGGTGCGACACACCGAGCACACCCTTCGTCCTCACTGGAGGCTTTCTGTTCATGTTTCCCGGGTCCTGGGCGCCTTGGCTTCTGGGTTTCCCTTCTACAGTTTTAATTTCTCTCTTTGACTGAGCATACGGTCCAGCGGCATCCTGAAAAAGACCGCATTAGTGAAGATCGGCAGGGTTGGATCTGTATTTTGCCATTATTCTTGATAGTAAGGCGGCAGGGCTGAGACTTTCAGATTAAAAATGTTTTTTCACTAGAAAATTCGGCAGTGCTGCTTCACTTTTCTTCTAGTTTCCCACGCTGCTCTTGAGGAATACGCGTCTTGGGGTGCGGCTCTTGCCACTTTTTCTCCCTTTCTGAAAACCTCCGGAAGCCTTTGGAGGTGGAGGACGCGCGTGCAGACCCAGACGCGGACGCTCGGGTCCCACCTGCAGCTCCGACCGGCATGCGTCCACGTCACCGGGAGGCTTGTCGAGTCGCCCCGGCCTCAGTTTCCTTATCTGTAACGTGGGGGCGCGCTCTCGGGTGATGGAGACCGTCCCAGGTGGGGGTGCCAAAGCGCCTCCGGGCGCGGCGCCAGGCGAGGCCGCGAGCTCCGCGCATCTTTCCGGCCTTGGGGACCTGGAGGCCACCGCAGCCGTCACTTAAGTCGCCACTGCAGTGTGAAGGACGCCGCAGATAAAGCTGTAAGGGAAGGCACGTGGCTGTGTTCCAGTAAAAGTTTATTTGGCTTTCACACACGAGGGCCGGGGAGGTAGATAGCTCGGTAGAATAAGCACCTGCCTGGCAAGCGCAGGGTCCTGAGTTCAATTCCCCAGTACTGCAAAACAAATAAAATTGGAAAAAAAAAAAAATGTGGATTTCGCTCCCCGCCCAGAAGCTGCCTGTATCCAAGCCAGAGGACGGTAGGTGTCCTCTTTTGGAGGTCACTGTCCTGGACGCAGAGGTCTCGGCACGCCCTCTAGTGGGAGTTTCTCAGACTAGAAGGCGACTGCATGGCTGACAAATGCTCAGCGGGTCCAACAGCAGCATGAAACAAAGTTAATATTATTTTGTATTCGCTTTAAAAAGTAAAAACCCCGACGAGTTGCGTACTGTAACATCAACGAACTCACCTGGATGAGCCACTTGAGACGACTGGCCGCTGTCTTAGGCCTGGGTCAGCACTGCCCAGCGCATT
This sequence comes from Octodon degus, assembly GCF_000260255.1. Classification (NCBI taxonomy): domain Eukaryota; kingdom Metazoa; phylum Chordata; class Mammalia; order Rodentia; family Octodontidae; genus Octodon; species Octodon degus. The sequence goes on from NW_004524577.1 coordinate 2,535,857, forward strand.
TTCCTGTTTTCACTCTGTTTGGACTAAGGGAAAATGTCAACTTTCTTTAGTCTAGCAATGCTCTATACATGTACTAACTCTAGGCAAGGCGACATACTTGGGACCACGAAGATGCCAGCGCTGTGTAACCCGAGTGAGCCAGTAACTGAGACAAGATGTCACTGAGGTCATGGTGAAGTTTTCTGTGGCAACTGAGTTAGCAAAGAGTAGAAAACAAAAGGAGCTCAGGCATCAGTGCCTGTGAAGACGGGATCCAAGCACACCTTGCGGATTTCTGCTGTCAGGTGGGCTGGGTCGGAGTCGCTCTCTCCACCCTAACTGTCTTCTGTCCTGGACGGTATGTGGTTGCCTTCCCCCCGGAGGTCTACGCATCGAAAGCTTGATCTCTGGGGTAGCGTTATCAAAAGGTGATGGAGCATTGAAGAGGCGGGGCCTGTGGGAAGGACTTAGGTGACTGGAAGGATGCCCTCAAGGGGACATTGGGATCCTGGCCCTTTCCTGTCTCTCACTCGCTGGTCAGCTTGAGGAGAGTAGCTTTGCGCTGTCATGTTCTCCCACCACGATCTACTGCCTTCCCATGGTCCCCAAGTTAGCAGGTTAACCATAGGTGGCACCTTCTGAAATCATAAGTCACAGTAAACCTTTTCACTTTATAAGTTGACTGCCTCAGGTATTTTGTTATAGTGGTGGAAAGCTAATACACTTAAGGAATGGAAATAGAGAGATAGGGAATAGTTTTTTTCCTTGTTCTCCATTGGCTTTTTTTTTTTTTTTTGGTAGTTCATCTAAAGTTTTATTTCTTTTTTCAAAATTAAGTTCATGGGTACATTTTAGATATACATAATCATCACATACCTCAGAGGGAATCTGTACATGTACAGGATATAACTTGATTCTGTTTTCCTATTTCCTACTCTCCCTGCAAACCCTCATCCCTCTTTATGTACAAAACCTTAATTTCCCTTTTTCTCATTTCCCTCCTCCTTCTCTCTCCCTCCCTTCTCCCTACTTCCTTCTCTCTCCCTCCCTTCTCCCTTCTCTCTCCCTCCCTTCTCCCTTCTCCCTTCTCTCTCCCTCCCTTCTCCTTAGTTCCTTCTCTTTCCCTCCCTTCTCCCTAGTTCCTTCTCTCTCCCTCCCTTCTCCCTTCTCTCTCCCTCCCTTCTCCCTTCTCTTTCCCTCCCTTCTCCCTTCTCTCTCCCTCCCTTCTCCCTTCTCCCTTCTCTCTCC
>NW_004524577.1:2537183-2540437 GCF_000260255.1 Octodon degus
CTCCCTTCTCCCTTCTCTCTCCCTCCCTTCTCCCTTCTCCCTTCTCTCTCCCTCCCTTCTCCCTACTTCCTTCTCTCTCCCTCCCTTCTCCCTAGTGCCACTTCCCATTTGAACATTTTCTTCCTATTTTACAATGTCTGTTATACATTTTGGTCCTTATTTACACTTTCGGTTTCTCACTCCAGAGAAACAATTTGGTATTTACACGTGTGTGTCTGATTTAGTTCACTAAAGAGTCTGGTCTCAAGGATCGAACCCGGGCCGCTGTGCTCTGCCTGAGCAGGCACTTTAGTCCGCCGAGCTGTCGGGACGGCCCTTGATGGGCTTTTTCTAGAGCCTCGTTCGTCTGCTTTGCTACTTGTGCTGTTTCCATCTCACTGCCCCCTCGGTTTGAACAGAAGAAGAGGACTAGACTGAAGCAATGCTGGAGGACAGAGGAGGAGACAGAAGCTTGGGAAAGTGGTGAAGAAGACGGAGGCAAAGAGAGAAGAAAGAAAGAACACCAGGAACGGAGCATCACAACAACTCTGGAGACCGTGTTCTCCTCATACAAAACAAGAACAATCAAGAAAAAAACCCAAAACCAACCAACCAACCAAACAGACTGAAAAGAGGAAAAAAAAGACAAAAAAGAATAAAATAAGAAAAAAAAAAAAAAAAAAAAAAAAGAAGTCCGGCCTAAGGCATGCCCACTGTACATGAGGCGGGCAGAGCCCAGCAGGCCAGCCACCGCTGCCCGGCAGGGTGGTGGCTGGTCCCGGCAAGCCTGCTCCTTTGGTTCCCCTGGGATTCCAGCTGGTTCCAGCCGTGGGGCTGGAACCAGAGTTATTCAATCTGAAGTAGTCAGCATGCCTCCTGCCTGCTTGAGCTCAGCTCCATGACCTCCTGCCAGCTTGAACGCAGCAGCCTGGCCCTGCCACTGGTAGCCACTGAACACAGCAGCCATTTGACTTCTGAGCTCAGTGGGCCCCTCTCCAGGACGGCCACCAGCTGATGGCCCTCTCCCTGGGGACACCTGAGCCCAGACAACTCAGCAGCCCCCGCGGCCTGCTGCATCCGCTGCTCCAGGGCCCGGTGTGCCGCTCTGGAGGCCTCTGGCGCTGCACGGGCCACGCTGGGTCTTGGCCGCCCACACGCTCTGCTCGGGTGGACAGTGCCGCCTGCTGCCTCATCTTCTTCGTTGAAGTTTGTCCCTTCACTCTCCCCGTGGGCTTCAGCTCCTGCTTCAGATCCTTCCTGGGCCCGAGGGAAACACTTCCCTCCCTCTGTTCTGCATGTTGCTGTATTCCAGCTCCTGGACAGCAACCTCAAAGAGGCTCTTTCTCTGCTGTCACCCTTTTCCCAGAAGTCTCTCCCCACTGACTCTTGAGGGACCCTTCCCCAGGTGAGAGGCCAACACTGCACCTCCCAAGCACGGGTTCACTGAGACCCAAATATCTTTCCCTCTCTTTGCCTTGTACATCCTGTCCATCTTTACATGGATAGAAGAATCCTCCCGAAACTCTTAACCAAGACTGGGCCCTGCTACTGTAGTTCCTTCCTGCCGGAAGCCTCACATCACCTACGTCAGCAACTCATTCATTTTTCTTTCCTTTTCAATTAACAAAGACCACGTGTCCCTTCTTCCAGTTCTTTCTTTCTTTCTTTCCTTCCTTCTTTTTTTTTAAATTTTATTTATGTGTGTGTGTGTGTGTGTGTGTGTGTGGCCAGCTCAGCCCACCAGGGGGCGGGGCGGGCTGGCATGTGGTGCTGGGGATTGAACCGCCATCCCTGTGCTTTGCTTAGCTTAGCTTGTTCTAAGTAGGTGCTTTAGACCACTGAGCCATCTCACCAGCTCCTCCTTCCTTCTTTCTTGTCCTTCCTTTTGCTATTTTATTTTCTTCACCTAGAATTTTCAGATGTACTAATGCTCCTTGTAAAAACTAAAGCATTTCAGAATGTATCAAGGAAAAAGATGACAACTAATCTCAGCTCCACTCGTCCCAGCACCCAGAGACGGCCACTGTGAGCAGCTTCATTTCATCATTGCAGAACCAGTTTTCTTTTTCTTTTTTTGTGGCTGGCTCCACCCACCCTGGGGGTGTGGCTGGTGTGGCATGTGGTGCCAGGGATTGATCCGTGGTCCCTGCACTTGCTTAAGCAGGCGCTTTAGACCGCTGAGCTATCTTACCAGCCCAGAATCAGTTTTCCAAATGCAGTTTTTATTAATGGGGTTTTAGAGCGCATGTGCATCATTTATAGAGAGCAGTATATCAGGAAGTCACAGTTCTTGGAGGTGGGCTGATTCTCTCTGTATCTTAACTGATGTTGAGTCACTTAACCATCGGCCATAGTCTCTTCACGAAACGTGGCTCTCCTATCTGTCACTCCCTGGAAACCATTTCTTGTGTCCTGTGAGGTCTTTTTCCATCTTCCTGTCCCCTAAAGGTTGGCATTCTTCAGGGCTGTGATTGCTTTTGTCTTGTTCATGGGCCACAGAGCATATTGCCCACTGTTTTCGATTTGCAGACCCACATTTTCTGCTGTGGGGGAGTTGAGGGTGCCTAAGGGTCCAACTTAGAACGAAGCATGTTCTAGCTTTATTCCAACAAGGGTCAGTGTCAGAGTGGAATGTAACTATTCTTACTGCTGTTGTGTTTGGCTGGCCGAAGAAGAACTTAGACTTAATTGCTTATGTTACACACTCCATTCCATCTACCATCATCACCAATATACCCTTGCCCATATTGACAGTCCTGGGGGCTGTTGGTGCGTACCTGGTGCAGGAAGGCAGTGGTAGCCAGGCGTGGCGGCGCACACCTGTAAGGCCAGCGCTCGGGAGGCTGAGGCAGCAGGATCGCTCTGAGTTCAAGGCCAGCCTGGGTTATATAGTGAGACTCTGTCTCAACAAAAAGGAAGAAAGTGTCAGGAGCCTGGTCTGAGGTGGTGAGGGAGGGCAAAGGTGTGGGAAGGATGGCATGGCTCCTGCCAGGCGTTTTGGATAGGTGCTACAGAGCTTGCCCTGCGCTCCTCTTGAGCACTGCAAAGAAAGTGAATTTTATTTTCCCTGATTTCTCAAAAGTAAAGTCTGATCCTATCTCTTTGGTATTTGCTCATTTGTTCCTTTTCATATTTTTTCCAGCTTGAACATATCAATTGGCTTTCCTGCTTTTTTTTGGTACCAGAGACCAAACTCGGTACCTTGCACTTGCCAGGCAGGTGCTTATGCCACTGAGCTATATTCCCAGTCTGGCTTGTCCTACCTTTGAAATATA
>NW_004524577.1:2540562-2541057 GCF_000260255.1 Octodon degus
CTGAGGGAACAAACCACAATTATTTATTTATTTATTTATTTATTTATTTATTTATTTGTATCAGGAATTGAACTCGCGGCCTCACTCTTGCCGGGCAAGGCCATGAGCTGCACCGCTCACCCAAACCAGAGTTAAGTCCGCTCTACCATTGAAGGATATTTCCCAAAGTTTGGTTTTTATAGGCACGCTATCCAGAGGACTGTTTTGATGAAGGGCTTTGTAAGATTTCAGGAAAGACACAGGGTTGCAGAGGTGCAGCGCTGGGAGGAGCTAGCCCTACACAGAATTCTCCAATAGCTTTGTTCGCAGCAGGAAACAGCACTGCATCTCAGCACCTGGCAGACTTCTTACCTGCGACACTCAGCGAGCGGCCACCTTATGTGGCTTTCGGCACCTCAGCGTGTGGGGAGAGAGAGAGAGAAAGAGAGAGAGAGGGGGAGAGAGAGAGAGAAAGAGAGAGAGAGGGGGAGAGAGAGGGGGGAGAGAGAGAGAGGG
>NW_004524577.1:2541295-2568264 GCF_000260255.1 Octodon degus
AGGGAGAGAGAGAGAGAGAGAGAGAGAGAGAGAGAGAGAGAGAGAGAGAGAGAGAATTCTGGCAGCCTCTGTGTTTCCAGAATCTCTGGAGCAGCAGTGGGGTGCAGGGAGGGGCCCAGGGTGTGGGCGTGAGTGCAAACGTTCCTTGTGTGAGCCTGCTAATAGCTGCGAGTTTCCCTGGGCTGCGGGCCCTCGGGCGAAGGGCTCTTGTCAGACATCTGGGGAGAATGCAGTTGTTTCTTGGGGGTTGGAGCTAGGCAGCGACCGGCCGGCTGCTTCTGCACTAGCTGAGGCTCGGCACTTGGTACTGGATGAAATGCTCTGCGCAGATCAACAACAAGGCCGGTTTCTGCGCAGGGCTTGGAAGGCCTCGCGAGAAGGAGCCAGACTGGGCTCCTGCAGAGTAGCCCGGCCACGTGCGATTTTCCCCCTTATCTCTTGTGCCTTCGCAGAGATTACTCTAGAAGGAAGTCAGCATCCTGGCTTCGCAGGCCCAGCAATGTGATCAAGTATTGCACGTCTCAGACATTACTCGGGGTAAGTCACCGTGTCTCAGTGGCTTCTGCCGTCTGCCCACAGTTTGGGGTCTTAAAACAGTAGATGCTTGTTATGTCTCACAGCTCCGTGGGTTTGCTGGGAGTTTATTCTGATTTTTTTTAAAAAAAATTTATTTGGTACAGGGTCTCACTACGCAGCTCATACTCAGTGATCCTCCTGTCTCAGCCTCCCCAGTGCTGGGATTACAGCCGTGCACCACCATGCCTGGTTTTGGAGCCTGCAAGGTGCATGCACTCCTGGTTCCCAGGCTGGCATGCCATATAGTACCAGAGATTGAGCCCGAGTCCTTGCACTTGCCAGGCAGGTGCTTAGACTGCCAAGCTATCTCCCCAGCTTATTCTGATTTTTGACTGGCTTGGTTGGCACTCGATAGTCCGACTTATGCCTGAGTCAGCTGGGGCGACAGTCACATGTCTCTGATTCAGCCCGCATTTGTTCTCATGGTGATAGGAAGGTTCTTTGCAGCACAACAGAATGAGCCCTCACGCACAAAGCGTGCTCCAGCCAGGACTTGCATACGTTGTACTGTCATCTTGGTCAAAACCTGCTCGGGTGAAGACGTGGGTTGCAGAAATGATGATGGTCACCTTGTGAACAACCTGCTCTGTGCTCTTCTTAGCTAACCAATGCTTAGTGATGTTAAGGGACTTCCTGGTCACACGGCTACTATTGGGCAGAGCTCAGCTTCAAACTGAGGTCCAGCCAGGTGTGGTGGCTCGTACCCGTAATTGCAGCACTTGGAAGGCTGAGGCAGGAGGATCGCTGCAAGTCTGAGACCAGCCTGGGTTATAAAGTGAGCTCAAGGCCAGCCTGAGCTGCATAGTGAGACCCTGTCTCAAGAGGACAAAAAATTTAGGTCCACATGGCGTGAAATCCATGCCAGTCCTGGGGTGTCATTGTACTGCCCCTTCCCCCAAGCTGAGTCACTGTGTCCCAGTGTATCACTCATGGAGAGGGGAACAGGGCTATGTCACCCGTCCAGCAGCCACGGAGCCTGCCAGCTGGGCTCTGCAGCCTCTCCAGAGGATTCTCAGGAATCTGACTAACAGCTTAGCCCACACACTATTGTCTGCGTCCTTGAAGTAATCTCGAGGGGTCGTAGTTGGAAGCTGGGAAGGATAAAGGGCAGAGGAAGACCCAGGGCCCTGCGAAATGGCACAGTGGCCGTTACTATGCTCCCGTGAGTACGGAGTCCAGGCTGGAGCCTGATTGTTCAGAAGTGCTGGTAGGAACAGTTGCTTTCTGATATATATTGTGTTAAAATAAAGGTGGACATAATGGCCATAAAGACCCAAATGAAAGATCTGGAAACTGTCAGATAATGAGACTTGGAGAGCCAGAGAGCTGGGGGCAAAGGAAGATGTAACGCAGACTCCCGCATCAGCACCGACACAGACGCTGCCGCCTCTTAGGCAGCTGCCTACGCCTGCCTCTATCCAATTCTGGGCCCGCCACCTCTTTTCAATTCAAGATTAACCACGGAAGCTGATGGAGATGACTTACCCTGAAGATTGTGTGCTGGTCCGCCGTCCGAGGCTGGGACAAAATATCTGACTCGTACAACCTACAGGAGAAGAGGCTGACCTCGACTCACCGGTCAGCGGAGGCTCAGCCCATGGCCAGCTGGCCCAGGCCCTGCAGAAGGGAGCACCTCACCTGTCATCTCATGCAAGCTGCAGGCAGAGAGAAGGAGAAAGAGGGGAGAGGAGCTGCCCTTCCCGGAGCCCTCGGGGACCCACTTCCTCCTAGCAGTCATTCAGCTAAGGAACTCGTGAATGGATGGGTCCATTGATGAAATTAGAGTCCTCCTGATTTCATTGTCCCTCTCGGCCCTGCCTCTGGATATTGCTGCGCTGGAAAGTGAGCCCCTTCAATGGGCCTTTGGGGGACACTTCATATCTAAATCATAGCAGAGTGAGCAGGTGGAATAAAACCTGAATCTCATTTTAGATTCGCAATTCAGCTGAAACTCTCAGCACTCCCAGTACGCTCCTTTCAAAGGGGGAAAAATGGTTATTGGTGAGAAAAAAGACTGAGCTTGGCATCTGAGTGCGGCACCGATCGACGTTCATTAGGCGACGCGCAGGCGCACCGCCCAGGGAAGGGAGCTCGGCAGTCAGGCAGTCGTTAGTTCTGTGGATTCCAATAGTTATTCCAAGGGATGCTGGAGCATCTGACAGGATCCAGGGACATCACCTCACCGCCCTTCTCCCCGAGAGGGCTCCTTCCCGTCCTCTGTCGCTCGGACCTCCAGGATGCTCTAGCGTCTTCTGGGGCACTGGGGGGTGTGCAAGGGCTGGAAGGGTGATGGGCGCTTCGGGAGTAGGACATTGCTTCTGGGAAAGCCGTGGCCAGAGAGGGAAGAAACACAAAGTGAGCTGGCTGAGGCACTGAGCGGGAATCGGCTGACTGCACACTGCTTTCACCAAGAGGAAACGCTCAGAGGGCTGGGGACAGAATGGGAGCACAAGGAGACCTGGGGCCTGCGCTCTGGGGACAGATCCCTTGGTGGGGATTGCACAGCAGCTCAGGGCTCTGCCTACAGGATTGGAAAACCTGGTCGGGCCCCAAGTCCGGCTGGAAGGAACACTCTGCGGGTCACAGAGGGAGGCTGTGAGGAAGGCTTGTGAAGATGGCTTCTGCTCCAGGCGTTAAGGGAGGCGCGCAAGAGCAGTGCCTGGAGCACAGTGAGGAAGAGCCCGGCGAGGGGTCGCGACGGCGCAGTCACGCTCAGGTTTCAGTTTTTCCAGAGATTTGCCTTTTCCTTAATCTCCTGGATAATCCCTGGGCTCCTTGTTTGAGAGCCGCAGAGACACCCTACACTGTTGGTGGTAATTAACCCGAGTCTACCCCACAATTTATCCTGGGGGAGGCCAGGGAATCTCAGTGCAAGGCTGACTCCTGTGCTGACTTCTTCCTCTTTCTCCTAGAGATATTTCCAGCTCTGTACTTTCCTATCAGTGGCTCCATTATTTAGGGAAGGAGACTCCACCCCCTGGAAGCAAATCACAATTCATCAATGTGTTCGTCAGCTTTGCATTACTGTGACAAAGTTCTTGGTGTAGACAGCTTAGAAGAAGAAAGGTTTATTTTGGCTCACAGCTCCGGAGTTCCCACCTTGCGATCTGTTGGTTCCAGAGCTGAGAGCCCGAGGGGAGGCAAATGTCAGGGCAGAAGCCACGCTGCTCATGGTGTGGCCTGAGGGGAGGCAAATGTCAGGGCAGAAGCCACGCTGCTCATGGTGTGGCAGCTGGGAAGCAGTGGACCACATAGATGGCCCAGGGGGAAGTGGCTGGGCTCGGGTGGAGACCCAGGGAGAAGTGACTGGGCTCGGGTGGAGACCCGGGGAGAAGTGGCCGGGCTCGGGTGGAGACCGGGGGAGAGGAGACCGAGCTAAGGTGGTGACTCGGGGAGAAGTGGCCGGGCTCGGGTGGAGACCCGGGGAGAAGTGGCTGGGCTCGGGTGGAGACCCAGGGCCCTGCCCATTCCCCATTCTCTTCAGCCAGGGCTCACATCTGATAATGCCACTGATTCCTGATCTCAGTGGATTCTGCTCCTGGTAAAGCCATGAATTGGAGTCCAGGTGAGTGGCGGGACTGTTAGTGCCGCCCAGCTGGTAACATCAAGGGCCTGGGAAAGGAGGGAGTCGGTCAGAACCTGCCTCCACCACGTAGCAGACCTCATAACCTGGGCAGTGTATACAACCTCGTTTCTGCCTCTGCAAACAGGCCACAACTTCCCAGGGCTGAAGTTTAGTGGGATGAAGGAGCTAGTGGTACCTAAAGGTAGAGTCTTTTCTCTAGCGAATGCCACAAAAATACTCGCGGTGAAGTGAGTGATATGCTGAGCAAGCTTTTATTTCCATTTAAATGTCAGGATTTCCCTTCCTCAGAAATGAAATCCAGGGGAGGGAGATAAGTACAGATTCATGCTCCGCTCTAAGAGGCAGCAGAGCTCGCATGCCCTTTTCACCCCACTTCTCCTAGGAATGTCTTGGGGGCTGGGGTACAGCATGGCAACCAGGAAAATGACGTTGACATAGACAAAAGCAGAACATTCCCACCACCAGAAGGGTGCCCGTGTTACCTGGCATGATGACACCTACTTTTCTACCGACTCTACCCTCCTCCCTTAATCCCTGAAATCCCCAAATCCGTTTTCTATTTCTCTAATCTTCTCATTTCAAGAATACTATACTCACGCAACCACACATTATATAACCTCTTAGGGTTGCCTTTTTCCCCCTGTATTTTAGGGAAGGGTCTACAGGGTGTTCAGGGTCTCACTACTAGATTGGACTCAGTGATCTGCCTGTTTACAGCCTCCCAAGAGCTGGGATTACAGGTGCGTGTCACCACGTGCAGTCTCAATTGCTGTCTCAGCACACTCTGGGGGCAGGGCCGGCACAGCAGGCCTGGGGATTGAACCCCCAACCCCTATGCCTGCTTGTAGGCGCTTTAATCCGCTGAGCTATTTGGCAGGCCCAGGGTTGCCTTTTTGCACTCAGCATAATTTACTGGGGAGTCACTTAGGTTTTGCACAATAATTTGTTCTTTTTTTAATATTGAGTATTATTCTAAGGGGTGGACATACTACAGATTGTTTAGCCATTTTTTCCAACGCAGGACATTTAAATCGTGTCCAGCTTTGAGTTATTAAGGTAAAGCTGCTATAAAAATTCATGTAGAGGCTTTGTGCGCCCATCAGTTTCATTTCTCTGGGACGAATGCCCAGAAGGCTGATTGCTGGGTCACACAGCAGTTGCATGTTCAGTTATGGAAGAAACTGCTGAGCAGTTTTCCGTGATAGCTGTATCATTTTGTTCTCTTTCCACCAACGTGTGCTTCACTGCATCCTTGTTTATATCTGGTAGTGTCACCTTTTTTTTTTTTTTTTTAATATATTTGTATTTTTTGGATACAGGCTCTCAATACACAGACTGACTTGTAGTGGCCCTCCCATCTCAGCCTCCACAGTGGTGGGAATACAGGCATGTGCCACCAACGCCTGGTTCTGGCGCTGTCACGACACGTACTACTGGGGCTCGAACTCGGGACCTTGTGCCTGCCAGGCACGTCCTTATGCCGCTGAGCTATCTCCCCAGTCCTTGTCACCTTTTTTAGTGCAGCTAATCGGCGTCTTGTTACTGCAGATGAGAGCAGAGGTCCGGGTTCTCCGCCCAGCCTCCAGTGACACAGAAGAAAGACTGAGTCACCGCTGGGCAGGAGAGGGACGACTCTGGCCCCTCCTCAGGACTCTGGATGCCTGCCTATCGGGGAAGTGTGCTAAGGTCCCTGGTAGCCTTGCCCGGGTTACCCCTGGAGGTGGTGAAAGTGTTGGCTTTCCATGAGGCCACGGAAGATGCCACGCAGGCGGGAGTGGGATGGTTTTATTACTACCTGAAGAGGAGAAAAAGAGAAAAGTTCCATCTTCCCACTGGGTCTTTTCTGGTACCGTCAAAACCAGGGATGGAGCTGTCACGTTGGAACCTGGCTACATTGTGGAGGGCAGGGACCCAGGCTCCTCCCTCAGCCTCAGCCAGCAAGGGTGGCGTGGGGCCACAGCTTTTTGCAGTCTTTCCTAGAGGAGGTCAGTTATCACTTAAAAGTTTCGTGTTTGAAGGGGCTGGGGAGATAGCTCAGTGGAATAAGCACTTGCCTGGCAAGCGCAGGGTCCTGAGTTCAATCCCCGGCAAAAAAAAAGAAAAAGAAAAAAGTTTTGTGTTTGGTAAGTAGGCCTTTACACCTCCTTTGGTTGGAGACAAAAGGTTTGCAATGGAGCTTCTCTGAAGCTCAATTCTTTAATTTCTATTTGTCTACATGGCCTGCGAGCCATGTTATTTGGTAGTAAAAGAAAATAGGTTTTTCCTCCCCATATCACTGCACTAAGACCTATTGGTCCCATTCCTGGAGTAGCAGGCAATGGAGATCGGAAACAGCACCGGTAGGCCAAGTGTGAGGGGATAACAGGGCACGGTGGATGCCTGTTTGTCTACATAAAAGAAATCAGTCCCCTACTGGTTTTCCTGGATTCTGTAGGGACCTTCGCTATTCCGGGCCATAGAGAGTGGATCGTGATCCCCGTAGCCCAGCTGTCGCATCTTACTCCCTCGTGCTGGTATGCAGCTTCCCAGCCTGCCTTACACCCGAGAGGGGCCACGACATGCCTCTCTACTTGCATTTCCACTGTCTTCTTTCCTGCTAGGGACAAGGGGGCGGGGCGCGAAGCCTAGAGATTCATTAGCCATCTTAAGACCTTTTTCTTTTCTTTTCTTTTCTTTTTTTTTTTTTTTTTTTTTTTTTTAGTACAGGGTCTACAGGGTCTTAGTAAGTAGATTGGACTCATAGTGCTTCTCCTGTTTTCAGCCTCCCAAGCGCTGGGATTACAGGTGAGCGCCACCACGCCCAGTCTCAATCCCTGTCTCAGAGCCCTGGGGGTGGGGCCGGCACGGCACACTGGGGCCTGAACCCCTGGCCGCTGCGCTCTGCCTGAGCAGGCACTTTAGCCCACTGAGCTATTTGGCCAGCCCTCATCTTAAGACCTCAAGGACAGAAGTCTAAGAGAAGCGTCGGGCCAGCGGCCTCGATTTCCCTCACCTGGACGTTATTAGGCTGTGACTGGACTCACAGCCCCATCTAGGTTTCTCCTGAGAAAACCAGAACTGCCTTCATCATTTCCCTGTCTGTCACATAGATTTTCTCTTATTCATAGCCAAACATATTTTTTAATTGACTTAAGCAGAGAGATTTACAATTACAAAAAAAAGAAAAAGAAAAACAGCTGCGATGTGGCTCAGCGGTAGGGCACTTGTCTAGTACACAGGAGGTTTACAATTTGATTCCTAGCACTGCAAACTCAAAATACAAAAGAAAACAAAAACCAAAAACATAGCTGTTCAAATAATTTTATAGTAGAAAGGTGACAAATATTTCAAAGGAAGATTTTTTTGTTTTTTGTTTTTTTTTTTAATTTTTAGGTTTATTTTATTTTTAGGAAAGGGTCTACAGGGTGTTCAGGGTCTCACTACTAGATCAGACTCGTGGCTGCGCGGCAGGCCTGGGAATTGAACCCCCAGCTCCTGGGCTTGCTTGCAGGCGCTTTAATCCACTGAGCTATTTGGCCGGCCCTGGAAGATGGTTCTCAAAGGGTCAGGAAGGAAGTTGGGGATATAACTTTGGATAATGAGCACTTAATACATGACATACTTTTATAATAACGGATGTGAGCTAGGAACACAGAGGAGAAAAAGCGACTATGATAAAAGGAGGCATTTGAGTTCTCTCTGGCTTTAGGGGCACAGAACTGAGACTTACCAGAGCTGAGTAGATAGCTCAGTGGTCGAAGTGCCCCCTAGCGGGTGCGAGGACCCGAGTTCAATCCCTGGTATTGTATGCCGTGCTGCTGGGGATGGCGAGACAGGAGGATCACTAGGAGTATAAGCTATGTAGAGAGACTGTACCAAGCAGATAAAAGATTAAAAAAATATATTTTTAAGAGAATTACCCGTACTGAAAGTTCCCATTCGAGGGCTCCGTTGCATCCTGGGAAGAACCATAGCAGCACCCCCTTCTGCACGGGCGCACCCCAAGCGCTCGCTCGCAGAGGGTGCCTGCACCTCGGGTGCAATCAACCCCGACCTGAAGGAGCCTCGGACACAGGCGCCGCTCTCTGCGGCGTCCTCCTGCCTGTCAGGCTCGGAGTGTGCACGGCGTGGGCGTGCAGGACGAGGAGAAGATTCACGCCCCCGCGGAAGAAAGCGGAGCAGCGTGAGACTGCAGCCCACTGCCGGCGGGCAGGAACGCTGTGCAGTTTAGAACTTCAGAATGCTTTTCTGGGGACGTTTTGGAAATTGAATCCGGACTTCTGCACTGAGACACCGCCCCAGCCCTTTTTAAATTTTGAGCTTTCACTATGCTAAGTTTTTGAGGCTGAGCTCAAATTTAGAATCCTCCTGCCTCAGCCTCCCAGAGTTCTAGGATGACAGGCATGTACTGCCACACCCGGCTTGAATTCTTTGCTTCTGGAGTTTTGCATTTAATATTTTGAACTATAGTAGATTTTGGATAACTGAAACCATGCGATGAAAAACAAATACTGTCTCTCTTGGCAGGAGCGAAGGATATGGAAATAGGTACCAGGGACCAGAAGGACCCTGGGTCTTCAGAACTATGCAAACAACCAAGGCCCGAGCAGCATCCACCCTCTCCGAACAGAACCTGAGAAGTGGTCTGGGCTGCCGTAAGGAACTGTGTGCCCCTGGGGAACACAGGGTTCTCAGCCTTGTCTCCTGCGGAAAGCCTGGCTGGCAATGTGTTCTGTCCCTGAGGTTCATGGAAAACAAGTTGCAGAGCGAAGAAAGACAGAGAGACTCTGGAACACGCTAGAAAAGGAAACTCAAAGTTTCAAATAGAGCTGGTGGAACCAGAGGGAAGAAATCAGCAGGTGGGAACGTGGCTCGAGGGACCGACTGTCCCTGCACATTTGAACACGTTGCCCTCAGCTGCAGTGTTCTGGAAAATGAAGATTTCTGTAGAGGGAGGGTGGCTCTTCACCTGGGCATGAAACCTTCCTAAAAGGGAATCCATGTTACATTTATTTTCCTACAATTTTTTAATACTTTTTTTCTTCCAATAATATTTTTCTCCTTCTGTAGTCATGTGGCATAGACTTTAAAGAAAAATATGGATGTAATGAGTAAGTAGAACGGGGGGCAAAGAGGGAAAAATCACTCACACCTTCTATACTAGCAAAGCTACTTCCTACATTGGTCATATTCACTTTATATTAATTTAAAAAATTATGTTACAAAGCTTGAAATTTGTATCTCTTTATTTTTCCCGTTACATTATATTGTGAGCATTTCTCCTTGTCATTAGGGACTTTTGGTCAATACAATTTTTTTTGTTTGTTTGTTTTTAGGACAGGGTCTCCAGGGTCTCACTACATAGATCAGACTCATAGTGATCCTCCTGTTCTCAGCCTCCCAGCTCTGGGATTACATCGCCCGCCGCCACACCCAGCGCGCCCGGGGGCGGGGCCAGCGGGCCCCGGATGAAGCGGCCGCTGCGCTCTGCCTAAGCAGGCAGGCTCTTCAGTCCGCTGAGCTGTGGGACCTGGTCGCTATAATTTTCAACTCTGCTCGCTAATACATCTGGCCATCAGACCAGCATGTGTGAATGTATTCTCTCCGTCGTGTGAGAACGTGAAGAGTACATGGGACCTGAAAGGCACAGGGCTACCGTGAGAGGAAGGAAGATGCTCCAAGGAAAGGCACAGCTGGCGCGAGGGAGGGGAGGAGAGATGCGGATGTGACACGCAGGATGGCTGGCTTGCGTGATGGTCCTGTGGATTTCTACTGATCTGTGGAAAGGAACAGTTAGTGCTTCCATCTTCTTTCTTTTTTCCTTTTTTTTTTTTTTTTTTTTTTTTTTTTTTTTTGCAGAACCAGGGTTAGAACTCAGGCCCTTGTGCTTGCTACACACTTTTTTTTTTTTTAAATTTCTTTATCTTTGTGTGTGTGTGTGTGTGTGTGTGTGTGGCCAGCTCAGCCTGCCTGGGGGCGGGGCTGGCTGGTTTGTGGTGCTGGGGGATTGAACCACGGTCCCTGTGCTTTGCTAAGCTGGTTCTAAGTAGGTGCTTTAGACCACTGAACCTTCTCACCAGCCCTTGCTACACACTTTTAAAAAACTTTTGGACCAGTTTTACACGCCTATATCCCCTCATCTGAACAAGTAATTTGATGGTGACGGTATGCAGTATAACAACCATTGCTGAATTCCTTTTGTTTATTGAAATTCTGAATCATTCTGAATGATTTTTTAAACTATATTTTATTCTCTTTAAAAAGTAAATGAAGAAGAAATCCAAATAGGACAGAAAAATAATAATAGCACCTCAGGTCCGCTTGGCAGGACTTCCTGCGTGAACAGCCCCCGGTCCCTGGCGACCGGCTTGTTTGCCATCTTTGTTTATTAAAATGAACGCTGCAGTGAAGGTTGAGGCGGGAAGCCCACCAGCGCCCACGCCCAGGCGCTCAGCAACCCCACGAGGCAGAAGAGTGTGGCTGGCCAGCTTTCTTTGGATTATAAATTAGGAAAACAAAATGTGTGTTTGTCTAAGCAACGTTATCAGAGCCAGAGTGACCTAACGGGAAGACGCCAAGCTTCCTCTTCGGCCCAGTCTCACCACAACCTCCCCAGAGCGAGCCCGTGTGTGCTTCCTGCGTGTCTCCCCAGAACCCTTGTACTCATCCATGCCCCGTGGGACACGGAGCCGGAGCTGGGGCCCCGGGGCCTGCGTGTGCTCCGGAACGTGGACGTGTCACATGTATCTTTCCACATCAGGATTTCCTAATCCACAAGACAGCCATAATCCTCCTTTATACCTGAAGAAACTGAGATGTAGGAGGTGAAGAACGGATTGAATTGTATTACCCGCAAAGATATGTTAATGTCTCAACCTCAGCACCCCCGAATGTGACCTCCGAGCCTTAGCAGCTCAGCCTTAGCAAACCCTTCCCTCCACACAGAAGACAGAAGAGGCGTTGAGAACGTGGCTGGGGTGCAGACCCTGCGTTCAGTGCGAACCCCGGTGCAGACGCGCATGGAGGGGTGGCAGTGTCACAGGCGTGCAGACAAGGCCGCCCGAAGGCAGAGGGCGGAGGGACGCATTCACAAGCAAGGGAAGCTTGCTGGGAGCTGCCAGGAAGAGGCCAGGAAGGGTTCCGCCACGGGTCTCCGAGGATGCGTGGCCCAGCTAGCACCGCGATTGCAGACTGCTTGCCTCCAGAGGTGTGAGAAGCCATGGCGAAAAGCCGCTCCTGGTTGGGACACTGTCGTGGAAGCCCTAGGAAGTGCATCCATGTGCCAAAGCTTCAGAAGTAGAATGGGACAGACCTAGAATTTGAACTTAGGTGGGTGTGATCCTAAGGAGTCTCAGGGAAGTAGGATTTGGATGGGAGCAGCGAGCCCGCTGTGCTGAGCCCGCTGTGCTGAGCCCCCTGTGCTGAGCCCCCTGTGCTGAGCCCCCTGTGCTGAGCCCGCTGTGCTGAGCCCCCTGTGCTGAGCCCGCGCAGGCTCTCTGAGCCGCGCTGCGCGGGTGTTCTCCCGCGGTAGGCTTCCGCAGTCATCCTGAGGTTGCTGGCAGCGTCCACTAGGGAGCAGGCCAGGACCTCCGAGCGCTCCTTGCAGTTCCCTCTGCAAAGATTGCCTGCCGCTTTAGTTCACCAAAGCCAAAACCACATCCCAACATAGGGAGGCCTGACTGGGAAGCGTAGGCGTGAGGAAACTTCCACACTATCCGTGTGTGTGTGTGTGTGTGTGTGTGTGTGTGTGTGTGTGTGTGTGATAGAAGCGATTTGGGGGAGGGTCGCCCAGCCCAGCAGCTCGTCTCCTGACCTCTGCCGCATGTCACACACTTAGCCCATGCCCCGCACCCCCGGCCAAAGCAAACAGGGCTTGGAGGTGAGGGAGGCAAAGCCGCGCAGGCCAAATTCTGCAGCTGCCAAGTTCTGCAGCTGCCCTGGCTGCTGACAAAGCTGGGCCTGCATGTTCGGTGTCCCTTGCAGTTCTGCAATTAATACCTCCCAACTTCCTTCTCATATCACCCCGCTGCTCCCCCTCCACCCTGGCGCTGCATCCCGAACCCAAGGCGTTGTGCCGGTGGGGACGCGCTCTACCTCTGAGCTACATCCCCTTCTACATTGCTTTACATTTTGAGACAGGTTACTAGGCTGGCCTGGAACTTCATCTTCTCCGAGTCACAGCCCCTGAGAAGATGGGGTTTCTGGCATGTACCGCCATGGCCAGCTCCCCATTCTTTTAAAATTAGTCAGTTAGTTCTTATTATTTACAAACATACACAACCTGAATTAGTAGGAATTAGGAAGATTTCAGTGGGTAGACAAGATACTAAGTATATTACCTACAGTCTTATAGGCAAATCAAAATGCTGAGCAGCACTTGTGTGCAGGTTCTCAGTAAATATCTACTGACTACATACAGAAACTAACTCACAAAACCAAATGAGCAGGTGCAGCAAAAAGAGGGGGCCCTATGGGCTGGGTCACATTTTCCTCCTTCACTGTAAGGGACGCCAAATGGCTTAAGATCAATAAGGCGGCGAGCCCAGCAGTGCTTGGTTTATTTTCTCTCTCTCTTTTTTTTTTTTTTTTTTTTGTGGCCTGCTCAGCCCACCCTGACGGCAGGACTGGCGTGGTATGTAGTGCTGGGGATCGAACTGTGGTCCTTGTGCTTTGCCTAAGCTTGCCTACACAGGTGCTTTAGACCTCTGAGCTATCTCATCTGCCCCAAGCACTTGGAATTGAGTGCAATTGCTAGATTTAAAACAAAAAGCGTTTTCTGAGGAGGAGCAGAGTGTTGGCTTTCTATATCCTTCTCAGCACCCTCAAGGTTTTCTTGCAAAGGAACATAAGCCTATTTTAAGAGGCCCAGGTGGAGGACAGGCAGGACTGCAATTCAGAATCTGTCAGCAGTCAGGAGGTGCGTTCTTCCGGGAAGGGATGCTGGTTTTTAAGTCTGCACAGAGGCGCCCACATACTAGCTAATATCCACTGTGTGGCTGCCAGTCCCCAGGAGAAAATAGTATGTCATGATTGTTTTAATTCACGCTCCTCTAGTGGTCGGTGAGCTGGCGCATTTGCCTCTGCCTCTGCCAGCCGTTGTGTTTCCTTCTTGGTGAAGTGTTTCTCTCGCGTTCTTTGCGCTGAATGGAAATCGTGTCTCTTCTGGTTCACTACTTTCTTTTTCTTATCTGTCGCATTATTACTCAGCTCCTTCAGCTAGCTTATTTTTGGCACTCTAGATCTGCTCGAGTTCTCCTTTCCTCTTCCTCCTTCTCTTGTACCTAATCAAATGTAGAGAAGTTTCCTAGTAATCCTCCCAGTGAGCCTTGCATCTCTGCAGCAGGGTGTTCCTGGCCTTCCATGAGAATAATATATCTTCCATCACTATAATACTATTCTTTTTAACTTCTTAAAATTTATTTTTTTGGCACAGGGTCTCACTACACAGTTCCGACTCATAGTGGTCCTCCTATCTCAGCATCCCCAGAACTGGCATTACAGGCGTGCGCCATCAGGCCCAGTTTCGGTGGCTGGCACGGTGCGCCTGGGATTCCGGGCCAGCGGGGCATGTGGTATCTGGACTGAACCTGGGTCCTTGGACTTGCCAGGCAGGTGCTTAGACCGCCCAGCCATCTCCCTAGCCCTGTTATCAGCTTAGCAATACACAGTGACCATCTTTTTTGTGTTTCTGAGTATTCAACCAAGACCTGCACACCGAGCTACACATTGAGCCGTTCTTGTTATTGGTTTGTTTGATTTTGTTTTGAAACAAGATCTTGGTAAGTTGTTTTGTCTTGGTCAATGCTTTTTGTTTCTGAAAAGTTCTTTTTCCCCTCACTGGTCTTTACCAAGCCCTATAAATTCGCTGATAGGTTTAGATTTTTGACGGCAAATCCAAGGAGTCTTGCAGACTTCTCTGCCTTCTGCTGAGTGTGCTGCAAAACTTCAGAGCTGAATTTTGCTTTCTCTGGGAAGGGGAAAGACAGTGGGAGGAAGAAGGAAATAAACTCTGCAAATGAAAGCTGGAAAATAACTCGCCCACATTTATATCAACACAGAAATGATTCTGGAAAAACTTCAATGTTTATCAATGGTTAGATAGGAGATTTTATTTCTAGGTTTGATCTTAGCCCAAAAGGCCAAGAAG
This sequence comes from Octodon degus, assembly GCF_000260255.1. Lineage (NCBI taxonomy): Eukaryota > Metazoa > Chordata > Mammalia > Rodentia > Octodontidae > Octodon > Octodon degus. The sequence continues at coordinate 2,555,584 of NW_004524577.1, forward strand.
TGATAGGAAATTTTGTTTCTTGCGCTGCATACTTTATGCACTTATTTTTAGTACTGGGGATTGAACCCAGGGCCTCTTGCTTGCCACGCAAGTGTTCTGCCACTCAGCTGCCAACCCCATAATTTTTAAAATGAAGGCTTGTCTCTCTGTCTCTCTCTCTGTCTCTCTCTGTCTCTCTCTGTCTCTCTCTCTCATTCTGACTCGTAGTGATCCTCCTGTCTCAGCCTCTCCAGCACTGGGATTACAAGCATGCACCACCATGCCTGGTTGTAGGGGTGGCTTAGCACACCCAGAATTCTGGCCAGCGTGGCATGCGGAACTGGGGATCGAACCCAGATTGTTGCATTCACCAGGCAGGTGCTTAGACCACCAAGCTATATGCTTAGCCTCTTTCTTTCTTTCTTTTTTCACAATTTATGATATACTTTATTAAACAAGACACAGTTAATCTGATTTATGACAGTCAGAAACTCAGAGAAATATGATTTATTTTTTGGTATAAATTGTGGTATAATTACCAAGAAATTAAAAGTCATAACAATATAAGCATGAAAATTAAAAAGATTATGTTAAGCAAACAGAATTTTATGTAAATTATAATACTGACTTCAACATGAAAACACAATAGGCAAAATTGTGTGCTTTATATAAGAAAATTGGGATATATGCAAGTGTCTAGTTAGGACACGTAAAACAAAATATTTGCTAATCTGCAAGTTATTTGTAAACAAATGAGCTTTTATAAAATACATGTTCACGTGTCTCTAAATACTAATGTATTTATTTTTTGTTTTTTATTTCTTTGTATTTTAGGACAGGGTCTGCAGGTTCCACAGGGCCTCACTGTGTAGATCAGACTAGCAGTGATCCTCCTGTCTACAGCCTCCCAAGTGCTGGGATTACACACAGGCACGCACCACCACAAATATGTTTATATATACCTTATAATATCAAATACAAAGCCAACATTTGTATACAGAATAAGTACATACACCAAGAAAATTACAGTCAAAATTGGTGGCAAATCTCAATTAAAAACCTATCAATAAAAGATTTTGGCAGGCTATCCCTCCCCATAGTAAACACAAAACAAAATCAAAACTCCATAAATACCTTACTTGGGAGTCAGAAATACATTTCAATTTACTTTGTTCATTAAAAATGCCATCTACTAGGTTCAACGATAATGGCTTACATAAAGTATGTCAATATGGTTTCTAGTAAAGACTCCAGGTACATAATTCAGTTATTTACAAGTGATTTGATGATAAACACAGAATACATTCCAGGAGACCTCTGGCTAGCAGTGTATTTTCTGGAAAAGCCACAAAGAAATACTGGCATCAAAGTTTTCATTTCATTTATATGTGTATAGTTCTTCATTCTTTTTATTCTTTAGTGGTACCCGGGATTGAACTCAGGACTCTGCACTTGCCAGGCAGGTGCTCATTCTACTGAGCTATCTCCCTGCCCTAGTTCTTGATTATATGAGAAATTTTCATATTTTTCAAAATAGGCGTACATGCAGAGTCGCTTTCCAGTGCGGCATCTTTCATATAGTTGATAAAAAATGTATGCAATGAATGCTTCGCCCACACTGTTTATATACACAGGGCTCCTCCTCATGGTGACAGCTACGTATATAAAATGAAGACTTAATAGCAAATCTTTCCCACATGCCTCATATGCATACGGTTTCTTGTCTGTGTGACTTCTTTCGTGTGTTTGAAGGATTGGAGTGTAGTGAATACCTTCCTGGATTGTTTCTGCCCAGTGTGAGCTCTTTCACGGCTTCTATAATTTCTCCTTATTGTGCATACTTTTTTTTTTTTTTTGCATTTTAGGGAAGGGTCTACAGGGTGTTCGGGGTCCCACTACTAGATCAGACTCCTAGTGATCCACCTGTTTACAGCCTCCCAAGAGCTGGGATTACAGGCGCGCACCACCATGCCCAGTCTCAATTGCCATCTCAGTGTGCCCCGGGGGCAGGGCTGACATGGCAGGCCTGGATTTCGAACCCCCGGCCCCTGCGCCTGCTTGCAGGCACTTTAATCCACTGAAGAATTTGGCCGACCCTGTGCATACTTTTTCACATGATTACAAACGTGTTTCTCTCCAGTGTGAATTCCTTCACATTCCTGACGGGATCAGTGTGTAGTGAATGTTGCCCATGTTGCCCGTGCACATAAGGCTTCTCCCCAGTGGGAGGTCTCTCACGCAGCACACGCTTCCTGCACTGCTTGCACATACGGGATTGCTTGAGTACAGCTTTTTCTCATGAATTTTATAATTTCTCTTTACAACGAATACTTCCACACGTTGCTGCAAAAGCTTTCTGCCTAGCGTGAGTTCTTTCACGTTTTTTACGTTGCATCCTGAGTGCTTTTCCACACTGATTGCATGCGTAAGGCTTCGCTCTGTGTTCTTTCATGCATTCGACAAAATTGGTGTGCAGTGAGTGCCTTCCCACAGTCCCTGCATGCATGAGGTTTCTCTCCAGTGTGTGTCCCTTCATGTGTTTGACAAGATCGTTGTGTGCCAAGTGCCCGCTTACATTGCTTGCACGCATAGGGTTTCTCCCCGTGTGAATTCGTTCATGAATATCACAGTAAGTCTTTGTAGTGAATGCTTTTCCACATTGCTTGCAAGCATATGGTTCCTCTCCAGTGTGATTTCTTTCTTTCTTTCTTTCTTTCTTTCTTTCTTTCTTTCTTTCTTTCTTTCTTTCTTTCTTTCTTTCTTTCTTCCTTCCTTCCTTCCTTCCTTCCTTCCTTCCTTCCTTCTTTCCAACCTTCCTTCCTTCCTTCCTTCCTTCCTTTCTTTTGTCTTTTTGAGACATGGTTTCACCATGCAGCTCAGGCTGGCCTTGAGCTCACTTTGTAGCCCAGGCTGGTCTTGAACTCACAACGATCCTCCTGCCTCAGCCTCCTGAGTGCTGGGATTGCAGGCGTGCACCCCCACACCCAACCCATTTTCTATTCCTTGCTGCCACAACTGATGTTACAGGAATCACGTCCAGGACACGTCTTTACTCAAATTTGAGTAAATCTGAGTATGTTGAGGAGAAATTCTTGAAATGCAAGTTCCCGGATCACGGGTTTTTCCCTTTTTCCTCACTTCTAATTTTTGATAGTTATTTGATAAGTTCCTTCCCAAGACTTTGTATTAATGTATGCTTAATGCAACAGTCACGTTTGAAGGTATATATATTTTACAGTAATAATGTGTGAAAGAATTTGTTTTGATGTTTTCTGTTTATCTTAGTCTCTTTGTACAATTTTTCATGGGTGAACACAGTCTGTTACTGTAATTTCTTAATCAGTGGTGAAGTTGGTCATCATTATACATTTAAAAACCATTTGAGCTGAGTGTGGAGGCACACGCCTGTAATCCCAGCACTCGGGAGGCTGAGGCCGAAGGACCATTGCAAGCTGGAGACAGCCTGGGCTACAAAGTGAGCTCAAGGCAACCTGGACCACATAGCGAGACCCCATCTCAAAACCCTTGAATTTCTTCTCCCGTGAACTCTCTTGCTCATTCCTTGCCAGGTTTGCTTTGCTAACAAGCTGTGGGGTGGTCTTTCTCTTCTTTCTTTGGAAAGCTTCTTTGATGTTAGGAAGGTTAGTGCTTCGTTTCTTATGGATGCTGAGACTGTTTTTCTTAGTTTTCAGTTTTCTTGTGATTTTGTTTACTCTTTTTTACCCCATTAATTAACATTTTTACATAATTTATTTTTACATATTGACATTTATCAATATTTTCTCTTATTAGGGCTGGGGAGATAGCTCAGTGGTCTAAGTGCTTGCCTGGCAAGCACACAGACCCAGGTTCGATCTGTAGTACTGCATGCGATGCTGGCCCCATAACCCCGGGAAACTGAGCGAGATGGCTCACACCTGTAATCCCAGCACTGGGGAGGCTGAGACAGGAGGATCATTATGAGTCCGAGCTGCGTGGTGAGATCCTGGACCAAATAAATGAATAAAATATTTAGAAGTATTTTCTCTTATCGGTTGTTTGTATTTTTCTTAGGTAGGACTTTCTTGGCTTGTGTGATTTTACAAATATTTCCCATTTTATAGTAGTTTAATGAGTTTGCTTCCTATTTTACTTCAACTTTTAATCTATGGAACATTTATTTTTATATAAGGAGTGAGATGAGGACTCAGTGCTTTCTCTTTTAGTCTGAGTACTTACCAGGTCTCTTCTAACACAAGTTATTCCTTATCTCATTGCTTGTCCTGTTGAGACAGGGTCTACTGTGTAGTGCAGGCTGGCCTTGAGCTCACAGCAGTCCTCCTGCCCCAGCCTGTGGCAGACGCCACTGTTCCCAGCTAACAGCAGCTATTGAAGAATTCATTTTCTCTTCACTTACTTGAGATGCCTCAATAATATGAACACAAGCAGCGGCTTGAGCGCGGACACTCTGAGATCCTGGCCAGTTCTTCATTTGTTCTCGCTGATATTTTTGTCTTTCAGAAAGGAGAGGAAGTATTTGAGGAACTGTTGCCCTGAGCCAAGTTCTGGCCAGCCATGTGGAACAAGCCGGGGAGGGGAAGTGACGAGAACTTGGGTGGAAAGAGACAGTGTTGTTCTAGATCCTCTGGCCGCCGCCTCCCGCTTTGGTTAACCTCCCGGCTCTGTCCAGCCCAGTGGAAGCAGCCGTGCGGTCAGTGTCCTTTACCGCCTGACCACCTCAGCAACAGGAAGTTGGAGGAGCAAGTTCCCCAAGGTGCCTGCGTCTCTCCCCACCTGCTTCTCTGTGTGTGTTCTTCCCTTTGCCCACAAGACTTGCTCTCACTTCTCTGCCCTGCTCACTCCTCGTCCTCCAGTGCTCAGCCCCAAGGTCCCCCCGAGGCACCCTTCCCTGGCACCCTGCTCCCGGAGCTCCACAGCACTGTGTGCTTCCTTAATTGTCAGGAGGTCACTGCAAGGGCCTGAAGGTTGGAAAGTGAGCGGGATAAGCCCCACACAGCCCTCCCCCGCTGTCTGTCTTCCCCAGCACTGAGACTGGCTACGTAATGTGTGGGGCACAGCACTGTGATATCGCAGGGCCCCTCGTTCAGCACTTGTGAATTTCAAGATGGTGACAGCAGGAGATTAAACTAAGCTGTGGCCACAGTGGATGCCGAGTTCTTGAGGCCGCACAGGTCATCGTGGGTTGAATGTGGCCCTTGAAAAGCTCTGTCTACACCCTCACACCCACTCCCATGAATATGATCTTATTTGGAGAAAACAAAACTTTGCAGGAATAACAAGTGAAGGCTCTTGAGAAGAAGGGGCCACTTGGGGTCATATAGATAGACCTCAGGTCTAGTAATACACATTCTTACGAGAGGCAAAGAAGATCAGACAGAGCGCAAAGGGGAGGACAGACACATGGAAGGCTGCATGAAGATGCAGTCAGAGCGAAGGGGCCGCAAGCTAAGAAATGCTGGCAGCCACCAGAGGCTGGAGGCGCACTCAGAACCTTGACTACACTCTCCAGAGGGGACACGGCCCTGCTGACCCCTTAGCACTGTATCTCTTCCAGAAATGAATATGTTTCTGTTGTTTTAAGCCACCCAGTCTGCGGTGATTTGTGACAGCAGGTGCAGAAACTAATATGTTCAAGAACGCTGGGTGTTTGTGAAACCGCAGGGAAGTGAAGACCTCCCTGTCCTGGGGTCTGTGGCCAGCAGGGCCGAGCCTGAGGTGGCCACGGCTTCCACTCGACACAGCCCGGCTGAGGGCAGAGACCACTGGGAAAGCAGCACCCTGAGATGGAGGGAAAGAGATTCCCGAGGCCACCTGGGTCAGATCATGCTGAGCGTGGACGGCCCTGTCCCTGGATAGTTCAGTTGCGTAAACACAAACATACTGGAGAAGAAAACAAGTGGTTTAAATTCCGTCTTTTATTATCTGTAGCCTAGACCACTATCTTAACCACGACTTAGATGTCAGTCAATTCAGAAAACGTAGCCAAGATTTCATGGATGAGACTTGGAAAGGAAGTGAGCATAGGAAAACTGGGAGGTGACAGAGGGAGAGAAAGGATTGAAGAGGGACAGAGGCCGTCCAGTGCAGCAGCGTGACCACAGAAAGAGCCTTCCAGGGAAGGCACGTGTAGAGGGCAAGTGCAAAAAATGAGCAGAGGGACCCGTAACCCACGACCCTGAAGAAGCAGCACACGAATTCCTGCGGGAGGGGACGGGATCTCTGGAGGTCACCAGGGGCCACAGGGAAATCTCACGGCAGCACCAGGCCAAGGGAGGGGAGGGCTGCCGGAGCAGTGTGGGGCCGTGGAGGGACAGACCCAGACTGCTTTGGGGATCTTGGAAGAACTGCTCGTGCGCAGCATTAGGTAACCTCTGCCGTCTCTCTGTCTCTCTCTGTTGCTCTCTGTCTGTATCTCTATCTCTGTCTCTGTCTCCCCACTCCAGGCTTCACATATGCTAGGCAAGTGCTCAACCACTGAGATGGGCAACGGTTTCCAGGGGCTGGTGGAGGGTTACTACGGAACAGCACACAGAGTTGGTGAGGTAATTCTTCTTTAGATCCTTCGTGTGTGGCTTTTGGCACTCGATGAAGATGTTTTTCCTCGTGAAGTTCTCTCTCCACTCTTACATCTTTCAAAACCCCACACCAAGCCATGAAAACTGTGCAGCACACCTTTTAGCCCTTCCAGACTTCTTTTCAAGCCCACTTTCGCTCCCCAGCCCAAATACTGAGTGGTCCAGTTGTGCACACCCCTCACTCGCTGTTCTGGGGTTCTGTCTCCTCCAGATGGTAGGACTGGCACATCCTGAGCTGTGATTACGCAGCAGCCCTTGAGCAGGAAAGGAGGGACGCTCGCGGAAACTCCTTCCCCACGCCTCCCCTGGCAGAAGAGCATTCTCCGAGGTCCTGGCAGGGTGGAGCGCAGCTGCCCGCAGTCCCTCCCTGGGTCCACCCTTCTTTCTCCTTGGAGTCACTTTCCGACTGGAACACGCTGCTCACAAACCCTGACGTCAGGCTCTGCTTTCTGGGCGAACCCAGGGTAAGGCAATAGGCGTAAAGGAGTTTTCATTTTCCCACAATTATTTCAATGTGGCTGAGTCACGCTGCTGCGCCCCCCTGAGCTGATTAAAGAAGGAAGAAGAAAAGGGGAAGGTTTTCAAACAGGGCAGGTATGAAGCAAGATGAGCTCCGCACCACCAAGACCGAGTCGAAGATGCGCAGAGAAGATGCAAAGCAAGGGGCAGACAGACGAGCTGCCACTGGGCCGAGGGAGGACCACGCAGGAAGGCAGCCCCAGCGGCGAGGGGGCCCGAAGGCCCTCGCTTCCACGGAACGCGGTGTTTGGAGCGCTCTGTCTCAATGCTGGGGCAACAGAAGAGCGAAGCCAGTTAGGATAAAAGGGCAGCCGAGGTGTTGGGGGATTTGGAACCACAGCGCAGCAGGACGCAAAGCGGTTTTACTTACAGAAGAACGTCTAGGAGAAAGGGAGGGACAGGAGCGAGTTTGCCCACGTGTGAAGAGCTGGGATGTGGAAGAGGGTGGATTTATTCCGGGAGTGAGGCACAGCCACTGGAGGTTGGGGAGCGGGGTTAAGCTTAGCAGAAGAGGACATTCTGAAGGTGGAGCCTGCTGTGTGCGTTCCAGAGGACCCACGTGCTTCCATACTGCTTCCACGTAACAGCCAGAGGTAATGAAATCCACGGCTGGCCGCTTGCCTCGTCCCTCCTCCCTCCTCCCTCCTCTCATTCACCAACCTGCTGATCACCTCTATCGCAGCACTTGTAACTTCCTCAGGACGAGTTATAAAACGTGTTGTTAACTTACGTCCTTTGTAGCTATGTTCTTCTCTTGGGAGGAAATAAAAGTCAGTAGTGATGTTTTCTTTCATCAGGATCTTCCTTGAAATGGAGCTTGTGTAGATGGACATGTCTGTGACAGCCACGCCCAGGCCACGGCCACAAGTGTCTACTGCCTTTGTGTCCCACTCAGGAGACTCTGAGTGTAAATACTAGGACAGACCCTGGCTAATCCTAGTGAAAAAAAGTGGCTTGCACGTAGCTGCGGGTAAAAGGTAAGGTCATTCTGTGATGTCAGGAACCAGGAGGGTGCAAAGCAGCGTAAGGGCTCAGCCTGTGGCTGCTGGGAGGCAGAGCAGGGGACAGCAGCGGCCGCAAGCGAGAGGGGCAGGAACACGCCCGAGCTAGGGCTCCGGGAGCCACTCGGGCCGGTTCCGCCCACCCCGGGCCTCGGGCTGATCAGTGAGCCCGCGCACATCAGGCTGTGCAAGCCCGGGCCTCTGCGCCAGGGGCCTGCGGGTGTGCTCCTCGCGCTCTGGCCCTCGCCCGGGAAGCGGATCCCGCAACTGCGCGTTAGCTGAGGCCTGGCTCTGCGGAGGCTGCCTCTTCTCCCCTTCTGGATCCGCGTCCAGATGAGCTTCAGGGTCCTCATCGATGACTTCCCCGCATTGTAGACGGCTGCGCTGTGATCTTCTCCGCCAATAAGTGCCTTTCGTGTTTCCTCGTGGCCACACCGTGGACCTGGCCACGAGCCGGAGCTGCTTTGCTTGAAAGGTATCGAAGTGGACCCTTCCGCTGCTGGCGGTGAGCTCCGCTGCTCCCACCTGGTCGCTCTCAGCGCGTCTTCTGCCTCACCAAGGCCCAGTCCTTGCCTTCCTTCGCTCCCGCACGGCTCCGCTCGCTTCCGCTCTTTCCGAGCTGGAAGCCTGTGGCCAGCCCGTCGAACGCACCTCCGGCCAACGGCCGTCATTCCTCGCGCCTTGGTCTTTCCGACCATTCATTTCTCAGTTCCTCCTTTCAGATTTTCCAGAATGGGTGGGGAAATAAGAAGCCCAGCCTCACACTCAAGAGGTTCTTGAACAAGTCTTGGTTTCCATCCTCAGCTTGAGCACTTGGTTGTCAGCAATCATTTGCTTAGATGCGCTCGCTCTCACCCAAAGTTTTCCCGCTTTGCTCAAGGCCTTTAACCCTATCGTGTCTTTGGATTCCCAAAGCGTAAGACACCCCTAAGGGAACGCAGGCCAACAAGTTAAACAATCTCTGCTTCCTTCTCCTTTGTTTCAAAACCTACGTTTCTCATCCTGAGCCTTACTGTCATGTCCTAATTCTCAGAGACACAAGGGTCCTGTCTCAATCTCCGAGGCCCGTGTTCTTGCTCCTTCCTTCATTGAATCTCCTCTTGCCAGCAACCCTTCTCCAGCAAGTAGCTCTCTGTCGGTTGAGTTTTCGTCCATTGCCTTGTTCTCCCCACGTACAGATGTTTACATCTCCTAAAAAAGTAAAATACCAGCAACCCTTTTCTCCATCCGGCTTTGATCTCAAATCATAACCACATGACTCCTCATATAACCTTCCAGAACTCTAGAAAAAACACATGTAGTATGCATTTTAAGAAACACACCTTTTAATCCCCAGTCCCAAGGGAAAAAGAAAGAAACACGCCTTTGATTTCGAGAAAATGATAGATTCGCTTGCAATTATAAGAAGCAGTACAGAGAGATCCCATATAGCCCCACCCACCTTCCTCCCGTGGAAACACCCTCTATAAATACAGCCTCATATCACAGTCAGGAAATAGGGAGGGATGCTCCTATTCAGATTTTATCAGTGTTCTATGCATTCATATGGGCTTGGGTTCAGTTTCATGTGATTTCAACACATATTTTGATTCATGCGACCATCAAGAGCCAAGATGAAGAGCGAGTCCACCACTATTTGTGTCCCTGTTCTGTCCTTCTAGAGCCACAGGAGATCCTTTCTTAGTCCTCCTTTCCCCAGCAGTCATTCGATTATTTATTTTTTTATTGTAAAGAGAATAAATTTTTTTTTAAACATTAAAAATGTTACAGAATTTCAAGATAGGATGATAGGAAATTAACACTGGTTGTTATAGTGCATACTGTTATCTTCAAAGTAATTGCTCAGATTACCAGATACAGGCCTGGAAAGTTAATTTAAAAATTAAGCGTTGACTAGTCCTTTCAGTAAACTGATAGGAATTAGTAGTACAGTTACTTTCCCTCACTGCAGTTGTTCTTTCCTTTTGAGCAGTTTTTTTCTCTTTATAATATCTACTGTACCTTTCCAGTTTTATTTATTCTTTCAAGTTCTTAAGAGATCTTCTCTTACCTTTTCACTAGCTGCACCAGTGTCTTCAAGATCTGAAACTCTGTCTTCACTTTCACTCAAATGGTTCTGCAAGCTTGTGATTGAGACTTTAAGTTCCTCTGTATCTCTTTGACTCTGCTTCATGCGATCTCTTTCTTTCCTGCATTGCTCATTCAAGGAATCTGTCACTTTTCTATTCTCCTCTATTTTATTGTCAGTGTCTTCTTGAGAAGCAGTTATTAATTCTTTTACTTCAGAGATTATTTCTGATCTGATTTCCTCTATATGTTTCCGCATTTCATTCTTTACTTCAGATGCTATTAATTCAGACGTTTCAGCTGTGCTAGTGTCCTCTGCACTTGTGCTGGGAGGGCTCAGGACCTGAGATTGCATTTTGCTCCTTCTCTGTGTCATTTTTTATAGTGCTGTCTTCTGACCTTTGGTGTAGAGCTTTGGTGCAGTTGTAACCTTAGCACCTACTAAAATTCGGGTGCAGATCTACTAAGTTTGAGTTCATCCCGTTGTGCCTGGCTTGGGTCTGGCTGCTGTACTCAGCTCCTTCCTGCTGCTGCCCTTGGACGTGGGCCTGCTGTGCCCCTCTGGCAAGATGCTCTGCTCCTGGATTAGCTGTGTGGTTTTGACCCTAGTCTCTCTGCAGGGACTGCAGCTGCGGAGTTTCACCCCAGGCCTGTGTGCCAGGCCGGGGCTGGGTCTGGAGGGGTCCAGGGGGCACAGGAGAGCACAGAAGCTCTCCCACACACTCTCTGGGCCTGGTCTTGGGCGGGAATGGAGGGGTCTCACTCTTTCAGATTCTTAAACTAGGGAGACACTATGTTGTATACATGTGAGTCTGACTTATTTCACTTATGACAGCTGCGTCCATTTACCTATAAAAGCCTCAAGTTTATCTTTCTTTATAGCCGAGTAATACTCCATTGTATAAAAATACCAGGTCTTTTTTATGCATTCCCACTGATGGAAATTTGGCTTGTTTCCAAGATTTAGCTGTGACAGATTGTGCTGCTGTAAACATGGGCGCACATGCATCGCTGTGGTGTGATATTTTCAGTTCTTCTGGAAAGATACCCAGAAGAGGACTAGCTGGGTCGAGTGGGGCCTCCAATCCCAGCTTTTTGGGGAAATTCCACCCTGGATTACACAGTGGTTGTGCCAGTCTGCACTCCCGCCAACAGAGGAGCAGGAAACAGCACCAGACAGGAAGATTGTTATTACTCCCCACAGCCTCACCCCAGGCAATCATTTCATTTATTTATTTATTGCGGAACTGGGGATTGAACTCAGACCCTTGCGCTTGCCAGGGAAGTGCTTATTCCACTGAGCCATCTCCCTGGCCCCTCAGGCAATCATTTTAAAAGAGTCTTTATTTCTCCAATTTTTTCATTTCAAGAATGATACATACATGGTAACGTACAATGTAAAAACTTTGGGATTGATTTTTTTCATTTAGAATGATTCTCTTGAGACCCATCTGAGTTGTAGTGTGTATCAGAAGTTCACTGTGCATCATTTCTGAGCAGTAGGCCCATTTCATGGCTGTGGTAAAGTTTTTAGAAATCTGCACTTTGTAGGCCATTTGGGTTGTTTCCAGGTTTTAGCTATTATACAGAAAGTTGCTAGGAAAGTTTGTATATGATTTTTTTTGTTCAAGCAAAAGCTTTTCCTGTAGAATGGGCGTGGTTGCTGGGCTTGAGGAGTAAGTATGTGCTTAGTCTTGCTGATTAGTTGATTGGTGATAAAGCATAAATTTACCATCCGTATGATTTTTAAGCATTAATTACTGTGAAATATACTTCCATTATTTAAAATAGTTCTCCAGTTCTTTTTATTCTTGCAAATCTAAAACTATCTTCCCAATAGACAACGGACCCCCAGTCCTCCTCCCCTCTGCCCTTGATATCACTGTTTTACTTCTTGTTTCTGTGAATTTGATTATTTTAGATTCCTTATAAAAGTGGAATCACGCAGCATTTGTCTTTGTGACAGGTTTATTTAACTTTACATAATGCCCTCAAGGTTGATTTATGTTGTAACTTGTGTTAGAATTTCCTTTCTTTTTCATTTATTTATTTTCTTTCAAACCAGGGATCGAACTTGGGACCTCGCGCTTGCCAGGCAGGCACTTTTGCCACTGAGCTATCTCCCCGGCCTAGAATTTCCTTTCTTTTCAATCAGAATAATATTCCATGCGTTGCAGATGCAACATTTTCCTTATTCATTTAACCACCAAAACCTATGGGGGTTGCTTCTGCCAGTAGATTATTGTGAGTGAGCTGCTACGAACACAGACATAGAAATACCTGTTCAAGACCATGATGTCAATTGCTTTTTTTTAAATTAGTACATGTTTACAGTGATTGCATTCCTTTTGGTGGTTGGTCCAAGTACACATCAGACCTTCATTATTTTTCTCCCCCTTCCTCTAGCCTCCTCACCATCTATATCCCTTGGCCCCCTTTTCTTTTGTTATTACTATTCATTTTATTTATTTATTTCCATAATTTTATTGAGAAACAAATAGCAATGAGACAGTTTCAAACCAAATTGGTAGGACAGTTTC
>NW_004524577.1:2569234-2569942 GCF_000260255.1 Octodon degus
ACCATATACAACCTTGAAGCAGGACAGTCCCACAATATTTCTTTTCCTGTCTCCTGCCTTCATTCACCACCCCCTTCTTTTTGAACAATCATCTACCCGAGAGAGAGCACAGCAGCAACTGGCTTGTCATGACAAGCAGCCCATATTCAGAAGACCAGAATGACAGGCACTCCAAGCATGAAACTACTATTACCATCTGCAGTGCAGTTGCTTAGTTCACATATATAGTTAGGGTGAGAATCTTTCCAATTAACTGCTAGATTCAAAAATCTTCTGGAGATTCTCAGGATCGTTGCCTTGCCCATCTTCTACATATAACTATATGGCTTGACATTATCATGTTTCCTAGCTCTTCTCCTTTCCCTCTCTTGATTAGTTAGTCCTCGAGATCCTGCTTTCCTTTTACGTGTATTATACTTTTCTGTTTGTATTTCTTCTTTTGAGTTCTTATACTAGGGAAACTATACGATATTTATACATATGTGTCTGGTTTATTTCACCTATGAGTCTATGTTCAAGTGGCATCCACTTCAATATAAAGGCTTCGAGTTTATCACTCTTTATAGCTGAATAATACTCCATTGTGTAAAAATACCACATCTTTTCAACCATTCCTCAGGTGATGGGCATTTTAGTTGTTTCCAAGATTTGGCTATCACAAATTGTGCTGCTATAAACATAAGCAGACATATATCCCTATGATATGAT
>NW_004524577.1:2575833-2597334 GCF_000260255.1 Octodon degus
TGTGCCCCTCTGGCAAGATGTTCTGCTCCTGGACTAGCTAGGTGGTTCTGTCCTGTACACTCTCTGCAGGGATTGCAGCTGAAGGGTTTCACCCCAGGCCTGTATGCCAGGCCTGAGCTGAGTCTGGAGGGGACAAGGTGGAGTAGGGGAGAGAGGCAGCTCTCTCAAACACTCACTGGGCCTGGACTAGGACTGGATCTGGGGGTTCCCAGAATGTGACAGAAATTCCTACTTTGTGGATGGGGTATGGGGAGGTACTACAGAGTGATGGGGGTGTCCCAAGAGGGTGAAAGAGGGTGTCACCCACGCTGCACCTGGGCTGGGACCAGGAGGTCCCGCAGGCTCAGGGTAGCTGGAAGCTCTCCCACACACTCACTGGGTCTGGGCTAGGACTGGGTCTGTGGGTTCCCAGAATGCAGCAGAAATTCCTACTCGGTGGGTGGGGTAGGGGAGGTGCTGTGAAGTGGTGGGGGGCATCCCAAGGGGGTGGAAGAGGGTTTCACCCACGTTGTGCCTGGGCTGGGACCAGTAGGTCCTGCCGGCAAAGGGTAGCCGGAAGCTCTCCCACACACTCACCGGTTGGCCCCCTTTTCTTTTGCAAAAAGATCCACCTTTCCTTTTTTAAGTTTACCTCTTCCTTATATTGTGGATTTCTCATGTAGGAGAAACCATGCAATGCTCAAACCTGTGTCTGATTTCTTTCACTTAACATTATGGCCTCCAGGTACGTGCATTTTCTTACAAATGACTCAGGAATAATCTTCTTTATGGCTGAGCTGTACTACATTGTATATAAACACCACATTTTTCTTTCTTTCTTTCTTTCTTTCTTTCTTTCTTTCTTTCTTTCTTTGTTTCTTTCTTAACCAGGAATTGAACTCAGGCCCTTGCACTTGCCAGGGAAGCGCTTATTCCACTGAGTCATCTCCCCAGCCCCAAGTGCCTGTCTGTCTGTCTGTCTGTCTGTCTGTCTGTCTGTCTGTCTGTCTCTCTCTCTCTCTCTCTCTCTCTCTCTCTCTCTCTCTCTCTCTTTGTGGAATCAGGGATTGCACTTAGCCTCTTGTGCTTGCCAGGGAAGCGCTTATTCTACTGAGTCATCTCCCCAGCCCCAAGTGCCTGTCTGTCTGTCTCTGTCTCTCTGTCTCTCTGTCTCTCTGTCTCTCTGTCTCTCTGTCTCTCTCTCTCTCTCTTTGTGGAATCAGGGATTGCACTTAGCCCCTTGTGCTTGCCAGGGAAGCGCTTATTCCACTGAACCGTCTTCCCGGCCAAACACCACATTTTCTTCATCCACTTCCAAGACGGAGCTACTGTAAGTTGTGATGCTACAAACATGGCATGCTTGTGTCACTGTAATCTGTCTTCAACTTTTGGGAAGATATCTGGAAAAGGAATAGCTGGGTCCAGTGAAATTTCCAGTTTTAGTTTCCTGGGAATCTTTATACTGATTTCTAGAGTAGTTATACTCATTTGCATTCCCATCAATGATGCGAAGGGTCTTCTGTGTCTATGATCATTGAAGAGGTTGGCTCGCTGTTGCCTTTTTTGGTTGTATTGTGTCTAGTTTTGGAATCGGCTAGTGCTAGCTTCCAGGGATGCCTGAGGGAGCATCTTTTCTCTTTCAATTTCGTTTAAGAGTTGGAGGCGTCTTGGCATTCCATCTTCCCTGATGCTCTTGTAGAATTCAGTGGTGATTCCATGGGGTCTTGGGATTTGCTTAGTTTGTAGCTTCTTTTTTTTAAAATTACTGCTTCTATTTCCTTGCTTAGTTTGGAGCTATGTGGGATTTTTATATCGTCTTGGTTTAATTTTGATTTGATTTTATAAAATCCAAGGTTTTTATAACTTCTTGGTTTCAATTCACATGCAGCTGGGAATCTATCAGTTTCTCCAAATTCTCCAATATTTTGTAGTACATTTTTAAAAAAGTAGTTGCTAATAATATTCTCGGTTTCACTGGTGTTTCCTGTGATATCACCTTCTTCATTTTTGGTTGCGTTGATTTGGATCTTTCCTATTCTTTTTGGGCAAGATTGGCTAAAATCCTGTCTATTTTGTTTAGTCTTTCAAAAAACCGGTGCTTTCTGCAGATGGTAATTTGTAATAGTAGTTTCATGCTTGGAGTGCCTGTCATTCTGGTCTTCTGAATATGGGCTGCTTGTCATGACATGCCAGTTGCTGCTGTGATGTTTGTCGGGTAGATGGTTGTTCAAGAAGAAGGGGGTGGTGAATGAAAGCAAGAGACAGGGAAAGGAATATTGTGGGACTGTCCTGCTTCAAGGTTGTATATGGTGAGATTTTTGGACTTATGTATAAACATAAGAAGTATATAATTCTTTATGCCTATTTTAAAAATATATTCTAATTTTTAAATGTTTTTATCATATTCTGTAGGGATTAAAGTTCAACATATCAATACTTGATGAAAAATACCTGTTCCATATTATGCCTAAGATGTTTGATATGCAGCCAGATAGTGAGGTTAAGCTTAACAGCCTAAGTTGTATGATAATAAAAATAAGCTTGTCTTCTGGATGGTTAACAACCTAAGTTTGCAGACAAAATTAGAGAAAAAGGAGGGCCGCAAGGAAAGCCAACATTTTGGCCCTAGCCTTCTAAGGTCAATTAAGACTCAGGACATATGAGAACCTGTACTGTAACATCATGTAACTCAGTTGTGTCCCAAATTTTCTGATCAAGGAGATTATGGGGTCAAAGAGGAAAGTGATTGATGATGTAGAGTGTGCCTAAGGAGAGTCACATGGAGAGAAAGCATTCAGGCTTTCACAGAGAGCACATTGGCCAAGCAATGGCCGTGACTCATCCACATGGCTGACACTGACAAAGGTTCTACAATCTGAGGTACAGGATCTCAGGATAAATCCTGAGGGGATTTCACTGACCTTATCAGACCCAAAAGCTACAAGTCTTGTTGCATAGGTCCTGCTTTACCTTGCTCTTAACCATCCAGCAGAAAAGTGTAAAAACGAAGTATAAGAAGTAAAGCCATGCTGTTAAGTTGAGCTGTAGGGGTATCATGTCAACAATTTCTGACATTGCCAGTGAAGTGGAAGACCCAATACTATTATGGGCTACTGGACTCTTTTAGAATATTTTACTGAGTTTACACACCTACAATATTTAAATGATGGAACTTAACAAAAAAAGGGTATACAGATGAATGTCCATTTTGTATCTGTGTATTCAAAGTGGTTGGGATAGATATATAGTTACATTCTCTTAATGAATAGAGGGATTTGTTCTAATGGTGTTTGTAAATAGGATATCAAGTCCACATCTTGTACAGCAATTAACCACTAGGAGGAATGTATGTAATGTGTGAATTATTGAAACTGTCCTACCAATTTGATTTGAAACTATCTCATTGCTATTTTCTTATCAATAAAATTATGGGAAAAAACCCAAAAAACAAAAAACCAGTGCTTTGATTTATTTATTTTTTGTATAGTCCAGTGCCCCCCCAATACCATGAATTGGACTTGGGACCTTGCACTTGCCAGGCAAGTGCCCATGCAGCTGCACTATCTCCCAGGCTTTTTGCATAGTTTTTATTCTCAATTTCACTGATTTCTGCTTAGCTTTTGTGATTTATTTCTTGTATAGGCTTTCAATATGGGTGGCCTTGTTTTTCTAGTCACTTGAGGTACATAATTAGGTTATTTCTTTGGTCATGCTCCACATTTGTGATGTGAGAATGAACAGCTAGAAACTTTCCTCCTAGCACTGATGTGGTTCCCCAAAGTTTGTATGTTGTTCTCTGATTAGAATTTGATCCTAGGAAGTATCTCATTAGTTCCTGATTTCTTCTGTGAACTATTGATCATTCAAGAGCATTGTTAGATTTCCACATGTCTGCATAATTTCTTTTTTTTTTTTCCTGCAGAACTGGGGATTGAACTTCGGCCCTTGCACTTGGCAGAGAAACGTTTATTCTACTGAGCCGTCTCCCCAACCCTTATGTCTGCACAATTTCTGCTTTTTCCTTTCTGTCAATTTCTAGTTTCATTGCACTGTGATAGCATACTACGCCTAGATAATTTTGATTGTTAGGCATTTGCTGAAGTTTGCTTTATTGGCTAATATAGATGATCTATTTCAGATAAAGCTCCACGTACTGTGGAGAATAAGGTGTATTCTGTTGCTGTTGAGTAGAACATTCTCTCTGTATATCTATTAAGACAATTTGTTTGAAAGTTTGACTCATCCCTGACGTTTCTTTGTTGACTTTTTTTGTCTACTTCATTGGCATTTGGAAATAGCCAATTCATGGCAACCACCATGCCGTGCTGGCAATAACAGCAATAAGAGCACCAAATAAAATCAACAGCAATGAGAGCACCAAAGACTAACTTGCTATTGGTTTATTCTTAGCCAAAAATATACTGTCCTTAGCCATAGAGAAGACAATCTATAAGTATAGCATAAAATCCAAGAAAAATCAAACATTCACATAAAGTAAATGACTACTCATTTCAACAAGTGTAGTAGCACTAACAATGTGAATCATAGCATTAGCATAGAGCTAACTCACTCTCTAAAGATCAGCAGAGCTTGATGGCTATCCTACTGAATGCAGAGTGAGTGGGTAAAGGGGGAATGAAAGTAAAACATAAAAACAAGTCAATGAGAAATGAGAAGGAGGAGAGAAAATCCTTTTAAAGAGTAAAAGGAGGGGCCAGTCAGATAGCTCAGCAGACTAAAGTGTCTGCTTAGGCAAGCTTAGGCAAGTGAGGGGACCACAGCACCATGTGCCATGCCAGCCCCACCCCCAGAGCAGGCTGAGCTGGCCACGGAGTCTGGGTGTAGTGGTGCACACCTGTAATCCCCGTGCTGGGGAGCCTCAAAGCAGGAGGATTACTAAGAGTCTTAGCTGTGCAGTGAGACCCTGTAGCAACCAAATAAATAATAATAGAAAAGAGTAAAAAGAAATCAATGAAATTAGATTTAAAAATTACAGAAAAGAAAAAAGGAAAAGGGCCAGAGGGATAGTGCCTGCCTGGCAAGTGCAAGGTCTTGAGTTTGATCCCTGGTACCAAAAAAACCAAAAAACAAACAAACAACAACAACAACAAAACATTTAAGACAAAAGGAAAAGATGAGAAACAGAAAAAATAGCAAGTGAAACAATGGAAAAAAAATTAAAGGAGAATGAAAAAAGTCAGAAAACGTACTCCCAACCCCCTCTTCAACCAATAAAGGAAATAGAAAACAAAGGGGGAAAACTGAGTTAACACCTCCTTTGTATTTTGAATGAGTGGCTTCCTCCAGGAGTGCATCCTTGGAATCCAGCCAGTCAGTTTTCTCTGCCTAGCTTCGTAGCCTGCGGCTGGTGCGGTGTATGCCTGCCCCAGAGGCCTCTCTGCCCGCACACCCTGGACTGTGGCCTCGTACATTGCCAGGTGAGCAGGGTCTCTGTTGGACGTAGGTGATGGGGCTTGCCTTCTGCTCCGAAGTTCTCTATTTAAGTGGAGAGAACTACAGAGCACCCACTATCCATGGCAAAGTGTCCTGGAGAATTCAGAGTGGTCTCAATGGAGATGTGACCATCACTGAACTAACCACACTAGTCCAGGAGAGGGTGTGTTCTGGCGGCTGAGCCCTTGCTGGCCTCTACATGAACAGAACAACTTTCACAAAATAAGAGGAGTGTGGTCTCTTTCAAATAAGAACTTCTGAGTAAAGTATATGAAAATGGACAACAGGGCTCTTAAACTTGACACCAAAAGCAAGAGGAATTTGGATAAATTGGACCTCATGAAACTTAAACATTTTTCTCTGAAAGAACCTCATTGAGAGAGCTGGTGAGATAGCTCAGTAGACTAAGAGCTTGCTTAGGCAAGTGCAGGGGTCAGGGTTCAATCCCAGGCATCCCATGCCATGCTGGCCCAGCCCCTGGGTGCACTGAGCCAGCCACTGAGACCAGGCATGGTGCACGCCTGTAATCCCAGCACTGGGGAGGCTGAAAACAGGAAGATCATTATGAGTCCAAGCTGTATAGTGAGACCCTGTACCAAATACATTTTTTTTAAAGACCTCATTGAGAGATGGAAAGACAAGCCATATACCAGGAAAAAATACTAACAAATCACATAACCTACAGAGACCTGGCACAGTACTTAGAATCCATCAATAACCCTCAAAATTTCACAGTTGAAAAAAAGGCAAAAAAAAAAAAAATGAACAGATGACAGGAAGAAGATATTCAGATGATGAATAAGCGCAGGAAAATATGTTTGAAATGAGTAGACATTAAAGAAACATAAAATTAAAGCACAATGAGCTATTACTGCACACCTATCAGAATGGCTACAACAATAAATAATCACAACTCAGATGCTGGTTTCTGTTATGTAGTTTCAATCCCCAAAGTCAGGTATGTCTGCAATGATCTGCTCTTTGACATTGCAATTGTGTGAGCCATTAAATCTACTTTTGAGACAGGGTCTCACTATGTAGTTCAGGTTTTCCTTGAATTCACTATGTAGCTGAGACTGGCCTTAGACTTATAATATCCTCTTGCCTCAGCCTCCAAAGTGCTGGGGTTACAGGCCTGGCACCATACTTGGCTATGAGTCATTAAATCTCCCTCCACACCGGCTTAGATTTGGATTGTGAGGCACATAATCAGAATGGTTCTTGCTGTGGTCAATGGGGCAAGTGTAATTACGATGCACGTGGATACGTGAAAGCTGCTTGCACATGGGAGGTGTTTCACACCTCTTGCTGCACTTGCGACCCTTGAGACACATGTAAGAGAGGCTAGACTAGCTTGCTGGAAGAGCGTTGATGAATCATCCTCAGCTGATCCCTTTTCCAACCAACCGGCTTGTCAACTGTCAGACAAGTGAGGGAAGCCACTCCAGACCACCCGGACCTGGCTGAGCTGAACCACATCAGAACCACATGGCCAATTCCCACAGTTATGAGGGGGGATGAAGCGTTAAGTTGCTAAATTTGGAGGTAGCTTATGATGTCGCAAAAGCTAGTGCATGGATCACACATAGACATAGTAACACAGAGCGATGGGAAAGTGGCCAATCCTTTTTTTTTTTTTTTTTTTTTTTTTTTTTTAGGGAAGGGTCTACAGGGTGTTCAGGGTCTCACTACTAGATCAAACTCGGAGTGATCCACCTGTTTACAGCCTCCCAAGAGCTGGGATTACAGGTGCACACCACCACGCCTGGTCTCAGTTGCTGTCTCAGTGCACCCCGGGGGCGGGGCCGACACAGCAGGTCTTGGGATCGAACCCCTGGCCCCTGCACTTGCTTGCAGACACTTTAATCAACTGAGCTATGTGGCTGGCCCCAAAGTGGCCATCTTGGCATTGTTCCACCTCTGCATATCTTCAGTGGGAAGGGATTTGGATCTGAGGTCTTTGGCAAGGAATTAGGCCTAGATGTGGTCTTGGAGTGTGGTTCTGATGAAGGGATTAATGTTCTGATAGGAGGGGGAAGGGGAGAGGGAGGGGAGAGGTGAGAGGGAGGGGAAAAGGGGAGGGAAGGGGAAAGGGGAGTAAGAGGGGGGGGGGAGGGGAAGAGAGAGGAGGAGGAGGGGGAAGAAGAGGGAAGGGGGAGAAGGAGGGAGAGGAAATCAGAACTTCTTTGTACTTCTATATTTAGCTGTGAAGAATGTTTTTCTCTGTATCATCAGCTAAAACTGGGTTCGTATGTCTGTTCCTAAGCAAAGGAAGTAGAATGACCACGACTAGCTTGGAAGGCAAGCTAGTCCCACACGGTGAATCACAGACTATCTCCCAAGTGGGGTCCTGCTGAAAAGGATAGAATAATTTATTCTGGCTGCAGCCCATTTGGAGGTATAATATTGGCGAAGGGCCATGAGTGTCCCTTAGGCATACACTTTTCATCACTACTGTGACCTTCAGCAGCCACTTCTTGAAGGTTCTCTTCATTCTCCCCACCTCCAGGTGTGGCTCGCTGGACTGGAGATGCTGCACTGTGGACGTAAGATGGATGTAGAGAGCCCATGCCGCGAATCGCGGCTTCAGAACCAAAACTCCTA
The DNA here is from genome assembly GCF_000260255.1 of Octodon degus. Classification (NCBI taxonomy): domain Eukaryota; kingdom Metazoa; phylum Chordata; class Mammalia; order Rodentia; family Octodontidae; genus Octodon; species Octodon degus. The sequence goes on from NW_004524577.1 coordinate 2,583,871, forward strand.
GGGACCATTGGGTGAGGCCTGCTGCAGCCCTTGAAGCCTGCGCTAGATTACCCCTCCCACCGAGTGTGCCAAGATGGCGCTCATTTCCTGCTTCCGCAGTCGCTATACACCCGCCTATAATGATGTAAGATACCTTCCCTGAGATTGTAACCAATGGCGCTGTAACATGTATCAACCCTCGATTGGACAGTGTGAGGATATAAAAGAAACGCTCCGCGACGCGGAGGGTCAGAGACAGGAAGAGGGACGGAGAGAGGAACTGTGCTCTCTCGGGGCGCATCACTCAGGAGAACGATTAAAGCCTTTCTGCCGCACAAATTGTGTTGAGTGCTTTCCTGCTGGACGGGAGGGCGCCTGACAGATGGAAACGCTCCTCTCTGGGTATTCGGAATGGAGACTGATAACACGTATAGGTGGTAGGGCTGTGTCGGGCACGCAGGGTGGGGAGCGGTAGAGAAGCCTGCCCTCCTACAGTCAGAAAGGAAACACTCCACAAACAGGAGATGAAGGAGGGGGAGAGAGAGAGAGATCCAGTGAACATTTTCCATTTCTAGGCCTGGGGGTCTGGCTAGATTGCTGGGTTTGGCTTCATGAGACATTTCTGTAATTCTCAGTAATTTCCATTCATTTGCTTGCATTAACCCTAATAAGCTTTGTCGCTCATAATAAAAATGTTTTAAACGTTGTGCTTATGAAGAAATGCTCAACCTCATTCACAATAAGGTAAATGAAAATTTAAATCATACCAGGATACCATTTGTCACTTATCAGGTGGGCAAGAATAGGCAAGTGGGACAATTTTGTTAAGGTTGGGGGGAACGGATGCCGGCACCAAGACTGCTCTGAGTACACGCGGATGTAGCCCTGAGGAGGGCCAGCTGGTGGCATCGATCAGCCTGAGATGTGCGCTGACACTCTGACCTGGCGATCCCCCAGGCCCGGGAATTTATTCCAATTTTAACTGCCATAGTGCTACGCTTTGTGTCTAGTTGTCCCCTCCAAGCCTCACGCAATCATGGGGCGGCCTCTGGAGTCTGTGATTAGGTCATGATCCAATGCTGGTATTACGGCATGAGTGCCGCACCCGCCCTGGGTGGGCAATCTGCATACAGTATAAGGGAGCAGAGAGGCTCCGAGCTGCCCCAGCCGCTGCAGCTGCTGCCGCTCCTCCCTTGTTCTTTGCTGTTTGCCATCACCATGAACCGCCGCCCTCTGCTGCGTGCCGCTCTGCCTCGGAGCCAGCCAGGTACGGACTGAAACCTCCACCAACTGTGAGCTAAGTAAACCTTTCCTCCCTTCACTTTGGGAGTCGGGTATTTTGTTCCAACAACAAGAGAAAGGTAACCGAAACATGGGGAGGAAATGGCGCAAGCGCAAGGCCGTTTGCTACAGCACGGGTCGTGGCAGTGAAAGCTGGGGACACCCCACGTATTTACCCACCAAGGACTGCTTCGGCTGAGTGGGTGCACCCTCACATGGAAAGTGGAGCAGCCCACAGTGGAGGAAGTTCTCTGTGTTCTCACAGGGAAGGCACTGCAGAAAGAGGAGGCGAAGAACGAAGCGCAGGGCGGTAAGCATGCTGTGGCACGTGCTGTATATGCAAGAAAGAGGAAAGTGCACATTCCTGTTTTTTATATTTTAGATAAATAAATTTAATAAAGGGACCATGAAAAGGAAAATAAGAAACTACTAAGGGAGTAAACATTTGCTCATAGTGTGTAAGGAAATGACTGGAATGGGAGATGTGTTTCTCAGTGATAACCTTTTTAAAATTTTATTTTTATTTTTGCAGAACTGGGGATTGAATTCAGACCCTTGCGCTTGCCAGGGAAGCGCTTATTCCACTGAGCCATTTCCCCGGCCCCTAAAATTTTATTTTAGAGAGAATAAAAAATTTTTAAAAACATGAAAATGATGCAGAATTTCAAAGCAAGATGATAGGAAATCAACCATAATCGTAAAGGTGCCTATTATGATAACCTTTTGCATCATTTTGACTTTTGAAAATGTGAATATATTAACTGTTCTGAAAATGAATAACTGAAAAGTGATCATTTCAATTAAAGTACAGTGTCCTTCTATTCTACCCAATTGTCTGAAGAAAGTTAGTGCACCAAGAAGTGAACATGCTTTGTTAATACTTTGACCTTGTTTTTCTTGAGCCATACCTAGAATGTACTGCTAAAAACCCTAAAGCAGAGAAAGTGCACAGCGCTTCTCCTTTAGCTAAGTAACGTCTACTGTTCTTCGCAGGCCCTGGGATTGCCTGTGAGCCTCCCCGTTTGGGCGTCTGGAAACACACCTTTTTATACGTGGACGTTTGTTTGGGATGCTAAAGATGAAGTCGACCAGCCAGGCATATAAAAGAATTTCAGGACAAAGGGAGATGTTATGTTTAAAATTGATTTTGACCTGCAGGAATCAGGTGGCCTCTTAGAGAAATGACAAAATCTATCTTCTCTTCCTCATCTGTTCTCCCCACTGGCACTCTCTTGTTCTAAGCGACAGTAAGCAAACATTGCCTGGGGAGGCATGGAGCTGGCGCTGCCTCTCCACGTGGGCGTCCGGGGTCTGCCGGCTCAGGGAGCCCAGTTTCATTCGCTGCTCAGCAGCGGAGGGTCGAAGCAGACCGAGGAACACGGATGCACTTTGGCAGCCAGGTGGCCCTGGACACACCCTTGGTTCCTTTGTGCCTCAGGTTCTTCATTTGTAAAATGGCATAATGATTTATACCACCAATGGGTAAAGTCATGCAGAGGAATAAATGGGTTAGTACATGGGAAAAGTTCAGATCAGTGTCTAAGGGCCTCAAGGAATGTCACCTCTAAAAGAAGTAAAAATGGTAACTTATTATATGGCTTTATTTCTTTATTTATTTGGTCAGCTCAGGCTGCTCTGAGGATGGGGCTGGCACAGCATGTGGTACTGGGATCGAACCGTGGTCCCCTGCGCCTGCCTAGGCTTGGCTAAGCAGGTGCTTTAGACTGCTGAGCTATCTCGCCAGCCCCTATTTTATGACTTTGGAGGAGGAGAATTGGAAGGTATGTAGAAGGTTGCCTCCTCTGCCTTCTTTAAAAGCAATTTAGTGCAAGGCCAGGGAGAAGTAATTAACACTGATCTAAGACAACAAATGGAGCGGAAGTACTGTGAGGCATGCTGTGAGTCAGGCGTCATGCTTGACTCAGAGAAGTTTGAACTCGGAAGCCAGGCGGGACGCGTCTTCCCTCACGGAAGTCCTAGGCTGCCTAGGAAGGAGGCTGTTAGGGGCTGGAGGTTTGGCTTTCTCCCAAATTCATGTGTGGAGGGCCTGACTGCCGATGTGGTCGTGTTGAGAGTGAAAGCCTTTGACAGGTAATTAAGTTTAGGTGAGGACATTGGGCTGTGGTCTTCATGGTGTCCTTGAAGAGGAAGGAGAGATCAGATCCTTCCTCCCCACCCTCTGGGGACGCTGGAAGGCAGCCTGCTGCAAACCAGGGAACTCGCCCTCACCGGGTCCTGGACTTGGTGACAGCTTCCTTGTGGGTTGCCAGCGTCTAAACCTTCGGGAAGTGAGTATTAGTTATCTTGTCCGCCTTGTCTCTGCAGCCCCAGCCGGCTCCCATGGGGGAGAGGTCACCGCTGAGAAAATGGGAGGCTGTGAAGGATGGCCGAGGATGCCAGGAGTGGGTCTCTAATGTAAGAGCCAGGCTTCAAGAAAGACTCCTGAGGGGCAGGGTGGGAGCTGCGGGTCCCTCCTCTACCTTGGGATGGAAACACCATCCGCCCCAGAGCAGCACAAGGACTGGTCGCAGCGGCGTGAGGAGGGCAGTAACCAGAGCACACCCCGGGCTTGTGCTGAGCGCCCGGCTCGTGTGTGTGCATGGAACCCTACCACCTCCTTGCGGACCTACTGTGTGCACTTGCCTGACGCAGTTGTACTCCTCTCACCCCAATCCTGGCCACCACATCTCATCTTTACTGAAAAAGTTGGTATTTTCCTCATTGTTTTTTTCTCCTCTTTTTGGCATCCGTTTTGCTTTTTAAAACTTATCGCCTTGCAGTTATTTGCTGGCCGGTTTCCCGACACGTGAGGCAAGCGCCCTACTCTGCTTCTCCCCGAGGAGTGCGAGTGAGAAATGTTTGTGGGTTCCCTCAGCCCTGGACTCAAGCTCTCTCTGCAGAAGGCATTTCCAGTTACTGTGCAGACAGCATGGCAGGGGAGGGGAACAGAGGTAGAAGCATTTCCTGCCCAGACTTAATCATCTCTTCTCGCTCGCTCTTTCTTTAGTGCTTTGGATCGAACTCAGGGCCTTGCGCTCGCCAGGCAGGGCCTATGCCGCTGAGCTAGCTCCGTGGCCTAATCATCTCTTATAGTCCTATTTCCCACCGTAAAGTCCCTGCAGTGATATTTAGTGCCACTTTAACATGGCACCACATCTCGCTCAATCTTACTAGATTATTTATTTTGCTTACTTTGAGTTGTTCTGGAAAACTCAAGGAAAAAATTTCAGATCAGTGGTAATTTCTTTTTTGAAACAGCTCTTGGATACTTCCTGGAACTTTGGCCCTGGACGCCCTTGAGTGGAGAGGGTAAGCGAGCTGGACTTCTAGGGCAGCAGGTCGCTCTTGTGTTTATGCCATTGTGGCTGCACCTTTACTGTGGGGAGGACCAGGGGACCGCATGGCACGGGCTTCCGGTCGGGTGTCAGACCGCTGCGCCTGCACACTCACGCCTTCATTTTTTCACTTTCCTTTTCTAGAATTTAGTCAAACAGTAACTTTCTTGGACTTAAACCTTGGGATGAATCTCTTTTTCTTTTTAAAAAATATTTCTTTTTATTTTATTTATTTATGTAGTGAGATCCTGTCTCAAAGTTTATTTATATATTTATTTTCTTAGACAGGGTCTCGCTACACATTTCAGGCTGGCCTCGAACTCACAGCGATCCTCCCGCCTCAGCCTCCTGAGTGCTGAGACCACAGGCGAAGCTAGAACTGCACTAAACAGTAGCTCTCATTCCCTTGACTTCTGACTCTGTGATTTTGAGTACACTAGGCGCATCATGTCGCAAGAACAAGCAGAAGCACTGAACAGCCACCCAGCGTTTGGAAGCAGATTTATTCACGTCAGTGGGCCCTGATCGGGATTACTCCCGGACTACCAGGCTCTGGCCTCTGGTGGTCCAGGGCTTTTGGATGATGCAATAGCAGGAGGTACAGAGGAGGCACAAAGGCGAGACCCAGCAGGCCGGCAGTTCTTCGGATTACCCAGCAGGGCGAGATCATCCGTTACAGGTCCAGATTAATAAGCATCAACGACAAGACTCGGTCAGTGACCACGAAGCTTGGTACAGGCAAATGTCCTGTATGTTCGGTTGCTCTCTCATGGTTACAGCAGCCAAGAACAATTACAAAGCCACGAAGCAGTTACAGGCTCGGCAGCTTCAAAAGAACAAAGTCTGAAAACAGGGCAGCGCTTCTTCTACTGAGCCACCTCCCCGGCCCAAAGTCTGAAAACAGAACAACTTCTCTTGTACGGTTTTTCCCTTTCAATGGAAGTGGAATCATAAAATACTTGGTTTTGTGACTGGTTTATCGGGGCCCTAAATTCATCACGTGGTAACACACGTTGGGATTTTCTTCCTCTTAAAGGCTGAATGCTATTGCCTCGCATGTGTGTTCACGTGTAGCTTATCCATTCATCGTCCAGGGATAGTTGGGTAATGTCCCCAGCTCTGGCTCCGGGCTGCCCGGGCGTGTGCAGCCTTCCCTCCCAGGGACCTTCCGCCATCTGCTCTTGCCATAGAGCTGGCTGACTGGACCCAGTCTTCTGGCAGCATCAGCCAAATAAACCTTCTCCCCTAGTCCATTGTGGGTGTTGGGCATTGCGCCTGGCCGTAGGAAAACAACCCACACAGCTCTTTATTCGTAAAGTTCCTCCTGAGCGCGGTAGGGGTGCGGCACTGGGCTGCTGCCTATGGGTGACCGTCCACCAATCCCACACTGGTTTTAGGTTTGCTTCTCCGGGACACAGGGCAGCAGAGACGTGGACTGACTGACGGATCTGATTCTAGATGGGGACAGAGAATGCTGACGTGAGGCCTACAGGTCTGCCTGAGCCTGCACCCCACGGCCCACGTGGAACTGAGACCAGGTGCTGGTTACTTCTCCCATCCACAAACATGAGCAAGGACGTTCCTTGCTTTGGGTGCTTAGCCCAGCTTGCAGTGAAGGGACAGAGGGGCCCCGGGACAGAAAGCACACCTCTCAAATCCACAGGTCCTAAATCCAGGCAGAAAAATCATAACTAGCTGGATCCCAAGGCTGGAGATTTAGCTATTCACTAAAAAATATAGATGAGTTTAGTTTGAGTCCAACATTTTGACATTTAATTTTAAAAATTATGCCTCTCAAGCCAGGTGTAGTGGTTCAGGTCTGTAATCCCAGCGTTTGGGAGGCTGAGGCAAGAGGATTGCCATGAGTTTGAGGCCAGTCTGGGCTACATAGTGAGACTCTGTCTCAAAAAAAATATTCCTCTCTTTCCTTCATTTTTTTTTTTTTTGGGGGGGGAGTATGAGGTATTTTCTGCCTTTTTCTTCTTCTTTTCTTTTATATTATTCACTCTTTCCTTCTGTATCTTCTTTGTCCAAACGTTGTTCTGTTTTTCTTTTTACATTTTTTTGCTGTTCAATCTTTTCTTTTTTGAGATAGGGTCTCACTATGCAGTCCAGGCTGACCTCATACTTCTTTACGTAGCCCAGGCTGGCCTTGAGCTCCCTCCTGCCTCAGCTTCCCAAGTGCGGGGACTACAGGCATGCCCCCCACACCTGGCCTGTTCAATCTTATTGATGGCTGTTTTCTAATACTGTTAATTTCTTTTTACTCTTCAATAGGATCCCCTATACTTTTTTTCTCTTTCCCATAGTCTATTGGTTAATTTTTCAAATTTTATTTTTTATTCCCCAGTGCCCCACTCCCTTTGCCTTCACTCGTATAGCCATCAAACTTTATCAATCTTTAGATAGCTCGTAAACTTTGTGCTATTATTGAATACTATTCTTTTGTTAATAGAAGTAAAGTTTTTCCATTTAATAGATGTGTACTGTAGGTCAGTATTTATTCCTTGTTAGTGTCTCTACTGTAATTCTAGATCTCTTTTCTGTGGCTAAGAGTGATGCAGTTTTGGTTCTTAGGATGTGTCCTGTCAAGTTTGTCCCTGATGCTATTATTGTTGTTGGCTGCGTTGCTAGCCCCAGGGTGGCACAGCTGTTGCTGCCAACTGGATTTCTCCGCGTGCTCACATCTGGATTTTCTCTGCATCGTAACAAAGCTGCACTCATTCTCAGCGAGCTGCGTGCTCGGCCAATTAGGCTGCAGCCTCCTCTCCCAAGTTAGCAGAGGTGGTTGCATCTTGGCAAAGGCCTAGACCTGGCCATGCCTGACTGTGTCACTGAAAAGCAGACGCTCACTAAAAAGGTCTCCACGCACGACACTGTGACCAGTCCACAAACCTCAGCTGCCATGCACAGAGTAGAAACAGGACAGGACAAGGTGACAAAACAGCTCCAAGCACTCCCAGTTCCCCAGAGCTCATCCACGGGTGCAGAGAAGGACAAAAGCAAAGCCACAGAGATGAATTACACAAAATGACAAACGACGAGATACAAAAAGAGATCCACACAGTGCTTGCTAAACTCAGAGAAGAGACACCTAAAGAGATGATGCACTTAATAAACAAAACCATGTGAGCGTACAGAAGACACTAACGAAATGTTTCTGAGTCACACCAAACGATGCGCACCATAAATGAGAAGTTCAGCAAAATGAGTCCATGGAAAGGTACTAAACAGAAACTTGGAATGAAAACGCTATTGAACATATGGGCAGTCGGACGGGGAGATAGCTGGGTGCTCTAAGCGCCTGCCTGGCAAGCACAAGGACCCAGGTTCGAACCTCAGTACTTCGTGCCTTATGGGCCCCGGAACCCCAGGCATACTGTGCCAACCACTGGAGCTGGGCGTGGTGGTGCCAGCCTGTCATTCCAGGGCTGGGGAGGCTGAGACAGGAGGATCGCTGTAGGTTCAAGCTGTGTAGAAGACCCTGTACCAAGTAAATAAATGACAGAGGAAAAAGGAGAAGGAAATATGGGCAGCAGAAGTGATCAGTGCATGGACAATGTTGGAACTAGAAGGCAGAACTGACGTCAGTGACTATTCAGAGACACCTTCACACCACAAACAGCATGCACAAGGAATCTAACAGCTGACAGGCAAGACAAAGGTTAAGATAACTGAAGTTTGTGAAAAATTGGAAGACAGCATAAACGGTACAAAAACCCATTTGCAGAAACAATAACAAAAAGCTTTCCAAATACAGAGAAAGAATTCAACATGCAGATGGGTGATGCTGTGGGACCCCAAAGAGCTACAATCAGCAACAAAACATGGCATAATGCCTCTCCACGACACCTCATGGTCAAAAATCCCAGATGGCCAAAGCAAGTCCAGAATCTTCAAAGCTCTTGGGGAAAAGCAACGAATCACGTATAAAGATAAATACATTAGAATTACAGCAGACTTCTCGTCACAAACTTTAGAGAGCAGAAGAGTTTGGAAGGAAGTATTCCAAGGCCTAAAAGAAAACAACTTCCAATCCAGATTGATAATCCTGCAAAACTATCTTTGAAAATTGACAGAGAAATAAGGTCATTCCATGACAAAGAATATTTTAAGAAAATTGTCATCTGCTTTGGCAAGTGCAGGGACAGGGGCTCCATCTTCCATCCCAAATGCCATGCTGGCCCTGCCCCCAGGGTATGCTGAGCCGGTGACCGAGTCTGGGCAGAGTGGCGTGTGCCTGTAATCCAGTGCAGGGGAGGCTGAAAACAGGAGGATCAGTACTAGTCTGAGCTGCATAGTGAGACCCTGCACAAAATACATAAAGTGAAAAAAAGAAAGAAAAGAAAATTAGCACCATTAAACCAGCACTCCAAAATATTTAAAGGACATCCAAGAAAGACAATGAAACTTACAGTGGCAAAACATCTAATAAAATAAATATCCCAGGTAGGCTGGATGGTCTCAGTTTCCCAAACAAAAGACCCAGAGTGGCAGAATGGATTAAGAAATAAAATGCCCGCCAACCGAGGAATGCACAAAAGAGAGGTGGTCTTTTTGTACAAATGGAGTGCTAGTCAGCTGTAAAGAATGATACCCCTGAGACCTTTACAGGTAAGTGGTTGCAACTTGAGCTACCCTCTAAGTGAAATAAATCAGACTCCCGCGTGCGAACATCAGATTGTCTCCTTAGTGTGAGAGCCTGAGAGTAAGATTCAAAATGTACACTAGATATTGAGAAATAGGAAGAAATTGTTCAAAAGGAAAGAGAAACTGGGATGGGGGGAAAGGAGAAGAGAAAGGAGGAAACAGAACTATGTATCCTCGTGGATTGCTAATTGCCGGTCAATTTGTCATGCCCATCTGACCTGAACTAGCGAGGGGCTGGGTGTGGGAGGCCCGCCTGAGGGCTGTTGCCTGCCGGCATAAGAGGCAGAATTGGAGAGGCTGTGAGAAGCTGTTAGGGAAGCTGGGTTTTGTTTTAATGTATCAGTTATTTAATGAGGTTCTTAGTAAAAAATTTAGAACACTAATCTATGCAGATAAATTCCATCTATCAGAGCAAAAATATCTCTGGTAGCTCTGGAGCTGAGGAGCAGTGGTTGATTTTTGCTAAAGTCTGTGAGTCCACCACTTTCTGATCCACCTTGCGCTGCTCTGAAATCTGGTATCTCTCTTTCTGTGTTGAAGATCTCGCCCTCCTGGTGTCTGGGCTTCTGCAGCTTCTTCTTCTTGAAGTAAGCATCAGTGAGGTGTTTGGGGATTTTCACTTTGCTGATGTTAATTTTTGTAGAGGTGGCAATGACAAATTTCTGGTGTGTTCTTTGGAGAGGAACATGATTAAGGCTAAGAGGCTCAGCCACAAGTAGCAGCCACTGGCCAACGGCATCAGGAAGACCACTCTCTTGCCTCTGTGACGCCCGGTGAGGATGATCAAGATGGTGTCAGGAGTGATGCTAGCTCGAAGTTTCCGCACATGCTGACTGAAAGGTTTCTTGCCGTGGCTCAAGAGCATTTGGGGCACGTCGTCAGTAGGGTAGGATTTAGGCATTTTTCAAAGCTTAACCACCTGGGTATCACGATTCTTGTCCCCACGATTGGTTTTGTGATCTTAGCAAGAACTTTATCCTTCTTTTTCTTCTCAACCTCTGATTCAGCAGCTGTGTACTTTCTCTAGTACAAAGCCTTTCTGGAATACATAGCAGATCGGAGTACCTACCACTTCCTCTCACCAGGACAGGATTTCGGCTGCAGTGGGGCTGCCCCTTCTTGGACATTTTTGCCTTTTTCACCTTACCCTTTTTACCAGTACCACTGGCAGCAGCTTTCTGGGCTTCAGGTTTCTTCTCTTTAGTGTCTGGCATCTCAGTTTTTTCACTAGCCATCTTGCAAGATGGGAAAGAGCAGGGATGCTCTTTGGAGCAGCTGTTGGAAGCTGCTGGTTCTCCTGGGCTATTCTGCTGGAGGCCTGGTCATGATGCTTTCCTGGTGAACCTGGCTGTTCTTGTCAGAGGAGGAGCTCGGTACTTCACTGTCACTGCGGGTGCTGTAGTACCTTTGGGGCAGCTCTGGTGCTTATCTTGAGCGTTGCTTCCTGGCTCCAGCACAGACCCCTCAGCTGCTGGCACAGGTCCTCCATCCCGCTGGCACAGACTTCCTAGCTTCCACCCCTGACCTTTGGGACTTCCCAGCACAGATCTGTGAAGTGGGTTGTTGTGGGCTCCAGGCCTCCAGTTGGACTTGTGGGAAGCACTGTTACAAGCTCTAGGTCTTCAGCTGGACTCTTTAAGGATATTAAGATCCAGGCCCTCAGCTGGAGTCTTTGGTTTTTAGTGTGTGGACAGATTTCCTGCACTCTTTGAATATGATTCTTTGGGTGAGCTATTATAAAATAATCTTGTAAAATATGTCCTGCATTCTATTGTTTACCTTGGGTGGGGGAGATGGCTCAGTGGAATAAGGGCTTCCCTGGCAAGTGCAAGGGTCTGAGTTCAATCCCTGGTTCTGCCAAAAAAAAAAAAATCTATTGTTCACCTTGCAAAACCCCAAGCCATCACACACACACACACACACACACACACACACACACACACACCGCGTGCGTGCACAGAGAGAGAGAGAGAGAGACCAGTAATTTCTGTTAGTTCATTGAAAAGTTTGTCTTAATTGCTTGATCAAGTTTTCATGCCTGTATCTTGTAATCTGAGTGACTACTTTGAAGATAATAATAAGCTATGTACTGGCCACTGTTACCCTCCTACTATCTTGCTTTGAAATTTTGTATCATTTTTTTCTCTTTAAAATAAAAGAAAACTAACATACACACACATGTGTGTGCGCGCGAAACAAAATCCAGTAGACTGCTACATGAAACAAATACATTAAACCAAAAAAGACAGTCATAGTCTAGCAACCAAAGGATGGAATGTAAAAAAATCAGAAATGGCTGTCTTATTTTCAGACAAAGTGAATTTCAAGCCAAAACTGATCAGAAGAGGCAAAGAAGGTCACTGCATATTGGTTAAGGGACAAATTCAACAAGAAGACATAGCAATCGTTAACATATATGCACACTGAACAACACTGTACCCAACTTCATAAAACAAGTTCTGCTTGACAGAAAAATCGGATAAGCATCAACAGAATTAGAGCAAGGACTTCAATACCCTACTGTCACAAATAGGCAGATTAACTGCATAAAAATTAACTGGATAAAAAAATCAACAAATATCAGGGTTGAATGAAATCATTAAACGAATGTTTTCAATATATATGTAGTGTTTGACTCAACAACAGAATATGCATTCTTCTTAACAGAACATGGAATTTCTCCCAAATGAACTACACACTAGCCAATGCAGTGTACTTAAGTGTTGCAAAATAGCTGAAGTTACGTCATGCATATTAACAGATCATAGCATAATGAAACTGAAAATTAATGGCAAAGCAAAGAAATTATATAAATATATAGAAATTGTTTAACTTAAACAATTTCTATATATTTATATATAGACGTGCCTGCTTAGGCAGACAGAGCACAGGGACCTGGGTTTGATCCCCAGCGTGCCATGCCGGCTCCACCCCAGGGTGCGCTAGAAGGCCATTGAGACCGGGCATGGTGGTGCGCACCTGTAATCCCAGTGCTTGGAAGGCTGAAAGCAGGAGGGTCACTATGATCTGTGTAGTGAGACCCTGTAGACCCTGTGCTAAACACACACAAACAAACAATGACCTTAAATACATAATTTCATGGTGCACTGGTGAGCAGAAATCAATGAACTTGAGACTAAAAAACTACAAAGAATCAAGGAAGGGAACAGGCGATTCATTGAAAGAGTAAAAACAGAAGCCTTCAGCTGATCTTACTGCAAAGGGAAGGACCTGACTCCAGGTGATCAGAAATACAAAAGGTGTAATCACACCAAACATGGTTGAGACCCAGAATATGATGAGCTACTACTTTAAAAACCTGTCCTGAAAAAATTGGAGCATTCAGAAGAAATGGATAGATTCCCGAATACATGTGAATTGCCAGAATTGGCCAAGAAGATATAAAAATCCTGAATGACTAAAGAACAGACAATACAATTGAAGCATTAATTTAAAAAACACCCTACAGGACTGGGGAGATGGCTCAGTAGAATAAGTGCTTCCCTGGCAAGTGCAAGGGCCTGAGTTCAATCCCTGGCTCCACCAAAATAAATAAATAAAAACAAAAATAAAAAAATAAAAAAAATACCCTACAAACTAAGCAAAACCAAGGATTTTGCTTAGTCCTGAGTTCTCAATTGCCGCCTCAGTGCACCCCGGGGGCGGAGCTGGCATGGCACGCTGGGGATCGAACCCAGGTCCCTGTGCTCTGCCGAAAGAATTCACCACTGAATTCTCCAAGAACTTCAGGGAAGACCTAATGCCAACACTCCTCAAATACTCTTTAATGAAAGAGAAGAGTGCTCCCAAAGGCAATTCTGGAAGCTAACATTAGCCGGATTCCAAAACCAGGTACATGGCCACCATAAAATAAAATGAAATAAAATGAACTATAGGCCAATTTCTTTAATGAATATAAACACAAAACCCTCAACAAGGTACGAGCAAACAACCCAGCAAATCATCAGAAAGATCAAACATTACGACCTAGTAGGGCTCATCCCAAGTATGCAGGGTGGTCCACGTACACACACACAAAATAAATAATATGCACAACATGGCTAGAAGCATGGAAAAAATCACATGACTAACTCCATTGACACAGAAAAACCCTTTGACAAAATCTCATGTCTAGGGGCCGGGGAGATGGCTCAGTAGAATAAGCACTTCCCCGGCAAGCGCAAGGGCCTGAGTTCAATCCCCGGTTCCACCAAAAAAA